>NC_065580.1:25927500-26527500 GCF_024542745.1 Macaca thibetana thibetana | reverse complement strand
CATGACCTCATCTAAACCTAATTACCTCCAAAGGCCCCAACTTGGGGGGTTAGGGCTTCAACATACGAATTGGGAGTGGGATAACACATTTAGTCCACAGCAATTACAAAGAACAAACTTGGTTAGGCTGGTCTTGCTCTCTAGCTCAACAAGGCTGTGAGGCTTTTAGATCAAGGAAACATAAGTGAGAACATCTGAACTGAATCAAGGCATTTAATAGACTCTTTAATAAAATCCTTGTAGAACACCAGGCAATGTAGGCTGGTGAATTAATTGACTCAATGGTTAAACCCCAAAGATGTTCATTAATGCATCAAAGACAACATGAAGGAGGGTTTTCTTAGGGTATATGTCAGAGCTCTGTTCTCAGACTAATCCTATTCAACACATTTACTAATGACTTGGATAATGATAGAGGAGACATGGTCATCAAATTTGTCTACGATTGCAATAAAAGAAACATATTAAATGTGAGTATTGACAATCCTGCTCCATCTTAAAGAAAAAGAAACTTTTGCCGAATGTCAGGCATTCTGGATGTTGACAGGGCATTTTGGTGTTGCCTTGAGGTACCATTCTAAGGAATGAAAAAGGTGAGAGAGCTTAACAGATTTACGTTTGAAAATATATGGCGCTCTCAGGCCAGGTATGGTGGCTCACACCTATGATCTCAGAACTGGGGAGGACAAGACAGGTAGATTTCTTGAGCTCAGGAGTTCAAGACCAGCCTGGGCAACATGGTGAAGCCCCTTCTGTACTAAAAATACAAATTAGCCAGGTGTGGTGGTGGGCACCTGTAGTCCCAGCCACTCAGGAGGCTGAGGCAGGAGAATCACTTGAACCCGAGAGGCGGAGTTTGCAGTGAGCTGAGATGGTGCCACTGTACTCCAACCTCGGTGACAGAGTGAGATTCCATCTCTAACAACAACAACAACAAAATTAATTAGCTGAGTGTGATGGCATGTGCCTGTAGTCCTAGCTACTCAGGAGGCTGAGGTGGGAGGATTGTTTGAGCCCAGGCAGGAGGTCCAGGCTGCAGTGAGCCGTGATTGCACCACAGCACTCCATCCTGGGTGACAGAGTGATACCTTGTCTCAACCCTAAAACAAAGTATGAGCTGAAGTTGACAATAAGCTCAATATGAATCAATAGTGAAACACTGCCAAAGTCAAGGGAACGTAAGCTGTATTAAAAGAGAATGGAGTCCCAAAGGAAGCAGTCCTGCTCAACTTTGAGATAGGTAGACTATACCTGCATTATTGTATAGAGCTCAAGGCCCCACACTTTAAGCACTTTATGATAAGTTTGAGCACATTCAGGAGAGAGTGGCCGAGCCCAGAAGGGAATTAATTTGAAACAATCAAAGTAACTGGTGATGTTCAGCTTTGAGAAGTAAGGCTCAAGGGAACATAACAGCTTCAAATATTTGAAGGGCTGTCAAAGAGAAGAGCTACTGCATTCCTTCTGTGTAACATCAAGATGTGAAAGTAGGATCAGAGAATGGAACTTATCTTATTTAGACATATTTTGGCTCAATGCGAGGAATGTCTTTCTAATAGAGTTCTCTAAAGATAAAATAAATTTCCTTGAGTAGTAGTGAGTTCTCCATCACTTCGTGTGGTCAATCAGAAACCAGGGGATGCTTAAGTGAAGACTAGAGTTTGGATTGAATGACCTCTGATGTCGCTAGAGGTTTGAGATGTTTTTCATTCTGTACTTATCCTTGTATGCCCTAGGGTGCCGTAGGCTTTGCATTGACTCAGTAGATATTTATTAGGTTGAACTGGAATGCTTTGGGGGTAATTCCTTGGGAAGAGAACCAATATCCCACCCAAGACCATTACTAAGGAGAGAAGTCAAGGATGAAGCCAGAAACTTAAGGCCAAGGGTGGGACAAAGGGAAGGAGCAGGCACAGGACTCAATTAAACCCTGCCTCTTCCCACTCTGCACTGTACACCTCATTCACCAGATGCACCATCTTCCACTTGGTGCTGGTCCATATGAATTTATCTTTCATGTTCCTTTTGCCTACTGGATATTCATATAATCCAGGGCTCTGAATTTTTGTTTATTTTTCTCTTTGGTTTTCAAATCTTCTTCCCATTCCACACTCCCCAGAGTTCCCAGTCTTTCTTTGTTCTATGTCCAGATTCCTTTTGTCTCCCTTTTCACTAGGTGGTCTCTCCCTTTCCTTGGGGGACCCTTTCCATTTCTCCCTTCCTACCCCCTTAACCCTCTGAAGCCTTCAACAGTTAATAAGGTCCTGAGGCTGGGCGCGGTGGCTCACGTCTGTAATCCCAGCACTTTGGGAGGCCCCGGATCACGAGGTCAGGAGATCGAGACCATCCTGGCTAACACGGTGAAACCCCGTCTCTACTAAACCCTGGCGGGCGCCTAGTCAACAGCTCCTCGGGGAGGGCTGAGGCGGGAGAATGGCGTAAACCCGGGAGGCGGAGCTTGCAGTGAAAGATCCGGCCACTGCACTCCAGCCTGGGCGACAGAGCGAGACTCCGTCTCAAAAAAAAAAAAATAAATAAATAAGGTCCTGAAAACTAGTACAGAGATCTTAATGTCTCAAAGAAGCCTCAGGTGATGAACTCAGTGTCAGGTAGTATCATCTCATCCAATGGACTGTGAACCTGGGGGCTGGACAGGTTTTTGTCCTATGCCTAACTACACTGTGGACATTCTTCAAACTAAAAATAATGACTGCTTTTTCCTCCTCTAGTTTGTCTTAAATGACCTGAACAATGACATTCTCATCTCTCCCTTGGGAGAAATTCTATCATCAATGCACCTGTCTGTGAAAGAATGTGTGCTTACTTCTTCTGCAGGAGTTCCAAATTTTATCTAAACTCTTTACCATTCCCAATTATGCTTCCTCCCGTACTGCAATCAGTATTATCAACACTGCCATCAATTTCTTCTCCTGAAAATAAAACTAAAGCACCTGTATTTTCCTCTCTGGTGGCTTTATCAACATCTTTCAAGCATGATCATAATTTCCCTCCTAATTCTTGATGCGTATTCAGGCATAGAAACTACAGGAAGAGAACACACCTTGAGGAAGGAAGGAAGGAAAGAAGGAAGGAAGGAAGGAAGGAAGGAAGGAAGGAAGGAAGGAAGGAGAAAGAGAGGAAGAAAAAAGGAAGAGAAAGAAATAGATAAAAGAAAGAAGGAAGGAAGGAAAGAAAGAAGAAAGAAAGAAAGAAAGAAAAAAGAAAGAAAGAAAGAAAGAAAGAAAGAAAGAAAGAAAGAAAAAGAAAGAAAGAAAGAAAGAAAGAAAGACAAGACAAAGAAAGAAAGAAAAGACAAAGAAAGAAAGAGAGAGAGAGAAAGAGGAAGGAAGGAAGGGAGGGAGGGAGGAAAGGAGGGGAAAGAGGAAGAAAAAAGGAAAAGAAAGAAGGAAAGAAAGAGAGAAAGAAAGAAAGAAGGAAGGAAAGAAAGAAAGAAAGAAAGAAAGAAGAAAGAAAAAAACAAAGACAAAAGAAAGAAAGAAAAAAGAAGAAAGAAAGAAAAGAGAAAGAAAGAGAGAGAGAGAAAGAGGAAGGAAGGAAGGAAGGAGGGAGGGAGGAAGTGAGGGGAAAGAGAAGAAGCAAAAAGGAAAAGCAAGAAAGAGAGAAAAGAAAGAAAGAAGAAAGAAAGCAAGCAAAAGCAAGAATAAAGAAAGGAAAGAAGAAAGAAAGGAAGGAAGGAAGAAAGAAAGGAAGGAAGGAAGAAAGAAAGAGAAAGAAAGAAAAAAGAAAAGAAAGAGAGAGAAGAAAGAAAGAGAGAGAAAGAGGAAGGAAGGAAGGAAGGAAAAAAGGAAAGGAGGGAGGGAGGAAGAGAGGGAGGAAAGAAGAAAGGAGGGAGAGAAGGAAGAAAAGGGGGAAAGAGGTAGGGAAGGGAGAGAGAAATAGAGAGAGGAAGGAAGGAGTGATTATGACAATAATAAAGGTATATTCAAACAACCAAAAGAGATAATATAGATTTTCATGGGATGATAAAGATTTTTTATTTTAGAAAATTTCATTGTAATTGTAGAGCAAAATATGCCAACAGGATATTTTATGTAACTCATATCATGTTTAGAATCATCCATTGAAAAAAACATTTACGGAATGCCTGCCATATGTCACCATGCTGCAGATCAAAGCTGTTTCAGCCATAGTTGCCACCCTTACGGGTTTTCAGGTGAATAGGGGACAAAACAGCAAACAAATAACTGTCGTAGTCTGTAGTTAATGCTAAGATACAAGTATTCTCTCAGTAGTGTGGGATTGTAAGGGGGAGAGTGTCGATTTAGAATGAAATTCTTCTTGATTCTGATCATAACACTATATTAAATTATAACTATGTATTTTTATTAATATTGTCTCTGCCGTTACAATGTTTTAAAAATAACAGTCATCTCGGTAAGAAATAGTAATGTTTATATATGTTCTTCTAAGTTAAGATTTTAAGTTATAGAAAGTTGATGATAGCATATTATTTAACTAGCATGTTGCACAGGAAGCTCTGATTATTCTAACTTTTAGTATCCCCATTTATAAACACTCAAATATACCCTTGAGGAAGAAAACCAAGGACTCAGGTGAGTAGTCACCTCATATCTAGTCATTCTTTCTTTTATTCATTTGTTATAAAAATACACTGTGAGCTCCTAGTGTGTACCAAGCACTGCTCTAGGTGCTGCAGATAAAGTGGAGATCAAAGCGGACAAGGTTGCTCTTGTGCAACATACATTCTGAATGGGGATGAGATGTAATGAGTGAAACGAACTAGCAATAGAACTTCTTGCAGTGGTAATTTACATGAAGAAAATTAAAACATGGTGTTGTGAAGAGTGGAGACACACAGGCTAGGAATGACATCCTTGAGGTGATGATGTCTGAACTGAGACTGGAAGGAAAAGAAAGAGCCAGCAGATGAGAGAAGACAAAACAGAGGAGTGGCCAGTGCAAAGGCTGTGAGCTGGGACACAGAGGAGGGAAAATACTCAGTTCCAGGTGGGACATAGAGGAGGGAAAATACTCGGTTCCAAAGAACCATGAAAGGATCAATGTGGGTAGAACTATGCAAGGGAAAGAAACGGAACACACAAATACACACATGGTAATACAATTGGGAAAGATAACACAGAAAAGAGTTAGGAAAATATATTGTAGCTCTAAAAAGACCTCGGGGTCATCTGACTTCTTATGCCGTGTGAACCAAGCCTGGTTCCATAAAAGTTAACTGAGGCACGGGCACAGAAGGTAACTGAGAAAACGAACTGAGGACGGAAGGTGCCGATTAGAAATAGAGACTAAGTCAGTTACAAAGGCCTTTGTCTGCAAGTAACAAAATGCCTATTGTGTTAGTCAGTGTTCTCCAGAGGGACAGAACTAATTGGATAGATGTATATATAAAGGAGAGTTTATTAAGGAGTATTGACTCACACGATCACAAGGTGAAGTTTCACAATAGGCCGTCTGCAAGCTGAGGAGCAAGGAAGCCAGGCTGAGTCCCAAAACCTCAAAAGTAGGGAAGTGGGCAGTGCAGCCTCCAGTCTGTGGTGAAAGGCCCAAGAGTCCAAAACCTGAAGAGTTGGAGTCTGATGTTTGAGGGCAGGAAGCATCCAGCACAGGAGAAAGATGTAGGCTGGAAGACTAGGCCAGTCTAGCCTTTTCACGTTCTTCTGCCTGCTTTATGTTCTGGTTGTGCTGGCAGCTGATTAGCTGGTACCCACCCAGATTGAGGATGGATTGTGCCTCTCCTAGTCCAACTGACTCAAATCTTCATCTCCTTTGACAACACCCTAACAAACACACCCAGGAACAATACCTTGCATCCTTTAGTCCTGTCAAGTTGGCACTCAGTATTAACCATCACGCTCATCTGGCTGCTCAAGCGGTAAGACATTTAATATCTCAGGAGAGCAGTCTGGAGGTAGGTGGCTCCTGGCTTGGTTCAGGGACTCAGTGAAGTTATCAAGGACTCAGTGAGGTTATCAAGGACCCAGTCTCTCTTCCTACTTTCTCTGCATCTCCTTCCCAGTGCTCCCTTCTGACAGCAAGTGAAACCTCTCAGAGTGCTCCTGCATGTCTGATTGGCCAGAATTGGCCACTCCAAGCTGCAAGGGAGGCTGGGAAAATGAGCACCTGGAAAGGAAGCATGGGATCACTAACACTGATTTGGACTAATCAAGAGTCAAGGTGTCATCCCCCACAGATGCAATCAACATGGGGAGCCATGGAACAGGGGATGGAGGGAAGGTTGGGCCACAGAAACACAGGGCCCATGTTGGGGACAAGAGGGAAGAAAAAGAGAATGCACTGTAATGGATTCAGAAGACATGGGTTACTGTCCCAGCTCTGATCAAATCACTCAACCAATCTTCACCACAGTTCTTCATCCATACAGTGGAAGTGACAATATCTCTCTGTCAAGCAGGATGTGAAGAGCACGAATTGCCAGAGTGAATTGTGAGTGCCTAGTGTCTGCCCATGACTCCACAAGGATGCAGGAAAAAAAGTATTGTAACTTCTATTTCTATTTATTTTTCTCATTCTTTTAAAATATATACAGTTATGCATATAAAATACATAATGCATTACAAAAATAGAACATATATAACTTATAAATACATAACATGTGTATATGTTGGAAATGCTCAAAAAATTTACTGATAAGGATCCAGATTTTATTTGTAAGCTTGGAAACACTTCCTTAAAAACGTAACACATAGAAAGGACTTAGCACAGGACTGGGAGCATATTGGGTTTTCAGCAAAGGCTGTCCCCATCTCCCTTTCAGATGCATTAGTGTTGCCATTTTTAATGGCAAGGGTCGGCATCTGTCACAGTCCCTCCCAACTCCATTCTCAGAATGCTGCGTGTTATGTACTCTTTTGGCACCTCAAATCCCTGTCCCAGAAAACAGGATTACAGGCGCTGTGTCCTACAAGCAGCTCCCGGGAGCTATTATCACATAGCTACCCCAACCCCCAGCATCTTCTCCTCTTTCCCATCTGCTGTTCATCTTCCCTATATGTCTTGGCTGGTGGGAACTTCTGTGAAGGGGTGAACAACAGCAAGGAGAGGAGGAGAAGCAAAGCTAGCCAGAGAGGTGACCCGCCAGCCCATGAGGTGAAAGGCCCCTCGGGGAAGGGAGAGTTAAAACTCAAGGTCTGGGCATTCTCTGTGCAATTCATTTCTCCCTGGGAACCCTGCCTCCCATTAGCATGGACAAATGAGAATTGCCAGTATCTACATTCCATCTGCCCTCATCTTCCTTTGCAGCTACTCAAAGCACTTTAGAAAGAGCCTCTCTTTCTTCCTCCCAGCATCACCTCTGCGGTGGACAAGAGACAAAGATGGGAGTGCGGTGCAGGGAGAGAAACAGAGTCATGAGGTCACTTAGCGGCTCAGCTAGAATGCACCCAGGAGTCCTGACACCCGATCAAAATCACTCTTCTCATTAAAAGCACAAAGATAAAACCTCCTTCATAAATCTGAGGCCCGTCCGCATTATCCTCAGCCATCAGTTATGCTTGCTGTGGGCCATTGTTCATTTATTTAATTTAACCTTTTTTTTTTTTTCTGTAAAGCTTTTGGGTTTGCCTTTAGAAACCCACATTAAATTCTCGTTTAACGATTTGACGGGGTCCCCTTTAGTTCCCTTTAAACGAGCTGCCGATAAAGGAATAAACTTGCTGAAGAAATAAGAAATAAGCTTCCGGAACGCTGTAGCCCTTTTATGCTGTGGCTGTCCAGGCTGAAGCCCCTCTCAAATGAATGGAGAGATAATGCTAATGGAATTACACATTGTGACTAGATCAGGGGCTGCCACAGAAAGATAAATACCAAAGCAAGGCTAAGGCATTTAATCAAAAATACACCCCTAGGTGGTTTTTTTTTTTTTGCAGAAGCAAAAAAAAAAAAAAAAAAAAAAAAAACCAAGACCTTGTTTTGCCACCTGCATTTCTTCACCCACCTTGATGTTATTTTTCCAGATAATTTGGTTTAAAGGAGGTCCCCCACACACATATACATTTGAAAGCAAATTAAATTAGTTAAGAGTGATCTACCCAACCTATGTTTACAGTGATACAAATGACAGGGTGGCAAGCCTCTCAGAAGATAAACCAGAGGTGGACTAATTCGTGAGGATGATATAACGCTTATCTGTTTTGTTTAGGCTCAGTTTTAACAAGATAAAATCGCTGGGCCTGGTGTTCTGCCAGTGGGGAAGCTGTTTACCCACACAACTGACACGCAGCATGGGCTGACATGGAATCTAAATTAGCTCCTCTCCCTGCCTACCCCAGCTCCAAGCTGGTTGGGTTAGTCCGACCCTCAGAGAACAGGTCTCAGGTCTCAGGAAAAAAAAAAATCCACATAATGGTCATTTGTCATCTTTAGGGTCTCATGATTTGTCCTGGCTCAGCCTAAAATTAAAATTAATTTTGTGACACCACCCCAGGTAAGCTGGGACACCCTGGGTGTGTCCGTCACAGAAATGGATGCCATCTGCCTCTCCTAGGCAAAGATGGAACTTACTAAAAGGACATCAGGGACTCGCAAGAGCAAGAAGGCAAGGAGTCCTGGAGGATGACTAGGGAGGAGGCCCCACGAGGACACTTTACAGGACAGGCGGGTGCAGGCGTGGCTGCAGCACTGGGACCCAAATGTGGCCTCCATGTCGTGCCATTGCTCATTCCAGGGACCAAGTCGCAGGCAGCAGGTCTCACTGGCTCAGCCTAAGGCATGTATCCACATGGGCTCCCTGAAGACAGGAGAAAGAGGGTCTGCCGTTTCAATCCGCAGAGAGGGAAACAAGTGCTGCCTGCCATGGAAGGGCCATACAATAGGGGATTCCCCAAATGGGAGATCAGGCACTCACAAAAAGAGGTTGAATGAGGGCACCCCAAAACTGGCAAGTGATTCCTATGCTAGGGCTGAGAAAAGTGTGCCTGGGCATTGTTGTTCAGCTCGAGCATCAGGTGGGAAGCAGTTTGCAGTGACGAAGGGAGCTCCGGGTGATGGACCAAGAGACCCAGACCCAGGCATGGGGCCATGACCAGGCAAGGCTACTTGAGCTAAGGCAAGTCTATGCCTCTCTACTCGTTGTTATGGGCTGAATTGTGTCTCTCCCAAAAATCATATGTTAAAGTGGTCACCACCAATACCTCAGAATGTAATTTTTTGGGAATTAGGGATATTACAGATGCAATTCATTAAGAGGAGGTCATACTGGAGGAGCATGGGACCCTAATCCAACATGACCGGTGTCTTTACAAAAAGGGGAAATTTGGACACAGACACCCATACAGGGAGAATACCATGTTTTCCATAAGGAGTTATTCTGTCTCAAGTCAAGGAACTACCAGAAGCTAAGAGAAAGGCTTGAAACAACCTCCCCTGGTGGCTTCAGCGGGAGCACAACCCTGCAGACACCTTGATCTCAGACTTCCAGCCTCCAGAACTGTGAAACAGATTTCTGCCAAGCCACTCGGTTTGTGGTACTTCATTACGGCAATCCTAGGAAACTAATAGGCTCATTTTCTATAAGGTGAGTAGGTTGGACTTGACTTGCAGTTTTCAAACTGTTTGAGTCTTGACTTCCATTTGAACTTTCTCAGAGTCCCACAACTTTGTGGCAGCACCCTTTGAAAACCATGGTGCGATCTCCGAGGTCCCTCCAGCTCTCACTCTCTAAATTAAAGCCGTTTTCAGTTTTGACAAGGAACGGTTCAAAAGTTAGGGAAGGCTGCATGGGGGGACATTTTCTTCTCCAGCTGCATGGATAGGCTGGTCTCTTGATGGGACCCTGCTGGACTCCATCCCACACAATTCCACTCTGCTTCTTCAGGCACTGAGCCCTGGGAGAAGGTGGCTACTTCACACACGAGCTAGAAAGTACGGAGATTTCTGGGTCTAGTCCAGTGGTGTTTCCATTCAGACAGAGATTAGATAGATGATAGATGCCAGATAGATAGATGGATGGATGGATAGATAGAGAGAGAGAGAGAGAGAGAGAGAGAGAGAGAGAGAGAGAGATCTTTGCCAGGCTTAGATCCTGTTAGATCCCGGAGACTCGGTCCGATTCTAGACCTAGTCACCATCTCAAGTTCCACAGTGGACCCAACCACATGAAAGCTTCCATGACCTGCCACTTTCCCATCTTCCCACAGAGACCCCCAGCACCCAGCAGTGATGTCCAATGCCTCATAGAACAATAAACACCACTTTGAGATGTATATGATGTCCTTGTTGTCTATCTTTAAACAGAGAAAGGAGCATGGTATCACCAATATTGGAGGGTCACCAGGCATCATGGCAAACTTGATGACACAGGTGTCAGAAGCCTCTGCAAGGGATGATGCCTCATGGGGACTAACTGCCTAACTATCCATCTGTCTCCCATGCTAGACTGGGAGCTCCAGGAGAATGAGGACTTCTGTGCTCATAAGTTTTAAATCCTCAGATATGGGTGGATCAGCGATGAGTGCTCCAGAGGGAAGACCTGAAGAATTACCTTGTTCTTAAAGCCCATATTATTTTAAAACCTGGAAAAGGGGTACTTTCACAATACCCAGGCACTAAGTCACAAGAGAGGAAACCTTGTCCAGATATACTGGCCCAACCTGATTCTCGTTCACTCAGTACACTGGTGACCCACATGTAGAGGAAGATCAAATAGAAGTTACAAAGAAGTTGCCATTCTTTCTCCCCCCAAGTGTTGAGACAAAGTTGCTTCAAATGTATATAAACTGTTTGAGATTAATAAAATGAACACTAGGTGCCCTCCACCTATACCCAACAATTGTTATCATCTTGTCACATTTGTAGACATCATGAAATTTCACTTCTAGACCCTTCAGCAAACCTCTCTTGAGAATAAAACATTATCCTACATACCTTCAATACCATTATTGTGTAAAATAAAATTAATAATATTCCATTATATTATCTAACATCAAGTCCCTATTCAATTTTTCCATCATCTTAAGAAATATATTTTTATAGGATTTTTTTTTCACAATTACCAAGATCCAATCAAAAGTCACACATTGTATTTGGTTGTAGTGTCTGTTGAGTCTCTTTTAATTCAGTATAGTCCTCCAACTTTTTTCTTTCACGACACTGATTTTTTGATGAACCCAGGCTGATAGTTTTATAAATGTTGTATATTCTTGATTTGTCTGATTGCTTCTTCCTGGTGTTGTTTGACTTGTCCCTCTGTCCCCTAGAAATGACTGCCATCTTGACCTACCAAACACTCTGAGTGTGGGCTGAGATTAAGACAGAAGCAGGGCTGGATGTTCCTGCTCTAAGGTCTTCTGGGCCTCTCTCCACTGAGTACAGGGTCCACACCAGCACCTCCACCATGACACAGCCACCGAATGCCTGGTCCTGCCACGCCACTGCTCCACGACACTGGAGAACAGTGCTGTCCCTTTCTGGACTCTGCTGCCTTTGAGATTGTAGTGAGCACAGCAGGAAACACACATACAATGCCACAAAAGATTATGAAGATTTAAAGGTTTCTCAGTGATTTATGTCTCTTTAATTAAGGGCTTTTATGCTTTAATTAAAAAGTTGCAGAAGTTGTCTTTACTTCTGAAAAATGTATTTACGGTTGACTGCTTGCATGATTTAAATAGTATCAGATCCCTGGGTTGGCTCCATGCTAGAATCCTGGAGCTCATTTTTGGGGTAGGGAGAAGGAGGTCAGGGAGAAATACCATTAAGAAGGAAGGTTGTGACAACTTTCATTACTTTTTGATGATCATGCAATAATTTTCCATGATAAATCATCTCATTACATCTACAAACTTGGAAACAGAATCTAAATGCCATGGTCCTGAAAACAAAAACAAAAACAAAACAAAAAAAACAGCATTGGAACCTGGTTTTAAAATGATTCACCTCCTCACTGAGGAAGCAGAATGGAAGTTTATATTTTATTACTAATTGTTTGATTGGTTCTCAGGTCACACTAACTACATTGGGGGTACGATTGTGCAGAGCTTTGATTTGAGCTTCCGTGCATAGTCTGCTAAAGTCAGCAGCCATTTCTGGACCTAGATGTGACCCCAGACTGACTGATTGCCTGAGTCACCAGCCCGGTGTTATGGGTTTAGCTCAGGATCAAGGTGCGTTCCTCAATTCCCTCTGCAGAATTATCGTGACTTTCCTTGCATTCCCATTGAATTTATTGTTATAATTCACTTTGAATTTTTCCCTATCATTCTCTGAATTACATTATTTCTGTTCATGCCAGTCTCCCCCAATAGTTTGTTGTCTCCTCTGCAAGACCACTTCTCATTTCCGGAGCCCCCACTCAGACAGAAGTCACTACATCATCATTTGTGTCACTATTCTATCACAAGCAGAATTGTTCCAAAATATCTCAATAATTCCATCCTACTGTTTAAATGAAACATGTCTATGTCCTTTTACTAAATTGCAAGACCTAGTGGCCATATTTAATCATCTCCTTTTTCTTTTCTATTTTACTAGGCTTTAGGCCAGAGAATTGAGTCAGCCATACTCTTAGTTCATGACATATTCAATCAAGCATTGTCTCTCTCCTTTCATTCATTCATTCATGTATTTATTTATCCCCTTTTATTTCCCTTTCCCAATCCTGTTACTTTGACCACTGACTACCATTCTGATAAGGTTAATGGGGGTCTTTTGTTTATATGCATTTTTGTAAAATACGTATATATTTCATGCATATAGAATTTTAATTTACATACATATATAATGTCATATGCTTCATTCTGTTCCTTACTGTTTTCACTCAATATTAAGTTCTGAGAATCCATCCATGTTGCACTCTTTCTCTCTCTATATATAATATATATATCTCCAATCTGTCATTTTTAACTTCTCAATAGCACTCCATTGTGTGCTTCTATCACATTTTACATTTGTTACTGCCCATTGATAGGCACCCAGATTTGCACCTGGGTACAATCCCATTAGGCACCTTTGGAATATATACTCAGGAATGGAATCTCTGGGTCATATGGTTAACAAATATGTGTGACTAACTAGTGCTATGTTGCCCTTCAGAATGTCTACAACAAAATACATATTCATTATTATTATTATTATTGTTGTTGTTGTTGTTGTTGTTGTTGTTGTTATTTTGAGATGGAGTCTTACTCTGTCACCCAGGCTGGAGTGCAGTGGTGTGATCTCAACTCACTGCAACCTCTGCTTCCTGGATTCAAGAGATTCTTCTGCCTCGGCCTCCTGAGTAGCTGGGACTACAGGTGCCCACCACCACTCCCATCTAATTTTTGTATTTTTAGTAGAGGTGAGGTTTCACTATGTTGGCCAGGCTGGTCTCAAACTCCTGACCTCATGATCTGCCAGCCTCAGCCTCTCAAAGTGCTGGAATTACAGACGTGAGCCACTGTGCCTGGCCAAAATATATATTCTTATTGGCATGAGATTTTCCATATTCCTACAACCTCAACAAACATTATCCAACCTCTACATTTTTGTCAGTCTACTACATTAAAGTAACATTTTAATTTGCATTTGAAAGAGATTTGGATTATTTCTGCATATACTTGTTAGTTGTTCAGGTTTCCTCTTTTATAAGTTACCTGTTCATAACCTTTGCCCATGTTTTATTTGGAGTTCTCATCTTTTGCTTGTTGATTTGCAAGAATTTCCTGTGAATTCTAAATAATAGTGCTCTGTCAGTTTTAAACACAGTAAAATATCTTCTCCCAATTGTCATCAGCTCGTTCACTGTCCATGGTATCCTTCATCCAATAGAAATCCTGGATTTTGATATGATTATGGTTAAATAAAATACTTTTTTCCTTATATTTTGTGCTTTTAAAATTCCGTTTAAGAAGTTATCCTTTATCCAGGCCGGGCGTGGTGGCTCACGCCTGTATTGGGAGGCCAAGACGGCCGGATCACGAGGTCAGGAGATCCAGACCATCCCGGCCAACACGGTGAAACCCCGTCTCTACTAAAAATACAAAAAATTAGCCGGGCGTGGTGTCGGGCACCTGTAGTCCCAGCTACTCGGGAAGCTGAGGCGGGAGAATGGCGTGAACCCGGGAGGCAGAGCTTGCAGTGAGCTGAGATGGCGCCACTGCACTCCAGCCTGGGCAAGAGAGCGAGACTCCACTTCAAAAAAAAAAAGAAGTTATCCTTTATCCTAGGTCTCAAAGGAAATCTTCTTTTAACCTTACAGTTTAGTCCTTCCTACTTAGGTTTTTAATCCATCTCTAGGTCACCTTTATATGTGGCATTAGGTAGGGCACTAGTTTAATGATTCTCTGTATGGTAAGTAGATTTAGCCAAATCTGTTAATTAAATAATTCATCTTTCCCTCAATCATTCATAATTCATCTTAACTGGGTATTTACTCCCTATACTGACTCTGTTCCATTGATTTTTTTGGCTGTTCTTGCCTGACCACCTCAGTTTTTGCTACCACATGTTTCTAATATGTCTTAAAGTCTGGTAGGGTAGGTTCCCCTACTCACTCCTATGATCTTGCTTTGTTGGTGGGTTTTTATCCTTCTATGTAAATGTCTTTGAACTTCTTTATGAAAGAACTCCTTTGTTGTTTAAGGCACAGTTTGGGGTCTTTTTCTATGGTGGCGAGATGGAGGTTTCTGTCACATGTGGCTGAACATATTAAATGATTAGAACAGAATTAGATTAGTAATTGATTCAGTGGGTGCATGTTGATCCTTTTCTAAAAGATGTCCTTGCACATACAACAAAGATCTAAGAAAGAAGTTGATGTTAAAATCCCCGTTTCACACATGGGGAAAGCAGTGTGGGAGCTGAGACTAAGATTTGTCTCTCATTCTTACTCAGATCTCAATTTGTTGGACAAATTTGCCTCTTCTAAATCAATGAGGGCTGGTCCCAAAGGTTCTTCATAGAAGAATCTAGGTTTACTCATGTAAACACTGAATAATTTTCAGTTCTAGTGACCGCCTGGGAAAAATCCAAGTAAGCCTCAAATTTTTCAGACTCTGGTATGATTTTTCTCAGGTTTGACTCTCTAGCTAGTGAGGTAATTAGACTCCCTGTTCTTTTCAAGGTCAAAGACCATTGAACCAAAATATGAGAACTTTGTCCACCCTTTGTGGCTAATGAGCTTGACTCTCAAGGAGCTATTTCACCTCCTTCATGAGTTGTCATTTGGAGTCCACTCTCTCAGTCATGGCTTTGCAGGGAGGTTTGGAGCTCAGTCCAGAGCAAGCTTCCCAGATGACAGCTACATGCTCTGTAACCTATACAACCAAGAGACCATGTTGTCTCTGTCTACCAGCTTCGTTATGGCCCTGTGGTCTCCTTGTTGTTATGGGGAGTTTCTCAGCATGTTCTTCTCAAAATCAACTTCAAAATCACCTGAGTTAAATTGAATAAAAATATTTGCTTTTGTGACCAGGAGAAAAGTTTACACTCAAGACCCCAACAAGCTTCCCAGTCTTTCTTTCCAAGCCCCAACCCTGATCCTCCCACACAAGGAAGGTTTGAGCTTGCAGAAAAGACATTTACCGAGCCATCAAAATAGTTACCAGGGATGACAAGGACCTGCCTCCCATCTTAGCCAGGGAAGAGAGTACAAGAGGGACCAGAGACATGAGAATCAGCCATGATACAGATCTGCACCATGAAGAGACACAGGCATGGTGAGAAGGTTATCAGACTCTCACTGTCTCACCTTTCAGTGGATTCTCCTCTACCCATGGAGGAGTCACTGAGAAGTGGAAAGATCTCCCTAATGCCATCAGGAAGTATTAGTACAATTCTATGAACCAGAAGAAACATGGAAAAACAAAGAGAACTTCTCCCCTACCATAACCAAAACTTTCCAATAAGTATGCCTATCAACCACTTACAACCCATCAATCAATTAAAAAATGAAAGAAATACCAAAACTACCCAGAAAAGAGCTGTTAGCCTGGAAATAAAAGCCTTTACAAATTTCCCTATTTTTCTTCCTTTCCATACTATGTTTCTATTCTTCTCATAGCCAGTTTGCTGGTTTCAATTTTCCTTGAAGAAGCTCCCACACTAATGAGATTGGTCATTTAAATGTCTCCAAGAAGCAGCATAGACTGCTGGGATCTGAATTCTCTTTATTGAAAAAAAAATATCAAATGGACTGCAGAGATTAAGGTGGAATTAATTCCACCCTGGGAAGAGAGAAGCTGAGCTGCTTCAGTCTCTTGGTTTATAAGGTCACCAGAGTCCCTTGTCGGGAACTATTCCTCCGTAAATCACTTCTGCCCAGCTACTCGGCAGCCTTGAGTTGCAGATAATCCAGACAGTGATTGTGTCTGGTCTCTAAGCAAAAGATTCATTGACCTCCCCTAAGAGGATTCTGGTACCAGCTTTGCCTGCAGGAAGAAGTGGATGAGCCCAGTCTCTAATATGTATCAGCTTTTTTGACCACCTGCAGGCCAGGATTCAGTCTCACAGGTAAACATGTTGAGTAGAGAAGCCACTGCTGAAAGTACAGATTCTGCTATGGGAGGGGGCCTGCATTTCCCAGGAGCCAGCTCATACAGCATGCAAAAGGGCAGGGCCAACCTTAGGACTTGGGAGTCAGATATTGGACTTCAACCAAGTATATTAGACTCCCAGCTGTGAGGACTGGTTTATATTTATATTTCTTCCTTGGGTGTGGTTTTGTATTTTAAAAACTGTATCACGCTGATGAGTGCACATTTAGCTACCAATTAATTCTGGCCTTGAGCAAATAACGTAATCTGGGGCGGGGTCCTTTGTTTCAAACAGATCTAAATTAAAACCCTGCATCCACTATGTATTGGTGGTGCCTTATTGGGAAAGTTAATGCATGTTTTGCAAGGTTGTGGTGAGGATTTAAAACATAACATGCCTAAAGTGCCTAGCAGACTATCCGATTGGGTTATTTGCCCAGCTGTGCCCAACACTGTCCACACCCCTCTTCTGTGAAGTTCCCTGTGTTGCAGGGGTGGGTGCTAAGGTGCCTGACTCCACTACCCCTCTGTGTTCCGGGGTGGTGGGAAGGTGGCACCTAACACAAGCCAGGCCAATATGCGTGCATTTCCCCAAGATTCTGCACTGGATGAGTGCTGAGAGAAATCAGTCTCTCTCTGGATAGTGGCCCATGAACTCCCACTACCTCAGGAGCTGATGGGGACCCTGTGCTCTGCCAACCAGCCTGGAACAATGGGAGGAGCTAGTCTTCAAATGCAGAGAGAGAAAAGGAACATAGATATACAAAGAGGAAACAGGAGACAGAGGGTAGATATCATTCAAGGCTCTGCTTTTAATTCATCTCTGCCCCTGGCTTCCATGAAACTCATACCCTTGCATCCTCAAAATAAGGTTCCCCGTCTTGTGAAAATCAGCTTGTGCTGGTTTTGTTACATGAAATAGAAAAGAGTCTTAATAATCTGGTAAACAGTGGTTTTTCAATAAACAGTAAACACCAACTTATGTAATACACAAGAATTGGCCAAGGGCCACAGGTTCTCCTGCCTCACCCCACCCCTGCCCAGCCAACTATCTGACTTGATATAATTACTTACTGGGACATCTTCCCTATCTATATCTCTTTCTACAACTACTTTGAACTAAACTTATCATTATTCAATAATTCATTCATTTGATAAGCCATTTCTCTGTACAGGCACAGGCATGACATATCTCTGTTTCCATGTGCAGATGGTGACATATCTCAGTCCTGTCCCCTAGATATGACTCTGCTTGCACCAGACTCTGCCCCTAGCCACAGTCTCTCCCTGGGACTCAACTCTCCTGGTCCTGCACTTCCCTCTTGTCCCAGCCCTTGATGGCTCTTCCTTTATTGACTCCAATCCTAGCAGTGCACACCAGCCCAGGCTCAGCATCAACCTAAAAAGCAGTACTTTTAAAAGGCAAGTGTCCTCAGCACTCACGATAAAATTAACAAATGTGCAGGCCCCATGCTGAGCACTCTACAGGAACCATCTCATTTAATTCTCACAACTTATGAGTTTGGCACTGTTCTTATCCACATTTTATTGATGAAGAGGATGTAGCATGGGGAAGATAAGTCATTTTATTCAAGGTCACACGGTTAGGAAACGGCAGAGCTAAGATCCCACTCCACGCAGCGGTGTGCCAAGGCCATGCACTTTGCCTCATAGCCCTGGTAGATGAGACCCATCGGACTAGGCATTGCTTTTGTTATTTACTGTACTAATGAGGCTATGTCTGAGCAACAGTTGTAAGAATTTAGGGAGGGGATCCAGTGATAGAGTCATCAGATCTTTGTCTTCAGGATTTGGGGACAAGGCAGAACTAGACTTTGGCCCTGGAGAACAGGTAGGTGACATGATAAGTGGTGGAAAGGCCAAGGGCTTGGAAACATGACGGTGCATGGAGGGTCTGTTAGGAAGCGGGTATGTGGCATTGGTAGATTTGGGCCAATTCTGGGGACACAAGAAGTCAAGCAGAGTTGGAACTTGGTTTGGTTATTGTTAATAGGTTAAATTGTGTCACCACCACCCCCACCCCTCACACACACAAAAAAATGTTAAGTCCTCATCCCTAGTACTTGTGAATGTAATCTTATTTGGAAATAAGGCTTTGCAGATATAATCAAATTGAGCAGAGATCAGACTGGATTAGGGTGAACCCTAATCCAATATGGTTAGTGTTCTTACACAAAGAGAGAAATTTGGAACAGAGAGACCCACAGGAAGAACATCATGTGAAGACAGAGGCAGAGACTGGAGCCATGCAGATGCAGGTCAAGAAACACCAAAGGCCGGCTGTGGTTCCAGCACTTTGGGAGGCTGAGGCAGGTGGATCACTTGAGGCCAGGAGTGCAAGACCAGCCTGGCCAACATGGTGAAACCCTGCCCCTACTAAAAATACAAAAATCAGCTGAGTACGATGGCACACGCCTGTAACCCCAGCTACAAGGGAGGCTGAGGCTCGAGAATCGCTTGAACCTGGGAGGCAGAGGTTGCAGTGAGCTGAGATCGTGCCATTACACTTCAGCCTGGGCAACACAGCAAGATTCCATCTCAGATAAAAGAAAAGAAGCACCAAGGACTGACTGTCACCACCAGAGGCCAGGAAGAGGTAAGGAAGGATTCTCCTGAGAGTTTCATAGGGAGCATGGCCCTGTGGGCACCTTGGTTTTAGAATTCCAGCCTCCAGAGCTGTGAGAGAATAGATTTCTGTTGTTTTAAGACACTTGGGTTGTGGTACTTTGTTATGTCAGCCCCAGGAAAATAGTAGCCATTATCAGAAAAACCTAGTTCCTTGAGCAGGTCAGGGTAACAAAAGGGAAACCAACCAAGGTCACTGGGCCACATTTGAAGTGTGTAAGCATGCGTTCTATACATTGTCATGCCACTCAGTTCATCTGTATGCAGTTTTCTGCATTCACCTAGTGTTTCTCGTAGGCTAAATCGCATGCAAGTAAATGTGAAATCTGTGTTACGCTCAGATCATTCCCTAATCCATCAATTGCATTGGAACAGATTTGCATTTCCAAAACAAGCATTATAGCAGAACTGACTGAACCACCAAACTCACACAGAGAGTTAGCAATAGGGCTGGGTACAGTCTTACACGTAACTCTCTAGATTCACAGGGTCACCCCTCACTTTAAGCCTGAGAAAAAATAGGGAGGAGGGAGCACCTGATATACGGCAAAAATGTCATTCATCAGAAAGCAGCTTGAGCTCTCACATATTTAGAATTCTCTGCCTTAAACTTCAGTAGAAGCAAATCACAAGAAACAAGCTGATATCTGGAATTTAGACAAACAAAATCAGGAATGCATCCCGAAGTGAGATTCACACAGTCCCCTGAGCCTTCCACACCTATGGTCAAGCAAAATAAAAACTGGCCTTTTTAGAATGGGGTTTCTGAATCATGATCCTGGAAGCTTTCTAAACCACCAAATCAAAAGTAAATAATGTTCAACATTCAAAGATCCGAGGAAGGAAAATGAACAGAAGCCTTTGAAAAAGTTTAACGAGTCTAACCAAAACAAAGATTTTCAATAATCCACAGTTAACCAGAAAACCCATGCCTGGAGCATTCCAGTTCCCAGAGGCTGACCTGCACGTACAACCAGAAGACATGCCTTCTGAGCATGGTTTCAAATTCTAGAGCAATTGCCAATATGACTCAAATTGTCTAAGGAAAAGCAGCCTCTCTCCTTCCTTTCCCTTTCTCTCCCTCCTGCCTCACTGCTCACTAACCCTGGATCTCCTCTTGCCTCCCCGAGGGCAGCCAGGGCTCCTCATACCTAGCCAGGAGCAGCCCAGAGCACAACAGAAGAGCAGCTGCAAATCCATACTGAGCAAATGAGAAATCAAGGGAAAACTTTATAGATGGAGAGATGGATAGTTCTGAAATGTAATAACCAGGCTAAAGGGATTGGAGTTTTATCTACCTTTGATAGAAGCACCTTAATGGGGCCCCTCATGAGGGCCTATGAGAGCAATGATCACTGTGTAAAGAAGATGTTCCCTGAGCCCATACCTTTTTGCAGCCTAGAAGTGCCAATCAAATCACTTTCCTCACATTAGTTAATTAGGCCTCCTGCAATCCCCAAGGAAATTCAGAACAGAAGCATTATGTTCTAGAAAGAGGAGGGGGAACAGCATCACATTATCACTATCACCATTACCACCATCATCATCATCATCATCACTATCACCATCACTGCCATTATCATCATCTGTATCACTATCACCACCATCATTCCCATCATCATCATTGGTATCACCATCACCACCATCATTGCCATCGTCCTCATCACTATCACCATCACCATCATCACCACCATCATCCTCATCACTATCACCATCATCACCATCACCACCATCATTCTCATCACTATCACCATCACCACCATCATTGCCATCATCCTCATCCCTATCACCGTCACCACCATCGCCGCCATCATCCTCATCACTATCATCATCAACACCATCACCACCATCATCCTCATCCTCATCACTATCATCATCAACACCATCACCACCATCATCCTCATCATCAGTATCACCACCATCACCACCATCACCACAGTCATCATCATTATCATCACAATCACCATCACTGCCATCATCATCATCACTATCACCATCACCACCATCACTGCCATCATCCTCAGCACTATCACCATCAACACCATCACTGGCATCATCCTCATCACTATCACCATCACCACCATCACCACAATCATCATCATCATCATCACTATCACCATCACTGCCATCATCATCATCATCAGTATTACCATCACCACTATCACTGCCATCATCCTCATCACTATCACCATCACCACCATCATTCTCATCACTATCACCATCAGCACCATCACCATCATCCTCATCACTATCACCATCACTACCATCCTTCTCATCACTATCACCATCAGCACCATCACCATCATCCTCATCACTATCACCATCACCACGATCACCACAATCGTCATCATCATCATCAGTATCACCATCACTGCCATCATCATCATCAGTATCAACATCACCAGCATCACTGCCATCATCATCATCAGTATCAACATCACTGCCATCATCATCATCACTATCACCATCACCATCATCACCACCATCATTCTCATTGCTATCACCATCACCATCATCATCATCATCATCAGTATCACCATCAACATCATCACCACCATCATCGTCATCACTAACACCATCACCATCATCACCACCATCATCCTCATCACTATCACCATCACCACCATCACTGCCATCATCATCATCAGTATCACCATCACCACCATCACTACCATCATCATCGTCACTATCACCATCACCATCATCACTACCATCATCCTCATCACTATCACCATCACCACCATCACCGCCATCGTCACCCTCATCACTATCACCATCACCACCATCACCGCCATCATCATCCTCATCACTATCACATCACTACCATCACCGCCATTATCCTCATTATTCCATGGAGATAATGAGACCCCATGCTGAGACCTGTAAGAAGCCAACTGGGCACACACTCTCCAGGCAGGAGTGTGCAGTAAAAGGCAGAATGAATAGTTCATTCATTTATTCACAAACATATTAATTCTATGCTTGTTGGGACCATACTCTGTATTAGCATGAGGGCTACAGGTAGAATGAATAACACAGAGTCACCGCATTCGAGGAACACTCAGTCCAATGGCAAAGGAGAAGTACATTGCAAGCATTACAATGAAAGTGCTCTCAGAGAAAGCTGGCCCAAGATTCTAACTGCCCAAGAAAGTCATAAGGTATTCACCCTTGGCCCTTTGACACTTACCCCGTGGTTGATTCATCACCAAGTTTGCCCAGTGTCTCCTCTCATGGGGACTTCAATCCATTCCTTCTGCCACTGCTTCCATTCAACCCCTGCCCCCATCCCCCACCCCCGCACTCCTGCAATAGCCTAAAAACTGGTCTCACTGCCTCCACTCTTGCCTCTCGTGGTCCATTCTCCCTGGTGCAGCCAGATGGATCTTCCCAAACTGCAACCCTCAGGGATTACTCACTCCACTGACTAAAAACTCTCCTTTCAAGGCCCACATTCAAACTCAGAAAAGGCCCTTCAGGGTCAGACGCAGCCCTGCTCTGCCATGCCCAGGTGGGACTGACACTGGTTACCCTGTGTTGCTCACTCTCTCTGGGAGAGCCAGGCACTGCCACCCCTGAGACCTTGCTCACGTGTTGTTTCTCTGCCTGGGGGGCCCTTCCTACCCCGTCACTACCTGCTGAAGTACCCCTTGTCCCTAAAGGCCAAGTTCAGTGTCCACATGAGTGACATCCCACAGCCCCCTCCGTCCCATTCTCAGTGGGACTCATCACACCTTGATTATAGCATTTTACATGTTTTATAATAATTACATTTGTGTATCTCCCTTCTCTCCCAGATTTACAATTCCTTGAGTGCAGAACCAGTCTTCTCAATGCCAGAGCAGTGCCTGACATTGAGTAGGGCCACTCAGTAATAGTTGGTGGAAAAGAGTGGTGAATGACAAACTGTTTCCAAAATGTGTCCATGGCTGCTTGGAAGAATGTGAGTTGCTCCATCATGTGGTTATAACTCCTGCAGAGTAAAAGCCTCATCCTTCTTTCACATATGGCTGACCACAAGAGCATGTGGTTTGTGGGCAATGTCCTGGAGTGATAGGGAATTTGCCCTGGACCAGCCTTCCCCTTAGTCCCTTCCACCACCCTTCTTGTGGCTATGGTCATATGTAGGTGATGACTGAATGGTGGTTGGTGGCCATTACCAATGAGCTATCACTGCAGATGGCCAACTACAACCTGCTCATTTACTTTTATTTACTGATTAGACTAATAGATATTATTACCCTCACTTTATAGGTGAATAAACAGCCTCTCTGGTGTTAAGTTCCCCAAGATCACACAACTAGTAAGTACCAGAGCTAAGATTTGAACCTCTGGCTGTCTGACTAAGTTCTTCCCGCTACACTGGGCTGCCCCCCATTGGCAGTGGGAGGGGGAAGCCTATGGGCTGTAGAGCAGTAGCTGGGACAGCATTGACTCTGCATCCTATAGGGCCAACACTCCATGAATAGTGGCTTTTATTTACCTTATATGGTTAAAAGAGAGATGCCCATTTTTTTCCCATTTCTCCAGACTAACAGACGGGTGCTAATTTGGTAAGTGCAAATTATCTGGCTTCAGTTCTATCCACCATCTGCCTGCTTGAACTAGTGAAACCAGGGTGAGTTGTAATTATGCCCAGCTCTCTTCACAAGGTCCTTCCCTTCCTTTAGATGAGTTTATCCTCTTCCTATTTTAAGAAAGAGCTTCACACAGCAGGGCATTTATGGAACACTTCCAAGAACCCGAGCAGAAAGTGATATAATGAAGGCAAAGCAATCATGCAGACAAAACCCTTACACGAGATGCCAGGAGCCCCAGGCTGGCCGTACTCCTCCTAGGGAATTTCTGGGAAGATGGGAAAAAAGTCACTACAACCTCTGGGCCTCAGTTTCTCCACCAGAGCACTGACAGTAGGAGCCTCTGAGACTGGGAAGTGGAGTTATGCTGTGTGCAGTGGGACTGCTCTGCTGTTGCTGCTGCTGCACTGGCAGGTGTTTGGAGGGCATCTCTAACCTTCTCATCCTCATCCTCCGAAAGAAGCTCTTCAGTCCCCTCTAGAAGGTTCTTCCTGGTCCCCCAATCCCTGCTAAAAATAAAAGGCTGAATTTCATCTTGTTCAGACCATAGCTAGAATACAGCTGCTTAAAACTCCCTCTCTCTCTGCTCTCTGCAGCAACCTCCCCTAACATTCAGCCTCAACAATGTCTTCAAAACTAACATGTGCATGCATGGGAAGAGGGTCATCAGGCTAAGGGAAGCCATTTACTCAACCAAAAGTGCATCATTTAAAACCCAGGTGTCATTCATTCTTATCTGAAGGAATCCTTTCCATTCATTTACCTAAGGCTCCTCTTCTCCTCCTAGTTTCTGCCTCCTGGAGAAAGCATCTTAGGAGATAACTGCCCGTGTAGCACAGGGGTGGATTCCCCCTTGAGTGCCATGATACTGCCTCTTGAAGGAGCAGATGTTCGCCATTTGTAACGTGGATGAGCAGGAGGGTGTCTGGCCCATGGAGCAGTTCCCTGTCTGTCCCCACAAGGAAGGGAGGCTTCTCTGTGTACCCAGGCACCCCCATATCCCTTCTCCTCCAATCACTGGTCTCCCCAACCCCACTCACACAGTCACCCCCTTCCCACATCTCTGAGACTGGCAAGTGAGCCAGTCCCCCCAGCCAGCAGCCAAGTGAATTTTTAAAAGTCTCTCTTTGACAAACTAAGAGGGAGAGTTGGCTGTTTCGTTTGGTGGTTTTCTTTAGCAACACTGAAATGTCTAACATCTAAATGTGTGGTGTTTGCGAACTTAAATATGTCGCCTCTGGACCTGCCATTCCTTAAGAAACATCTGCTCCCCAGAAGATCAGAAGTGAGAAACTGCAAAGTTGCATTACTTATCTTTCCCTAAAGAAATGAAAGGTGTTTTTCTCCCCCTCAAAGTAACAGCTCTTTCTCCACTCCACATCAAAACTCCAGCCTTTGGCAAACATATCTTAACGCTTCCAAATCCACGCTCCGACACAGAACTTCAGACTTCAAAAGTGACAGCAGTGGGGCCAAGCCCGGTGCACACTCCTCAGTACCCAGCTCCTTCACAGCTTCTGAATGTCTCCAAGAAAGATCAGAGGGCAGCGAGGCTACTATGCTGTGCCAGTGCCATAATGTGCACCCAAAGGTGGGGGAATTTATTAAACAACCTGGGGCATGATCCTGCAAGATGGGCTACACACAAATCTCCCCACAGGTAGAGTCTGGCCTAGAATTTGAAAATTGTGTCTGAGGCTGACAATTTAGCAAGGGAGACCAGTACCAAAAGAGGAGTGCTGATACCTGTAGTGAGAAAGAACCAGTAGAAAGGGCCCTGGACCCTCAGCCTTCTCTGTGACCGTGACGCTCTCAGCTAAAAATAGACGCAGCTGCATATTACAAGCAACTAAAGTAACAGAAGTTTTATCAGGCAGGGCACATTCTTTCACCTAAAAAAGGCTGGAGGGAGGGAAAGAGTCCAGGGGCTCCATGAAGTCATTGGAGACCAAGGCTGCTGACTTTGTGCTCTGCCATCTTCAGGGTCACCTCAAGACTGCTTCACGGCTTCCATTCTCAAGGTCATCAGTATGTCAAGATGGCTGTTTTGAGCTCCTGCTATTACACCACCTTCCAGGGAGCAGGAAATCAGAAAAACAAGGGCAAAATGCCCCCTTGACAACAATGCATGCCAAGTCAACTCCATTTTAGCAACCTTCCCAAAGGATAGCACATGTCCGCTTATATCTCAGTGGCCAGGACTTAGTCACATGGCCACACCTAACTGCAGAGGACACTGGGACATAGCACCTGTTAGCTGCATGCATTGTGTGACCTTGAAAAAAATTGGGTTTCTTTTCCTAAGAATGGAAGGAACAACAGATGTGATGTAGCATCTGGCAGTCTCTGTCACAGATTCAACTTTCTACCTATCACAGGAATGTGTTCATCCTGGCCAGGAGCGGTGGCCCATGCCTGTAATTCCAGCACTTTGGGAGACCAAGGTGGGCAGATCACTTGAGGTCAGGAGTTCGAGACCAGCCTGGCCAACATGCTGAAACCCCTGTCTCTACTAAAAAATACAAAAAGCAGCCAGGTGTGGTGGCGCACACCTGTAATCCCAGCTACTTGGGAAGCTGAGGCAGGAGAATCGCTTGAACTCAGGAGGCAGAGGTTGCAGCGAGAGGAGACTGCACCACTGTACTCCAGCCTGGGCAACAGAAAGAGACTCCATCTCAAAAAAAAAAAGAAAAAAGTCCTCATCCTGACTCTTTCTCCCTCTCAGCACTACTGACATTTTGGGCAAATAATACTTCATTGGGTGCAGGGAGGGCCTGTCCTGTGTATTAGATATTTTGCAGCATCCCTGACCACTATCCACTGGATGCCAGTAGCAGCACTCCCCACCCAAGCAGTTATGACAACCCAAACTGTCTCTAGGCATAGCCCAATGTCTCATGGAAGACAAAATCAACCGTGGGTGAGAACCATTGATTTATATCAAAAGGTCATCAAAATGAGATTATACACATGATCTTCATAAGAATATATATACATATACTGTATTACACAGTCACCTAGATGTAACGCTATGAGAAAAAAAATGGACTTAATCTTTATGCTTTGTTGAAAAGAGGTTAAGAGCCCAGTGTAGTCCATGATGCTTCTGAAGTTCCAAAGAGTAAACTCAGAAGACAGAGAGGAAACTGACCTACTAGCGATTCCTCTCATGCACACAAAGGTTGGACTGCAGAGAAAATGCCCTTTGGTCTCATGCAGCTTTCCTCCTCCCTCCCTAGGCTTAGCACACCTTGCTCTTGCCCATCTCGGGATCTTCTCACATCAGATTCTCAGCCTGGGCCTCTCCTCCTCTGCTCTGTACATAGCTGCCTCCTCATCCCACCAGCTTCTACTTAAAGGTCATTGCCACCAATTGACCATGAATCTAAATAAACCTGCCCTCCCCCACTGGCACCTCCTCTGAATCCTCCATATCACAGTTCATAAGTCCATGTGGGTCTATTCGCTTTTTAATTATCACTCTCTCCATTAGATTGCGGCTTTTATGAAGGCAAGGGCTGTGTCTTTTTATTCACGGGTGTTCACCCATATTCCACCAGCACCTGGCACAGGAAAGTGCCATTATTTGGTGGCTGAGTGGATATGGCAATGGGGGTGAGACAGTGTGCACCTGTGGTGTGTCAGTGAGTGGACGAGGAGGTGATGGAGAAAACTGGAATACAGACCAGGACAAACGCAAAGTAGCATGTGTGATATTCTTGCACAGACTTAATATTTCCAAGTCAGTTACATGCATTTGTTGGCTATCTATACCTGGAATAAAAAAATAAACAAAACATGGCCACAAGGACCTACAATATAATACAGAAGATAAAATATATTTTAATAATTACATGTAAAGTGTGCTAGGAATGTATTTTTAAATCCAGAAAAAAAAAGTAAAAGAAAAAACGTTCCACAGTTCTGAAGGTGGGAAGGTTACTTCTGCCTGTGGGCATGGGGCTTCAAAGGGCAACATTAGAAGGAGGTTTTGCTGGATGCAAAGGAGTTGCATAGGTGGAAGATGGGGAGACCTTCTGGAGGGAGGAACAGCTTGAGTAAAGGGAGTAAGTGAGCAAGCCCAGGCCTTTGCTGAGAATGTGCTTTCACCCAGTGCTATCTTGTAGAAATGTAATGAGAGTCATATTTTCTAGTAGCCACACTAGAGAAGTAAAAACGGGTAAAATTAACTTTTTTAAATTACATTTTATTTCTTTAACCCAATATTAATATTCAATATTTTGGATATCCAAAATGTTATTCCAACAGATCAACAATATAAACAACTACTGATATATTTTACACTCTTTTTTTCTAAATGCTAAAAATCTAATGTTTGATTGACTTACTGCACATCTTAATTCAGACTAGCCACATTTCAAGCTCTCGGTAGCCACATGTGGCTAGAGGCCCTCATACTGGACAGGTCTAGTGCCATAGCGGGAGTGGGCTTGAGCAGGCCCACCCTGAAAGATAGCAGCATGCAGCAGACAGCGGGTGAAGTTGGAACAAGCATATTTCATATTGTTTTCAGCATGTAAGTTGATGGAAATAAAGCACAAAGGTGGGGAGGCACTGAAGACTCAAGGAGTGCTGTTGGAGCAGAGGTTTATAAATGCCAGACCCACAGGGAGGGTGCCCAGGCAAGGCTGGCAGGCACAGACGCGGGCCCCAGCAACCACAGCTGTGTGTAGCGCTCTGACTGCCTGGCCACAGCTGACGGGACAGAGGCACCTGGCCCAATTTGACTAATGAGAAATTTCCAAGAAATTTGGTACTAGTTCAGTTTATTCAGGTCTCTTGAATGGAGGAGATGTAAATACTTGGGAAATGCCGGAGACACCTCCCACCGCGGGGCTGAGCCTCGGAGAAAAGCAAGCTGCAGAGAAGGAGGAAGCAGATGTGCAGAGAGGCGGAGATGAGGAGTGTCTGGGAAGGTCGCCTGTGTCCCGCTGGCTTCCAAGTTCCAGACCCTTCCGGAGCCTCTTCTGAAATCCTGCCCCCTGGCTTCCCAAGATGTGCCTTGCCCTTAAACTGTAATCAATCTCTCTCCTCCCAGCCCTCGCCCTCTTTTAGAACGCTGGTTTGTCTTCCATAGAACAAAAGATTTAGAAGGTCCTAAGAAATATCATCAGCACACGGCTTTAGGACACGCTGTGGTTTTGCCTCCCGACCTAGGGACCCGGCATGGGGGCGGGAAGGGAGGGAGCCGGGAGAGCTGAGATTCCAGGGCTTTGGCCACCGGTGGAGCGGGAGGGGGTTCAGGAGATGGCTCAGGTTTTGAGCCTGTGGCTGGGAAAGTGATGATGTCCTTCACAGAGAGGGGAGTGGTGGCAGAGGGGGCAGGGCCCTAAGGGAAACTGATGCCTGTGCAGCACGAACCCAGCGCGCGTCCTGTCTGCCTGGACTGCCGCCGTAGGGACTTCTGCAGCCCGCGCCCCTGGCGGAGGGGGCGGGGGCTGGGGCTGCTCCCGCCACCGCAGGCGGCCCGCAGTGCCCGGCCTCGGCGTCCTTAGAGCTCTGGGTTGCAGGCTTTGGTTGAGGGCTCTGGACGCAACGAAGAGTCACTTCCGGGGTTCACTTCGGGATCTGTCTTCTGACACTTTTTCTCCTTTCCGCACCCGGTAGCACCTGCTACCTTATTCCCTGCTCCTACTCCCCTCCCTGCTCTTCTTCCCTTCTGCGGGCCATTAGCGTGAGCAGGGAAGTGACACTTTCCACGTTCCAAAGCTGGGAGACCCCATTTGAACCAGAGGAAGAAAAACTAACAGACTCTGTCCACATCAGCTTTCAGCAACGTGCACGTGGGTGCACACACACACTCATGCACATGCACACACACATGCATGCGTTCGCTCCTTCTCCACACCTCTATCCCTCCCTCTCCCCTCTCCCCTTTCCCCTCTCCCCTCTCCCCTCTGCAGACTTAATATACTTTTTGACAGATAAAGGATCTCTCTCTCTCTCTCTCTCTCTCTCTCTCTCTCTCTCTCTCTCTCTTCCCCACCACCTGCTTTCTCCCTATCCCCAAATCAGCCGTACTTAGCTAGCAACACCCTTCCCTTGGAGTGGATCCCTCAAAAATTTCCAGCCACACCAGGAAAAGCAATGGCACATAACGCCCAGACTCCCTGGTCATGCTTTCCCTTGGCTCTCCAGTCCAAGGCTGCCTTCTCTACCTGACACACAGACAGTAACCATGCACCCCACACACCCACTATATGTGCCATGCACAGTTTAAAAAGCATGTTGCCTCTTCGCAGTGCTTCTGCAAAGCACTGCAGTGCTTCTGCGTTTGCTGGCTGCAGGCAAGAGAGGAGAAAATGTATTCAGCCTCCTCTGTCTACCCTACCTGCCTATCCTGTCTCAGCCTGTTCTCTAAGGACCTTTGGGGTATTGATCCTAAAAGCTTCCACAAAGGGAATCATGATGGGAATTTCATAGCCAAGGAAACTGAGTCACTTGAGGTCAAGGGCTGCAGGAGCCTTGTTTTCTAAGAGCCCTCAGCACTTACAACCTAAGAGGCTCAGGGTCCTGTTCTCCAGCCCAGTGGCCTCCAAACATTTTTAATTGCTTGCTTCATCCATAAAACTTTTTGAGCATCCACCCCCAGTATATACATATTTATTTATAAATTATAATCACATAAACTACATGTCTAACATTATTTATACTAAAATAGACATTATAGTGGATGTAATGGACATACTTAAAATACAGAAACTGTAAAAGGAGAAGATAAAGAATAAATACAACTCAACATTCTATTATGTTCTTCCTGCGCCCAGTGGATCCTCTTGTGAGTCTCCTGGAATATGCACCTATTTGAAGACACTGCATTTGCCCGCCAGCCCTTTCACAGGTCATCTCTGTGGTAGACTGTGCTGCTCTCTGACCCTTCCAGTTGCCCTTCCTTTCCAGACACACAGGAAGACGCTACTCTCCAATCCATGAAGTTAGGAGTGGCTGCATGACTTGCTCTGTCCAGCAAATGGGTCCCTTCGGATTGGGAATATCAAGAACTTCCCATGACCTCTCTCCGCTCACCACAATGAAGCCTGAAGCCTCATGTTGGATGGTGGAGTCAAGATAGTCATCCAGGTTGACTTGAGTGGATAAAGTGAGCAGCCATGTTGGATTTGAGATCTGAGGGGTTTCATTACATCAGCACAACCTAGCTTCTCTTGACTGATCCTGTTTGTAAAGAACCCGAGTGCCACCTTGGGCACTGGTTTGTTCTCTGAGGCTTGCTCCCTCCCAGTTGTCATGCTGAGAGGGCGCTTCTCAGTAGTGACAGGGAGCCACAGTGCCATGGAGGAAAAGCACAGGGTGGTTTGAGGGATGGGGTCAAAATGTAAGAAATGGCTCAGAATCTGAAGACTGATCAGGAAGGCACAATGTGGGCAGACTTGCTCCAGGAACTGAAAGGCACTTTCCACTCTTATCCCAAGGCCATCTCTGAACCCTGGGCTAAAGAGCTCCAAGCTAGAGAGTGAAAAATGCCTCTGTATTCCATTTCTGCATGTCGTATGTCTTCCTAATAGTAAGGAGTTTGATTTCAGACCAAATACATAAATTCTTTTCCTTTAGGCCATTCTTTCAGCAAATAAGGCAGTAATCACTGTCTCTTAGAAATTTTCACAGTAATTAAATTGGAAGAGTATCTACATCACTGAGGCTTCCTCCCATAAAATCTAAAACACTGACAGCCCATTTCCCAAATGCCTCCCAGACTGGTTGATCCAAGGACTGCTACTGAATTAAACTGTGGGATCCCAAGTGGATAAGAAGAGGTTAGAAATTCAGAACTCTCTCTTAAACCTGATATATGACCTAAAATATTTGTCCAGCTACCAGAGTCGAAACTAAATAAGAGCAGTTTATACCAGATAGAATCTTTTTATCTGCAGGTCTTGGGCTGGTAGGGCAACTCTGCTCAACAGTATTGTTTCTGCTTCATTCTTTCTCCTCTGCCACCTTTACCATTGAGCTTCCTTCTCACTGTCTAAGGTGGCTGCTCCAGTTACCACCTCCAGGCCCACTTTCCAGACAGGAATCAGAGCAGGAAGGCAGACCCTTCATCTTATGGGTGCAAACCAGAAGTTGCCCACATCATTCCTGCTGAGGTCTCATGGACCAGAATTAAGTCATATGGCCAAACTCAGTTGCAAGGGAGCCTGGGAAATGTAGTCCCTAGCTGGGCAGCCATTGGTCAGCTAAATTTAGGTGCTATTATTAAAGGAATATTAGTGGACACCTAGCAGCCTCTGGCTTCCTAGCAAGCCACGTGGCCTTCTTCAGGAAGCTTTTCCTCCTACCTCACCATGGCCCATGAACTCCTGCACTGCTGTTCTTCAGCATTCATCACGGTGCTGTGTGAATACCTCCTTACTCCTCTCTAAGTCCCATTAGGGGAAGCTTCATGAAGGCAGAGGCCATGTTCTTTCTGTCTATTTATTAATGTATCTCCAGGCCCTGGCACTTGGTATGTTCTTAATAAATATGTGTTGACCAAGTGAACTATTTCACAAATGATTACGTGAAAAGATAATCGTAATTAACCTCTGACTGTTCTCTGTCTTTCACTCCCTGTTTCCCTCTAGCTCTGCCTAACTTTGTCTGCCTCTCCGTTTTCCTCCTCCTTCTCTAGACCAGGCTCATTCAGGCCAGACAAGTGCTTTGGGCTTTTGCAATGCAAGATTGTGAGGCAAGGAGGAGAGAGAAAAGTAGCAGAAGGTTTATGTTGGGAGGACAGAATCATGACATTCTCTGTATAGCCCCCATGAAATATTTTAAATTCCATTTACAAATCAACAATTTTAATTATAGACAAGAAGATTATATTATATACATGAAATATGATATCACAACCATGCTTGCCTGTCCAAAAAGATTAACTGTCAAATTAAACATAAAAAGTGATTTCTGGTAGCCTGGGCTCCATGAGAGAAGTGGATAGGAAAGAAAAGTAGATTTCAGAAGTATCACTGTGGACATTATGAAATTAAAAAATGCAAGAAGAGGACAGAAATTATTTGGAAATTTTTTAAATTCATTAGACTGTATTTCTATGACCCAGACACTGCCTGGTAACTAGACAAGCTGTGGCTCAGAAGGAAATGACTCAGAACAGTGGGAAAATGTCAGTGAAGTGTAAATCCCAAAAAACCTTCTTAACCAAGATTTCTGCCTGTTTTGAATCCTTAGGAAAACGAACTCTTAAAAAGAGCCAAGTATATATGTATGTTTCTCAAACTTTTCCAGATAGTATCAAGTCTGGAAATCACGACATTCTCTGGCTGGTCCGCATGAGATATTTTAAATTCCACATACAAATCAACAATTTTAAATGAGGACAAGAAGATTATATCATATACATGAAATATAATATCACAACCATGCTTACCTGTCCAAAAAGATTAACTGTCAGATTAAACGTGAAAAGTGATTTCTGAATTTTTCTGTTAATACTTATTTGCTTCTGTTTCATCAGCTTTATTGCTGTTGTCATTTGTGCTTGCTGGTATGTAAGCAAATCAAAAATCACAGGAAACATCTATGGAAGAAAAACTATAAACAGAAAATTCTATGAATTGACTAAATATTTTGTATTAATTAGGAAAATATCTCTAGATTACAAGCCCCATGAGCAAAGTGGCAATGACTGTCTTATTCATGGCTCCATTTCAGTTCCGGGTTAGCGTATGGCATATTCTAGAAGCTAAACAAAGATGTGTGACCAACTACTTGATTTTAGCTATAGAACCAATCTCACTCCAACTATCAAACTACTGGAACGTAACTGGAGAGCTACTAGATAACAGCAGGACTACTTGTTGTCCATTTTTCTTTTTTTTTTTGGTTTTGAGACAGAGTCTTGCTCTGTCGCCGAGGCTGGAGTGCAGTGGTGTGATCTCGGCTCACTGCAAGCTCCGCCTCCCGGGTTCATGCCATTCTCCTGCCTCGGCCTCTCCAGTAGCTGAGACTACAGGCACCCGCCACCACGCCTGGCTAATTTTTTTTTGTATTTTTAGTAGAAATGGGGTTTCACCGTGTTAGCCAGGATGGTCTTGATCTCCTGACCTCGTGATCCGCCCACCTTGGCCTCCCAAAGTGCTGGGATTACAGGCGTGAGCCACCATGCCTGGCCCATTTTTTTTAATAAGCTCTTTTTTGATAGTACCATGTTTAAGGCTACAGGGTCACATGATCACCTACTGGTCTTGAAAGACGTCATGACACACTCAGTATTCATGTTCTCATAATCCAACCTACTCTTGAGATTTCTGAAGACACCCTGGATAACTGGCCTGCCTCTGATTAGGATTTCTGAGAGGGTTCTTGTTGTTTTGTTTAGTTTTTGTTTCTTTGTTCAAGGTCTTAAAACATTAAGATAATAACAAAACATGATAAACACCATTGGTATTTATATTTGCAAAGTCCAAAATATTTGAGTTTTTAAAATTTATTTTATTTAACATCTTTATTTTTATTGTTTGTAATTATATAAGTAGTATATTGGGATGCTTTAGGGTTATTAAAATCCAAACAATAAAATCTCAAGTCTCCTTAATTACCATGTCAAACCCAGTCCTCTCTCCCAAGGCAACAACATTGCCCTGGTTTATAACCTTCCAGACTCTTCCCTGTGCTTTGATGTATGTAAATATATATGTACTTAGAGAGATTTGTAGTTTTTGTCTTGCTGTCATTATTTCTATAAATGATGTAATATGATACCTTTTGCTCTGCTACTTGCTGTTTTCATTTGGAATGTGTCTTAAAGCCCTTTCCACATCCACTCATATAACTCTACCCTATATTTTTAACCATTTGTCTTAGTTCAGGCTGCTATCACAGAATACCATCAACTGGGTGGCTAAGCAACAGACATTTATTTCTCACAGGTCTGGTGGCTGAAAGTTCAAGACCCAGGTTCCGACCAATTTAGTTTCCAGTAAAGGCCTGCTTCCTGGTTTGCAGATGGCCTCCTCGCTGTATCCTCGCAGGGCAGACAGATCATCTCTCTTATGTCTTTTCTTACAAGGGCACAAATTTCATTCATGAGGGCTTGACCCTCATGAGTTAATCACATCCCCAAGGCTCCACCCACAAATACCATCACACTAGGGCATCAACATATGAATTTTAGGGAGACAAAAGCATTCAGTCCATAGCACCATTCCATGCTATTCTATAATTCAAGTGAACCAGAGTTTACTTACCTAATCCCTTACTGCTGGTCATTCAGGTGGTTTTTAATCTCTTGGTTTTTTTTTTTTTTTTTTTTTTAGATGGAGTCTCACTCTGTCACCCAGGCTGGAGTGCAATGGCACAATCTCGGCTCACTGCAACCTCCGGCTCCTTAGTTCAAGCAATTCTTCTGCCTCAGCCTCCCAAGTAGCTGGGACTACAGGCGCATGCCACCATGCCCAGCTAATTTTTGTATTTTTAACAGAGACGGGGTTTCACCATGTTGGCCAGGATGGTCTCCATCTTTTGACCTCATGATCTGACCGCCTCAGCCTCCCAAAGTGCTGGGATTACAGGCATGAGCCACCGTACCTTGCCAATCTCTTGGTTTTTATACATTGCTGCAAAGCTATCTTATTTGAGCCCCACCATATACATGGGCAAGTGTTACTCTAGGAAAAAATAATGAGAAATTAAATTGCTGGGTCAAAGGACATGAACACTTAAAATTGCCATAAATACTGATTAATAGTATTCTGAAGTGGCTGTACCAATTTACTTTCCCACAAGCAAGGTATGAGGAAACCAGTTTCCCTAAACCTCTGCCATCATCACCAAACTTAAAAATCATTTCATCGGATGAGTGAAAATGGTTTCCCACTGTTGTTTTATTTTGCCCAGGAGTATCTGAATGTGGAAAGTCAACTACATTGCTGCTATTTAAGATAATTTTTCTTACTCTATTTCTTACCCTCTTCTCCCCATAAATAGGGAGACTTTACCTAAGTACATAGTAGTAGCAGAGACAGCTAGCTATCCTCCAAATCTCTTCTCCTTGGGCACACAGCTAGACTGTGTTTCCCAGACTTCTTGGTGGTTGGGTAGAGACTTGTTACTGGGTTCTAGCCATTGAAATGTAAATGGAGCGATGTGTACTGCTTCCAGGATTGGCCTTTAAAAACCTTCCGCACACAATCTTCCATGCTCTCCTCCCTTCCACTGGCTGGATATAAACAAGCATGATGAACTTAGAAGCCACACATTGAGGATGGCAGAAATACAGAGGAAAGAGGAAAGATGCCTGAGTCCTTAGGTCACCACTTGAAAAAGATCTATTTGCCAATCCTGAACACCTGCTTTGAGTTTAATATGAGCAAGAATCAAATTTCTCTCCTATTCAAGCATTTGTGGGGTTATTTATTATTATTACAGCAGCCACCAGTATTGTAGTGAGGATTAGCTCATTAAGATGATTGCAGATGCTATAAAAACATTGGGAAAATAATCAGGGAGTCATCCTGGGCATATATAGGTATACCTCCCAGCACAAAATACTCCATCTTAGAAACTGTCTAAAGAATTAGGAGCTATCTGAAGGAAAAAAAAAAAAATCCCTGGCCTATGTCACAAGTTAGCTAAAAAAGAGATTTCTTCCATTTTCTGGTCCTCACTGTGACCTAAGAACTACTTCCCAGATGACTCCAGTTGTTGGTCGGTGCTTCAGGCTTGGGGGACTCTGTTCCCTTGGAAATGTCCTGTCAGCCATCAGAGTCAATTACTGCAGAGAGTCTAGATGCTGCAGAATTGTTTCATCCGAGGTCAAAGACTATTTAAAATGGCATTTGCTGTTAGGAAGCTGCCCTCAAGCTCAGGGCCAGGGGTGAATCTACCATATGGTTACCAGGTTACCTGTTGAAGTTGACTTTCTGTGGCGTGGAGAAATTGCCCAAGGTAGAGTCATGCCCAGCATTTCTCTGGAAGCACGGCTGCCCAGCCAGGTGGCTGTCAAAGCTATTTGTGCAGACTATTGTTCCATGGCTGTGAATGGAAACCAACCCACCTCTCCAGGTGACTCTCCCAGCCCCTTCCCCATTGGGTATAAGCACTAAAATTGGCCAGGCATGGTAGCTCACAACTGTAATCCCAGCACTTTGGGTGGTGGAGGCAGGCAGATCACCTGAGGTCTGGAGTTCAGCCATGGCCAACATGGTGAAACCCCGTCTCTACTAAAAATACAAAAATTAGCTGGGCGTGGCAGCACATGCCTGTAATCCCAGGTACTCGGGAGGCTGAGGCAGGAAAATCACTTGAACCCAGGAGGTGGAGGTTGAAGTGAGGCGAGATCACACCATTGCACTCCAGCCTGGGTGACAAGAGCAAAATTCCATCTCAAAGAAAAAAAAAGAAAAACTAAAATTAAAGTCTTCATACCCTGATTACTTTCCAATAATGACAGCAGTCTATGCCTCTGGCTGCCCTGGGAAGAGTGAGGAGGAAATGGACTTTAAAAAGGACTCACCCATAAGTCACTGCAAAAGTTAGAAAAGATCAAGGAGCCAGACTGTCCAGCTCCTTCCACCACAGCAGCAGTTTTCAAACAATCAAATAAAGCAGTCAAAGGAGAGCAAGCCTGGCTGAAGACAGGGGGAAGAGGGCCTAGAGTCCCTCCTGTTTGCTCTACCCCATACCCATGTGAGTTTCTCCCTGGGATGCTGGGGCTCTACAGAGAACAGTTTAAAAACAGCCACTCCAAAGGCCTTTACGGGTGACCCATCCAAAGGTCTAGCAGGAAGCAACCCCCAGGGTGTACAGCACCTCACCCAAAAGTGGCAGACCACCAAATGTGAACCCGGAAATCTTAACGTTGGATCATAAAGCCATGCTGCTTAGTTGCTTTTGGCCTGTTGTACTCCTAGTACCTGGCTTGGTATCCATCACATATGAGGCACTTAATATCAGGGGAATGAAAGAATAAAGGAAGCTTAGTCTTTGCATTGCCATCAGTAATAGTCACAGCATATTGGCCACATAGCACTTCACAGTTTATATAGCACTTTCCCTTATATTGTCTCATTCAATATTCAGAACCTCCTATGATGTAGTCAAGATAGATTGTCATTTAATAGAAACAGAATTTCAGAGAGATTAGGTGACATGCTCAGTGCCACAAAGCTAGTCCCAAAGCAGTTGCAAGACTGGAACCACATCTTCAGGTTCCACGTACCAGGGCTCTTTATCCTACCCTCACTGCTGAGACTCTGATGCTGCCATCATAATGGTAGTACCCATGGTGATGGTAGTATACTATTCATTAAGATCACAGCAATATGCAAAGCATATACAGGCTCCAGTCCCTGGCCATAAGCTCATGCCTGGTTGGTTAGCTCCCATGGCTATAGGTTCTGTCTCTTCACACTGAGAAAGGTGATCCTTGCTCATGAGCATAGATCACAGAGCCCATGCCAAATAGTCTAAATGTTTATGCCAGAGGTCACATGGGGGTGTGTGTGTGGGAAGAATAGAGAGAATGAGCAGATCAGCCCAAACTCATCCTCATGATCTAGAAACCAACTCAAAGCCCAAATCCTACTTCATATGAAAAGTCACATCTGGGGACTACTCAATCTTGGAAGGGGAAGCATGAGCTTGAAAACCACAGTTCCTGGGTCCTGGCATTAGTCATAAACTTGGTCCATATAACTCACAGATTGCTGATTTAGTGTTCAGTAAGCTTAGGGTTAGACATCAGCCCCACCAGAAAATTTTTGCAAAGGCTGCCCTATTTAGGCTCCCCACCACCTGCCACGACTCTTAGAATCAATGTCACCATAAATCTCAAAAGTTCACCTACCTCTAAGTCAGTCCTCAAGTCTAAACAGGAAGCATGTGTACAAAGGGTCCTGGGTAAGAGAGAACAAACCACCCAAGTCCTCGGACTTTCTTCTTCTGCTTCTAGATTGCCCAATTTATTCTCCTTGATAAAGCAGATAAAATAACTCTTCCCCATAAATGGCCAATGCTGTGAATGCATTTTCACCCACAGGACTCTGAGCCCCAAAAATAAAGACATTTATTTGGCCTTCACGATTTTTTCTTCTTTGTTCCTCAAACTTGTCCTCTACTTACTTTTTCCATCTCAAAAGTGAGGGCTAGGCAATTTGAAAGAACCTAAACCCCCCAATGGGGTACATACTGATGACTTCAGCCCAGGAGAGGTAGAGAGTGCCAAATCAAGCCTCTCTGGGTTGAGGGTCATGCAACCATATGATGAAAGCCCCTGCAGCCCAGCACAGTGCTGGATCCTGAAGGAGCAGAATTATGAAGGATCCCTAACTCTCCTCTTCTGACATTTGTGTCCTTAAAATTCAACAACTACCTCCCTACCCTGCTAATGTACATAATGTGAGTTCATCTCCAATAAAACTGGTTAATTCTGCAATATTTCAAGGGGATTTCCCCCTCGCTCTAGGTACCATCTTTTCACACCATTCACACAGATCCTGTAGAGCATCTGTCACATCAAGCACCAGAGAGACCATCACAGAAGGCAGGTCTGGGAGGCAGGGTGGGGTGTGTGGAGTCCTAGGCAGTTAGAGGCCTGAGATCCCCTGGCCTTCCTCAATCCATTCATTCTCAAGCATTTGGCACATGTGTACCAGCACTGTGCTGGGTGCTATAGGGTGTAAAGGAGTAAAATAATTTTCATACTATAACTGCAAAAGACTTGCACTCTCATTGAGGAAGTCAGACACAAAGAAGTGATATGGGAACATCACACTAGATCAACAACAAATATCCACATATTGCTGCATACTTCATACCAGGGTCTCCCCTAGGGACTGGGATACAGCAAAGACCAAGACAGACAAAAATCCTGCTCTCATGGAGTTTACATTCTTGTAGGAAATGTATTTCAGGGTTTGATTGTGGAATTCAGAAAACAAAGTCATCAGTAATTAAGAGAAAAGATCTGAGTGGTCTGAAATAGAGGCTTTAAGCAGGTCTTCTCCCCCAACAGGCCTCTCTATTCAGTTTATCCCAAACTGAATTCATCACCCTTACCCTTATATACCCTCTTTCTGTGAACCTAACCTTACAAGCAAGAAAACTGGTGGTATACCAGATGATCCCAATTCACTCTCCTTCCCTTCACTCACCACCACCAATCAAGCAGGCCTTGTAGACTTTACCTTCTAAGTACCTCTGAAATCTATTCCCTCCTCCACATTCCCACTGCCACAAACTAGGTCAAGTCCTTGTCACATCATCATTTTTTACCTACTGTAGTGGACACTGTCATGCACAGCCCAGATTCCTTCTCAATTTAGCCTGAAGGACTTTTGCCTCAGCTTTGGGAGTGCTGTCAGTGCTCAGCCTTCAGCTATTGCTATAGTTTGGATATCGGTCCCTGCCCAAATATCATGTTGAATTGTAATCCCCAGTATTGGAGGTTGGGCCTGGTGGGAGGTGATTGGATCACAAAGATAGATTTTTCACGAGTGGTTTAGCACTATCCCTTTGGTGCTGTCCTTGTGATCATGAGTGAACCCTTGTGAGATGTGGTCATTTAAAAGTGTGCAGCATCTCCCCATATCTCTCTTGCTCCTGCTCTGGCCATGTAATGTGCCTGCTTCCACTTTGCTTTCCACCATGTGTAAAAGCTCCCTGAGCCCTCCCTAGAAGACTGCAGAACCATGGGTGAATTAAACATCTTTTCTTTATGAATTACCTTTGTATCAGTGTTTCTTTATATCAGTGCAAGAATGACCTAACGCATCTGTCAATCCATAATGGGATTGCTTCAGCTGCAGAGAACTGTCTCACTCAAGGTGCATGCATCTCAGCCCAACCCAGGATATAGCTCTGGAGCACCCTATGGGGTCATCTGAGAATGCAAGTGAGCTTGCATCACAGAACAACATGGTACTCTGTCCATTTCCTTTCACAGATGTTGATCCCAAGGACCCTCCTTAATAAAGAGGCTACATGCTGGAATCCAATCTATGATGGCAAGAAAATTTCAATGGCTCCTGACTACCTGCTGTACCTTGGCTCAACCCTTCATCAATCCCACCTCTGAATATCTACAAAAGTTATATTTCTAATCTCTGTAGTTTAACTTTTAGTTTTATTAAAGTACACAGTTTATGAAACCAAATATAACTCATGGTTCACAAGGAAGAATGGTATTCCTTCCCAACACCCATCCCATCACCTTCTGCCATTTATTTTTACATTCCTAAATAACATGCTTATGCTTCTATTTGTTGATGCTTTTCAGTTTTAGATATCTGTCAACTTCCTATTATCAAAGATGAATGTTTAGATCTTTTACACACACACACTTTTCCTGTCTTCTTTCTCTTGAGATTCTTATATCACAATTTTCATGGTTTTTGTTGTTTTGATTCTATAGAACATTATTCACAGCTGATCCATGGTGTATACGATGATTACTTTTCTTTTCCTGTACAGTTTTGCTTGTTTGTTTTCCCTGGTTGTCTTATTTGCTTAGTTTTTATGTAGCCCTCTATCAAATGTAGTTCTATCATTTGAATGTATGTGTCCCACACACACAAATTCTTATGCTGGAATTAAGACCCAACATGACAGAATTAAGAGGAAGTGATTAGGTCACAAGGGCTTTGCCCTTATAAATGGGATTAGTGCTTTTATAAAAGTGTTCAAGTAAACTCACTAGGTCCTTTTGCCCTTCATCCCTTCCACCATGTCAAGGCACAATATTTGCTCCTTCTACCATATGAGGACTCAGCAAGAAGGCACCATCTTTGAAGTAGAGAACAGCCATCACCAAACAATGAATCTGCTGGCACCCTGATGTTGGACTTCCCAGCCTCCAGACTGTGGTTGCATAAATGTCTGTTCTTTATAAATAACCCCATCTAAAGTATTTTGTTATAGCAACAAGAATGGACTCAGATACTCTCACTAATATCTCTCCAGACTCTCCACCAGAATATTTCTTCTCAATATGTTTAAACACAGCTGGTCTTCAGTCCATTTAATATTTTTCTCCTTGGCGACATCCCTCCTGAAGCTCTCTCTCCTCTTTTTCCAATATGGACAGAAGCCTTCTAATTCTGCTCAATAGTCCTCATCCTTGTGGAACACATTTTCTAACAGCTTTCTGTAAAGAGCATACAGGCAGTAATATTTTGAGACCTGCCTTCCTAAAAATTTATTTTATCCTCATACTCAAGGTAGTTTGGCTGGGTATAAAATTCTAAGTTCAAAAGCATTTGCTCTCAGAATTCCGAAGACGTGGCTCCACAGTCTTCCAACTTTTAATGTTGTTGATGAGAAGACCCATGCTGTGTTGACTCCTGCTCCTTTGTATTTCTCTCTTGTTCTCCCTGTTTTTCTCTCTGTCTCTCAGCTTTTAGGCTCTTTATACGGCATTTTGAAAATTCATAGTATTTTCTGCTAGAGTGTTTTTTTCTCCTTCATTATGCTGAACATTCAACAGATCATTTTAGTCTGGAAACTCATATTCTTTGAACATGCCTTTTTGTTTGTGGGTTTGTTCCTAAAAATGTCTTCTCTCTCTCTCCCTCATTTCCTCTCTTCTCTTTTTCAAAACATCTTTTATTTTTTGGATCTCCTGGATTTTCTTTATTTTTCTCTTCCATTTCAGTCTCTAAGTTAATTTGATCTAATTTCTAGACTTTCCTCAACTCTATCTTGTAACTTTTTTTGTTAAGAGTTATTTCTGTTCTCTTATTTTTAATTTATGTGATCTTGTTCTCTGAAACTCCTTGTTTTACAACCTTCTATTATTGTTTTATGAATGTAGTATTCTGTCTTACATCTCAAAGCATTTTCATCATGAGGATATTTTTTGTTTTCCTTGTACACTACGCCTTGCATTCATTTCTTCTGAGTTCCTTCTGATTTGCTTAGTTCAAATTCTGTCTCATGTTAAAAATATTTCTTCAGCTGTCTTATGTTCTTGGCTATCTATTTATGTTCAAGAGTGAGGCACTTAAATGCTGATTGAAAGCTCTGTCACTGTCTTTTCTGCTAGTTAACCTCACTATTGATTGATCAGGTATGCCCAGGCCCTTTTGTAAGGGGACCCCAAGTGGTAATACCTTTAGAGCTTTTCTCTTGGATGGAATGTATTCCTCAGAGAGGAATACTTAGAACTCCTGCCTTGGACAAATAAACCTAACTACCAGCATTCTGCAAAGCTGAATGGAAGAAGGGGAATAAGAGGCCTCAGTAAAATGATTTTGACTCAACCTCACCATCAATTTTATCTGATGACTCTGAGTCTAGAGACTCTCTGGTGTGACTTCTCCAGAGAGGAAAGCTTCATTCCTGCACTAAAGTCATAGACAGATACCTGAGTATGTAGACTTGTAAAGGGCATCTGGTAGGTCCTATTCTGTTAGTCTAATGCTGAGTGCACATTAGGATCTCCTGGGAAACATTTTTAAAAACTGATGCCTAGACCCTCTCCTGAACAATTACCTCTGAGTTTCTGTGGCGAGGTCCTGACCTGCATATTTTTTAACTCTTCTAGGTGAAACTGATGCATAGGTGAAACTGAGGATTGGGAACCATGAGTCCAACTGCTCCTTATAACAACTTCTGACTGTTTCTCCTATTGCCAGCCAGTGTCTTAGCTTGGGCTGCCATAACAAAATATCATGGACTCGGTTTAAACAACAGAAATTTATTTTCTCACAGTTCTGGAGGCTAGAAAACTAAGATCAGTGTTCTGGCCAATTTGATTTTCAGTAAGGGATCTCTTTCTGTCTTGCAGATGGCCGCCTTCTCACTATGTCCTCACATGGTGTTCCTTCTGTGCATGCATAGAGAGACAGTGTTCTCTGGTGCCTCTTTTTTTTTTTTTTTTTTTTTTTTTTTTTTTTTAAGACGGAGTCTCACTCTGTTGCCCAGACTGGAGTGCAATGGCGCGATCTCGGCTCACTGCAAGCTCCACCTCCCAAGTTCACACCGTTCTCCTGCCTCAGCTTCCTGAGTAGCTGGGACTACAGGCACCCGCCACCATGCCCGGCTAATTTTTTCATATTTTTAGTAGAGATGCGATTTCACTGTGTTAGCCAGGATGGTCTCGATCTCCTGACCTTGTGATCCGCCCATCTTGGCCTTCCAAAGTGCTGGGATTACAGGTGTGAGCCACCGCAACCAGCTTGGTGTCTGTTCTTATAAGGATACTACTCCTATCAGATTAGGACCACACCCTTATGACCTCATTTAGCCTTACTTGTCTCCTAAAGGCCCTATCTACAAATACAGTCACACTGGGGATTGGGCTTCAACATATGAGTTTGGGGAAAACACAATTCAATGTCCATAGCACACAGCCTATAACAGAAAGCTTCAGACTCTATTGCGTCTGACTTCTGGTTCTTTCTGCAAATCACTTTGATTCTTGGTTTTTCCCCAGCAGAGTTTTAACTTTCTCTGCACTGCTAAGTCATTTGTCATGTGCCCGTTGTTTTTCCAGCTTCCTCAATTTTGTAAACATTGTTTGTCCATTTTGGGTTTTTTGTTTGTTTGTTTGTTCGTTTGTTTTTTGCTTTTTTATTTGACTCTTTATGGTTATGTCGGTGGAGCTTTCGGAGGGAGTAGAAATAAATTAAGTGTTTGATCTGTAAGTTTACCTGGTATTCCACAAGAGTGATATTGTTAAACTGCAATCTTTATTATGACTCTTCCCTAACTAAAACCCTTCAACTTCTTCCCATGACACACAGAAAGAATTTTCAGACTTTTAAACCAGAGCACCCATAGTGGCAGATAATTAACGTGTGTATTCCCAAGTGTCTGGGATGTAATCCAAAAGACTCAACCACTTGCATAAAATTTCTTTGAAATCTCACGTTTTATTTTTTAAATATATGCAAATTTTGCCCCTGTTCCATAATGGATCTGTTTGTTTTAAAATAAGAATATTAGTTTAAATTACTTGGCATTTAAATTGCTTTCCTTTACTTTCTTTCTTCAATCTTCAACTCAAATTGATGCTTTGAAAAACTGATCAATTTATCTCATTACTTTGTGTATCCATGAGACACATACAGTTTAAGAGGCACAGCCCTTACTCTTAAGGTGCCTTAGTCCTATTGAGTCCTGAAAACTGGGCCCAGTAGCTGGTTCCTAGAAGATAATATACTTAACAAGTGTTTGATGAATCAACTGAACTGAATAATCTTGTAGGAAGGGTATTATTTGGATGGGGAGTGGGGAGATATGGCATTTCCAGTAGACCATTTAGTTAAGCCAAGCTCTAGAGGGAGGAATGAGCACATTGTCTAATGAGTGTCTGCTCTAGATGGTACCCCAGACTGGAAGCTTTTCCAAATGCTCTTATCTGATCTTTTGCCCTGAGATCCCAGGGTAGCTATGTCCCTGAATGAGCCTTTCACTGAAATATCTTCACCCTGACACTCAACTCCATAGACCCTCCCCAAACCCCATGGTCTCGTCTGCTCCTCACCCACCTCTCCTCATTATTCCTAGGATGATTAAATCTATGCTACATGTCCAAGCCAAGAAGCTACATGCTTGGAAGTAGGGCTGATCTTACACTAAGGGACATAGTCAGATGTTCCAACTTTAAGCACTCTCCTTTCAATTCCTTTCTTTTCTACTTATACCTCTCATCAAAACTCTAAATGCTGAAGAAATATGAGAGAGATTGGATTAATTAGTGGAGGAAGATCAGGCGTGGTGGCTCATGCCTGTAATTCCAGCACTTTGGGAGGCCGAGGCAGGTGGATAACCTGAGGTCAGGAGTTCAATACCAGCCTGGCCAACATGGTGAAACCCCATCTCTACTAAAAATACAAAAATTAGCCAGGCATGGTGGCACACACCTGGAATCACAGCTACTCAGGAGGCTGAGGCAGGAGAATTACTTGAACCCGGGAGGCGGAGGTTGCAGCAAGCCGAGATTACACCACTGTACTCCAGCCTAAGCAACAGAACTAGACTCCATCTCAAAAAAAAAAAAAAAAAAAAAAAAAAAAAAAAAAAAAATTAGTGAAGGAAGAGCAGTCTTGGGTAGAATTCTTGGGTAGAATTTCTGAAATTAGAGCTCATGGTAGACAAGAAAATGGTATATGTAATGGAACTCTTTAGAAGTAATAATAGAGAATACACATTAACTCATTTGATCCTCACAACCCTATAAAGTAGCTACTATATTATTCCCACTTTACAGATCAGGAACCTGAAGCCCAGAAGTCATCACACAGTGAGCAAATGCTGGAGCTGAGTGTGAGCTTAGATGTGCCTGGTTCCAGAGTTAGGCTCTTACTCATTATCTACCTCCCAGGATAGAAATGTAGCATCCATCTCAACAGCTCCCAGGCTCTGAGATTTCACCTGCCAAGAAAATTTCAAAATAATTTGGGGGAGGGTAGATAAACACAAAATTGCCAAGTTTATATTTTGCCAAATAAGCACATTAAAAATAAATCCCATTATCCCTATCATTTCATTTTTTTAAATGACTTGTTAACACCACAAGATGGGAAGAAGATAATCTCAGGATAAAAGCAGAAACTTAAAACGGAATAAATTTAGACTTACGAAAAATACGAGAGCCTCCACACTTTCCCCATTTTGCTGAAGACCAGTGGAAACTATCTGGGACCCACTGTGATCCTTTTACAGCATTTGGAACCAGAGATTAGCTCTTCTAATCTCTGTGTTCTCAGGACACAGAGTTGAGTCTCTAGGCTGACATGGAGTGGAAGGTGGGCAGACAGAACCCCAGCTTCAACACTGGCAACATCACAAGGAGGGAAAATCTGTATCTGTTCCTATCCAAGGCATCCTCCATCCTAATCAGGCTTTCCACACTCCCTTCAACTCAAAATATTCCTGGGTCAAGGGCAGTCAGTATATAGGGGGAGGCAGGTGAAGAGATGGGGAGAGAGAAATTAAATCAATGAAGCCAGTGTTCTGAGTGGGCTGCAGACAAGAAAGATCTAAAATTGCCTGAGACAGAGGAGGACAAACACAATTTGCTCCAGGTGATTGAGAAAACAGTGGGGCTTGAGGGTCTCTCTCTGTTTTTGTTTTTGTTTTTGTTTTTAAGCGGAGTCTCACTCTGTCACCAGGCTAGAGTGCAGTGGTGCGATCTCGGCTCAGTGCAACCTCCACCTCCCAGGTTCAAGCGATTCCCCTGCCTCAGCCTCCTGAGTAGCTGGGATTACAGGCACCCACCACCACATCAGGCTAATTTTTGTATTTTTAGTAGAGACAGGGTTTCACCATATTGGCGAGGATGGTCTCAATTTCCTGACCTTGTGATCCGCCTTCCTCGGCCTTCCAAAGTGCTGGGATTACAGGCATGAGCCACCGCGCCCCACCAAGGTTGTCATTCTTGTGCGGATTGTTCCTGTCTCAGTCTACTGTGTCATCAAGGATATATTCAGGCACTGAATAGTTAAAGGTAAGGATCTGGTCCAGACCATTTTATCTCCGAAGTATTTTTCACGTTTTTCCCCAGCTGTTTCCCTAACTCTGACCCTCATCATCTCTTTGGTGGACCACTGAAGTAGCTTTGCTCCATGTCCCCACGGCCTGTCCATCTTTCTCCAGACTGAGTTTTCTGAAATGCAAACCTGTGATTCACCTCCTCCCATCAGAATCTTTTCCCTTGTCACCCAAGGAATCAAGTTGGGCTCTCCCACTCAGCACACACAGCAACTCCAGCACATCACACACACACACACACACACACACACACACACATGCGCGCATGCACTGCACCGTACCACACACACACACACAAAAAAACACAGTGCGTAGCAGATGCACCTGACAGTAATAAACACACAGTGCCTGACAGATGCATCTGACAGCAATAACTTAAGCATACCCTGAGACTGGCCCTGTGGTCTAAGAAAAGTGCTGGTTTTGGAGTTCCAAGCTAGGAAATCCAGGAGTGGCCAGCCTGGAGCCTCATTCCTTATCTATGAGGGTCATCTAAACCCTTGGCCCATTCCTTAGAATGCAGGGCACACAGGGCATCAAGGTCCTTTATTTAGGATTAAACGGAGGTTGCTAGGTGGAGGTTCCTGGGTGGAGGGTGCTAAGTGAAAATGCTATATAAACTGCATACTTTTTACAAACAGCAGTTCTCCTGTCCAGCCCACTGCCACTAGTCTACCCGTATGCAAGGCCACAATAAACCCTATGTCTCATTCACTGGCTCCAGGTCTATTCTTTGGCCTCTCTAACATGGTTCCATCCCTACTGGAGTAAGTAGGGGTCTGGCACAACACACACATACACACACACACTACACACACACACATACAGAAAGCTATACTTATCCACACCATCCTATCCCATTCTTTGCCTTAAATTCAATACTCCAGAAACATAGAACTTCCTCTAGATTACTGAACAAGTGCCCCTGGGCCTTTGTACATGCTGCTCTCTCTGAATATTGCCCTCTCCCTTTTCCACCTAATTCTATTCAGCCTTGCAGGCCTCACTCAGGTCTCAGCTTCTCAAGGAGCCCCTCTGAGATCCCCCTCTGGTCACCACCTCTCGTGTAGTCTGGGACATGTGGATGTGCATGCATGCCTTGTCATGATGGCCTCTGTAATGGTTAATACTGAGTGTCAACTTTGAAGGATGCAAAATATTGATTCTGGGTGTGTCTGTGAGGATGTGGCCAAAGGAGATTAACATTTGAGTCAGTGGGCTGGGAAAGGCAGGTCCACCCTTAATCTGGGTGGGCACCATCTAATCAGCTGCCAGTGCAGCTAGAATATAAAGCGGGCAGAAAAACGTGAAAAGATGAGACTGGCCTAGCCTCCCAGCCTACATCTTTCTCCTGTGCTGGATGCTTCCTGCCCTCGAACACTGGACTCCAAACTCTTCAGTTTTGGGACTTGGACTCGCTCTCCTTGCAGCTTGCAAACAGCCTATTGTGGGACCTTGTGATGGTGTGAGTTAAGACTTAATGAACTTCCCTTTATATATATACCTATCCTATTAGTTCTATCCCTCTAGAGAACCCTAATACAGTCACTGTGCTCTGCTGAACTCATGTGTCCATTGCTTCCTCCTTGGAGTCAAAGGTCATAGCATACTTAGTTTTGCACTCTCAATGCCAGCACAGCACCTGGCACAGAGTAAGAACTTGAATAGTTTTTTTGAACTGTATACTTGGATTTAGGGATATAGCTCCTGTCCCCAGGAGCTTGTAAATTGGCTGGATGATACACCCACAGGATGAAACATTCTAAGACAAAATATAGTGCTAGATTCAAAATAACCAAGAGCTAGAACACACAAAGTTCCCAGCAATTAGAAGGAAAAAACAATGTGAGCTGACATTGCTAAGAGGTTTCCTGGAGGACTGAAGAGGAAGAAATGCCGTGACAATTCCTCAGCTCCCCAGGACGGGCTGTTTCTGACCCCACGGCCCTGCACCTTGCCCCATGCCTCTGTCAGGCTGGACTCAAATCCCCAACTAACCCCAGAAGATGCAAAAGCATGCAACAGCATCAGAAAATTCCATGTTTAATACTTAACAACACAGGAATTTTCCAAGGGCCAGGTTATTGAACTTGAAATAGGTAAATGAATGACAAGTATTTATCTGCAGGCAGCAAAGATAGGATGCAACTCTTCCAGGAGGCTGGGGGATGGAGAAGGAGGCTCCAGGGATCTGTTAGGAGAAGCCCTCTCAACAGAACTCAGAGGGTAGAGAGCTTCAGGAGTGGGCATCCCCTTCAAAAGACTCCAATGTGCAGAGGGAGGTGTGAGGAAAGCATCCACCATCTTGCAATAAGGATGGAAAATGAACGCAAGAAACTTTCAGCTCAAAGCCTCCCATCTAACACCCAGGTTGGCTCAGCTCTGCACAAAACTCCAAGCAAACTGAAGGTTTCATAGCCAAACGCCAATAAAGCTCCTTAGCCAAGAGGTTTCTGAGAGTGCAGGGGCCTAGGAATGGGGGACCACAAGAAACCAGGCAGGGGGCAGAGGAGAGAAGGGGCTACCCCAAGTCAAGCAGGGAAGCTGAGGCACCAGCAGCCTGGACTTCCAGCCACATGGGTTGGGAGATCCCCTATAGTCTGATGTTCCAGGTATGGGGCTTCTAGAGTATGGTTTTCCAAGAATCTGTGAGCTTCAGAGACCTCATCAAGGAATATCCCCCAGGAGTGATAGATTGGCTGTTGTCCCACACTCTCAGCTCCCATCCCATGGTTGCTATACAAATGCCCAAATGCCCTGAGGCAAGTGGGCTTCAAAGCCCAGCCATACAAGGCCCAGGGAGTAGCAGCCAGTCACCTGCCAAAACCCTGCTCTGCTGTTGACCTTCCAGATTCATGTAAAGCCTTAGAAGGTCAGATTTCATATGATGCCACCCCACACGCTTCCCCCACTGCACCACAATAAGGTGGCCTTGTTTGAGCAGAGAAAGGACTTCCCAGCCTAGCAGTTCTCTGAGCTTCATTCTCTTCCCAAAATGCCACTGGCCTCAGGCACTGAATCATTCTCATCTCCCTTGGGCAAACCCAAGCCAGCCCTCACCTTTGCTATTTGAATGAGGCTGCAGAGACCACAGCTAGCTGCATGCAAAGGATGCAGGAGGTGGGGAGGGACTTGGGAAGAATTCTGCTCTATCCAGCTTCCCCAACATGCACATGCTCCCTCCCAGGAAGCTATTGCCTCAAGTCTTCTTGGTATTTTTTGATGCCTAAACACTGCTTTGTAGAAATGCTTGGAATGACAAGGATGAGCGAGAGGGAATGCAGAGATAGCTGGCTCTACAAGTCCATTCCCAAAGAGCCTTTTGATCATTCCCTTGGCTCTCAGCTCCCTCACCCTTCTCTTTCTCTGTCTATCCCCTCTTCCATTCCTCATCCCCCATCCCACTTTCAGACCAGGACCACAATTTGTATTCACAATCCTTCCCCCTTTCCGTGGCTGTGAAAAGGATGAATTGATCTCAACGTGATGGCCCTGTCCAAGCACCCCTTCACCTGCTAGGTCCATAATTGAAGTGTGGTCTCTGAATCTGCAGCTGTCACAGGGGAATTGACAAAGATACCAGAGCAGGGTCCTGCACACACCAGGCTCTCCTTGGTTGCCTTGAGCACAGGAGAATGCAATTTTCCACAACCTGCACAGGAGGAAGGCCACACGACGTTCTCAGACACTTGAAGTGCTCTTTAACTGGGAGTAAAATATTAGCAAAGATGCCCCCAGACTTGCTTTCAGCTGCCCCTCGTCCCAGCTCCTGCCTAAGAAAATTCTGGAAGACTGACAGAAGCCATGCTTGTCTTCCAAGTCTATGAGAAACCCTTGGCAGCCTTAGCATTGGCCCATCCTATGCCTCAGTTTCCCCACCTGTGATGTAGTTACTCCAGCAGAAAATCCATCAACAAGCAAATAACTGAAAATGAGGACAAGACATCCCAAAACCGCAGGTAGGAGGCTTTGCCTCATCTGTCACGCCTTTGCCTCCCCATCTCCGATGGGCTGACTACAGAGACTTCCCTCCTCCACTCCCTGCCCAGATCCTGAACTAATCCTGAGACAGGAAGCTTCTAGGGTGGCTCAGTTTCTTTCTCCCCACTATAAAGTTTTCTACCTTGGCTTCAACTCCTAAATCCAAAAATGGATACTAAGCAGGAGTTTGCTGGCCTCCATCAGTACTAGAGTCTGCCCACAGCCCCACAGTCAGCTGGGCTCCGCTGTCTTTCATAGCAGTGCTTCCTGACAGCTTTTGACCAGGGCCCAGGCTGAAGCCTGGGCTCTCATCCATCCCCAGGGTCTGCCATGACGGAGCCTCCGCTCCCAGCGCACAGCCCCCTCCCTACACAGCTGTGTGTGCAAGAGAGACTGTGGTTTGGTTTCCCCATGTCTGTCCCTCTATCACGGGCAGCTGTCATGCCAGGCACAGCCCTGTCCCCATCCCTGCTTACCCCATGAGGTCATGAGCAGATCAACACACATCATAGCAGGTCTAGGCCTAGGATAATTGGAAGACTGAGACAATCTTGGTAAAACTCCTATACAAGAAAATGCCAGGGCCAGGCATGGTGGCTCACGCCTGTAATCCCAGCATTTTGGGAGGCTGAGGCAGGCAGATCACTTGAGGTCAGGAGTTCGAGACCAGCTTGGCCAACATGGTGAAATCCCGTGTCTACTGAAAATACAAAAATTAACTGGGTGGTGGTCCGTGCCTGTAACCCCAGCTACTCTGGATGCTAAGGCAGGAAAATCACTTGAACCCAGGTGGCAGAGATTGCAGTGAGCCAAGATTGCACCACTGCACTCCAGCCTGGGTGACAGAGCAAGACTCTGTCTCAAAAAACAGAAAAAAGAAAAAAAAATGCTGATCATTTGTACTCATGGTTTCTGGGCTATCACATCTTCACTCCCTTTTACCCTTTTTACCTTGATCACATGAAATAAAAAGTAATAATAATAATGGTAAGGAAGCATTTTGAGCTTAGAGGGAGCAAGAGATGCTCTGGTGTGTGTCTAACCAGAATGTCTTAGCCCGTGGGGACAAATGCTCACTGACGTTCAACGTACAAAGAGCAATGACTCTGAGCCCCAGTCTGCTTAATCACAAGACATCTTATCTTTTCAAGTCTCCAGATATCTCTAAGGTCCTCAGGAATTACACCCAAGTGTCCAGGACTTCCCAGTTCCAGTGGGCACCCCTCACATGGTGCTCTAGGGGTTGGCGTCCCAGAGCAGCAACTCTGCAGCATCCGGGTCATATCAAAGTTCACCATCCAAGGATAGACTGAAAACACCCTTCATGGTGCCGAGCCTGGGGCCCCTAGACCTTATAACCCAGGCCAGTGGACCCAGAATAGCTTCTCTGCCTGAGATTCAGTGCTGATCCATCCTCCACATCCTGGGTGCGCAGATCCAGGGCTTCTCATTTAAAAGGGACAGTGACAATTCTTCCAGTCCTTAGACCTTTGTGCTAATTTTCTATAGCAGGGTAGCCTGTGCCTCAGTTTCCACTTCCAGCACAAAGGGAAGATCAAACCTCATGCTCTTGTGTCCTCTCTCTGTTTCTATTTTCCTGAAAGCATCTCCCAACCTCCCCGACCTCTCACCATCATGACCATGTATACACTCACATCATTGTGTGTATAAGAAAAAGCAAGAATTCAGGCAAAGTAAAATATAATATTTGCCACTCAGCTTGTCCCTCATTCCCTGAAGCCCTGCCAAGAACCATGCGCCCCCACAATCACCAGTAGTAAAATGTTCCTAAAAAGAACATTTATCTTTCCAGGCTTTACCTCTGCGTTGAGTCAACACTGCCCCCGCCACCCCCCACCCAATTCCCCAGCATGGATGGAACCAAAGGGGCCATTCAAGGGGTCTTGCAGAACAAAGGATTAATCTTCTCCAAAATAATGTTAAAGTTTTCATCTATAGCTAGGGAAAAAATGCATGCAATTTTTCCAATGATAAATTTCCTGGCTTCTATACTCAAATTGTAAAAGTCTTAAAGCCATGGCACCCAGTTCCATGTGACACTTGTAAATTTCCGGACCACTGATCAGAGTCATGAGTAGAAAGGGCACCTCAGAGGAGACCCAAGCTCCAGCCCCAGCCCTTTCTCTAACTGGCTTGGGGTAAGAACACTGCCCAGGTTCCTCATCTGTGAGTTGAGGGGATTCGGCTCGATTTCTAAGGATTGCAGAGCTCCAACATTCTAGCATTGCACTATCACTCATGATAAGTAATTACAACCAAGACAGGATTTGACCTTGACACCAGTGTCTGAAGCATATATGAGAGATCTCTGTTATCACTTCCCAAAGCAGAAATGGTGCTCCGTTCTTGCAGAGGATCAGGAAGAGATGACAGTGAGCCAACAGATGTTCATGGAGTATCTACTGTGTGCCAGACCACGTGCTGGGTGCTGAGGTACACAGTGACCAGAGAAGACGTGATCAGCATAGAACCGACAATCAAAGAAGTTATGGCTTTCAGGGATCTTTCAGTTGGTAGGAGAAACTTACACTAAATAACCATAGGTTACAGAATGCATCGCATCCCCCTAAAATTAATTTGTTGAGGCCCTAAGCCCAATGTGACTGTATTTGGAGATAGCGCCTTTGGGGAGGTAATTAAGATTAAATGAGGTCATGTGACTGGTGTCCTTATAAGGAGAGGAAAAAAGACCAGAGCTTGCTATCTCTGCACGTACAAAGAAAAGGGGTTACGAGAGCACAGAGAGAGAAGGCAGCCATCTGCAAGCGAGAAAGAGAGCCATCACCAGAAACCACATATACTGGCTCCTTGATCGTGAACTTATGGTTTCCAAGAGTATGAGAAAAATCAATGTTTTTCAGTTACCCAATCTGCAATATTTTGTTATGGCAGCCCAAGCTGACCAATACACCATGTTTACACCATGCTTCATCAAATCCAGGACACTATTGACTTTGTAACACACCATTGCCTTATGTCTGCTGAAGAAAAAAAAAAAAAAAAAGAGGCACTGCCAATTAAACACAATTACTTCTTATCACTTAGAACTTCTAGATTCATTGAAAAACTCTTTTAGAATCATTTAGTTTGGGCTGCTCTTATACAGGCAAAAAGGGGAATAAAAGTAAAATAAATTAATTACACTATCCCTAAAACTTCTTAGTCAGTGTCGAAGTCTTCTGAATCACTTTCCAACTCAGACTTGAAAATGGCACCATGGATGGATGATGGATGAGGCCATATTTCCTAAAAGTGTGCTCCACTATTGCTTCCAAGACTTTCTTCCAAGTTCTTGACATTCATCATGCAAATGGATGTTGATGCTTCCATGCTTGCCTGTGATACACAATTCTTGCACACTAATGTAACTGTAACATAGCTTCATCTCCTTGTGAACTCTTTCTTTCTTTGTCCTTATATTAATCTGCTTAGGCTGACATAACAAAATACCACAGCCTGGGTGGCTTAAACAACAGAGCTTTATTTTCTCACAATTCTGGAGAATGAAGTTCAAGACCAAGGTGCAGGCAGCTTTGGTTTCTCCTGAGGCCTTCTCCTTGACTTGCAAATGGTATCCTGCTGTATCCTCACATGGCCTTTCCTCTGTGCTCACACATCCCTAGTGTCTCTTCTTCTTGTAAGGACACCAGTCATGTTGGATGAGGGCTCTATCCATATGACCTTATTTAACCTTAATTACCTCCCCCAAAGGCCTTATTTTCAAATACAGTCACATTGGGGGTTAGAGCTTCAACATGTGAATTTAAGGGGGACACAATTCAGGCTACTAGTCTTGTAAAGCATTTTGTTGTTACTTTGCAAGAGAATAGTGATCTTATCTTTCAAATGATAAAAAATTTGCTTTGCTTGCTAGCATCAAATTGACACCCTGCTGTTCTGTTTTCTTTCTATATAAACTTTTGTTTTGGTACCAAATTAGAGTAATATTGTTTTGTAAAAGGTATTTTAAATATAAACTAAACCCCAGATACGCAATGTCAATCATGCACCTAACTCCATTGGAGGGATGACAACATAAGCACCCATGACCAAGTCTGTGCATGCTCAGACAATGATCACAGCAATCAACGCTCTTGTCCAACCCACAGCATCATAAGATAGCATTTAACAGTGAGACATATCCCCCTTTCAGAAATGTTAAATGTGGGGAAAAGTGTGTGTGTTTTAGATGAAATATGGTAATAAATAAATAAATAAATAAATAAATTAGGATATCCATGTAATTCTTGTGCAGTTTGAGTTTTTAATAAATTCGCTTCTATATAATATATAAGCAAATTGCAAAGTGTGACAGAGAATGAATTTACTCAAGGTTTCAATGAAATTTTTAATGATTCATTTGTTCTAATTTCTTTCTTTAATTTTCTAGGTAATAAACCCTTCACTATACGGAATGGTTCTATCCAAATATATCTAAAATGATGCTGGATATGTCGAAAGCCAACATTTCGGTAATTAAATATAGTAAATTATGATTCAATTTCCTCTCTTTTCCATCTTGCAGATGTTTGTATTATAGAAATAAACATATTAAAATTCCCAACAGCATACAAACCTTAGGGTCACCCTGTATAGTATTAAGTGATTGATCACAAGTCTACAGAATGCTGGGATGAACAGAGTTGCCCCTAAGAAAGGATTTCTCAAGCCGAGACCCAGAAGGTGAGTTAGGAGTCAGCCAGGGAGAAGGGATATTCCAAGGAGAAGGAACAGCATGCATAGGGCCCTGGAGGTAGCAGACAGAAACTAGGGAGGAGGCAGACAGACTTGAAGTTGAGGGTGAGGGATGGGGGGCACGGAAGGGCACAGAGCAGAGATACAGGCAAAGGCCTTCCTGGGCCCACCTCACCACGTGTAGGCACATCCCAGAGTGCAAGGAGGTTGCTCACGGCTTCACTTTTTATAACAGCAAAAGATTACAAATAATCTCAATGTTTCATCCATAAGGTGCTAGTTAAAGAAACTACGGTTCACCCAAACAGAAATTTTTAGGAAGTTCCAAAAAAAACCAACATGGAACTCTGTATTGCTATGCAGTGATCTCCAAGACAAATTAAGGGCTAGATACAAAATGTGCTAAAAGAGTGAGTATGAAACGATATAATTTGTGTTAAAAAATTAATTTACACATGCTTATATGTGCTAGACTATTTCTTGAAGGATACACAAGAAACTAAAAGGGCTGGTTACCTCCAGAGAAGAGTATTAGGTGACTGGAGACGGGGTGGGAGGGAGAATTTCAGTGGTCTGCCATTGAATCTTTTTAGTCCTGCAGGAGGAGGAGGAGGGAGAAGAAAGATGTTTTAAGTGGAAGGGCAGCTCATATAAGACTGTGGCTCTGTTTGTGGGAAGGCTTGTGTGTGGACAGGTAATGATGAAGCTCCTCCATGTTCCTTCAGCTTCCTGCAGGATTCCATCTGTCTGGTATTGTTTTTCTGCTGTTTCACATAGAGATGCTCTTTGAGAAAGATCATAAACTCCTCAAGGGCGGGAATCTTCACATGCAAGTTCAGAGCCCCCACAGTGCCCTAACACACATGAAACACAGCAAAGGGTGTCTTAATTCCAGCTGCCAGATGTGCTGGCTCACCTGCCCCGAGCCCCCACTCCATATGAAGCAGCCTCTGCAGTCTGCCCCAGACCCAAATGCTGCATAATCAAGCTGGGGAAATTCTCTCCTCCTAGAAATTCCAGCCCAGTCTCAGAGGCCATATTAGAACTGCTCTTTGTGGTTAAAACGACTTTCGCAGGCACCAAGGGGAAGGGTTTCCAAACTGAGGGTTCACAATCCACCAGTAAGTTGTGAAATCAGTGTGGTGAGTCCAACAAGCCTTTTTTAAAAAGAATGAGGGCCTGGAGAGGTGGATCACACCTGTAATCCCAGGATTTTGAGAGGCCAAGGTGAAGATTGTTTGAGGACGGAAGTTCAAGACCAGGCTCGGCAACACAGCAAGACCCCATCTCTACAAAAAAAATTTTTTTAATTACCCAGGTGTTTTGGCCCATGCTTGTAATTCCTGCTACTGGGGAGGCTGAGGCAGGAGGACTGCTTGAGCCCAGGAGTTTGAGGCTGCAGTGATCTAAGATCGCACCACTACACTCCAGCCTAGGTAAAAGGAGATCCTGTCTCTTAAAAAAAAAAGAATGGAAATTTTCAAAAGTCAGAATATATCACACACTAGTAAAAATAAGTATTATTTTGTGAAAATGTTTAATTTCAAATATGTGTGTGAACAGTGGGTCATAGGTAAAACATATTTCTTTTTTTTTTTTATTTTTATTTTTTGGAGGCGGAGTCTCGCTCTGTCGCCCAGGCTGGAGTGCAGTGGCCGGATCTCAGCTCACTGCAAGCTCCGCCTCCCGGGTTTACGCCATTCTCCTGCCTCAGCCTCCCGAGTAGCTGGGACTACAGGCGCCCACCACCTCGCCCGGCTAGTTTTTTGTATTTTTAGTAGAGACGGGGTTTCACCATGTTAGCCAGGATGGTCTCGATCTCCTGACCTCGTGATCCGCCCGTCTCGGCCTCCCAAAGTGCTGGGATTACAGGCTTGAGCCACCGCGCCCGGCAAGGTAAAACATATTTCTTACCGTGGGTTGCAGCCAAAAGTATTTGAAAGGCAGTGGCCTAGAGGAGTGAGTGAGCAAAGGGCTCTGGAGTCCAGCAAAGCTTAGTTCAAACCCCACATCTATGATTTTGTCTCCCTGGCAGGTGACTTAACCTCCCCCCATAGTATAATGGAGACAGTAGCAACACCCACTTCATGGGATGGTTGCAAGGTGCTTAGGCTTATCTTGAAATCTTGGCTGAACACTTGATAAATGGTTAGCACTCGAGAAACATTCGCTATCACTATCACAACCAAGAAATATGCCCTTCGTCTTGCTCAAGAATCTCTGGCACCAAAGCAAACCATAAACTTGGTCATGGCCTGGTTCCTAGCTGCCCCATGGCTCTTCTGCCTGGCAGCTTCTCCCTAGCATCCTCCTTCTCACTCCACAGACAGCAATTGGCTCCACTGCTTCCTGCCTCTTCACCATCAAAGGGGCTGGGTGACCAGAAAGGCGCATTTCAATTCAGGGGAGAACATTCCTTTAGTCTAATAGGACATTCGTTATCCCAGCCCCCTTTCAGCATTGGTTCCAGGGAAATAGATGGTCTCAGCCACTGTAATTCCTTCATGATATATTTAAAGAGGAAGATCATGAAGGAAATAATGGCAGTCGATCTGTGGTTGGAAAGAGTACATGATGTGCATGCCCTGTCCAAAATTAAAGATGATGAATCAATATCTGAAAGGCAGAGAAAGTGCTTTATTAGGAACTTTGACAAGAAGACACCCTTTCTGGCTCCCAGTGGTAGACTGAACCATGGGGAGGTTTGGTTCTAAGTCTCCTCATCTGACAAAAATCTCAAGGCCCACCTCCCTCTCTCGCTCATACTTCCCAAACCAACTGCCAACCCTGTGTGCCCAGCTCAGGTACAGGTCAAGAGAGACGGGCCCAGCTGAGAGCCTGAGGGTACTGGAGAGACCAACAGATGTTTCCCCTCAGGTTAGGACCACACCCAGTGCCTCTGGGTCAGGAAGGACTGGGATGCCTTCTCAGGTGTGTCAGCTTAGTTTGCAGAGCTGAGTATGGGCCACAGGGGCGAGCCACCTGTTACTAAGGATGCCCATTAAGAACCTACACTGTAACCAGATGCCAAGCCTCATGCAGCTGCTTCCTTTGCCCTCATTTCATGGTCCCAGTCTGATATGGTTTGGCTCTGTGTCCCCACCCAAATCTCATCCTGAACTGTAATCCTCATAATCCCCACATATCGAGGGAGGAGACTGGTAGGAGGTGATTGTATCATGGGGGCAGTTTCCCCCATGCTGTTCTCATGACAGTGAGTTCTCACAAGATTTGATGGTTTTACAAGTGTTTGACAGCTCCTCCTTCATGTGCACTCTCTCTCCTGCTGCCTTGTGAAGAAGGTGCCAGCTTCCCTTTCTGCCATGATTGTAAGTTTCCTGAGGCCTCCCAAGCCATGTGGAACTGTGAGTCAATTAAACCTCTTTTCATTATAATTACCCAGTCTTGGTTATTTCTTTATAGCAGTTTGAAAATGGACTAATATACAGTTTCTATAAGAATACTAGGAGCATATCTTGGGCAGCTGGGGCTGCTATGGCCCACTGGTAGGGGTTCATCCTATGAGTAAGGAAATTCAGATGTAGAGTTGTTGAATGCATGAAACTAGGCTGGAACTAGGACCCAATTCCCAAGCTGCTGCTGGTTCCACAGTCTCACAGACACAAGTTGGGAAGAGTGCAAAGTGATGTGCACACGTAAGGTGGCATTACCATCAAGGGAAGTGAAAGCAGTAAGAGCTACAATGATTGATCAGAGCAGTGAGGAAGAGAACAGGACTGTAAAGAGAGAGGAGCCAAAGACAGGCTTGATTAGAAACTCAGGCTGAATTTTGTGCTTGAGCCAGTACCTTGAATTCCAAGGTCAGAAGGCTTTGTGTGGATCTGAGGGGTCGTGGACATTTGCATTCCTGCTGCTTGCCGCCCCAGCGGCTGGCCTGATTTCCATTTCTAACAGTGGCACTTGCTCTGGAGGTACAGTATATTATGGACTAATTAAGGCTGTTAATGATAGTGGCAATCCATTAAGTGATCAACGGTATTATTCTGATCTATCTCTGTCACCTCCTTTCATCAGGCCATTAAGGTGACAAGCTTCATAGAACACGCTAATCTCCCCTCTGTCAGTCCCTTGGTGTTTTTTTCCCTGGAAGAGCTATGGATTCTCTGGAGATGAGTCATCCAAGGATACAGCTGAAGGACTGGACTCACCAAGCTCCTCCTCCACTCTCAGTCTGTTCCACTCGGAACACCTGGGCTCATGGGAAGTCTCTTTTGTATTCCCTCCCTGTTATGGACTGAATGTTTCTGGCTCCCTAAATTTCCTGTGTTGAAGCCCTAATCTCCAATGTGATGGTATTTGGAGATGGGGCCTTTGGGAGGTGTTTAGGTTTAGATACGGTCATGAGAGCAGGGTCCCAGTGATGGAATTAGTGTCCTTATGAGAAGAGGAAAAGAGACCAGAGTGCTCTCTCTGCCCTGTGAGGACACAGTGAGAAGGTGGCCATCTGCTAGCCAGCAAGAGGGCCCTTACCAGGAACCAGTCCTACTGATACCTTGCTCCTGGCCTTCCTAGCCCCCAGAACTTTGGGAAATCAATGCCTGTTGTTTAGACCACTCAGTCTGAGCCCTACCGGTGGGCTCATCTTACGAAAGAGGAAATTGAGATGTAGAGTTGTCGAATGCATAAAACTAGGCTGGACCTAGGACCCAATTCCCAAGCCACTGCTGGTTCCACAGTCTCACAGACACACAGCCACACATATGAACACACACTGTTATACACTCACAAACACATGCTATCATATACACACACATACACTCACACATACACCAACATACACACACGCAGTCACACACATATACATCCACAAACACACGCTGTCATACACTCACACCCACATGCTATCATATACACACATATACACTCACACACCAACATACACACGCAGTCACACACATAACATATACATTCACAAACACACGTTGTCATACACTCACAAACACCCATATGTTATCATATACACACACATGCACTCACACATACACCAACACACACACACCATGCAGTCACACACACACATATACATTCACAAACACACGCTGTCATACACTCACAAACACCCACATGCTATCATATATACATATATACACTCACACATACACTAACATACACACATACATACAGTCACACACATACATATACATTCACAAACACACGCTGTCATACACTCACAAACACCCACATGCTATCATGTACACACATATACACTCACACATACACTAACATCCACACATACAGTCACACACATACATATACATTCACAAACACGCTGTCATACACTCACAAACACCCACATGCTATCATATACACTCACACATACACCAACATACACACACAGTCACACACATACATATACATTCACAAACACATGTTGTCATACACTCACAAACACCCACATGCTATCATGTACACACATATACACTCACACATACACTAACATACACACACAGTCACACACACACATATACATTCACAAACACACGCTGTCATACACTCACAAACACCCACATGCTATCATATACACACATATACACTCACACATACACTAACATACACACACATGCAGTCATGCACATATACATTCACAAACACACGTTGTCATACACTCACACCCACATGCTATCAAATACACATACATGCACACATACACTCACATACACACACAGTCACACATATACTCACATATACACTCACAAACACTGTCATACACTCACACTATCATATACACATATACACTCACACATACACTTACATATACACACAGTCACACATATACTCATATATACACTCACAAACACTGTCATACACTCACACTATCATACACACATATACACTCACACACTAGCATACACACACATGTAGTCATGCACATATACATTCACAAACACATGCTGTCATACACTCACACCCACATGCTATCAAATACACATACATGCACACATACACTCACATACACACACAGTCACACATATACTCACATATACACTCACAAACACTGTCATACACTCACACTATCATATACACATATACACTCACACATACACTCACATATACACACAGTCACACATATACTCATATATACACTCACAAACACTGTCATACACACACTCACACTATCATATACACATATACACTCACACATACACTCATATACACACAGTCACACATACACTCACATATACACTCACAAACACACACTGTCATACACTCACACTATCATATACACATATATATACACTCACACATACCCTCACAAACACACAGTCACACATATACTCACACATACACTCACAAACACACAGTCACACATATACTCACATACACTCACACACACGCAATTACACACATACATATACACTCACAAACGCTATCATGTACACACATATACACTCACACACAGTCATAAACATACACATACACTCAAAATATACACTCATAAACACACTATCATATACACACATACACACACATACACTCACACACACATCTACATTCTCCCATATACGCTCACGAACACACACTGTCATACACTCACACACACACTTACACATTCACACAATCACATATATACTCACGTAAACACTCATGAACACACAGTCATACACCCACAAACACACATACACTTACACACAGTCACATATATACTCACATATACACTCATGCACACACACAAACTCACAAACTCAATGTCATATACACACATATGCACTTACATATACACTTACATACACACACCATGTCACACACACATATGCATCCACTTACACACTCACACTTCATATATGTCCTTCTAAGCACAGATACGCTTTCCATTTCTGACAGTATCAATAATTCCTGATTAGTGAGACCAGTGACTTACAGAACCTCTTTTCCAACTCTTACCAATTTTTCAGTGACATGAAATATAGAATTTGGCCATTTCCCATGGGGCTTCAGCAAAAGGACGTCACTAAGAGCTGTATCTCAGCTTTCCTCTGCCTTCACACTCTCAACAGTAATGCTGCTCAGTATCCCCAGTGATCCCTAATGAGGGGGCTCCTCCACCCAATGCTTTTTACCTTCTCAGGGTAATTAAAGCAGAAGCATTCAGGGTTTCAGTCCCCATGTTCCCTCCTCAATCCAGCTACAGAGGGGAAATACTGGTCTGATTGGGCTGTGTTCCATAACGCTGACTGGGCCACGCTACTCGTGGGCAAGATCTCCATGCATTAAGATCTCCATGCAGTCTGCATCTCATGATTAGACTGGGGTTCTGGAATGCATAACCCCAGTCTAATCATGAGAAGCCACAAGACAGACCCAAATTGAGAGGGATTCTACAAAATACATGACCAGCACTCTTCTAAGGTGTCAAGGTCATGAAAAACAAGACTGGAAAGCCATCACAGACTGGAGGAGACTAAGAAGACCTGACAACTAAATGCCACATGAGACCCTGGAAGGGACCGGAAACAGTAGTAGAAGAGCTGGTGACAATCTGAATGAAGTCTGTAATTTGGGTAACAGTATTGTACCAATGTTAATTCCCCTCCTCTGCCAACGCAATGAGGGGTATGTGAAAGGTTAACATTAGGGGAAGCTGGTGAAGAATATACAGGAACTCTCTACTATCTTGACAACTTTTCTGTAAATGTAAGGTTCTTTCCAACTAAAACATTTAACTTAAAAAAAAAAAAAAAAAGCCAGGCCCAGCCTATATTACAACGTTCACTGAGAACGTGCTGCTAGCACAGACCCGGCGGTGAGTTGCTCAGGGAAGGTATGCAATGTAGTCATGCACTTGCTGGTACTGTTTATTAGGTGCAGACATGCCAAGTAAGAACCGAGTTACAAGCATCCAAATCAATGACATTTTAATAAATAGCTTACATATATATATGCACACACACACAGATGGCAATAAGAGATTTATTCTAAGATCTGTGCAAAAACGAGTTTGCCTAGCAAAACAAATTAACATGTTGGGTTTTAAACTATTGATATTTGGCATATAACCCATTGGAGTTTTGTTTTTTCTATTACAGCCACAAAAATAGTTTTTGGATAAAATTCGAATCACTTCTGCAGAGAGAAAAGACCTGGATCCCACAGAACAGTTAGAGAACCACTAGTGCATAAACAAGCATCACACACAAACTGTCATTTTATAGATGGGAGTCCAGACAGGCTTGACCGAGGTCACACAGCAAGTTAGGATGAGAACCTAGGTCCTCTGGCTTCTGTTTCTGAGCTCTCTGCACCAGACGGGTCAAGGACAGCCCCAGCAATGGAGCCTGAATCCCCGGACAGCCTGGTACATCACTGCAAAACAGGAAAGGCCAGGTTGGCTGGGGCAGCCGAGGGCACATGGTCCCACAGCTCATGCAGATAGGGCTGGTCAGGAAGAACACAATGGCAATTCTGAAGAGCAAGTGTCAGGCAGCAGCTCTCTAAGGAGGTCGCCACAGTCCACAGGAGGGATTGGATGAGGGACAGGGTGTGAGGCAGCTGGTGAGTGAAAGACCACCTCCAAAAGCATGGAAGAAAACTCCAGGCCTCTGCAAGATAAGGGAGCAGAGGTGACAACACCTTGGTCCAGCTGCTCTATTGAGCTGCTTTGTTGAAGGACTGCGTTAAACAGCAAATCGTGCCAAGGCTGCCACTTCCTGCCATTCACACTACCCCAAAGAATCCTTCCCTGAGCATCTAGATAACTGTGATTCATAGGTAAGATTATCTGGCTCGTTTGTTAGCTGTTTAGTGTCTGCTCTCCCCCATTTGAACATCAGCAACTTGTCTGTTTTCTTCAAGGCTGAATCCCAGCCCATAGAATAGTGCTTGGCACATAGTAGGCACTCAATAAATAGCGATTGTATAGATGAGTAAATGGACTCTCCCCACACCCGACGTGTCTCTGACCTTGTATTTTTCTACATCAGAAATATTCCTAGATGCATCTCAGAGTCTGTTTGTCAAGAAGCAGAGGCTTTGATGGAAAAGTGCTTTGCTGAGAACATTTCAGGCAGCATTTTTCTTCTGCTTCATTTTCTCTTCCTAATGTGTGACAGGATGGCACCACCGGCTGCAAGCCATCCTGAGACCACGCTGCTTCCCTCCCGGGACTGTCACATCCACCGCATCTGGTTTACAAGCCAAACACTGATATCCTGTCCTTGGGTAAAACCTTAACATTCCTGTCAGATGGTTTCGCTGTCTTAGGAATTCAGCACTTAGAAGGATATTGAAAGTATAGCCCAAGGCTAAAAGAGACTCGGAATTTCCTACATTGAATTGGGGACTTCAGCATCACAGACAGATGTTTTTGGCATAGTCTACTTGGTGCAGCCCTCATAAACAAGCATTACACACAAACTGTCAGAGTTCTAAGTCCCTGCTATTTATGACCTTGGGCACGGGAACTGCCATCTTTCCTCCAGATTAAGAATGAAAGAAAGACACTCAAGAATAATGAAATAAGGGACTCGCCTTACCAGATTTCAAGATTTATTAGGTAGACCCATATTCTTGATACAGAAGTGACTTTTGGGTCACTGGGGATAGGATTAATTTAAACAAATGGTGCCAAGACAATTGTCTATCCACACAAAGATACTCCACTGGATATCCCAATGGGATACCCAGGGAAATGTGTGAATCACTACTCTTATATCACATAAATATCAATTCCAGGTGCCTTGAAGACTTAAATACAAAAAGCCAAAATTTTTAAAATATTTAGAAGATAAGATAGAGGAGTATTTTTACAAACTCAAAATCAGAAAGGGATTCTTAAAACACAAAAAGAGAAGATTGATACATGTTGACTACTCTAAAATCAAGAACTTCTGTTCAAAAAGGAAGAAGAATTTTGAGGTATCAAAAGATACCATTAAATAAGTAAATAGCAACTGGAGAAAACATTGAAAAGATATTTAATCACCCAAGGATTAGTATCTAGAACACAGAAATAATTCTTAAAAGTCAAAGAAGGCCGGGCACGGTGGCTCAAGCCTGTAATCCCAGCACTTTGGGAGGCCGAAAGGGGCGGATCACAAGGTCAGGAGATCAAGACCATCCTGGCTAACACGGTGAAACCCCGTCTCTACTAAAAAATACAAAAAAATTGCCAGGCGACGTGGTGGGCGCCGGTAGTCCCAGCTACTCGGGAGGCTGAGGCATGAGAATGGCGTAAACCCGGGAGGCGGAGCTTGCAATGAGCTGAGATCTGGCCACTGCACTCCAGCCTGGGCTACAGAGCGAGACTCCGTCTCAAAAAAAAAAAAAAAAAAAGTCAAAGAAAAGACAAAACCCAAAAGAAAAAGAGCAAAAGGCATGAGAAAGGATGCCACTAAAGAGAGGAAATATGAAAAACAAAACTAAAGAGAGGAAATATGAAGAGAAGGTCAATTTCATTAATAGTCATGAGAATATAAATTAGGAGCACAATATCATACTCACTATATTGGCAAAAATTAAGAAACTCGAAACTAACGAGTGGTTGTGAGGATGTGGAGACATGGGGATTCTTATGTCAGAAGTATAAGTATAATTATTTTGTCAGGAGTATATTCAGGCATTTTGGAAAATAATATGGAAACACCTTGAAAGTTAAAATTGCATCTACCATAGGGTGAGTGATTCCACTCCAGGTACACATCCTAGAGAAATTCTTACACATGTGTACCCAGAGTCATATGCAAGATATCCACAACCATAATGTTCCCATCAAAAGCCTGAAATAACCGACATGCCCATCAGTGAGAGAGTGCATAGTAAGTCTGGTATCTTCACACAATGGAAAAGTAGGTGACGGTGAAAAGTGAATGTAAATATAGACACAAGGATAATCTTAGAACCATAATGTTGAATAAAAAGCAAGTTTCAAAGGACTATCATCAATATGTCTTTTTTAAACTCAAAATCAAGCAGAATGAAACAACATATTGCTTAATAATTCACACAGATGAGGAGGTGAAATGGTATTTTAAAAGTTCAGGGAATGATACACATAAAATTCAAAATAGTGGTTGTTTTTATGGAAGAGCAGGGCCATGGAATCTGTTGGGGGAGGACAATGCAGACAGCATCTATCTTATTGGTAAAACTCTGATTTTTAATTTGGGTGGTGGCTTCAGCAGTGTGTGTTTCATTAGTATGCTTTATTTGTTACATTGTTATATAGACTGTACATATACTTATTAATAAATTTATTAAATATTATATACTAAAATTTAAAATATTAAGAAAGAATATGAGGGAAAGCCATCTCTGGTCCCAAATCTCATTATCTTCCCTGAAATACATTTGCCCTTTGGGGGCATGTTGAGATTGATTAAGGCCAGATCAATTCAAATTATAAAATCATTATTATTCATTCATTTACCAAAAATTATAGAGCATCTACCATGTGCCTGCCCTGAGGACTGGTCACTGAGCAGGACAAACTTGGCTCTTGCTCTCACTTTGACAGAGCTAAGACTGTAGGAGCTAACCTGAGTCCTGGAGAATTGTCTCCTTCCTTCACTTCCTCTTGGACAAGTAATCTCCATTTCCTTCCCCATAGTGCTGCTGTCTTCTGAGAAGAGGCAGTGGACAAAGGACAAGGACCTGTCTTGGGAGGAGCTTTCAATACAATCTCTTCTGGGGTCTAGAATCTGCCTCCCAAATAAATCTTACTTTGTAATTAGACTTTCTTTGGCCACTAGACTGTCCCCCTTATATGGTTTGGCTATGTCCCAACCCAAATCTCATTCTGAATTGTAGCTCCCACAGTTCCCACGTATCATGGGAGGGACCCAGTGGGAGGTAACTGAATCTTGGGGGCAGGTCTTTCCCATGCTGTTTTTGTGATAGTGAATAAGTTTCACGAGATCTGATGGTTTTATACAGGGGAGTTCCCCTGTGCATGTTCTCTCTTGCTTGCCACCATGTAAGATATGACTCTGCTTCTCCTTCATCTTCTGCCATGATTGTGAGGCCTCCCCAGCCATGTGGAACAGTGAGTTCATTAAACCTCTTCCCTTTATAAATTACCCATTTTCAGCTATGTCTTTATTAGCAGCGTGAGAACAGACTAATACGCCCCCCAAGTAATTAAAGCCTGTAGGCCTTTCTATACACCTGGCTGATGCCATCTGCTTAGACTGCAACAGTCTGAATTTGGATCCTGGCACCATGATTGAAATGTGAATGTAAATGGCTTGGAGCTCTGTTTTTCATGAGCGTTGGTGTGAAGCTTGTGTCCCGCCCTATCCTTCTCAACACCTTGGTGTGTTTAAGCGACTTGCTGACTCCTGAACACATGGTCTCCCTTGGTGTGCCAGGGCCCTCGATCCCTGCTTGCTTGCCACATGCTATCAGAGTCTGACGACACCTGGCCAGTCCTATATAAAGGGGAAGTGGTGACTGATGGCCTTGCTCTGCCCAAGCTGCTGCTGTGAAACCTGCCTGGAAGACACTGACAGAAGTTCTAGCCCTCCCTTGTGCTGAGAAGAAAGGCTCCAGCCCTCTAAGGGTGGTGACTATAGGAACAACAGCTCACCCCTTCTGTCAGCTGAGCCATCCCCAGCTTGGAGAGGTGAGATGCCACCTCCGCTAACTTCCTTTTTTGGCTAGGAATATCCATTTTCTTCCTCATTGAGTCTGAGGAGGTAGCACTAGAAAAGCCTACTTGTGCTTTTATCATTCGGATCTCTGGGTAAATTCTTACTTACCCAGAGACAAAAAAAACCGGCTCTAAGCTGCAACTTAGACGCAAAAATTAGATATTAAGCAGGCATAGAGAAGGCTGAAATATGGGTCTGTCCGAGAAGATGGTGAAAGGGGATTGCAAGTAGAGACTGACAGCCCCAAAAACTCGGAGAGACCCCCAGACAAGTCAATCAGAAGTGCCCAGGGTAACTTTCCCATAGAATTTTCTGCCACAATGGAAATGCTCCATGATTTTATGTCCAATATGGTAGCCATGTGTGTCTCTGGAGCACCTGAAATGTAGTTAGTGTGACCAGGAAACCGAGTTTCTAATTTTGCTTGATTTGAATTAATTTGAATCTGAAGAGCCACATATGTATTACTGTATTAGACAGAAAGCTCTAGAAAACCCTAAACTAAACTGAAAAAAAAAAAAAAAAAAAGAGGGTTGTCAGTGAGGGATAACCACCACGAGAGGCTTTCAGCAGGTTCTGAGCCAAGTTTAGAAACTTTGCATGGGCCAGGCTTCAGCAGGCCAGGGGAAGTGGAGTTTCTACCTGAAGCTGAGGTGAAATCCAGCCCCATCTCCACAAAAATAGTATTTTCTAGATACTGAGAGAAGAGGTTAAAGATAGATGTAAAGAAGCCATCACTGTGTTGTTTATTATAACCCAAACACTGGAAGTAATAGGATCAATCCAATAAAGACTGCTGAGCATATATGATAGAACATTACATGAACATTAAAAATCCTCCTGTCAGCTGAGCCATCCCCAACCTGGAAAGGTGAAATTATTTGATCACATAAGTGAAAGAGTAGAACATAATATATATGTATATATATAATGATCAAAATTTCATGGAGGTAAATACACTATATATACATGTACAGAAAACAGCTTAGAATGAAATATAATAAACTATCATCATGAGTCATTTCTAGGTGGTAAAATTTTGAATACTTTTACTTCTTTTTTTATATTTTTTGTATATTCCAAATTTTCTGTAATGGTCATTTGTTATTTTATAGCAAAAAAAAAAGTCCTACTTAAAGGATGTTCTAAAGAACTTTTAATAGTGTAGCAAATGCAACTTATTGATAAGCAAACAAAGCAAGATATGATATTGTACATGTAAGTTCTATCATAACTACATAAACCATATGTGAAAAGATTGGAATGTTTGCTATGCTCTCATGAAATTACATACCTTTCTACTACAGTACTCTTTTCTGTAGCCATCTTTTCTGCAATTAGATGTGTATTATTTTGTAACACTGGGGTGGAGAACTCTAACTCATCTGGATGAATCTGCAACCCCAAATATTTAAACAGGAATGTTCAGGCCCTTCCCCCAACCCTGGGTAGACTTGAGCCTTGCCCCTCCCACAGCCTCTTGGGGACACAGTGGCAGTTTCTCACCCAGCACCCTCAGTGGGCTCCTGACATTCCCAGTGCCAAAGTGGATGGCTACTCACCCTTTGGAGCTGACCCTTTCTCCTCCATCCCCTCCCACTCCATTACCACAGCGATTCATTGAAAGAGATCAATAAATATGAAAAACAATTGATTTTCTACTCCCCTCCACCCCCTTCTTTCTCTGAGTAAGTCTGTCTGACATGCATAACGGGAATCAAACCAGAGAGGAAGTGCTGCGGCTTCCCTGGTGGGACATTGTGCTCTCTCTCCCTCTCCGAGGGCCCCTCCCTCTGCACTTTCAGCGATTTCAAGATCCGCACATTACTCTTTATCAACTTGGCAGATACTATTGCCTCTTCCGGCTCACAAGTATCCGTGCTGGGCTCCTCTTGTCTGCTTCCTCTCCTGCTAAGATCCCAACACCAGCAACTCACCCAGGGCCCGCCGAGGCTCAGGCTGCAACTGCACTACCCAGTCCTAGGAGGATAGAAAACCCTAGCAGCTGGTTCGTCAGGCTTGATGGTGCACCCCAGAACCTTCCTTTAAGGAAGGAGAATCTCCAACAGATTCCCCTCTCAGTAGAAAACCTCATTCCCTTCATCCCAAAACAGAGGAGCTCAGAGTTGTAAGTGGACCCGAGTTGAGTGGGAACCCCACCAAACCACCTCCCTCTGGAGCCCAGCTTTATACAGTAGACAGAACACTGGCATTTACAGGCTTATCATTTGCTATTTTGACCCAGGAGGTCCATTACCCAAAGTAATTTGCAATTTTACTAAGGCATGAATTTAAATTGTTTTTGCTGCATGGTTGATAAGGCAAAAGAAAACTGAGGTGTGTCAATAATGAAATGGTCATTTGGAAGGGAAACTGAGGCATCAAGAGATGAAAGTATGAGTACAATGGGTCCTTAAAAGCTCTAATTTCAGACCCACAGCAGAGCATTCAGAATGGTTGAAACAGAAGCTGATCTGGATTTATTAAAATGTCAGTTTCTTGATACAGTGATCTGTTCAACAAAGTCTTAACTGTTAGTCTCCCACCAATTTGGAAAACACACATACACACACACACACACACACACACACACACACACAGTTTATTCATATCTTTAAACTACACTGCTTGCCCTTAAAGTTATCCATTCATTCAACCTTCTAACTGTGAAATTCAAATGACTCCCATTGGATCCTAATGGCCCTGGTCCCAGATCACCAAACAGTAACTGTGATGGTTAGTATTGAGTGTCGACTTGATTAGATTGAATAATGCAAAGTACTGTTCCTGGGTGCATCTGTGAGGGTGTTGCCAAAGGAGATTAACATTTGAGTCAGTGGACTGGAGAGGCAGACCCACCCTCAATCTGGGTGGACACCATCTAATCAGCTGCCAGGCTGGCTAGAATAAAGCAGGCAGAAGAAGGTCGAATTAGCTGACTTGCTAAGTCTGCTGGCCTTCATCTTTCTCCTGTGCTGGATGCTTCCTGCCCTTGAACATCAGACTCCAAGTTCTTCAGCCTTTGGACACTTGGACTCATGCCAGTGATTTGTCAGGGGCTCTCGGACCTTTGGCCACGGACTGAAGGCTGCACTGTTGGCTTCCCTACTTTTGAGGTTTGGGGACTCGGACACGCTTCCTGGTTCCTCAGCTTGCAGACCGTTTATTGTGGGAGACTTCACCTTGTGGTCGTGTGAGTCAATTCTCCCCTTTGTATATCCATATATCGTATTAGTTATGTCCCTTTACAGAACCCTAATACAGGAACCCTCTAGGAAACACTGCTCCTGGTAGACATCTGTGAGTATGGCATCGAATCACTGTGGCCAAATGGACCCCCCCTCATCCATTAATCTTTCTTCTTATTTTCATCCGCCTCAAACCATCTCCATATTTCCCTCCTTACCTCTGTTTACCTAAACTTTCTTGGCACGGCATGGGCCAGCCTGTGACACTGGTGAGCACAAATTACATCTCAGGGAGTGGGGACATGCCACCCTGGGCCCAAAGCACAAGCCACATATTCTGCAGGAATAACACACACCCCCTTTTGGATGCAGTGCATAATTTCTTCCTGTGTGTGCACTTGGGACTAGAACTCCTTAACACTTGGCTTACCAGTCAAGTGGTAAGCGTGGAGGAAACCGAGCAGATGGAAGACGAGTGGGGCCCAGGTGCATGGAGGAGGGCTGAGTCAGGAAGTAGGAAGAGGAAGAGCATTTGGGGAAGAAGCAGGACTTGAGCAGTGAGAGTCATTCAGTGGGATTCATTTCGGGGCACCAAGTGAAACTTTGCCAGTCCACCAGCTGATGACACAAACTGCGTCATTACAAATTCATTTCTGTAGCTCAAGGTTTAAATCTGCTAAAATGCAAATGTCTTGGTAACACTTTAAAAAGAGGTCAGTGTTTTATTCAGCTGTGAATGTGCCTCCGCTTCCTGGAGGCTGGCTTTGATCAAAAACAGGAGAGGAGTAGGCACCTTGAGCGAGGAGGGGGCCAATAACCAGAGGGAGCTGAGAGAGCCCAGCAGTGGAGAAGGACAGGGAGCTCACCATGCACCGCACAGCTGCTCCCCAAAACTCAACCTCAACCTCTTCATCTTTTGCTTTCTTTTGATTCTCTTTCCTCTATTCTGCATCTTTTCCCTTTCTACACATATGAATCCCCATTCCAGCCAGTATGGCTACAGGTTTCCCAACTTGTCTGCCTCATAGCTTAACCGGGACATGTGTCCTCAGGACTTCCTGGGGCAGTTTTTAAATAAGCTCTCCTTTAACACTCTCCAGCTCAGTAGCTGTATTAGTCTGTTCTCACATTGCTATAAAGAACTACCTGAGAGTAGGTAATTTATGAAGAAAAGAGGTTTAATTGGCTCAGGGTTCTACAGGCTGTCCAGGAAGCATGGGTGGGGAACCTTCAGGAAACTTTCAATCAAGTCAGAAGGCAAAGGGGAAGCAGGCCAAAGAAGGAGGAAGAGAGAGCAGGAAGAGGTGCTACACACTTCTAAACAACCAGATCTCGTGAGAACTCACTCAGTATCACGAGAACAGCAAGGGGGAAATCTGCCCCCATGATATAATCACCTCCCACCAGGCTCCTCCTCCAACACTGGGGATCACAATTCAACATGAGATTTGGGCAGGGACACAAATCCAAACCATATCAGTAGCTTTGTGTTTCTTCCCTCCCTATTTCCTACTTTTCTTTCATCCTCCTTTTTGTTTCCTCTCCCTCCCTCTATTCATCTTTCCGTCAATATTGATTAGGTGCCTGTTTACATGGTAGGCATGGGGAGGTATAAAGATATGTAATACACAAACTAAGCCATCATTCTCCTTTCATTCAAAATTCACTTCAGAAGTTAAACCCAACCTTAGAAAGCAGTAAGCATGTGGGTTTTAATTCTAGTTCCTCCTTTGACCCCTCCACTGCCTCCTCTCAATAGACCTCAAGCAATTAAATCAGCTTCAATGCCTTGGTTTCTCTATTCATAAACAGGGACAGGAGTAAAATAGATCCCTATTTTTTCCTTCACAACCTTGAAGAGAAGCATATTCATTTGTCTATAGGAGCATACTCATTTGCATCCCTCTAGGAACTCACAGAAAACCAGGTGGCAGTATTAAACATACCAGTGAAAGATATTTCAAAATTCAGAGAATGTCTTTCTATTTTGTATATTAATGGTTTGGTAAATCTACCCTAGAGATTGTGTAATAATATCTCATTTTAAAGTAAACTGAATTCATTATTTTAGTTTAATGCAATCAAGTATGTAGGTATATATGTGACTTTTGTTTTTTCCATCTCATACTTTGAAAAAGAGCTTTCAATAAAGATTCCAAAAAAGGTTGCATTTTTCCCACTAGAATTTTCATTGTCTAATAATTATTATATCGCTCAAAGCATGAGTTATATCAAGACTTTATGGATTTTTCTGAGTGGCAGCGTGCTGTGCCAGAAAGAGCATTAGACTGAAAATCATGAGACCTGGATTCTAAGTATAATATTTCTATTTACTAATTCTTTATCCTTTTAGTTAAAGTTCTCTTGGTAACCAGTAACAGAAACCAGCTCTAAATGATCTTTTATTTTTTATGAAAAATTTATTGGAAGGCCCCTGGTGTACGAAATTGAAGAAAGAGTTGGACAACCAAGATACGTGAAGGGAGGACATGAGACTGGCTCCAGCACTCAGCATTAGGAGAGCATGGACTTCCTTCCAATTGTGCCACCCTTCACAGACCTACCCTCAAGAAACCTTCAGCCTGAGTCCCTGTGTCAAATGTCAAACTCTTGAGAAAGAGACTGATAAGCTCAGCTCGAGGCCAGGAGAGAAAACCTGCTATCTCTGGGGTCTAGGTCAGGAGGAATGACAGCCCAGATGTGGCCCTGAGGCCTCCCCCTATACTGCAGTCATTCTCAGGAATGAGGGACATCAGTAGAGCTGGGAAGGCCTGATATGGTTTGGTTGTGTACCCACCCAAATCTCATCTTGAATTGTAGCTCCCACATGTCATGGGAGGGGCCCAGTGAGAGGTAATTGAATCATGGGGGTGGGTCTTTCCTGTGCTGTTCTCATGATAGTGAATAAGTCTCACAAGATCTGATGGTTTTATAAAGGGGGGTTCCCCTGCATGACCTCTCTCTTGCCTGCCGCCATGTAAGATGTCCCTTGCTCTTCTGCCATGATTGTGAGGCCTCCCAAGCCATGTGAACTGTGAGTCAATTAAACCTCTTTCCTTTATAAATTACCCAGTCTTGGGTATATCTTTACTAGCAGCATGAGAACGAACTAATACAAAGCCACTCCAAGAGGCCTCTGCCAGTGTCTTTGGGTCATTACCCAGTCCCTGGGCCTCTGTTCCTTCTGTAAATGCCAGACATTTGACTAGATTATTTGAGATCCCTCCTAGCTTCTTGACCCTATGGTTCATGGTGGCAGTCCCTAGTGCTTCTTGAAAGTAATAATGGGACTATTTGGACATCTTTCAATATTTCCAAAAATGAAACAGAAATTTGTATTGGAGACAGGTTTGCCCAGGCACACTAAAAAAAAATTATGTCTCAATATATGGCCTAGAATTATGTCAACCCAGTAGGATGGCAATGGTATTTTACTGATCAGAAGCTCTGATTGGCAGTTAAATTTTGATTAACATAAGATGGAATAATAATCATTGTTTAATCAATATATCTTGATTGAAAAAAAATGTCTTGTAAGATCACTTAGAAGTTAAAAGTATTGGCATCTTTCATGTATGTTGCAAGAGGAAGCTTAATTTATTTTTGGGAAGTTAGAGTACATTTTCTCACCCACACCCACAGACACCTACAAGATAACTTGGAAATTAAGGAGCTGGTGGCTGCCTCTACTCAGCCTCCAGAATAAAAAGCCCACATGTATCCAGTCACGGTGTCAACACCCGAAGTTGTTGTAAAAGCCCATATGCATTTAGCCATAGTGTTAACACCCAGAGTAAGAAGGTGAGCTTCAGCAGTAGGCCTTTGTAATGAGAAGGCTACATTTCATCTCAGAAAAGCTACCACCACGCGCTTACCCTCTCTAAAGAAACTCAGAAGGAGAACTTGAAGCCTAATAAATATGTGCCACTTTTGCTCACTGTCTGGACATTAACCATTAAAACACCTTTAAAATGACAGGGAGCCATAATATATTATTTTGTCTTAAAGAAAGGATGAATTTGGGGCTAGTCATATTCTTCCTGTTGCTAGTGTTGTGTCCATGGATCCGTCACCTCTGCCTCTGAGCTTCAGTTTCCTCCTCTGCAGACTGAGAAGCTGAATATGAGGCTAAGATTCTTTCTAGCTCTAATTTTCTGTGTTCCAAAAACATGAGGCATTACTTGAGCTCTTCCTATGTGCCTGGCACTATTCTAGGTGATTATAAATACATAGTATGTCCTTTAATCTCCAGCAACAATCCATCCTTTTCATCCCTGTTTTATGAAAAAGGAAACAGATCCACAAAGAGGCCAAGCTAGGGAGGAACAGAGTCAGATATCTGTGTCCTGAAAGGTACTCTGAGCCTGATCTGCTCAGGCACTGGAAGCATCCCTACATCCTCTTTCTCCAATTTCTTCAACACAACATGAGCAGACGCTTGCATGTGCAGTTCTTTTCATCTTTCCCCTGACATCACCCCTAATCACCTAAGTTACTTTTCTCTGAATTGCCTGCAATTTGTCTTCATCTTTCTAGAACAGAAGAGATGATGGCAATGCACCTTCCAGGTGCAGTTTCCTTGGGGACCCTTGAACAAGGAGGTAAACTTCTTCTGTGGAATTCTCCTACAGAAGAGTAGAGGGTCTATCTGGATGGTGCTGCCTAAGAGGCAAGAAACCACAGGACCCAAAAATAGCTATGGAGCACCACTGGGGATAAATGCCCAACAAATGAAGGGGTGGAGAAATATAGCCCAGGGAATAAGGTTAAAGAAATTGGAATTTGCTCACCTAAACATAGTAAAACTGATCAATATTGGGAGACACTTCTCCATAGCACTCAGCTTTTTGCGTGTCTTGAAAGCAAGGTGTTATCTTATGTTCTAGATTACCTTTTCAAGAGTATTTCTATAGCAAACATCCCTGGAAGATAGAGATGGGGTCTCACTCCAGAGTGAAGAACAGGAATGTTTACTGCCCATTAGAAAAGATTTGGATTCTCTAAGCTCAGGGTTTCTCTCTTACAATAAAACTCGTTCTATGTACAGGTTTTATCTGGCCATCTTCATTCCCACCTTGTGGGAACTGGGTCCGGGGAACCAACACAAATAAGCTGATAACCTGGCTACTGCTTTTGCTGTGAGTAATAAAACTTTTCATCTCTGATCCAGGAATCTCATGTCTTTCACCAACTTGAACAATAACAGGCTAACTATTACATTTTAAGTAAAGTAAAATCTCAGACCCTTCACAACTCTTGGCATTAATAGACTTGAGAACAAATTTCAATAAAAATAATAGTATATCTTCAAAGAGAGGTCAATAAACTTTATTTCTTGCTTCCTGGAAACTCAAGAATATCCTCTTCTACAGTAGGAAATGAGATGTGGATCCAGGCCTTTGTATTGCTAAATTTGTTAATACTTATATAGCTTGCCAAGGGCAATTTTGGAATCTCCTATCCCAGAATATTTTAAAGGATAATCTAGATACCTATCCACGTGATACAGATCAGGCCTAGACACACTTGAATGCAAAGGCAAAGGCAGGCACTATCATGGCACTAGCAACACTATAATGTCTTAAAAAGCAACTCTGTTCATGCACAGGCCCTTAACTTGGTTCTTTTTTCACATGAAATATCCACAACCCATGAGGCTTTCTCCAATGAATTAGCTCAAAGTTGGTCAACCCTAGTCAAAATCTTGATGGTTCCCATGACCCAGTTAGTCCCCTTTTTAAGAAGTGAATAAGCCTTTTTAAGAAGTGAATCCTACCACTGTAGCTTAAGGCCTGCCTGGAGAAGCTGCTGATGGATTTGGAAGATCACCAGAATAAGGACTAGATTGGTGCCAATCTCCAGGACCTAGAAGCCTGGGCTCCTGCCCTCCTCACTTCATGGTCCTTCCCTATTCTCTTCTCTTCTGTCTTCCCCAAAATGTCCTCATAAGCATGGCTTGAGGAATATCAAGTAAGGGCTTGGACAGCCCCAGTGATTCATCATTTCTCAGATGGTTAAGTGAATGATGATGTCGTGGAGCTCTGAGCACTATGGTCTGACAGGCTCATCTCCTTGTTCAACACAGCACTTCCAATGGCCACTCCCCTATACACATCGTTTCTGATGATGACGTCAAAGGATTTCACATGAAACTTGCTACACATGTCTATATCATTAGCACTACTTTACCCTTGTACAGATCTTCACCTCTTGCAAAGCACTGTTAACTCATTTGATTTGAAAACCCTATAGTCATGGCAAATATTAAACCCATCTCACAGATGAAGAAATGGAAGCTTATAGAGGTTAAATGTGTTGCTTGACGTCACAAGTTTGCTGTTATGTGGCATTGTTAAAACGGAAACTGAAACTGAAACCTAGATGCCTCACTCCAGGCCCACGACCCTTTCTGTACTGTGCAGAGGTGGGATGCAGGCAGCAGCCAGGGATGAGATGGCCTCATTTTAGAAAAACTTTACAAAAAACAAGAACATTTGTTCAAGGTCACATATCATGTGAGCTCCATTGATCCAGACACCAGGAAACTACAGAAGGATTCATCTGTGCTCAGTCTTTTGCAAAGTTAGTAGTTGGCAGAATGTTCTCGGGGAAAAGGAGAGAGAAGGCAAATGCTCTGGGGACACTGACAAAGCAGCTTGCCCTAACAGTCCTGAGCCACAATGCCCAGAGCATGCCGTGGAGACTGGGGACCAGAAATGCCACCCTCAGCCCTCTGGCCAGGCCTTGCTCCTGACTGTCCAGCCAAGGCTGGCTCAGCTGCCTGGAAATCTTATGGCTCTGGGAAATGACCATGAGTCAACCTGGTCTCTCCCCTGTCTTTGCCTCTGGAACTTGTTTCAGATGGTGGCACTGCCCAGCACTATCTGGCAAGCTGCAGGGCTCCACGCCTGCTCCAGCGTCCATCACTACAAGAAAGCTACATTTTCTCTGTTAGCTGGGGCAATTGGCTGAGCCCGGGAAGAGGGAGACAGGGAAATGAGCCTGCTACAGTGGACACTCCACTTGCAAGGGCCCAAGGCATTCAAACACCCAACCATGTCAAAGATTTCAAGGAGAAAATGTTTACAGACACAGAAAAATAGATTCTTTATCCTTCTTCAAACCACTCCAGCTCCTGTATCTAATGCACCATTTCCATAGCATTACCAGAGAAAAACAGTGGGAAATATTGGTTATTGGATTCTTTTGTTAGAGAAGGCTGGCTTGAAGCTGGCAGATTTTTTTAATCTATCTGTGAGATGATCCTAGCCTTTAGATGGGTTTCTTTGCCAGCCGACTGACCAGATGGAGAGAAACTCTGGAAAACACAGCAGTTCTCGGATGATCTGAAAAATCTGAAGCAACCTACTTCAAACATGAGCTATGGGTACAGGAGAAAGATGGAGGTCAACGCCATGAAGAGCACAATGGATGGGTACAGCAGTTTCTAGAAGAACAAAAAGGAGATTGACACTCCCCAGCACACGTGGGCCTGACCACCCATGCCACACACCTTGCACCAGCCCTCTGAGTCAATACCACCACCCTGTTTCCCGTCCATCACATTCTCTTGCTTATTTCATTGGAGCCTCATTTGGCCCAGGTGTCTTCAGCAGCACTGTCCTGGATCGCCAGTGTCCCTCACCCTCTGGTCATTCCTCTACAGGGCTCTTCACTCAGAAATGTCAGAACTAGAGAGGACTTTAGAATTCCTTCGCTCCAATTTCCTCACTTTATAGACAGAGAAGCTGAGACCCACAGAAGTAAATCAACTTGTTCAAGGTTACCCAGCTACAGTTGGGAGAATTGTACCTAGAATCCATGCATCCTGGACACAAACCAATTATTCTTTCTGTCACACCCCACCTCCTCTGGGCAGGCCTCCTTCCTGAAGCTGAAATGTGGGAACTGGATGCTGAAAACCCACAGTCCCACTAAACCTTGTGCCCTTTGCCCTGTCCTTAGGGAAAGAGAAAAATGAAGTCAGGTTAATGTTTTTCCATCCCAGTACTCTAGGAAAAAAGCTGGAAAGACCAAGAATCCCTCTTTAAAGTATTCATTTCAGCCCCCCAGAACCAAATGGGCTGTTAGAAATAGAAGTGGACCACCCACATTTAAAAAAATCTTGCAGATAAATTGGGCAGGATCTGAAGGAAGTCACTTATGTGTAGAAGGGGTAATAAAGTCAAGCGGGAGGGCTGGTTAACAGGCATCCTTCTGACTCTTAAGTTATGTGCTGCTGGGACTCTTGGAATTGGGAAGGTTTGGACTGGAGAACATAAGGCTGAGGAAAATGAGACAAGACTTTCATAACTGACTTCCAGTTTCAAAAGAGTTATAGGCACGGATGCCCCAAGGGAAGACAAACAAAAAAGAAACAGGCTTTCGTTATATAAGGAAGATTCAGGTCAGACTCCCTGAGAACTTCCAAACTGTAAATGCAGTAGGCAGGAAATCAAGAAAGAACACAGGGCAGGGAAACCAAATGTCTTGACCTCAGAATCCTTTCAGTCCCAGGGTGCTGGGATGAGGTGGTCCTATGGGGACAGTGTTGATGACAAGAGGGGAAAATCATCAATGTGTGTATCAGGCCATTTTTGCCTTGCTATAAAGAACTACCTGAGACTGGCTAATTTATAAAGAAAAAAGGTTCAATTGACTCATGGTTCCGCAGGCTGTACAGGAATCATTACACAGGCATCTGCTTCTGGGGAGGCCTCAGGAAGCTTACAATCATGGCAGAAGGTGAAGCGGTAAGAGGCATCTCCCATGGAAGGAGCAGGAGCAAGAAAGAGACGGAGGAAGTGCTACACACTTTTAAACAATCAGATCTTCCAAGATCACTCACTATCCCAAGAACAGTACCAAGAGGATGGCACTAAACTATTCATGAGAAACCACTCCCATGATCCAGTCACCTCCCACCAGGCCCTTCCTCCAACACTGAAGATTACAGTTGAACATGAGATTCGGTTGGGACACAGATCCAAACTATATCAATGCATTAAGATCATTGTGGAGCTGATCCTGCATCCCTGCTCAACTGGCCACACTGGGACCCTGTCTCCCCCTGACCAAGTTTCTCCAGCTCCCTGGGAAAGATAAAAAGATGGTCAGATAGTGCCATCTTCTCCAACAAGTACAGCTTGGCCAGAGGGGAGGACAGGTTTAGCTCTCCCTCCTATCATGGAGTCATTAAGTTATACACTTAATGGGGGTGAGTCTGTGTCAATAAGATCCGGGTTCTCAGCAGAAGGCTCAGGCACAGGCATGCTAGAGTGGCCTGATTCCTGCACAGAGGGGCAATGTGTGCCCAGATGAGCTGAGGGGCAAGGTAGGGGTGGGGAGTAGAGAAAATCCCAGCTGCAGTGCCCTCTCCTTTCCTCTTTTCTCTCCCTCTCTCCCTGCTCAGTGTCCACGCTAATGAAAATAGGCCTGCACAGCTTCTTCTATAGCCCAAGAATTCGTTCAGAGCAATTTGGAGCCAATTGAATGAACAGGAATAAACGAGCAGATATTGCAGTTTATGGCTGGCTGCTCCAAGGCCCCAGACAGTGATAAGAGGCCGAGGTCCTTTTTATGCCCACAGCAAGAAGAGGGGTGGAATTTGGTCTTTTTAAGGGCAGTGAATAGGAGGCACAGTCGCAAGGAATAGGGTGGGTAATTATGCTCTGTGTTAATACAGGGCTGTGGCCATGCCACCCAGACCTGAGAAATCATTAAGTGATTGAGTAAAAGATTGAAACAGTGGGAGACAGTGATTGCTTTGTTAGGCCCTTGGATAGACAGGGATGAAGTGTCCTCGTGGGAGGGAAAGCCAATTGGTCAGGGGTTGACTTCTGGTCAACCTTGGCTGTTGCCCGTCTCTGTCCCAACACTTACTCAGTCTCCCTAGGCAGCAGAGAAAACAAGGATCTCTCTCTCACACACACACAAACACACACACACAAACAGACACGTTTCCCTGAAATGGTACTTGCCCTCTGACCTCCCCTTCCTCCACCACCACTGCTGGGAAGCAAACAGTGATGCTGAAGGCTTCCTTGAAGTTTTCTGTCCTCCCCTGTACAAGGAGAAAGAAGGGGTTTGCCTTGGTCTCTACATGACCTGTCACCAGCTCTTCCTTGTGAGCCAGTGACAGTAATTTCCAAGATGACTGCCAAGGATCACGGGAACATCTGTGGCTTTGGAATAGAAGTTTCCTCTAAGCCAAGTAAACAGCTCTTTTCAGGGCTGCAGTTACAGTCTTGGACTCAGAACTAGAGACAGTGTTGAACAGATATAGTTGACCTTGACCAAGCATCTATACCTCAGTGAAGCATCTTAGGTAGAGACCCCCAGGATCAGCACAAAGAAGAAGAAACAACATCTTTACTAGGACACCCTACATCCTTAGGCATTTTCTCCCCATCCACAACTCTGAGAATAAAATCAAAGATAGTATTTTCCTTCAAACCCTACCACACACATACTTTGTTCTGCTTTGTAGCTGTAGCACTGAAGCTATAAAAATGAATAAGATTTTGTTTCTGCTCTGAAAAAAACAGAAGTCTTACCGTGGAGATAAATAGGTAAACAGATCATTTCTACCTATAACACAGAAGATTCCATGTTGGAAATGGGTACAGGGTATTAGATGAGCCAGAGAGTGGCACCTAATCCAGCCACATGGCATCACGTGAGCTGAGTCTCGAAAGATTAGGACAAGGAATTAGCCAAGAAGAGGCAAACAGGACTGCACTGGTTGTTCGAGGCAGAGAAAACAGCACAAGCCAAAGCATGGAGGCAGAAAATTGTATGGCTTATTCAGAGAATTACTGTTGGCCCAATATTAGGAAAACATAAGGTGTGGTGCAGATAGATGCACCAGATGAGATCAGCCGTTCCCAGACACCATGCTAGAAAACACAGGCTATTCAATAAATCATGAGTGCCAATGAAGGGCTTCAAACTAGTGTGGGAGGGGCGGGGAAGAGGGTGGATGTGGCCAGATTTGCCTTTTTGGAGAAGGGGTTTGAGGGAGCCTGGGAACAAGGAGGCCAGTTAGGAAGCTGTGAATTAAAAAAAAAAAAAAAAAAAAAAAAAAAAAAGCCCAGTCCACATGAGATGAGGCACAATGGAGGTCTGACCGAGGGCAGTTGACTTTAGAGTGTAGAAAAGGGAAAGGTTTTAGGGAATTCTTAGGAGAACGAGTTGGTGCTTGATTGGATGTGGAGTATGACAAAGTCCCAAAAGTGAGGCCGGTGACCAGATTTTGGCCTAGATGAGCTTAGGTGGGACTGACCAGGAAGAGGACAAGGCTTGGGAGAGAAAGAGATGGTTCTACTTATTAGGTGAAGCCCAAGAACTTGGGGGGGTAACCTGGTGGAGAAATTTCCAGGAAACGTTGAGTCCATGTCACAGCCGCCTGCCACTGTGCAGCTTGGTGGCTTAGAGGAAGGCATTTCGTCTCTCTGGGCTTCAGTGCCTGATCTGTAAACTGCAATAGTCACTCTCCTCAACTCACCTGCTGTAAATAGACTGCAAAGACCAAATATGAAAATGTATTTCAAGCACTTCGCAAATAAAGCTGCTATATAAACACAATGGATTTAAACAGTTTCTGCATTGGGCATTCTCAGGTTTCCCATTGCAGCGAAATGATTTAAAAGGATGAACTCACTTTGTGATCGGTCTGCTCTTTTGACTTGTAAGAGGTGTTTGAAAGATATATGAGTCGACAAGTGTGATTTGCTTGACTTTAACTCTTTTCCTCTTCAGTGCGACGGAGAGGCAGGGATGCATTTCACAGCGCACATGAGCAACTCGGAGGGACCTGGGAGGCCATGTGACTGATGCCTCACTTTACAGAAGAGGACACCAGGCCCAGAGAGAGGAAGAGACTCCCTGGGACAGCATGGGCAGCCAGAACCCACGTGCCGATCCCCCCTTCCCCGCAGCCCTCCCTGTGTGGCAGGGTTGGTACCGACTGCGATGCCACAGCCACAGCCCTCCCCCCATCAACCCAATGGGCTGCCTGTGGGCCTCTGCTCTTCAAAGGAAGAAAGAGCTATTTGGGATAATGGTCGCAGAGCCCTCTGAAGTTCCAAAGAGTTGGAAAAAATACATCTACAGGACCCATATTAATGAGTCTCTCCCTGTTCATTTCAAGCCCAGAACATTTTCTAGATTTAAATAATGCACGACTGAATATGGATGGGATCAGTGACTCAGAGCAGCGGGGTGGAGATGTGGGATTGTTAATAAATTATAGCCCTTGGGCCAGAGTGGGGTTCAAAAGGAAACAGAAGAAGCACAGAAGACAAGATAAATGAGCTTTCAGATGGGAAGGGATAGGGCTGGGAGCAGAAAGAGGCTGCCCTCAACATGGGCAGAGCCTACAGCTTCTGTTGCACCGGTGTGTGAGGGTGTGAGCCGGGACAGGATGACCAGATGGCACCAAGAAGGGTAAGGGGAGGACCTGGGCAAGCCCAAGATGTTCAGTCCTCCAGGGCCTGATCCAATGTGAGGATGTGTGGACACTTCAGCCTTCTATAGGGAGCCCACACGCAGGAAGTTCCCTGAGGCTGATCCACGAAGCCCAGCTCCTGGGAGATGGTTTTCCCTAAAGGGACTCTGGGGTGATATGCATGTGCAAAGCAGCACACGCCACGTGGGCCTCTTGGCACACTCATATTTAAAGGATCAGAGAATTCCTGCTGTATCAACATGGCTTGTGCCACTTCCCAAAGCTGCCTAACCACAGAACCACTTCCTCACAGACCTGGCCTTGGAAGATACAGCTGGGGACCATACCTTGGCCCTCTTTCCTGTCCTCATGTGGCCTCTGCTCCTGAAATGACATCATGTTTTCCTATTCTATGGTAGCTCTAGGTACTGGGGTTCCAGGAGCCTTAATAAGTACTTAAGCAGTTCAACTTGTTTGGTATAAACTTGGGCCACCCCAAGCACCCAAAGTGAAAAGTCTGGATTTCTGGTGAGGATGCAGATGTGAATTCCATTTAACCCAATGCAGCAAGTATGTCCTGAATACTAAGTACTCAGCCCTGTAGTGAATTCAAGACAGTCTCTGGAACGACCACAATCTAGAAGAAGGGGCAAGGCTTCTCCTTTGGGAGGTTCAAGAGGAAGGTTCTATAGATGTTCAGAGAAGGGAGAAAGAAGTCAGGAAGCCATTTTTTATTGTGCCAAGATAAGCACACCATAAAATTTATGATCTTAACCACTTTTAAGTATACAGTTCAGTGCCATTAAATACATTCACAATGTTGGGCAGCCATTGCCAGAACTCTGTTCGTCTTCCCAGACTGAAACTCTATGCCCATTACTCCACTAACTCTCCACTCTCCGCCCCCAGCCCCTGGCAACCTCCATTTTACTTTCCATCTCTGTTGATCTGACTACTCGAGGGACCTCATATAAGTCGCATCTTTCAGTATTTGCTTTTTTGAGACTGGCTTATTTTACTTTGCAGAATGTCCCCAAGTTTCATTCATGTTGTAGCATGTATCAAAATTTCCTTCCTTTTTTTTTTTTTTTTTGTGAGATAGGGTCTCACTCTCCTGCCCAGGCTGGAGTGTGATCATGCAATGGCACGATCATGACTCACTGCCACCTTGACCTCCTGGGCTCAAGGGATCCTCCCACCTTAGCCTCCCAAGTAGCGGGAACTACAGATGCACGCCATCATACCCAGCTAGGATTTCCTTCCTTTTAAAGGTTGAGTAATATTCCATTGCACAGACAGACCACATGTTGTTGATCTGGGTAGCTTTCCTGCAGAAGGCAGGAATCAAGTTTTCCAAGGGGAGGAGAGAGAAGATGACAATTCAGGTGTGGATAGTCAAGGGTGGGGACTCAAACTCAACAGCTCTGTACAGGATCCTCTCAGGAACATGGAAATGAACTGGCTGAGGGGATGCCCATGCATAGCTGTGTGACAGTGTCCACCAAATCCTCGGCCTGCCGGGCGCTGAGGAAGTGGCAGAGCCTCCGTACCGTAGCCTGGCAAGGACATGGAGTAATCCCCCTGCATTGCTAAAACAAACAAACAAACAAACAAAAACTAGTTATGGGTGGATGGACAGCCCTCCCTCCTGCTCCTGGGAGTCTCTGATTCTAAGGTAGGTTCTGGAAGAATTGCTCAATTGAGAGTAATCAGGACACATTTATTACAGAAGATGGAGTGACCCCATATTCAGGGTGATTCCCTGCAAACATAACAGCTTCTCAAAACCTGCCCCCTGAAGGAAGTCATCCCACTTGCTAACCAAATAACACAGCCATCAGGGCCCAGTCTCTTTGCCTTGGATCATTCTCCCAGTGAGGTCCTGGAAGTCTGTTATGTCACAGAGAGGACCAGCTGCTCTATGCTGAAGGCATTTAAAATGCAACTTGACCGCAACCTGCATGATCCCACCCATGGCCCAGGCCAGGTGACCCAGGGACTTTCTCCATCTTCCCTTTGGGGAGCAGGGCTCTGGCCCCATGGGCCTGTCTCCTGCTTCCCTCTTCACTGAACAATGGCCCTCTCATTAGTGGGCCGCCTTCCCTGTCCACGGGCCTTTATTACAGTAACTATGGAGTCAGCCACTGCACTTCTGACAAGAAGGAAAAGAGCAATTAGGGGCTTTAGTCTCTGCCTTGCGGCCTGGCTGACATCATCCTCCCTTCCTCCACCTCTCCACTCATCATTAACCCCTTCTCTCCCTGCTGCCTCCTGGTCAGGAAGTCGCAGATGCACGGAGGAAGGAATAATGAGTTGCAGCCCCCACATTCAAAGAGGCCAGGGCCCTGGGGATACTGGGAGAGGGAAGAAATGCCAGGAGGTCCAGAGTCCACAGAGGCCTGGGTAATCGCTGAGGTCACTGGGGAAGCTCACTACACCTCCTCTGCCAGACCTGGCTCCACGGCCATCACTCACCTGGATTTCAGCACAGTAGAGAAGCCTGCAGGGTTGGGGCCAGTGGCCGCTGCTGTCTGACCCATCCCCACTGCACATCCCACTGTGACCCACCCAGCCTTGTCCCAGGCATGGCCAAGCGCTGAGAAGGCAGGAGGCAAGGTGAAAACCCAATGGACGTTGGCCATTCCCAGGGCACCAAAATAATTGCCGGATCTTAGAGGATGTCAGGAATTCTTTGAGCCTTTCTTGAGTGCCTACTGTGTGCTAGAAACTGAGGACAGGACAGAATAGAGGCAGACCCTCAGGGAAATTCAGACAGACATTGAGTCAGGTAGCAGGAAGAGCGTGCTGCATGCTCCATGGACAGCATAGGCAGGATGCCAGGACGGCCTCTAAGAGGGGCGTCTAACCCAGTATCAAGCATCAGGAAAAGTTTCCTGCAGAAAGTAAAGTTTTTGTTAAAGCCAGAAAGATGAGCAGAAGTTAGCTATGGGAAGTGGATGGTGGGGTTGGTGTGTGAAAAGGCCTTACCACGGGAAAGAAGATGGCCTATTTAAGGAGCTCCCAGGGCCCAGTGTAGTTGGAATGTAGCCAGTGAGGCCAGAGATGAAGGCACAGAGGCTATGCCACCCAAGGCTGCCCTCCCCCACCCCACCCACCTCCCAGGCACTGATGGAGAAACCCCTTGTGGGGAATCCCAGGAGACTGTTATTCAGCCTCTGCCAAAACACTTCTAGTGCAGGAAGCGCAAGGTGGTCCATTTATGCTTAGCTGCAGTTGTTAGAAACGTCCTCCTCAAGCTAAGGTGAAATCTGCATTGGGGTGGTGAATGGGAAAGAACCTGGGGCTTTTAATTTAGACAGACAGGATTTGGAGCCTTTCTCAGCCACTTGCCAGCTCTATGAGCACGTCCACATGACATGAGCTTCTCTGAGACTTTGTCTTCTCATCTGCAAAATGAGGAAATCATATTTACCTTCTAGAGTTGTTGTGAGGAGTTGTTGTTGAAAGAGCAAGAATGCAGTTCCTAGCCCAAATATCGGCAGTGCCTAGGCCAAGGCTCAGCCCTCTTTTCTCAGTCATCAGTCCTCTTTGTCCCGCTGAAGTATATAGGATTTGTTAGAAGAGATGACCCTTTATATTTCCGAAGCTTCCGTAAATCTCATTATTACTAGTTCCTTGGACTACTCCTCATGTCACATGGTTTTCAAGCCCTTTACCGTCTATCTGGGGGTAGGTCCCAGGATAATTCTGTCCCTAACTGTCAGCTGCATGAGGCATGAGGGCAGCGTTGGTCTGTCTCATTCATTGCTCCATCCCTAGCAGTCAGTGCAATGCCCAGCATACAGGAAGCAATCAGTATATATTTATTGAGTGGATGACTATGGTCTGGGCATGATGCTTGTATTAATGCAGCCTATGTGTCCTTCATCTTTAAAGAGTCTGTGTCAGTATCTTGACTCATAACAGGCTAATAGACAACGAGAGCCCTAGGACTTTCATCCATGAGCAGCTAGTGCATTAAGCCTCCCTCATCCTGTCCTTATTCGTCCTCATTTGGTTAGTTTTTGAACTAAAGGCAAGACTTTGATTTATCCCTCCTACATTTTATCTTGTTAGTTTCAGTCCATTGTTCTGGCCTGCCCAGACCTTTTTTGAATCTTCACTCTGTCATCCAACAAATTAGCTCTCCCATCTGGCTTTGCTTCATCTATCAATTTGTTAAGCATGCCTCTTATGTCTCCACATATCTGAGAATAAAATGTCAAAGAAGACAGATACATTGTAGGGTTCTTTGGGGAAATGGACAAACCTCCTGTGACCCAGCACTAGGGACTTCCTGGTTGACACTGGCTTGTTAACCAACACTTCTTGGGGACAGTTGTTCAACTACTGAAGAAGCCATCATTCAGCCTACTTCACTCCATTTTGTCCACAACAAAACTACAAGAGGCACCACAAATCCACGCCTCAAATAAAACACTTGCTACATTAATAATTATCATGTATGAGGGGCCTACCAAGTGTCACACCTACCACACACCCCCTCATTTAACCCTCCCAACAACACCACAGGCAGCTGCAGTGCAGGGAAGGGAGCAGGTAGGCAAGCCAGGCCACTTGAGTTTTAGTACTGATGCTGCGCCCTCCTGTCTGGACAACAGTGGACAGTGAATTGCCAGAGTGGGCCATTTGCTACAACAAATGACTTCAAAACCTAAGTGGTCAAATACCATAAAGGCTTATTTCTCGCTCATGTCACAGTCCAATCCCACGGGTGACCTCCTATAGATGGTTTGGGGACTGAGGCTTCTCATCTAGTGGCTCCTTCTCAGAGGCCTCCACTGGGTCTTCTCCATTCAGCCTAAGTGCAAAGAGGTGGGGGAATTCCAAGGCAGGTGCAGTGGCTTATGTCACTCTGCCCACATTCCATTGGCCAGGCTAGTCACATGACCCATCTCAGCACCTGGGAGGCTGAGAAATGTGGAGAATGTGGGTGGGGGAACACTCCTCATCTACGTCATTGACATAATAACATTCCCTGCCTCATAATGTCTGTATCAGTTAGGGATTTCCACACAAGCAGAGCAACAGGTGAGAAAGAGAAAGATTTACTTTAAGGAATTGGTTCATGTGATTGTGGTACTGGCAAGTCTGAAATTTGCAGGGCAGACCAGCAGGCTGGAAGTTCTGGCAGGAGCTGATGTTGCAGACGTGTGTTCAAGGGCAGTCTGGAGGCAGAAATCCTTCCTCTAGAGGGACCTGAGTCTTTTCTCTTACGTTAAAGAAGCCCCTAGTGCTGCGTCACAAGAGGCTTGTCCATTTCCCCAAAGAATCATACAATGGGTCTGTCTTCTTTGACATTTTATCCTCAGATACGTGGAGACGTAAGAGGCATGCTTAACAAATTGATAGACGAACCAAAGCTAGATGGGAGAGCCAGTATGTTGGATGACAGAGTGAAGATTCAAAAAAAGGTCTTGGCCAGAACAATGGACTGAAACTAACAAGATAAAATGTTGGAGGGATAAATCAATTGACTGGATGAGGCCCACCCACATTGTGGAGGATAATCTGCTTTACTCAAAGTCTTCTGATTTAAAGGTTAATCACATCTTTAAAAAAAATACCTTCACAGTAACATCCAGACTGGTGTTTGACAAAATAACTGGGCACCATGGCCCAGCCAAGTTGACATGTAATGTTAATTCTCATCACGTCATTGTGATAATTAAATGAACTATACCTGAAAACTATGTGTCATTCCAATTAGCCCAGCTCCCAATACATAAAACCCAATAAATACTTGCAATTATTATTGCCCCATATTACAGATGAAGAAATTAGGGCTTGAACAAGTAAAATAACTTGCCCAAGACCACTGCTGCCAGACTCCAGAGCCGATTTCTCTCAACTCCTCTCCACACTCCTTGGGACCAGTTAGTTAAGAGTAGCTGCAGCCTCTGGGTAGAGGTGAGGATGGGGTACAAACTAGTTAGTGGACAGGCTACCTACTGGCAAAGGGTCCAACATGGAAGAGTGTGGTTTGTACTCATAAAAGCTTGCCAACCAAAATATAAACGCATCGGTGAAAAAAATAATGCAGATGTGATACTAGAGATAGAACTGGTTTCTCTCTAGATGAGATATCTAGGACAATGTTTTTCTTCCTGTGATGTCATAGGCCTCTACGTTCACCAGCATCAGTCTAGGTCAGTGTGATTGGGCCCAGAAGGCTCTAAGTGGCAAGGCTGAGTCTGCTAACTCATGCAAGTCCATTCTGTCACCTGCAACAGGCTCGCCTTTGAACATCGGGCAAGAGTTGGCTGATCAGAAGGTGGCGAAGTTGAACCTGAGACCCCAGATTCTGTTCTCAGGCTGGTCACAACCAATGTTTGCAGAAAGTAGGCTAGGAGGGCCCTGCAAACACAAGTGGGTGATTGCAGAATACAGGACCCAGCAAGACAGTGTGACTAGTGGCACACAAACCTTCCCCATGAGGGAGCAACTGAAACCCTGTCCTGCAGCAGTGAGCCAGAAGTGCAGAAAGCAGAGAACTACAAGGGAGTCTGAGGTGGATGCTGTTCTCTGCTCTCTGATGTTCCTTGCAGCCCTCAGCTGATCTGCTAAGCCCTTATCGCAGCCAATCTACTGACTCCATCTCTAGATGCTTTTTCCTGCTGAACAGAGCCTTGGACTAGAAATTAAACACTAGACCCTCATCATAAAGCCATCGGTGACACTGGGGGACAGCACTGACCCAACTTGAGTCCCAGTTTTCCTCTCTGCAACATGGACCTACTGTCCTCCAGCCCAACCAGCTGCATGCTACCCTGTTTCAACGTGGCTTTGAAAACCATAAAGCATTGTCCAATGTGCAGCACTATCACTGGCATTATTGTTTTCAGGAAAGAGATTCAAGGCAGCTCCCATCCAACAAGCTTCTCTCTCCTTCCATCTTAGCTGGTGCAAACCGTGGCAGTGATACCCACAGATGCCAGTTCCTCACCATCAGTCCACCCAGGTGGATCACAACTGGCTCTATCCTGGTCACCAGATATTTCAGCCAAATGAAGGGGCTCTGAGGAGCAAGCCTTCAATTTCTGCATGCTGTGGTAGGCAATGAAGGCCCTCTCTAAAGATGTCCATGTGCTAATCCCCAGATTCTGTGACTATGTCACCTTACATAGCAAAAAGGACTCAGCAGATGTGATTAGTGTTAAGGCCATTAAGAAGAGGAGAGTATCCTTGACCATCCAGGTAGATCCCATCTAATGACCCAAGTCCTTAAAAGTGGAGAACTTTGGCCGGGCGCAGTGGCTCAAGCCTGTAATCCCAGCACTTTGGGAGGCCAAGATGGGCGGATCACGAGGTCAGGAGATCGAGACCATGCTGGCTAACACGGTGAAACCCCATCTCTACTAAAAAATACAAAAAATTAGCCGGGCGAGGTGGCGGGCGCCTGTAGTCCCAGCTACTCGGGAGGCTGAGGCAGGAGAACGGCGTGAACCCAGGAGGCGGAGCTTGCAGTGAGCTGAGATCCGGCCACTGCACTCCAGCCTGGGCGACAGAGCGAAACTCCGTCTCAAAAAAAAAAAAAAAAAAAAAAACAAGTGGAGAACTTTTCCCAGCTGTAGTCAGAGGGAGATGCAGCTATAGAAGAAGGGTCCGAGAGATGCAGCAATGCTGGCTTTGAAGATGAAGGAAGAGAGCCAAGAGTCAAGCAATGAGGGAGACCTTTGCAAGATGGAAGAGGCAAAGGAACCACCCTCCCCTAAAGCCTCCAGAAAGGCCCTCAGCCCCACGACACCCTCAGCTTCGCTTGGTGATAGCGAAGTCAGACTTCTGACTTAAAAATTGCAAGAGAGTAAATTTGTCATTTTAAGCCTACATGTGTGAGAATTTGTTATAGCAGAAATCAGAAGCTAATACACACACCAGGTGGAGGAAGTGCCCTCTCGCAACCTGGAGCACAGGGAAGGAGTCAGCAGAAAAGGAGAGACCCGGACAAATTGCTGGGCTCACTCTTCTGCCTCTCCTCCCTCCTTTAAGTAATGACCATCCAGGCTTGAGGAGTTCATGAACTGGGGGTTTAGGGGGTGTTAATGCAGAGAAAGTGATTTCTGGATGAGAAGTTAGAATCTATATCCACATCTGGGCTGGACCCACCTTCATGATCTCAATGTGTTTCTGGGTCTTGTGTGTGTGTAAAATATAAAGGAGAATGTGAATGTCTCTCCTATATCCATCCCCCTTCCAAAACTGGAGAACATCCCTTATCTGACTCCTCCTTCCTCCCCTCTCCAGCCAGCATCCATAAGGGATAGTCCATCACCACAGCCTCTCCCCGGTGCCTCCTTCCCAGCCCAGCAAGAGCCAGCAGTCATCCATTCTTAGCTCTTAGTCATCTCTTTACAGCGATGAACGCCATCGTTAGGAGCCTTTCATTATCAGCGGCTTGCACGCAGCTGATGTTGATTTGATAGAATCCAATTTAGCATCCCACTCTGGGCTCTGCTCCATAAGCGTTTGGGTTTAGCATGCACAGGCAGTTTGATGCTGTCTTGATGGCCTTTTAAGCGGCTGAGAAAATTGCTGGCATGGCAATTCAGTGGCAGACAGGCTCCTGGTGGGTGGGGCGGGAGGAATAAGGGAAGGAGCAAGAGACCAAGAGGACATTTCAGCCCATGGCTGTAAAAGGCAGCTAAGTGGTTGGGAATCACACATTGAAAGTGAAGCAGCAACAGACAAAACCTCCAGGGTGTCTGAAGGGGCTTGGCCTGATGAGACCTTGGTGGCTTCTTCTGGCAGGCCCAGTACTGCCCCCAAAATCAAAGTGCCTGTGAAGGGCACTTTACCATCCACACACTGCTTTCCTACATGATCTCCCAGTCCCCTGCAGAATGGATAAAGTTCCTAGAGGGCAGTGCTGTGCTGGTAAACATTTAACCTCTGGATCACCAAATTTAAAAGTCCTGATTTGTAGCATTTGCCCATTAACCTGGTGTAAATACTCCCACTATGCCAATTTCAAGCTACCAACGAGATGCTACTGAATGCAGATTTGGGAAGAGATGTCCTCGATGAGATCTGTAGGTTTGAGGGTCATGATGTTATTCTGAATTTGAGCCCATTTTACAACTGAACAAGCTCAGGCCCTGAATCGTTCTGATTTGGTCACGAGCTAAGGGATAAAGCCTTTGCCCCAGCAATAGGCCATAGATGCAAGGCTGCTACACCTCTTTGCTATGGACAGATGTGCAGATCTGAAAAAGTGCTGCCTGGGCCAGAGCCAGGAATGTGGTCGACAGGCAGCCACACCCATCGCCCACACACTGCATTTGAATGTGTGCCTTCTCCTGGGGAAGGGAGAGGTGTGGAATGTTAGGGTGAGGGCAGGGCCACCTCCTCCCAGGAGGCAGGAGACAAGAGAGCTCCTCTTTCCCCTGCAATCTGATTTTAGTTCAAGAGGCTGAATGGCCTGAGAAGTCTCTTTTTCCTTCCCACCTGGCTCCTTGCTTTCTCTGTCTAACCAGAGACCTCAGAAAATCTATGACTTGAAATATTCCCCCTCCTGAGAGGTAGGGGGTGTGTGTGTGTGTGTGTGTGTGTGTGTGTGTGTGTGTGTGTGTGTCCCCAGCCTCTGGCCTCTGGCTCTCTTCTTCTCTCCTCTAATTGGATGCTAGGATTTTCACTCCAGAGGCCAGAGCCACCTTTAAGGGAATACAGTAGAAACCCAGTGCCCCGCATCTCTCCTTGGCCCACCTCTGATTTCAGCCACAGCTGCAGTGCAGAGTTCCAGGCTGGCTCAGACTCACCCCACTGACAGTGTCCTACTTTAGCGGCACGCAGCTGGTCTCACCTCCTTCTGCCCCCAGGGCTTTCTCTGTCACCATATGTTAGACCTGCAAGTAGCAGCAGCAGCCTGATGTACAGGGGAGTTCATGCCCCCAGGGCAACATCAACCAAACAGGACAGGAGCCAGTGGGAAAAAGCCTCAGTCTCTCAGTCTTAGGAAGGCAATTCGGGGCATCCTCACTAAGTTGCTCCAGAAGCCCCAGTAACACCAAGATTCCATGGCCTTGCTTTTCTCTGCTGCCCCCTCCAGCTTCTTGAGTCACCTCCCAAATAAACTACTGATGGCGGCAGAAGGCAGCCAAATGCCTAGGCAGGTCGGGGTGGGTTCCCAGTGAAACCCCACCACCAATCTGAAGACAGCTTAAAGCCTGAAAGCCAAGCTACAAGACAAATCCACGGGCCAGATTGAGAACCTGTCTTCCCATTTGGTGCACTTTCCTCTGACTGATCCCCACTCTTCACCTACTTTATATATACCTACTCTTTCCTAATTGGTTTTCTACACTGTTGTGCCCACCTTTGAGTCGTGTCTCCACTTTAACCTTTTTTGCATACTCACAAACCAATGAGCATACACTTCCCATTCTGAGTCCATAAAAAACCCCAAACCCAGCCACACTGAGAAAAAAACCACCCAATTGTGGGGGTGAAGGATCGCCTCCCCCCAGCTCTGCATCCCCTCTCCACTGAGAGCTGTTCCATAGCTCAGTAAAATTATTCTCCACCCATTGTCACCCTTCAACTGTCAGTGTATCCTCATTCTTCTTGGACACAGGACAAGAGCTTGGGAACCACTGAATGTAGGTACAAGCTATAATACTGACAGGGAGGTGGGGAGGTGCATTGCTAGCTAGAAGTCCTGGCTTACAACGTGACCAAGAAAATTCCTAGGTCACTACCTGCACCAACTCCTTGTCTCGGGCTCTGCTTTCAGATATAAATGCAAACCTTCTGAAGTGATACCATTATTCTCCCCATTTTACAGATGAGAAAACTAAAACAATCACAAGGGTGATTGTCTACCCACGCAGTGTGTCCGTAGGACAGGGGTTCTTGGAGCTGCAACCACAGCCCACATGCACTGAGGTGGCTGGGACAGGGCTGCCCATGCGTGGAGTCACCTCGGCCATAAAGAACACCCCATAATCATTGAGTGGCTGTCTCTGTTTGTGCTTGAACTGTTCTCTCTGAAAAGAAACCCTTTCAAAGTTTGAACTCATTTTTGTTTTGCTATTGTTAATATATATATATATATATGCATACACACAACATACATATATATGTGTAAATCTATATGTAAATATAGATGTGCATAAATACATATTAACAAATGTGTCTGTGTGTGTATGTGTATGTGTGTGTGTAGTTAAAAGATTCGAAAGAAATTTTGCAAAACGACAACAGTAGTTATTCCTGGATGGTAGCAGATGATATTCCTATTTTGTGTGCGTTTTTCTGTCTTTTCTAATTTTTTCCACAATGAGATATTTTCCTGGTAAGAGGCAAAAGCATTATTGTTTTTAAAAACATATCAAACCTCTTTGAGGGAATTCATCATTAAAGTAAAACACTGACTGCTAGACAGCAGGGGCCCTTAGCAGGCATGTAAAACTCCATCCCAGCAGCAAGCCCGTCACTTCCCAGAAAACCCAAACAGTAGAGAGGACAGAGGACAGAGAGAAGACAGAAAACGTGAACGTGGAGGAAGGGAAGATTTAAAAGTCAGACAAAGTGCCCTTCCCCAGACACGCAGGTGCCCTGGGGTGGGAAAGGGGGCTGGGAGAAGAAGGATGGGGACCCAGTTACTGTACAGGGCATGGGCAGTGTGCACTAATTGTGGGACAGTGGTGATGATTTAAGGACAGAAAGGACTCAAGTTTGAATAAGATGCTGTTAGAGAGCTCTAGAAGGAATGGGCAAGATCTTGGCCTTCACAAAGCTACAGTAAATACATTAGGCAACATTTGCCATCCCATTTTTGGAGATTTCCATTCACCTTGGAGTGCTGAGAAAAGGAGTATTTGTCCCAGGTCGGCCAATTGCCCTTTGTCCATTCATCTCACAAATTTGGATGGACTACCCCTGCTCCAGTCACTGCGCTGTGAGCTCCAGGAGTTCAGGACCACAACGACCTTCCTTACTATAGTCCCCCAACAGCTGTTGGCACAGTGACTGGTGGACATCTAATAACTGGACTGAATAACAGAAAATCCAACCAGCATCCCACCTTATAGAGAAGAGGCTGTCAGTCTGGGTGGAAAGAAAAATTAGTCCAAAGACTGGAGTTTTTATCTCTATCCTTCTAGCAAACCACCTCACGAACTTTGGGAGGTCAGCTATTTCCTTTATGATTCTTCTTGGACACAGGACAAGAGCTCCAATAGGAAGAGCTTACCTTAAAAGAAAATCCAGAGAAGGAATACACACCATCTGTTACATACTTGTTGTTCCTTAGGATCAAGAACTGGCATAAACGGAGGGCATAAATCAGTCCTGTCCTCAAATGCTAGAGCCACAGGAGAGTCTGAAGAAGTGCCCCAGGCAGTCCATGGGGCTTAATGAATACTGAGACTAAGGCGGTGGTGTTGGGGGCAGGGACGGTGCTGGGGCTGAGTGTGGATCTTTCTGCTTCTCTTCAATGGCCTCTCCCCTGGGATCTCGTGGTCTTAATGGAGGTTGCATTAGCTAATCTAGTGATTCAATTAGTTCTAAATGCTCCTGGCCTGAGAAGGAGGGACAGGCAAGGTGGGGATTTGCTGACTCCTATTTGCCGGAAAGGGTTTCCCAAGACAATGGAGATGCAATTTGAATTCCCAAGCCCCCCACTTCCTTCTCCATTCAAGAGCCCCAGGGTCATCAACCCAAATGAGATCATGCCTGTGAAAGCACTCTGTAAACTCTTTTTATTACTCATTCCCTCCTCAGGGGAGAGCCCCCCACTGCCTTCTGCAGCCACTTGATGGCCCAGAAGGTAAGGGAGCTGTCCTCAGGCAGAAGGACCAGCAAGTTTTCGAGGGGAGTCCCCAGATCTAACCCTGAGAAGTACCAGGCTACTGGTTTATCTGACTTTGTAGAATGTAAGTGATTTGTTGATCTTCTGCAGCAAACATCAACTTTTTCTCTCATGACAGCTCTGTTCAGTTCTGGGCCCCTCTACTCAGATGGAAAATCCTGCACCACTCACGTGGGGACACAAGCACAAACTGCCTCTACCACTATTTCCTCTGGTAACCTTCTCCCCGCAGAGAAGCCTAACTTTGAGGGCAAGGAACCCTTTTTTTTTTTTTTTTTTTTTTTTTTTGAGAAGGAGCACATCTTAGGTGGCAGTTCCTAGAGAGCTCTGTTCGGGACCTGGCAGGAAGACAGAAAAAAGAAAATGTGGAAGACGAGAGGTCAGCAAAAAAAAAAAAAAAAAAAAAAAAAAAAACACGGACAAAATGGCACACAGGTGAGTCTCTGCCATCTGGAGTTCCTTGGAGGAAGATCTGCTTATTGTTGCTAGCTCCCTGGGAGCTCTTGGAATTGGGAGGAGTCACTTTACCCCTTTGATCTCAATTCCTCCCATGTAAAATGCAAGGATTCGATTGGAATAGTGAATTCAACTTTGGTTGTGCATTGGAATCACCTGGGAAGGGTGTAAAACCACGCGTGCCTTGGCCCTATACACAAAGATTCTAAACTCATTGGCTTGGGTGTGATGTCTGGACATGAGATGATTTTTCTTTCTCCAGGTAGTGATGTGTTGGTAAACCTAAACACACTCTCAGAATAAAAAAAGATCTGATTTGTAGCATTTGACAATTTCCATAGTGTAAATATTCCCACTATGGCCTATTTCAAGCAGCCAACAAGTGTAACAGCTGGCATACCGCTATCTCTCGGGAATGCTAAAGAGAATTGCTACATCAGCTACTTCAGGAAAAGGCATTTATCTGAGACCAGGGAGCGTCAAGTCCTCACAGTAGAGGTGAGAAGAAAGAGTCTGGTCATAACTCCCATGGGAACTCCCCTCAATCAACCCCCTTTCCTCTTGTCCCATTCTCCCCACCAAAGGCACTCACAGTGGTTTGTGGAGATAGAGGGCAAAGAAGGAATGAAAGTCCCAGTGGCCTTCCAATGCTGTCAAGGCCACTTCCAGGAAACAACCTCTTAGCTGTTCATCTCCCTTTCTTTCCCATCTGGAAAATCTCTTTAACACTGAAAGCAGTTAGCCAGTCATCTGAAAGGTCAATTTTTCACACATTATCCATTTTCATTAGCAGTAAGATCAAGAACTGTTTTCCCAGAAGACATGCAGAGCCTCTGTTAGAGCCAGGGTGGGAAGAGAAGGGGCAGAGGAAGGGACCAATGAGAAGAAGGAAGACATCTGCTCCTCCTAAGCAATGGTGAGGTCTTGGACGTTTCACCTGGGGCCAGGTTTCGGCCTCTCTTCGTCCTGTCCTTCCAGGGTGATCATCTTGTATTCAACTAAATTTAGCAGCATTTGTTAAGTACATTCACAAATTCAGCTCTGTGCTAATTTGAGGATTTGGTTTTTTGGGGGTTTTTTGGTTGTTGTTTTTGCTTTTTTTTTTTTTTTTTTTTTTTTGAGACAGAGTCTCACTCTGTTGCCCAGGCTGGAGTGTAGTGGTGCGATCTCTGCTCACTGCAACCTCTGCCTCCCGGGTTCAAGCGATTCTCCTGCCTTAGCCCTCCAAGTAGCTGGGACTACAGGTACGTGCCACCACGCCTGGCTACTTTTTGGATTTTTAGTAGAGACAGTGTTTCACCATGTTAGCCAGGATGGTCTTGATCTCCTGACCTCGTGATCCACCCGCGTCAGCCTCCCAAAGTGCTGGGATTACAGACAGTGAGCCACCACACCCAACCAAGAGAATTTGGTTTTTAAATTGGAAACAACTGTCCTTTGGGGCATTAACAACTAGTAGGAGAGTCTCTAAGTCAAGACTCAAGGGAGAAACCAACAAGCTGAAGAACTTTAAGTCGTGTGTAAATCAGTATCAGATTGGTGCAAAAGTAATTGTGGTTTTTGCCATAAAAGTAGTGGCAAAAACCTCAATTGCTCTCGTACCAGCCTAATATGATAGTTGGGTACAGGCTGCATATACGAGTGTTGGTGAAATTCAGGATATGTTTATAAATGTATTTTTTTATATCCCGCCAATTTCCAAAAAGGAGTGTAAGTGATGAGACCCAGAAAAGGACCAAAGCCAGTACAGATTCACGCTGCAAGTCCTCATGGAGGGGAGACTTGTCCTGATACAAAAGGCCATTGAGTGATATCCCGGGTAAGGCAAGCCCAGGTCTACTGGGCCTCTGGGAAGTAACTGTCTCAGCAGATGGCCCTCGGTTTGGGCAGGCGGCTCTGGCAGGGCCATAAACTTGTCAAGTTGTAAACAATGGGTGGGTCTGCCTCCACTCAGAGGGCGCCCTTTGGCTAATGTGCTCAAAAGCATCCAATTGGCAAGCAAGAGACCCAGAACGAGTCCATCCTGCCAACATCGCAGAGCCGAGCTGGACCTCCCCAGCATTCATTCAGACCTGAGGCCCGGGTTCTAGTCCCCGCTCTGTAATAAACAAGATTTACTGCTAAGATTCATGGATGCTCTAAAGGAGGACAGGAGCATGCACTTGGATAATAAACAAAATAATCAATAAACACTTAGCATTTGGGTCTTTGGCCACTGCTGTCTTAGATTTATGTTAGGTTTGGGCCAATATGTTACATCCCCCAAGCCCACATTGATCTGGTGGTGGTTGGATGCCTGGTCGAGTCATCATGAAATATAAAATTAGACACAGAGATTTTTGTGCATAAGTAGAGTGAATATTTGCCATCAACGAAGTGCCCTGAACCACAGAATTGATTAATATTGAAGATAAAGGGGACCTTTGAGATGATCAGCTCAGATCATCCAATTTTACAGATGAAAAAAAAAAACACTAAAGAGGTAAAGTGTGTGGGTCAAAGTCACACAGCTTCTTAGAGGTGGACCTTTGTCTCAGTGTGTCTGAGAGACAGAAGGTGTGGCCCCAGCACTCACCACCATTCACAAGCCCACACGCTGTGCCTTAAAGGATATGACAGGCGAAGAAAAGGCTGAATTGCAAAATAAATATAGAAATAGACAGTAATATGGATGCAATTCAGTGGCAGATCAGAGGGCAGAGGAAAGGAAAAATAGATTCTAGAATTAGGCAAGGACCAGATCAGTCAAGGGTGAAAAAGGAGAATTGTGAATGAAAGATGCATGGGGTACAGACCGTGGAGAAAGATGAAGTAAGTGGAGTATGAAATCAACCCTCCTTTGGCCGCACCTTCCAGGGCAGCCTTGAAATCTGTCACTCACTGCCTGTCACTTGCAGGTAGAGAGGAGGTGAAGTTGGTGGTGAGTGAGGTAGCAGTGGGGATGGCTTTCTGTGTGTGGCCAGGTCACAGCAAAGGGTCTTCAGGGGAGACTTTTGGGAAGGAGCAGTGCTCCTGGAAACTTAGGGGTTAACTCACATGGAGAGACAGTGGAATCTCTTCTTCACCAGCCAGGATGGGACAATGTCTGCCTTTCTTCATTCCCTGCTGAACCTCTTGCAGCTGCATTTGTTTTCTTCTCTGACCTAGTTCTTGCCTCCTTGAGTCCTGGGTGGAGTGCCAGATCAAGCACCTGGTGTAGGCCAGGTGAGGTGGCTCACACCTGTAATTCCAGCACATTGGGAGGCCAAGGCAGGAGGATGGCTTGAGCCCAGGAGTTCAAAACTAGCCTGGGAGGCCAGGCATGGTGGCTCATGCCTATAATTCCAGCACTTTGGGAGGCCAAGGCAGGTGGATCACCTGAGGTCAGGAGTTCAAGACCAGCCTGGTCAACATGGCAAAACCCTGTCTCTACTAAAAATACAAAAATTAGCCAGGCATGGTGGCAGGGCCCTGTAATCCCAGCTACTAGAGAGGCTGGGGTAGGAGAATCGCTTGAACCTGGGATGCGGCAGCTGCAGCGAACGGAGATTGTGCCACTGCACTCCACCCCAGGCGACAGAGTAAGACTCCATCTCAAAAAGAAAAAAAAGAAAAGAAAAAAAATTAGCCTGGGAAACATAGCAAGACTTTGTCTCTACAAAAAAAAAAAAAAAAAAAAAAAAAATTGTAATTAGCTGGGGGTGGTGGCACGTGCCTGTAGTCCCAGCTACTGAGGAGGCCAAGGCAAGAGGATTACTTGAGCCTGGGAGGTCGAAGCTGCAGTGAGCTATGATGGCACCACTGCATTCAGCCTAGGCAAGAGAGCAAGACTCTGTCTAAAAAGGAAAAAGGAACCTGATGCAAACTCTGCCACTTTCTTGACTATTCTAATCCCACACAGAGGTGTGCACAGCAAGCCCAGGCGTGAGAGTCCAAATTGCTTTAGAAAGAGGTACTGGTGATCATTTAGTAACACTAACCTCTGCCCCTCACCCTCCCCATCCTCCCTGATTCTCTCCCTGCCTGGGTCTGAGAACAAGCCTTTATACTGAATTTGACTCCAAGCAGGTAGGATGCACCAAACTGGAAGTCAAAGTGTGCTCTTTAGGCAGACACTGTTCAGGAAGTGAAAAATTGCACCCACACCTGCATTCTGGGTAGGGGCCCTTCTGACCCACGAAAGGACCCCTCAAGTCACACAACTATACAAGGCTTCACCTTTAGGAGAAAGATGAAGACTTGGTGAAAACTAGTGTTGACAGCCCAGGAAGCACAACACACAAAACCAAGGGGTGCTGTGTCCTCCAGCCAAGCATCACTGGACAGATCCAGGCACCTCTCCTGACTGTGAGTGAGGCCCTGAAACACAAAGATTCAAGGGGCTCAGCAACATCACACGGCAAGCCCGAGACACCGCCGGGCCCAAATCAGCATTTCCCAAGTCAGCACCCCATCTCCTGGAAAGAGGCTGAGCCCACTTTTGAAAGGAGAGAGCCAAGGGGCTGGCATGGGTTTGCTTGATCAAGCTAAACACTGGTTTGATTTGTCAAACTAAAAGGAAATACATGGGGTTAAGGGATTGTTGTCTCCACAAAGCGGGAGCCAAGCCTAGCCAAAGGTTTTCACAGTCTGCTGGCCACCTACAAAAACCAGACAAAGGAACACAAACACCCACACATTCCCTTTAACCCTTCTTTCCCAAGTCTCAGAGAAGAGAAACTGGGGGGTCTGTGAGTGAGTTGAAAGTTGAACGGCAAATGCCCAGACAGAAGAATCATCCAGGGAGCTAATTAAAATGCAGATTCCTGGGCTCCCGACTGCCCCAGGCTCGGTCTGGGTTAGGGCCTGGCAATCTGTATTTGTCACAGCACCCTCTGTTGTGTCTGATGCAGTTGGTCCCTGGACCACTCTTTGGAAACCCCCGGCAAGAGGGTTACTTAAGGAAATATCGGTAGACACACTTGTCAGGAAGGAAGGGGCAGCTGTGAAATAAAATGTAATCACTGGTCTCAGCCCTGGCATTATTTCATTTTAATAAAATGATGCTTCAGGTTCCAAGTCACTTTCCTACTCATTTGAGTTGATCTTCCAAGCTACCCAAGGACACAGTCCATGCAAATGTTATTCATGTCAGATTCACAAAGGAAACTGAGGCTCTGAAAGAAGTCAGGGGCTTATCTGGGGGCACACATTTAGCTACGCCGCAGTGGGAATTTAAAACCAGGACTGATCTATCACTCCAACTTCACCTGAAGTCAATTCAGCACTCAGACACGGATGGAGGCGAATATGTAAAAGGGAGTAACCTGATTGTCCTCGGAGGCCACAGCCAGCATCAATGTGTCACCCCACAGGCATCATCCCTGGGTGCTAGTGGGGGACTGCTGCCCCTCCAGGGACCCTAAGTTGCCTCTGCCCTGTAGCTTCCGCTGTGACACCATGCTATCCCCACCCCTCCTCACCCTCTAAGGGCCAAGTCCATGTCAGAGTCACCAAGGAGAGTGGAGGTGAAGGGAACAGTGGCAAATGAAAACAGCATCTGAGTTTAAATCCTCCCCTCTGCAACTTAATCCCTGTGTGATCTCGAGTAGGGATTTAACCCTTTCCAGCCTTCCCTTCACCACCCATATGACAAGGCTTCTAATACAGACCTCTTAGGTTCATTATGAAAAGTAAATGGAAGAGTGAACAAAAACTCCAGGACACAGCAATTTGTGTTCTGTCCTTTCCTGCCTCCTAACTCTTCCAAAGGGATACCATGTGGAGAGGTCTTGGTGTTTCCCGGGAACAGGAGCTGGTATTGCCCGGAAGGAGAGAGGCAGGGGATGGAGGAACTGGACCTGGCTGATTCTCAGAGAGCCTCCAGCCTAGGCGAGCTCTCTCCACATTTACCCTGTGACTCCTGCCCCCACCAAACAGGATAATTGGGAATCTATGCAGCAAGATGCTGGCTCAGCAGAGACCCCATATATAAAAATTATTCTTGATGGCTTCAATGGAGTTTGCACTGTCCAGGCCAAAATGAAATATGAAGGTGGGGCAGTGGAGGATGACTTGGGTGACACCCGGGAGCGGTGATTGAATACAACCATGAATTACATTCAATACTTATTGAAGTATAAAGAGGAGGTTATTTCTCCTCGGATCTTCCTGATATTGTCTCCGGCATCACATTATACGATTACCTTTTTCTCTGCTCACTCCAAGAATCTCCGTATCACTCTCGGTCCTGGTCTGGCAGATCCCCCCGAGGGAGGGCACATTGTAGGGAAGGAAGGGAAGCTAGGAACTGAGGTGGGGAAGCAAGAGACTTGAGTCACCCTGTCTGTCCCCTGCCTGGCTCTGGGACCCCAGACAAGCCACTTACCATGCCTGGGCCTCAGTTTCCTCACTTACAAAATAAGAATACCACTACTTGCTCCGTTTCAGTCCCAGAGACGAGTAGGTAAAGGTTTCTCAATTCCACTGACGGAGCAAAATTTGTCAAGACACCTGGACAAAACGAATTGGTCCCACAATGGTTAATTTGGTGGCTCCATAAAGAGGCAGCCACAGAGGCAGGGACAGGGCCTGGCAAAATTTTCCAAGAGGGAGCCTCTTTCTGACCCAGGACATTGTGGGGAAGTTAAAGAAAAATGGGACTCTTTGCTATCTCTGCCCGGTGACAGATCACAGGTGAATCTCATTAATTTTGGAGGCTTTGTTTGTTCAAAAGTGAGAAGTCTTTTTGCCTAATGAAGAACTTTAATAGGTGTTGTTTTTCCTAAATTATCATATTAACCACAGATAATTAACAAGCGTATCCTTAATGCCGCAGGATACTGACAAACCCACTGAACGCATCTTGTTGCCTATAAATCATCCAGCCATCCTTCAAGGCAGCTGTTTAATTACTCCTGCATCTGGGAGGCGCAATATTGAGGCTCTCTCTAAATTTGGTTGCCAATGCAAATACAGTCAGCAACATTTCAGCTCCTCATCATTATTGTTCCATCTTAAGATGTCGCTGCCAGTTCTGTTTATAATGGTGAAAACTGGAGACAACCCAAATGTCCAGCAATAGGGGAATAGCTTGGAGAAACAAATTAAAGGGTCTGAATGTAATGGGTTCTCATACAGCTACCTACTGGCAAGACTCAGTCTATGTCAATACATGGAAAACGCACATTCTAAATCATGTTAAGTGGAAAAGCAACATAAAATACTATGTACACGGTGATTAGAACTACATAAAAAGTATGTTTATCGACAAATAATGGATGAAAATTTAGGTTATTAAGTGTTGTGTTTAATGCTTATTTTCTGTTCGAAAGTGAATTCGGTTTATTTTTTAAGACAAAAGGAAATACTGCCAGCAGTGGCTGGTTCAGGCTGTTCTTACTCGAGCCAGAGTGCTGAGGTTCCTGTAATCTGGGGAAAAAAAAAAAAAAAAAAAAAAAAAAAAGGTGGCTCAGTCCTTTCGGCTCCCCTTCCCCCACCTCGGGCCCCCTTCTCTGAAATGTGCTACATGTTTACAGTTACCCATAATGGGAATGGTGCTCTTAGGGTGGAAATTAGCTGAATGTGTTTTTTCATGCCTCATTGTTCATGGAATCATAGAACTCCAAGCTAGGAGGGATCTCATTCTCAACAGTAGCATCTATTCTGCTCTCTTTTGCCAGAATTCTCTCCCATGAGCTAGCTCAGCTGCAGTTAGTGCCACCCTGCCAGGCTCTCAAGCCCAGCAGAGGACTTAGCCTGAGGTCTGGCTATGGGCGGGAGGGAGAAGTGGGGGAAGGAGCGAGGGGAAAGGAGCGGCATCCCCGTGCTACCCACCCACAAGTCCCCAGCAAGGCATGGCCAGGAGCTCCACCAGGGAGTGGAGGGGCAGGGGGCCTTTTCTGAATCTGGGAGAGCACTTCCTATTCGAAGTTTACAGGAAATGTATTCATCTTAATCTATCCTTTACAGCCATTCCACTGGGACTCTTTTTTTTTTTTTTCAAGAGAAGCTTTTCTCTTTTTCCCCAGAGGTAGGTAGGAGAGCAGGGCGGCGGAGGAAGGCAGTTAGGGGCATGAGGAACAGCCTGGGGTGGCAGGAAGCCAGAGTTGGGTAAAAATTGGGCTGCTGGGTGGCAGGCAACCAGCCAGTCAGCTAGCTTAGGTGCTCTGCCTGTTCTGTCTCCATGTCTCTGTTCTGTTCCATCTCTTTGGCTTTCTCAGGCCACCAGAACGTGCAAGGAGAAGGGAAAGGGATGCAGAGGGGCCGGGCGTGGTGGCTCACACCTGTAACCCCAGCACTTTGGGAGGCCAAGGCGGGTAGATTACCTGAGGTCAGAAGTTCGAGACCAGCCTGACCAATGTGGCAAAACCCTGTCTCTACTAAAATACAAAAATTAGCTGGGGATGGTGGCATGCACCTATAGTTGCAGCTACTCAGGAGGCTGAGACAGGAGAATCGCTTGAACCCAGGAGGTGGGGGTTGCATTGAGCCACTGCACTACAGCCTGGGTGACAGAGCAAGACAAGAAAGAAGGAAGGAAGGAAGGAAGGAAGGAAGGAAGGAAGGAAGGAAGGAAGGAAGGAAGGAAGGAAGGAAAAAAAAGAAAGAAAGAAAGAAAGAAAGAAAGAAAGAAAGAAAGAAAGAAAGAAAGAAAGAAAGAAAGAAAGAAAGAAAGAAAGAAAGAAAGAAGGAAGGAAGGAAGGAGAGAAGAAAGGAAAGAAAGAAAGAAGAGAGAAGGAAGGAAAGAAAGAAAGAGGAGAGAAGGAAGGAAAGAAAGAAACAAGAGGAGAGAAAGAAAGATGCAGAGAGACTAGAAAGAAAGAGTGAGATGCAGACAAGAAAGAAAGAAAGAGGAAAGAAGGAAGGAAGGAAGGAGAGAGAGACGAGAAAGAGAGAGAAAGAGAGGAGAGAAAGAAGGAAGGAAGGAAAAGAAAGAAAGAGAGAAAGAGAGGAGAGAAAGAAGGAAGGAAGTAAAGAGCGAGAGAGAAGAGAAATAGAGAAAGGGGGAGAGAAAGAAGGAAGGAAGGAAAGAAAGGAAGAAAGAGAGAGGAGAGAAAGAAAGGAAGGAGAGAAAGAAAGAGATGCAGAGAGACTCTGTAGAAAGAAAGAGAGAGAGATGCAGACAAGAAAGAAAGAAAGAAGAGAAAGAAAGAAAGAAAAGAAAAGTAAAGAAAAGAAAAGAAAAAGAAAAGAAAGGAAAGATAGATGCAGAGCCGAAGGTCTCGGCTAGTCCAGGGATCCCAGAGTCCAGCCTGTGGCTCTCTGGTCTCTTCCCTGCAGCATTTTACTTCCAAAGCAGGAGCATGGCTCACTGACCCAGCACACCGGGAGCTCACTTTGCCATCAGCCTGGACTGCTGCGTGGCATGCCACGGGGACACATGCCTCTGTAGAGGCAGATGGAGGACAGCACCTTCTCCCTCCCACCATCCCTGCTGTTTGGGAGAGGTCTCCATCTCTTCTCCCACTCACATCTGCTTGTGGTGCACTACCTCATCGGCTCTCATTCTCGCTCCCTGCTTCCTACTTCTAGTTATAATTTTATTTCTGGTCCTCGTTAACATATTCAAGCAAAGCTGAGGCTGAAGTCCTGAGGTGACCTGAACCACAAGGTTGTATTCGCTTCTGTCCCTCATGGTGTGTGTAGGAAGCATTTAAGCCAAAGCGATTTTTGAGGAGCTCTCCGAGCCAGAAAGAGGAAGGCCAAGCCGTCATCATCGGCACATTGCCCGAGTCTGAAAAGCGAGGCCGATGGGAGAGGGTGTTTGGAATCCAGGCAGCTGGACACTTCCTTTAAGTGTGCACTTAAGTAAGTCATGGAAATACAGGCATGGCCAAAGCACCGGTGTGATGCGGGCACTGTTAATATCCTCATTTTATAGAAGAAGTCACTGATGGTCAGAAGAGTCCAATAACTTCCCCACAATCACACAGCAGGTAGGTAACGACACCAGGATGGAAAGCCAGGTGGACACCAGACCCAAGCTCCTACGGAGTGTTCTATTCTGCCACAGTGATGACCCTCACAGGAAGAAGTAAAGGGTGAACGAAAGACAAATAAGAAAAAGCACTATTAGAATAAATTCAATGACCGGCCAGAAGGAATATTGAAGTGTCAAAATAGTAACCTCCCGTCAGCACAGAATCTAGGAAATTATTTTCTAATATGTTTTGCTCAGGCTCTGCATCCCTAAAATGAGCTTCTAAGCTGCCCCATGGTTTTCTGAAGGGCCTGTTTACTGGGGAGGCTGTGCCTGGACCAATTAACCTGGCAGGTTCTCAGGCCAGGATCATTTATCCACTTCATTTCCTGGTTGGCAAGGCAGCCTCCCGGTGCTCTGGGGTGAGTGGAGTGCTGTGGCTCACTTCTGATCACCTCGGGCAGGCCAGACAACCAGCAGGGCATCTGCCCAACACAGTAGGGGCCAGGGACTGTGCTCAGGTGTGCAGAAGGGCATCCAGCCAGCCAGCGGATCCACTAGAGAGCTCTAGACGGTCAGAAGGCGGAGGAGGCTATGCAGCTCTTCCCATGATCACCTACTTGTGCCATTTTCTTAACCTCCCTCTTGTCTCCAATTTAACCTACATCTTTACTAGAAAATCCATCAGGAACTTTTACTACATCATCCCATGCTTCAACTCCAGCCAGACAACCCCTTTCCACCATTCCAATAGTTCCTCCAATTCCCTCCCCAAGGGAGCCATGCAAAGGAATGTGACGTGGATCATATAAACAGTGATTCCTAGCTATTGTCACCAATACAAAAAAAATCTACAAATAAAAAATAGGGTGCAAGAGAGCGAGAGGAGAAAATATAAAGAAAGCATATTCAGCATGATAGGATTTCATTTGTGTAAAACTTCTCATTACACATGTTTATTTGCCCAGAGGGAGAGTTATGGTTGCCTGGGGTGTGGGATGGGGGATTTCAGGGTGGTTTTTCTTTCTTTTTTATACTTCTCTGTATTAAAATATATCCTATACTAAACTTGCATTATCTCTCCAAAGAGAAAATATATTACAACCTCTGATTATTTTTTTAATGGAGAGTGTCTTTCTCTGGCACACAGGCTGGAGTGCAGCGGCATGATCATAGCTCACTGCAGCCTCGAACTCCTGGGCTCAAGCCATCCTCCCACCTCAGTTTCCTGAGTAGATGGGACTACAGACATGAGCCACTGTACTTACATGCATCCACTAAAAATATAATATACATATATATTTTTATATATTTATATATATTTTATATATTGTATATATATTGCATATAAATTTATTTATATACAAATTATATATATTATATGTTATATATATAATATAATATATTATATATTTATGTATAATATGTATATATACAAAATTTATATATATACAAATTTATATATATTCATATATAAATTTATTTATATATAAATTCATATATATATTTATTTACATATAAATTTATATATAATATATAATTGTATATATAAAACATATATAATATATATTATATATATATATAATATATAAATATTATAAATATATATTTATATATATATATAATATATATATAAATTTAAACCAAAACCTCCCCTTCTTGACAAAGCCTTCCCAGATTGGCCCAGGGAGAAGTAACAACTTATTTCCCATCCTGTTGAGGCTGTTACTCTTACACTCCCCTCCCACAGACCATGCCATTTTATGCTCTTGGAAATCTAAGTGGGTCAAGGCCAAATCAAAGGAGAATCACCTCTCCCTGGACCAGGTGATGCTCCTTCTCCAAGTGCCACTGGGGCTGCCTTATTTAGAACTGCTTAGATCCAATGTGTAGACTTCGCTCAGACTGCTAAGTTACTCCAAGGAGGAATATAACGAGTATGTTTTCTAGACATATGTACATTTTAATTAAGAGAATATATTTTCATTACCTCCCTATCCCTCTAAGGCAGCCTCGGGAATGCTGATAGGCCCTGTTCTTCGCTAACAGCTCCCCTGGGGAAAGGCAATAAACCTCTTCTTCACCTGTCCCTGCTATGCCATGACAATGAAATTTCTCTTCGCCAAAGTTGAGCTTGATCAGAACTCTGAGCTCCTATCTCTTATCTCTGTGCCTGTGTCTGTGACTCAGTTTCTCAAAAGGTACGTCTTTACATCCCTGTTTCTAACAGTCACTTCTGATTCCCTCAAGCAGAAGCCCTCCCTCGTGACCCACAGCTCCTCTGAATCCCACTCAACTTCCAAAATGATGTATCCGTCAGAAATGTGTTCAGTTAGAAAGCTTGATGTAACAATAGTTTAAACACATTGAGTTTTATTTTTCTAAATAGCAAAAGGTCTGAAAGTAGGTGGCTGATGACATTGAGTTGGCAGTTTAATGATTTCAGAGTCAGTGGTCTTCATAATTCTATTGACTGTTGCTTTCATGGGCTCAAAATGGCTGCCCCAGCTCCAGACATCACACCTATAGCCCAGGCAGGAAGAAAAATTGGTGGAGCTCAGCCATGACATGCCTTTTTTTTAATCAAGAAAGCAAAAGCCTTCCCAGAATACTCAGAGCAGACTTCCATGTGTATCTCATTAGCCAGATTGCATCATATGATTATCACTGGATGCAAGAGAGACTGAGTGAGCAAATATTTAGCTTTTCCAGGCCTCTAAAGTAGCCTATTGTGAAAAGCCATAGGGTTAGCAAACCTGCAGTCTCTGTCATACGGGTCAAACTCTTTCCTTAAGAAGCCTGACAAACAGAATCACAGAAGAAAACTTTTACCAAGTGCTTGCTCTGCCCCAGGTCTCTGCTTAGTGCTTTCTTTTCATCTGCTGTCTCAGGTAATCCTTCCACCAACCACATGGCAAAAGCATGACTATTCCTTCATTTTATAGATGAGAAACCTGAAACTCACAAAGGTTAGAGAACTGACCCAAAGTCACCCAGCCTGTAAGTGTCAGAGCTTGGATTTAAATCCCTCTTAGCCCGGGATTGACAGACTCTTTTGGGAAGGACCAGATAGTACATCTTTTAGGTTTTCTGGGTCATATAGGCTCTGTCACCCCAACCCTACTATTGAAGAGCAAAAGCAGCCACAGCCCATGTAGACAAATGAGCTGTGTGTCAATAAAACTTTATACGGACACTAAAATTTAAATTTCGTATCACTTTTACCTGTCACAAAATATTGGAGTTTTTTTCCAACTACTGTATCTAAAAATGTAGAAACCATGTTTCGTCAAGGGTGGCACAAATACAGGCCTTCATTCAGATTTGGTTCACAGAGCCAGAGTTTGCCAACCATTGCTGTTGGTCGGCGCTGTCTACATTTGTGATTCTAAGCTTATGCAGGGTTGTGTTTTTGTTGGTTTTTGTTTGTTTGTTTGTTTGAGACAGTGTCTTACTCTGTTGCCCAACCTGAAGTATAGTGGTGCAATCATAGCTCACTGCAGCCTTGACCTCCCAGGCCCAAGCAATATATATATATGTTTTGGTTTTTTTTTTTTTTTTTTTTTTTTTTTGAGCTGGAGTCTCACTCTGTCACCAGGCTGAAGTGCAGTGGCATGATCTTGGCTCACTACAAGCTCCACCTCCTGGGTTCAAGCAATTCTCCTGCCTCAGCCTCTCAAGTAGCTAGGATTACAGGCATCCACCACCACGCCAAGCTAATTTTTGTATTTTTAGTAGAGACATGGCTTCACCATGTTGGCCAGGATGGTTTCGATCTCTTGACCTCATAATCCACCCACCTCGGCCTCCCAAAGTGCTGGGATTACAGGCGTGAGCCACCACGCCGGGCCCACCTCAGCCCCTTGAGTAGCTGGGACCACAAGCATGTGCCACCTCAGCCAGCCAATTTTTAAAAATTCTTTTTAGAGATAGGGTCTCCCTATGTTGCCCAGGCTGGTCTCAAACTCCTGGCCTCAGGTGATTCTCCTCACCTCAGCCTTCTGAGTAGCTAGGGCTATAGGTGTGCACCACCACGTCCAGCTAATTTTTTAAAATTTATTTTGTACAGATGGGATCTCATCATGTTACCCAGGCTGGTCTCAAACTCCTGGGCTCAAGCGATCCTCCTGTCTCAGCTTCCCAAAGTGCTGGGATTCCAGGCACGAGCCATGGCCCCTGGCCTTATGCAGGGTTTAATGTCCACATTCACCCCTGCCCTCTGCTTGCCCAAGCTTCTGCTTTGACTTGGACCTGTCCATTCTGCTATCTGTGGCTCCCGCACCCATGCGCCTGGATCCTGAGGACAAGACAGGGCCCCACCCCACCTCATCTCAGGGAGCCTCTGTGAATTCCTTCAGCCATAACTGGTGCCTCTGTTGGTGATTTTTGTCACAAAAGAGTTGGCACTCCCAAAAACCCTGGTCTGCCAACATTGGAGCTCACCTGCCAAGGACCGGAGCAGTCACAGGGTGGTAATTTTTGTCATGTTTTAGAGCATGGGGTGATATTTTTCTGCCCTTAACAGCAGGCACTCCACAAGCTATCGGGAAAGAAGAAACATAGGAATGGAAGCCTGGGTTGCTTTTCTTTGTCTAAGTAATATTAGATCTCTTTTTTTTAGCTGGATGCTTAAGGATGTGTAGAGGGAGTGGGGAGAAGACTTGGGCACTTATTTCTGCTGTTTTCTCTTCCTCTCAGGTAGAGACGCTCTCTGTGCACCGCACAGGCCTCCATCACCCTCACAAAAACACCCAGGAATTTCCTCCGGGCTCTGTAATCACCCCTCTGTAAATGACACACTTGTTCCAAAAGCTGCTGCTGCCTTCAACTATTTTGCTGGCCTCTTTGCAGCTCCTCTGCCGGGGCAGAGATGTGCCCATCGCTGAAGATTTCCAGAAGGTGCCCTTGGCCAAGATTATAAATGCCGGGAATGGTGTCCCTGGATTTTAGGTGCTCTCTCCTCTCCTAGTGCTTAATTCTCTTGGAGTAATTCCCAAAATAGTGGCCGCATTTTTTTCACTTTGACTCTGAAGTTGCATAGTCCATGAACATTTGAAAGCTCCCCCAGGTGATTCCAGTACCTTGGTCAGCCTCTCTGAACTTCTGTTGATTCCTCTGTAAGAATGATGGCCACCCGTTCTACTTGGAAGGCTTATTGTGAGAAATAAATGAGATTGTCCTGTGTCACCCCTCCCACAACCCTAGCACACAGTAGGTGTCCCATCAGTGGTACGGTCCTTCTTGCTTTTTTTTTTTTTTTTAATTTATTTATTATTATTATACTTTAAGTTGTAGGGTACATATGCATAACGTGCAGGTTTGTTACATATGTATACTTGTGCCATGTTGCTGTGCTGCACCCATCAACTCGTCATTTACATCAGGTATAACTCCCAATGCAATCCCTCCCCCCTCCCACCTCCCCATGATAGGCCCCGGTGTGTGATGTTCCCCTTCCTGAGTCCGAGTGATCTCATTGTTCAGTTCCCACCTATGAGTGAGAACATGCGGTGTTTGGTTTTCTGTTCTTGTGATAGTTTGCTAAGAATGATGGATTCCAGCTGCATCCAAGTCCCTACAAAGGACACAAACTCATCCTTTTTTATGGCTGCATAGTATTCCATGGTGTATATGTGCCACATTTTCTTAATCCAATCTGTCACTGATGGACATTTGGGTTGATTCCAAGTCTTTGCTATTGTGAATAGTACTGCAATAAACATACGTGTGCATGTGTCTTTATAGCAGCATAATTTATAATCCTTTGGGTATATACCCAGTAATGGGATGGCTGGGTCATATGGTACATGTAGTTCTAGATCCTTGAGGAATCGCCATACTGTTTTCCATAATGGTTGAACTAGTTTACAATCCCACCAACAGTGTAAAAGTGTTCCTATTTCTCCACATCCTCTCCAGCACCTGTTGTTTCCTGACTTTTTAATGATTGCCATTCTAACTGGTGTGAGATGGTATCTCATTGTGGTTTTGATATGCATTTCTCTGATGGCCAGTGATGATGCTTTAAGTTGGATCATTGAAGTTACCCTCTGAGACTCCATGTTTGATGCCCCATGAGCACTTTAGATTGGTTCCTGTCCACGACTCCCAGGCCTCCGGCCACCAGGAGGACAGAGTTGAGTGTAGATGAATCAAAGCCACAAGCCTCTTGGCAAGACAAATACTCCGTGAGTCCAGACAGCCCATGGACAGCAATGTTGGCTTTGTACAGGGAAAATGGCAGCTTTAGCTGGCGGCTTTGGGCAGTGTTGTTTAACCGACCCCAAGTTCATGCTTGGCTCCTTCTTGGCTCATACCCTTACTAGAGGGGGCACTTTTCTTCTAAAAGAACAAGAAAATCCTTCTGTTGGCGGGATTCCCTCTGAAGAAGGTGCTGGTCTCAGGCTCAGAGTCTGCTCTGGTTTCTACTTTATTGGTCGCAACGTTATGAAAGGAGAAGAGTGAGAACAGAAACAAAGACGCTGAAGAAGGCAAACGTGAAATCTATCTTGGCAGGCAGAGTCTTGAGGTTGAGGAAGAGTGCCAACCACAAAGTGCACTTCCTAGATTTCAGCTCTGCGTTCTCTCTCACCCACATCGCTCAGCTGCAGACAACACCCGGGATCCTTGGAGTGGGACCTAGCCAGGCTCTGCGGCTCTGAAAAGCAGCTCTAGAAGGGAACCCCTGAAAAGGGGCTTATGTCCTCTCAGTGTCAGAAACAAAAGAGAATAGGCACAGACTTATCTTGAAACCTAGATAGCTTTGACTTCATTGCTCATTCATTCCAACCAGAGAATGGATGGGCTGTCAGAACAGCCAAGGTGTCCTGGTTCCCAATTCCCTGTGGTCCATGGAGACTTGGCCGGACCTGGGGTGATCACATTCCTTCTCTCCAAGGACACAGCCTTATATGAAGAGGGAAACGGGGCAAAACACTTGTCTCCAGCTCCCCAAAGGCCTTAGGCCATGAATGCTGTCCTTTCAGGACGGTTCTAGTCAACCACATTTAACTCCTCAGCACCCAGCTTTGGGCTCCCACGTATTCTCTAGCAGTTTTCACCAGTATCAGTACTTGAGGCCCCCTGAGCCCATGGCCCGCTGGACACACCAGGCAAGGCTCTTCTTCTGAGGGGAGTTCCCTGGCAGGTCCCAGGTCCATCCTGGGAGGCACTGGGAGACACACAGTTCCCATATGGAAACGAGAAAACTGATGCTGGAAGAGGAAAATGACCTGCATGAAATCCCAGGGCCAGGCACAAGCAGATGGATGGTTGTTTGTTTGTTTGTTTGTTTGTTTTTGAGATGGAGTCTCACTCTGTCACCCAGGCTGGAGTGCAGTGGCACAATCTCAGCTCACTGCAATCTCTGCCTCCTGGGTTCAAGCGATTCTCGTGCCTCAGCCTCCTGAGTAGCTGGGATGACAGGTGGGCAGCACCACACCTGGTTAATTTTTGTATTTTTTTTAGTAGAGATGGGGTTTCACCGTGTTGGCCAGGCTGGTCTCAAACTCCTGGCCTCAAGTGATCCACCCGCCTCAACCTCCCAAAGTGCTGGGCTTACAGGCGTGAGTCACTGCACCCGGCTGCAGAGGAATCTTAAAAAGGACCTCCGAAGCTTCTTTTTAGAAAACCGTGGTAAAACACACATGATATAAATGTACCACTTCAATCATGTTTCAGTGTGAAGCTCTGCGGCACTCACATTGCTATGTCACCATCGCCACCATCCATCTCCAGAACTGTTTTTAATTTTCAAAACTGAAACTTCATACCCCATTAAAAAAACTCCCCATCCCCACTCCCTCTCCCCCCAGCCACCCCTGTTACCCACCACTCTTCTTTCTGTCTCTATGAATTTGCCAATTCTACATACCGCATTTAAGTGGAATCACATGATATTTGTCCTTTTGTGCCTGGCTTATTTTACCTAGGATAGTGCCTTAAGGTCCATCCATCTTGGATCATGTGTCAGAATTCTCTTCCCTTTGAAAGCTGAAGAATATCCCATTGTAGGTAAATACAGGTTGAGCATCTCTAATCCCAAAACCTCAAATCTGAACTTTTTGAGCATCTACAAAACACCACAAGTCGAAAATTCCATACCTGACACTTTTGCCTTCAGATGGGTCAATGCACACAAACCTTGTTTCATGCACAATTTCTTTTTTTCCTTTGAGACAAGGTCTCACTCTGTCACCCAGGCTGCAGTGCAGTGGCACGATCTTAGCTCACTGCAACCTCTACCTCCCGGATTCAAGCGATTCTCCTGGCTCAGCCTCCCAAGTTAGCTGGGACTACAGGCACGTACCACCATATCTGGCTAATTTTTGTATTATTATTTGAGACAGGGTTTCATCATGTTGGTCAGGCTGGTCTTGTACTCCTGACCTCAAGGGATCTGCCCTCCTCAGCCTCCCAAAGTGCTGGGATTACAGGTGTGAGCTACTGTGCTGGGCCTCATGCACAAAATTATTAAATTGTATAAAATTACCTTCAGGCTGTGTGTATAAGGTATATATGAAACATAAATGAATTTTAAGTTTAGACTTGGGTCCCATCTCCAAGATATCCCATTATATATATGCAAATATTCCAGACTCCAAAATATGGTCAAAAGCCCCTCTGGTCGCACACATTTCCACTACTCAACCTGCACCATGTTTTGTTCATCCATTCATCTGTTGCTGGACACCTGGGTTGCCTCCACTTTTTGCCTGTTGTGAATAATACCACTGTGATCACGGGTGGACAAGCACCTGTTTGAGACCCTGCTTTCAGTTCTTTTGGGTCTTTACCCAGAAATGGAATTGTGGCATCACATGGTAATTCTATTTTTAATATTTTTAGGAAGCATCATACAGTTTTTCACAGTGGCTGCACAATTTTGCTTTCCCACCAACAGTGCAATTTCTTCACATCTTTGCCAATATTTACTTTCTGTTGTTGTTGCTGTGTTTGGTAACAGCCATCCTAATGGGTGTGAGGTGCCAGAGCTTCTTTAAAAGCATCCAGGTGTGTGAGTGTGTGTGGTATGGTGAGATGGGTAAAGAACGAGGTAGACTAGGTGTTTATCACTCTTTTGACCCCTGAAAGCTGCCCCCTCACCACTTAACAGAAGCATCAAGGAAGTGTATGCAGTTGTTACAGGTTGAATAGCATCCTCTCAAAATTCATATACTAAAATCCTCACGCCCGGTACCTCAGAATGTGACCTTATTTGGAAATAGGGTCATTGCAGATGTAATTCATTAAGATAAGGTCATACTGGAGTAGGTGGGCTCTTAATATTACCAACATGACTGGTATCCTTATGAAAAAGTATGCCAGGCAAGGAGACAGAGACACACACCGAGGGAAGATGGTGTGAAGAGATAGGGAGGAAGCAGCCATCTTCTAGCCAAGGAAGACCTGAGGCTTCCAGAAACTAAAGGAGAAATCTGGAGCAGGTCCTTCCCTGGTGCCTGGCCTCCTGGACACCTGGGTTGCCTCCACTTTTTGCCTGTTGTGAATAATACCACTGTGATCACGGGTGGACAAGCACCTGGCTTGAGACCCTGCTTTCAGTTCTTGTGGGCCTATACCCAGACGTGGAATTGATGCATCACATGGTAATTCTATTTTTAATATTTTTAGGAAGCATCATACTGTTTTTCACAGTGGCTGCACAATTTTGCTTTCCCACTAACAGTGCAACAGGGAAGGACCTTAGGGCACTATCCTAGGTAAAATAAGCCAGTCACAAAAGGACAAATATCGAGGGTCAGGGAAGCCTGGCCCTGCCAACACCAATTTTGGGCTTTCACCCTCCAAAACTGTGAGACAGCAAATTCCTGTCATTCTACCCAGTTTGTGGCACTTTATGACGGCAGCCCTGAGAAACGAAGACAGAGGCCACCAGATACACGTGACTGGGGACACCACAAAGGGGGAGATGTTCCACCCGGTGAAGACAGGGGCCCGCAGTGATGTTTCTCAGCCTCCAGCTCAAGTGTTAAAGTCATTTCCATGATATCAGCCCGGAAGGCCGTTGGCATTCAAGGGCTTCGCATTCATGGTTTTAACTATTCATGAATGACCCCATCATTTACAACACGCAATGTGCAGTCATTTGTCACGTTGCCAAGGCACGGTCATGTACTCAGAGCCGGGTGTAAGGACAGGGCACTGGGCTGGTGGCTTTGTTCTTCTCCATTTGTCATGGAGCACATGGGAGGTGATAAAGCCCGTGCTTTTTTGTGGGAAACTGGGTGGGAAAGAAAGGCAGCTGCTGGCATGGCAGGGAAGAGAAGAGGTCTAACTAATCATGTGATGGTCTAGGCCAGAAAGTGGCTTTATGAATTACCCAAGTGCTGTATTTATAGAACCATTATGGATCTGAAAGAGGCATTAGGTTTTTCAATTATACTTTATTACCTTGTGGGGTAGAAATTACACGACTTGATGTCATTCTCAAATTTGGTAATTCACTAAGGTCCAAGGCCACAGCCTTTAAGAATGTCAAGGGTCTACTGTGTGACAATAAGATTCCACTGCATCTTCTAAACCTTTTTCCTTTAGGTAGTAGGCTTTCCACAGACTATAATTGTTGCTATATCCTTAAACCACGGGTAGAGTAAAAGGTCACTTGTGTGGTATAATTTGGAGCAATTCTGAGAAGAACTTTCACTAAATCACCTATTCTTCAACACATTTTCCCTGCCACAATGTGCACCTGAGGCCTGAAAATCCGCCTTTATAGACTCATGCCTTTAAAGGAAGACATGGCCTCAACTTATGAAGCACCCATATTGCAAGGATTTAATTATCGATAATCACTTACTTCTCCGTATGAATGAGTTTGCAGAGTCTAAAACTAGCCTGACCATAGTTGCTAAGAGAGGAAGTGAGGAGAGCACAGATGACCCTGGCATCTGGCAGGAAGAACACAAGAATCTTGTAGACTTGGCCAGGATTCTCCCCAACAGCACCATCCTGTGTAAGGATGGGAGGGAGGCTCAGTGACCACGGAAGTGCGCGAGCCTCTGTCAGTGAAGCTGATGTGGCGCAAAGAGATCAGAAGAGGGAATTCCTCCAGTGACATTCGGTTGTTGGAGCTATGAGTTGTCGTTGTTTCAGATAAGCTCTTATAACCACACAGATTGGCTATAGTGTAATTAACTGTCTGTTGTGGAGAAAGAAAACTTATCCTGGGGTATCTCTAAGTCTTGACTTCCAAGATAATGTTAATGGATAATGGATTTCTCAAGCTCTTACTCTGCCCTTCAACGCCCTGTTGGTTTCCTTCTTTCAGAGTTCCACCCTTCCCTACCATCTCTAGAATGCTTTTAAGGTGATTCTAAAAAACAAAGCAATGTCAGTAAGCACCAGGGAACCGCCAGGTTGTCAGGTAACTGCATTGTTCTTTCTCATGGTGGCCACAAAGACCTTTTTTGAAACAGTCTTGGGTTTGTGAAAATAAGGATTAAGTTCGACACAAAACAGACAGCCAGGGCGTGCAGTGTTCACACCATTATGGAGCCTGTCGGTTAAGCACAACCGCTGAGGCGGCACACCCTCAGCATTCAGGTGCTTTTACCTGTCTCTATATTCAAAGAGTTGTTTTTTTCATTTTGCATTTGTGATTGCAAAGAACCTATACTCTTTCCAGAATCACCACCACCAGGGGGCTCTTCAACCAGTTGACATGATGATGATGATGATGATGATGATGATGATGATGATGATTTGTGTATTACAGCAGCAGATATTGATCAAACACTTAACTGCAGGCCAGGTGCTAGCTAGGCTAAGGAGGTAGGGGCCATTATTATCTCCACTTTACAAAAGAGGAAACTGAGGATGAAAGAGGATAAGGAACTGGTGGCAAGGGGTGGAGCTGGGGTAGAACGTGATTCTGTCTGACTTTGGAGCTGAATTGAACATGGAAACCACTATGGAGACTGTCCTCAAGGGGATGGAGCTGGAGTCCGAGGAGAGAGAGACAAGCATTATGGTGCAGTTAAGATATGTTGAGACGGTGTAAGACCATGAAAGCTGAGTGTCTTGTGGACTAAAATAAAAGTAATATGACACTTCCGCCGTTGTTGAAAGATATATTTGGTAGTGGTCTAGAGAAACTCTCTCCCTAGCTTCTAGGACTCTTTTTTTTTTTTTTTTCCAACTAACAATCACATCTAGTTTGGAAAGCTGATATTCCCTGGGACAGATTTACCACCCTCACATCTTGTATAGACTCCTTTTATCAGGGCCTGGTGGCCCCCATTCTTCCTAGAGAAACCCATAGCAACATTCTTGATGGTCAATGATCCATGGACTGTGGGGGTCCCCATGGCCATCTATCCTTCCCCTTGGCTCCCCTCTGAGGGGCAGGCAGGGTCCTAAAAGGACAGAGCCCTGTGGACCTGGCAGCACTTTAAGTATTACAAGGTTGAATTCACCTAACCTGAGCTGGGAGAGTACAGCACTGCTGGTTTCTTTACCTAAACTTGTATGGGTATATGTATGGGTATAGTTTTTCCTACCAAATTGCATTTCAAAAGTATGAACTTGAACATAAGAATAGTTCATGAGAATTCAGGAGATGAGGAGCCCCAAAGCTCGCTGTGATGTTTATGTCTCACCAGGCTGCACGCAACCCCACTGAGCCCAAGCTTCTCCAAGAGGACAATGCACTTCTCAGAGCTCCCTCCCTTTAGGGAACTCTGGGCACAAGGCATCCAAATTATCCAGGGCCCAAAACACTGAGCCCTGTTATGTGACATTCCAAAAAAAAAAAAAAGCACTAAACTGTAAGGGTAGGAAAGTCCAGCCTGGTTTCGATTTTTTCCTAGGATGACTAGCTCATACTGTCAAGTATCTAAACATCTTGTAAGAGAGTGTGTGTGTGTGCATGGGCGTGCAACTACTTAGTCTGCCTTTTGGGATACCCAGCACTGAAGCTATTCAAGGCTTGGTTGTGTGGTTGTGTTCTATCCCAGAGCTCCTAGGTATGCCAAGCCTTCATGGCAGATTGCAACGATGCTTTGGGAAGCAGTCCATCTCGTCAAGTGGAAAAACTCCCCAGGTGCAGCTGTTCCCTCCGACTCACTGAAGTCAGAGAAATCCTCTATTAATATCTTCAGCTTTCTAAGACCCAGGGAGTAACTGAGGACTCAGACAGAGCCACCTGCAGGGGTGAGGTGGTTAGAGCTATCCAGCTTTGGGGTGTCACTCATCACTCCACCTTGCTACCACATCTCAGCCCTCTGTCAATAAAAAGGGGCATAGTTCCACATACTCGATTTGACTCAAGGTCACTAGCCCATCGATAACTTATCTCTGGAGAAGACAGTCTCCTGGGATCTTTATGTGATTGAAGGAGGCTCTCCTCCTAGATTGCTATACAAGATGATTTGAAGCTTTGGGGGTCTGAGAGCCCTGCACTCAACTACTCCATTTCTAGCCCTTCCCCACTGCCATGGCATATACCAAATATCAGATATCTTAAATTCAACATTATAGATTCTGGCCAAGCATGGTGGCTCATTCCTATAATCCTAGCACTCTTGGGGGGTGAGGTGAGACAATCACTTGAGCCCAGGAGTACAAGACCAGCCTGGGCAACACAGAAAAACCCTGTCTCTAGCTAAAACAAACAAACAAAAAAATTAGCCAGGCAAGGTGGCACGTGCCTGTAAGTCCAGCTACTTGGGAGGCTGAGGTGGGAGGATCACCTGAGCCTGGGGACGTCGAGGCTGCAGTGAGCCATGATTGCACCACTATACTTCAGCCTGGGTGACGGAGTGAGACCTTGTCTCAAAAAAAAAAAAAAAAAAAAAAAAAAATATATATATATATATATATATATATATTCTTCCTTGTTCACCTCCTACTTCAGGGAAGAAATATTGAGTCTGACAAGAGCCCTTCAGTCTTACTCCTTGAGCCCTGGGGCCTTGGTCTACTATATCCTTTCCAAGCTGTTCCCTAATAGCATCTTATTTCAATAGTGACGCCCTGGGGAAGGTCCCAGGAAAGATGCTTGGTTTTGCCTGTGAGTGTTGGATGTTGGAGCTCAGTCAACTAATATTAATACAACTTCCCATCTTTCTCTGTCAGAAATCTTTATTTATTTTTATTTTTATTTTTTTGAGACAGAGTCTCGCTCTGTCACCCAGGCTAGAGTGCAGTGGCGCAATCGTGGCTCACTGCAAGCTCCGCCTCTTGGGTTCACGCCATTCTCCTGCCTCAGCCTCCCAAGTAGCTGGGACTACAGGTGCTCATCACTACGCCCGGCTAATTTTTTTGTATTTTTAGTAGAGATGGGGTTTCACCATGTTAGCCAGGATGGTCTCGATCTCCTGTCTGTCAGAAATCTTTACACAAACATGCACACTCACACACACCCACGCACATCTCTACACCCCATTCCAGAGGAAGCATTCATTTTCCCATAGTGCTCTCCCACTGTGAGTTGTGCTGGCCAGTAGAGATGATGTCATAAGCATTTTATTGGATCCATATATCATTTAGAAAATAAAAGCTCTCCCCTTCACTGGGTGATGACCATGAGGGGAAATGCCTGTGTCTGGTGAGTAATTTACGTCTGTCAAGCAGAATGAATGGGATCTCTAGCTCAAAACACTTGCTTTTGTGTTTTACTGTATCCTCTATGTTTCCAGCAGTGTCCATAAAACATCCCTCTGAAGGGCTCTCCTTTGAGCAGGAGGCAGCTCCCTCCCCCACAGAGGTTTAGATCCCAGTCAAGAAGGGAGCTGGCCTGGCCGTGGCTTTTCATTTCTTTGTGCTGCAGATGATAAGGTCAGTTTTGTTAGGCCAGTGCTTGTGAAGACACTTCTTTGCCTTCCTCAGCAAGCATTAGGAGATCCATTTTACAGATAGGAAAAACAGGGGACTAAAAGGGTAGAGCTTTCCTGCAGCCCATAAGGTCCAAAAAAAAAAAAAAAAAAAAAAAAAGGACTTCATTTTCAACTGTAATAAAACATTCTGTCCATGCCTCTCTACAACTTTGTGGCTGGCATCAGAGCAGGAGACGGCGGGTAGGAAACCGTATCACTTTGTCATGACAGCTTCATCCAAGTCCAGAGCACAGAGCAGCTCGACTCTCTCTCCCTTTCCAAGTCCTTTCTAATCCTGTCATCACATCCTGACCCATGGCCTCCCCACCTCCAGCCCCTCTTCTCTCCTGAGTTGGCAGATCCTTTGGAGCTGGCACTCGTGTGCCATATTGCTTGGTACTGGGTCCACGTGCTGCTTTGTTTTGGTTCAAGCCAGCTCCCTGCACGATGAAATTAGAATGCTCGGGTGCTGAAGAGGAGGTTGGGGGAAAAGAGCATAGGATTAAGGGCAATATGCAGGGAGACATTTAATCAATCAGGGGATTTCTGAAAAAAACAAAAAGACAAAAATGAGAGAATGAAGGAAACCATTATTTAGTGTGTGCTGGGCACTACATTCGACCACTAAAATACAGAAACAAAAACCGCACAGGAAATTAATTTTCTTGAAGTGGTATTGACAATAAAATAGATGCTGTCTTGTTTTGATAAATTTTTATATGGTTTTGCTATTCCTCTGTCTGCTGACGGTGCTCGAGTCGTTTCACCGATTGTGGAGGGTGGGCTGAGCTAAACTTCTGCACTCTCATGGCAAACTCACTTCTGAACAGGGCATCCCTTCATCTACCCATTCACCCACTCAGCTTTGGCGATGGGCCACATGGTTTATGTGTTCAGGACCAAATCTTATAACTAAGAGACACATTTATTAGTGAATTATTTATTGACATCTGTCATTTTGGTATTAGGTTGGTACCAAAGTAAGATACACTACAAATTACTTTGTATTAATTTGTATTAATTTGTTTGAGCCCTCCATATGTGCCTGGAACTATTCTGAACACAAGAGTTTGAGGATAAATAAGATAGGAAGTCTTCATCCTCCAGAGATACAACTAACGATCGCAACACAGATCTCAGGGGTTGAGTTCATCACTTTGGCCCTATTGACCCCGGATGAGTCAACTACTCTAGAATGAAAATAAATGGTTGGGTTTTTTAAGTTTGTTTTATTTTTGTTTTTATAAAGGGCATTCAAGCTTAGAAAAACAGGAAGGCACTCAATTTTTAAAAAGCAGGCCAGGTGTGGTAGCTCACACCTGTAACCCCAACACCTCAGACGCCCAAGGCAAAAGGATTGCTTAAGGTCTGGAATTCAAGATCAGCCTGGACAACTTAGCAAGACCCCACATCTACCAAAAAATAAATGTTTATAATTAGCTGGTTGTGGTAGATAGGAACTCCTATCTATTCCTATCTTATCTGCATTCTTAGCTACTTGGGAAGCTGAGGCAGGAGGATTGCTTGAGCACAGGAGTGCCAGGCTACAATGAGCTATGATCATGCCACTGCACTCCAGCCTGGGCAACAGACAGGATCCCATCTCAAAAAAATAAAAAAGCAAACTTAAGTCCTGTTTTTTCCATCAACTTGCATATCCCTCCTTCAATGTGAAAGCTAAACTCAAGGGCATATCATCAGCTTTACCATCCAGTCATTTTCAGGATATTCTCAAGGCTACGACCCCACTCCCAGCCCTTTCTCCTGCCATGGCATATATCTGATACCTGAAATTTCATGGCTGGTCAAAGATGTACACAAATGGAAAGTGTGGTTACCTTAGAAGCCCCTTGCCTTGAGACCCTTACTAGAGAGCTCCTTCCCCAGGAGGGCAGAGGGTACTGGGTGGGGAGAACAGGTAGATGTTTGAGTTGAACTCACAGACTTCCCTCTGTGAGTGTTAGTGAAGCTCTATGAAACACAGCCCTTAGATCTCCCATCATTCAAGAAGGATTTCTGTTTCTATTATTGTTTATAATAGAAATCTCATCAGTACCCAGTACTATGCCTGCCACACAGTAGAAATTCGATAAACGGGCTTTTACAGTTTTATTTTTTTCTCAAAAGGACATGCATACGGGAACAAAGCAAATCATACACAAGTGCTGTGTTGGGCAAAGGGAGTGTGGAGGCATAAGCAGCCAGCGCCACGTTGTGTAAATATACAATAGGGGTTATTAATGGAACATTTACAAGTCAGAGAAGCAGCAGAGTGTATCTGGTCCCCTGAGCACTCATCATTCTCAAACAGGTGGGCTGAGGCTGGGCCTGGCTGGACCAGGTGCTCCAAAGGGAGGAAATGAGCCCCAGGGCTATGCAGATTAGTCGCTCCTCCAGCATCCACGCACAGCAGTGGTCTCCACACTCTTGCCCACTTCACTTCCGGTCTCCGCACTCTCGTCCACTTCACTTCCCAGAGGCAATTCCTAAGTCCAATCCATTTTTAATTCTTTTGGTGATTATTACCTTTTTTTTTTTTAGAAACAGGGTCTCTCTCCATTGCCCAGGCTGGAGTCCAGAGACGCAATCACAACTGAGTGCAACTTCCACCTCCTGGGCTCAAGCGACGCTCCTGCCTCAACCTCCAGTGTAGCTGGGACTATGGCTGCATGTGACCACGCCCGGCTTCTTCTCTTAATGCTATCAAATTTTAATGAAAGCAACTATGCCATCCATGAAATGGCAAGCGTTAAACTATAAGAGATACATCAAAACTTTTACTGCAAGAACACAGGCAAATGTCTTGCTGTGGTTGGCTGATGGGAAGGTTGAATGATACTGAGCTGTGGCCCTAGATCCCTGCACTCCCACAGCTTTATCCTCCTGTTTCCTGGGTGACCTGAAGGCCCAGGTCCTCCCCTGATACTTCCAGGCCTCTGTGGGCTGCGTGTGGAGCAAAAGGGCCACCAGGGAGAGGCTGGGACTCAGACACAGCATTAGCCAATATTTGCAGTGATTATTTTATTTTCTAAGCTTGTTGAGACTTCTTTCTGTTGACAGGGCTACCCATCCAACTTTCTGGAGTACTTTTCTCACAGAAAACAATCTGGCTTTGAAAGAAGGAACTGGGCCAGGCACGGTGGCTCACACCTGTAATCCCATTACTTTGGGAGGCCAAAGAGGGTGGATCACAAGGTCCGGAGGTCGAGACCAGCCTGACCAATATGGTGAAACCCTGCCTCCATTAAAAATACAAAAATTAGCCAGGCATGGTGGCGCACACTTGCAGTCCCAGCTACTCGGGAGGCTAAGACAGGAGAATCGCTTGAACCTGGGAGGCAGAGGTTGCAGTGAGCCAAGATCACGCCACTGCACTGCAGCCTGGGGGACAGAGCGAGACTCCGTCTCAAATAAAAAAAAAAAAAAAAAAAAAAAAAAAAAAAAAAAAAAACAAGTAAGAAAGAAGGAACTGGTTCTGTCCAACCCATTGTCCATATCTTCAGCCATCATCTGTAGAGGCTGCACTTCCAATATGTATGGCTCATGTTTCTGCATACATTGTAGAACGTTTCTTCTCTGTTTCTAGGTGGTATATTTCCTCTTCCACTGATTTTCTCTGAAGTTGCCTTACATGTTCTTGATGTATTTCAAGTTCCAGGGGAAGCTTCTGAATCTCACTTTGAAGCTGTGAATTTTCAGTCAGCAGAGATGCTTGCTCAGTTTGGAGACTTTGTTTGTCCTGGAAGCTCTTCATTCATTTGATTTTCTTCACATAATTTCTTGGATTTTTTTTTTCTTTTTCCCTTCAAATCTTCTAAAGAAAACATTTAAGTTAACAGCATCCAGGAGTCTCTTCAAATCAACTTGTAACTGATAGACTGGATGATCTCCAGTTCTTTCTGCTTTCTTTTTTCTAATTTCAAGCTGCCATCAGCCACGTGATCTCTAAAGAGACAGGCACACCTACGACCTTCAGCAAGGTTTTTATCGGAGATGTTCACTGGCCCACTTTATCACCCATGACCTATTTCATTCCCGCATTTGCGTTTTCAAGAGGGTTTTCCTTTCCTTCAGTTCCTGCACTCTTTGCTCCCATCTCACGGTTTTTTTGGCAAGCAGTTCTAGACTTTCCTGAAGATGAGTGTTTTCATTCAAACTGTCCATCACTCTCTTCTGATGTTGCTCTCCATTGTTCTAAAATGCTTTTAAGATGTTTTTTGAATCAGTCACTTAGGATTGGAGGGATTTTGATGCATCTTTGAGTGACAGTGTCTGTCCGTGAACTGAAAGTTCACAGAGCTGGCTTTTCTGTCCTTTTCCAGAAAAGTCTACCATGTCTTCAGGTGAAGTCCCATTCTGATTTTTACTCAGTGCTGCCAAATACAGAATTTGTAACTGCAAAAGATTAGTCTCCACTGCAGGTGACTTGAGGGCTTCATAGGCTTATGTCATCAGCACCATCTTCTCACTGACTTTCCCACACACTTTAACTGAGCGGAACACCTCGCTCTTTTTCCCTCCTTAAAGTGTGTTGGCTCTTTACCATAAAAACAACCCTAGCAGCAGCACACACCAAGATCTTCTGGGGAAACCCAAAGAGACTGGGACTTGCTCAAGGGCTCAGACATCACTGGCAGAGGACCGCGCAGCTGCTCAGGCCCGGCTGGAGAGACATTTTGGTGGTAGATAGCAGGCCCTCCGTGGGTCTGAAGGGTTCCCCACCTCTATTCAGATTGCCAGTATCCTGTAGGCCACTGCAGACCACACCGAACCCTTGAGCGGTACAGATGTCTGTCTCTACTGCAAACAAGTGCCAGGCAACAAGCACAGACCGTACATCAGCTGAGAAAAAGGAGGTGAAGGCCAGTCAGGTTCTATAACATAATGCTCCCTAACCTTGCTCTGCTCAATGCACAAATAGAAAGTGACACTACTTAGTGCATTTGGGGAAGCAGAAAGTGCTGACTGCAGCCAGAGACCAGGCTGGAGCTCACGCCACTCCTGGCCCCACCTGATCTTCCAGCTGCCATGTTGGTGGTGATTACCTTAATCTAAATGGTATTTATAACTCAATTTCTTGGTTTATCAACTTAAAATGTCCTCCTTTAAAACCCAGCTCAATGTGTGTGGTTTCATATTTTTTATTGATATATTTAGTTACTTTTATAACATTAAATAACAGTACCTCCATTTATTGTTCCATCAACTTTAGTCAGTATTTTGGTTCTCCTTCAGGTAAGATGGGAGTATTTATGCCCCTACCCATCCTTCTCCCTTCTGTCTCCAACCTGCTGTCAGATAAATTTCACATTAAAATGCTGATATTAACATTTGCACTCTGTAACTACAATGCCATCCTCTGAGCTTCCATAGATGCACTCTAAATGTTGTTGTTGTTGTTGTTGTTTGTTGTTAGCAACAATTATGATCACAATACACACGTTGCTCTGCCCAAACAAGTGGAGCCAGGGTGTCAATTTCCTTTCTACAAATCTGAAATTGCAATCCTTAGGCCACTCAAAGAATAATGGCCATCCCAGCATAAAGTTCAATGAGTTTCCTTTCTTATATTCCAGCAATTGCTTAAAATCATGATACATTTTGCTTATTGGGATACTGACTTTGTGGTGCAGCTTCTTGTTTATCTAGGTGCTTCCAAGTACATTTTTTCCTTTGACTAACGGTCATTTTTTAGGATGTTCCATCCTTGAGAGGATATTCCTACCACAGGAGTGCTCTTTCTTCTCATTCCCTCTTGTACAATACTTTGCTCTTCTGTTCCAGTCTGGATTGGTCGTCCTCCAGGATCAGTCTGGCTGTTACTCTGGGGTCTCCTTAGTTGTTTTCCTGGATTGGACCTGATCTCCTGTCTCCTGGATTCTATGTCTTTCTCGTCTTCTGTTTACTTCCCCATGCTGCTGGGATACGACCTCAGATGCTGCCTAAGAAAGGGTATAAGGAAATTAAATGGCCTTATTTTGCCCTAATATTTGATTGACAATTGGGTTGGGTAAATAAGTTTTTTTTAAGTTAGGTCCTATTCTCTCAGAACTTTGAAGGCATTCTTGTATTGTCTTCTAACACTGAGGGTTACAGATGAAAAGTCAATTGCCAGTTTGAGTTTAGTGTCTTTGAGACAACTTGCATTGTCTCTCTAGGAAATTGTAGGATCTATCAGTTGTCTTTGGTGCTCTAGAATTTTGCAGAAAAATGTCTAAGTGTTGGGTCATTTGTTTTGCTTTGCTTTGTTTTATTTTTCCATTTACTATGCTGGATACTTGGGGCCTTCTAAAATTAAGGTCCTTCTTCAGCCCTGATAAATTTTATTCTACTGTTTGCTAATTTCCATTTTTTCTATTCTTTCTTTCTGGGTGGGATTGATCTTCATTTTATGTTTGACTTAAAGGATGAGTTCTCATGTCCCTTACCTTTTCTCCACTATTATTTTTCCCTTCATATTTCTTTTCTACATTCTGAGAGATTCCCTTGACTTTACATTTCAAGCTTGTTTTGAACATTTTTAATTTTGGTAATCAAGATTTTTTAAATCTCTAAGAAGTATCTCTTTTTCTCTTTCTGTTCCTTTTCCATTACATCTTCTGCTTGTTTTATGGATGTAATACACCACTGAATTTGAGTATATAAATTACAAGATTTTTTTGGAGATGGACTTGGTGTCCAGTGGGGTCAGTTTGTCTACCTTGTTCTGTCTCTTTCATGCTTCTGGTTCTTCTCCAATTCTTGTGGTTCTTGGTTGTCCTTCCATAGTTAAATTGGACAAAGTGGCTGATGTAGGATTTTTTTTCTGCATTATGTTGGAACCCAAGAGATTTTTCTTTTTTCCCAGCAGGTTTCTTCCTTAGAATCCTGACTAGGAGCTCTCCGTGGGGTGTGAAATATTGCCTGGTGGCATGCTGGTGGTTTTGGCTTTAGGAAGAATGTATGAGGCTCTCACTTAAAAACCAAGCCAAGAACTCCCCAAATGCCAGAACATGGAGGGCTCTGTCCTGGATCACCAAAACCTGCACTGGATGACTTAGCCTTCCACAGAGGGCTGATTTAAATTTACAGTATGCCTTTTACATTTTATCTTGAAGCAGATACCAGATTATCTGTACCAAAGTATGATACGTGGGCCATACCAACCATAGCAACTTTTAACCGTCCCTCCTCTTGTGAGTCCCATTTCTCACTCCTGTGTTCCACTATACCTGCCAACTCTGAGCCCAGAATCCTTTCTGCTTTCTAACAAGCATATGAATTCCCACATCCACTGCAGTGCCACTTTTATTCCAGGTTATGCCTTTCCCAGACAGTTGCATGCATCAAAATCCCATTCATTCCATCTTCCAGAAATGTGTTGGGATTTCTTGCATTTGACAATCTTCCTCCCCAATCCCTTTGCCATGATAGACAACTCAGAAGTGACAGAGGTGAAAGCATGTACTCAGCCCACCATTTTGAACCAGAAGTTCTCATTAAAAATTTATTTGAAGTCTACCACAAATTCCAACTAGCAACACCATTCTTCTATATGACAAGCATTGTATCTGTCTTTCTTAGGCCGCCAGTACAAAAACTGTTAGGCTAAAGATTACATTGGGTCTGTTTTTATTAAAAAGTTACTAAAGAAAATTCAAAGTAGACTTGAGAGAACAGTTTCAAAGAGTTCAAGGGTACAAAGGCCAGGGTTGGCAGCTTCTGGCATTCCCCTGACTGCAGCTGCTGGAGCACACAAGGTGTGGAGGCCACCTCAGCTCCTGCCGGGAGGAGGCAGTAGCTGTCAGTCAAGAGCAAGAGGCGTGCACCAGGGCTGTGACCCCCCGGCTCCTCACCAACAACTTTTTCTCCATGTCAGCTCAGCTGCCAACTTTGCACACACCTGCTTCCTTCTGACTCACCAGCTCAGAAGAAAGGAAGGAGGTAAGGCCAGCCCTGGACTAGGTGTTGATGTGCTGAACCACTGCTGATCTTTGGGAAACAGAGGCACAGAGCTTCTCCAGAGTATTACTGGGGCCTCTAACTGCCAAAACAGAAATGAATTTGAGCTAGCTTAAGGAAAAAAGGTGATTTTATCATAAAGGACTGGGAGTAACTAATGAAACCCAACAGCCTTTAGAAAGGGTGTAGAGGCCAGGCACGGTAGTTCATGCCTATAATCCCAACACTTTGGGAGGCTGAGGCAGAGGTATCACTTGAGCCCAGGAATTAGAGACCAGCCTGGGCAACAAGGCAAAGCCCAGTCTCTACAAAATTACACAAGAATTACCTGAGCGTAGTGGCATGTGCCTTTGGTACTTGGGAGGCTGAGGTGGGAGGATGACCTGAGCCCAAGGAGGTCAAGACTACAGTGAGCTGTGATCGCACCACTGCACTCCAGCCTGGGTGACAGAGTGAGACCTAGTCTCAAAACAAAAAGAAAGGCTATTGGACTGAGGAATCGGGAGCTATCAGGATTTGCCTCCATGTCTCATCTCCCAACTCCAGCTCTCTCTGTGTGCTGTGTCTCTCTTCCTGAAGACTGGCTTTCTCTTCTCTTCTCTTCTGTGTACATGGCAGAATGTGGCTACCCCTCCGAATGGGGGATCACATACACTGGTTTGACCATGCACAGAGACTGACATTTCCTTAGACCAAGGGCTGGCAAATTTCCATAAAGGCCAGATAGAAAATTTTTTTGGCTTTATGGACTTTGCAGTCTCTGGTATGACTATTCAACTTGATTGTTTCACGAAAACAGCCACGGCCAAGTTGCAAATAAATGGGCGTGCAGCTGTGTTCTAACAAAACTTTATTTACAAAAACAGGAAGGCGATGGGTAGAATTTGGCTGGATCACTGACCACTGCCTTAGACACAACCCAGATTTTCAGAAAAATATGAAGTATTCAGTGTGGGTCAGTAGTCAGTCCCTAAGTTGGTAAACAAGAGAGACGAGAAAACACAGCAGACACATGGCCACTGGAGGCCTGGTGTGATGTGTGCAGTTCCCAGAGAGGAGAGTCTAAGACAACCCCTCAATGAGGAGTCACTGTATCTACATCTCCTTTAGAGAAGCCATAGCTAGGGATATTAGTTCTTGCATCTTCTGACTTCAGGGTAATCTCACAGAACAGGGTAGCAAAAAGCCCCTATAGCATCTTGAGATCCCCAGAAACAAAGTCCTGTTTAGAATGAGACATTTCAAAATTCCTCCCAATAAGAAAAGGAAGTGTGCCGGGCGTAGTGGCTCACGCCTGTAATCCCAGCACTTTGGGAGGTCAAGGAGGGTGGATCACCTGACTGAGATCAGGAGTTCAAGACCAGCCTGGCCAACATGGTAAAATCCTGTCTCTACTAAAAAAAAAAAAAAAAAAAAAAAAAATTAGCCAGGCATGGTGACAGACATCTGTAATCCCAGCTACTCAAGAGGCTGAGGCAGGAGAATCACTTGAACCCGGGAGGTGGAGGTTACAGTGAGCTGAGATCGTGCCACTGCACTCCAGTCAGGCGACAGAGCAAGACTCTGTCTCAAACAAACAAACAAAACAAAACAAAACAAAAAACAAAAAAAGGAAGTGAAGAAAGACCATGAAGTGAAGCAATTGGCCCTATAAAGAGCATATAGCCCTGGATCTGAGAAAGCTTATTCAAAACTTTTATTGTTCCTTAAATGGACATTTAGGGGGAATTTTTACATTTAAACCCAAGGCTCTGAAATTGAACAAAAGTAATTTTGAGCTACAGTTGGCTGGGAGATTCCACGGCTCCCTGCTCCCCTGGGGCCTCAGGGCTGTGCAGTGGTATGGTTGAGGCTTGAATTATGTGCCCGGTGTGGCTGTAACTCAGTCTTCATTCTAGCCTCCCATGGTGGCTTTGTAGCTTACAGGCATGGCACAAAAACGCTGCAGTGGCTGTTAGTGGGAGCGGAAAATGGTGCAGCCACTATGGAGGCAGCATGGTGTTCCTCAAAATATTAAAAATAGAACTACCATATGACCCTGCAATTCTACTTCTGGGTATACAGCCAAAAGAAAAAGAAAGGTCCCGAGGAGATGTTTGCACGCCCGTGTTCATAGCAGCATTCGCCATAATAGCCAAAAGGCAGAAGCAGCCCAAATACGTGTTGATGGGCGAATGGATAAACAAAACACGGTCCATACACACAATGGAATACTATTCAGACTTAAAAAGGAAGGAGATTCTGACACAGGCTACCACATGGATAAATCCTGAGGACATTCTGCTAAGTGAAATGTAAGTGGAATCACACACTCACGTGGGGCACCTAGAATAGGTACATAAAGACAGAAGCTAGAGGGTGGTTGTCAGGGTCCGGGGTGCTGGGAGCTAGGGGGAGCTGTTTTTCAATGGCAGTAGAGCTTCAGTTTTGCAAGATGAAATGAGTTCCAGAGATGGATGTTGGTGACGGTTGTGCAATAACTTGAATGTACTTAACATTACGGAACTGAACACATATGATAGTTAAGATGGTACATCTTAGTTAAGATGGTAATATGTGATGTGTATTTTACTGTAATTTTGTTTAAGTCTATAGTGGGAAAGGCTTCAACCTCCATGAGCCCTACTCTATTACAGCAGTGCACGGCTGTGGCCTCTGGGGCTAAGTGAAACTTGACTCCTCAGACCAGAGCCACGACCTGCAAAGGCTTTCCTGGAATGACCTTGAGTCTCTGCCTTCTACTTTCCTGCAAAAATAAGAGGTTTTGTTTGTTGGTTTTTCTAGCCACAGAAACAAGGAACGGGTGTTTAGAAACACCCCGCTGTCTGCTCCTCGGGGACCATTCTGGGACTTTTCCCCTAAAGTAAGCCTAGAAGTTTCCACCCTAAGGACCTGGCCTTCCCAGAAGCCCTGAGGCCCAGAAGCTTGAATAAGTGCCTAGATAGCACCACGAGGGGAGATACTCTCACAACAGCAGTTCTACCATTGGCCACACCTCATGTGACCTGCTGCAAGAGCAGCGTGCCCCCTCCCCTGATGGGGGTCAGCTAGCAAAGCCCCTCCATCACCCACACCCACCTCCCCTCCTCTGAGATCAGGCCCTCCAAGGGAGAGGAGGAGCCCGTGTAATCCCCAGAGCCTCTCTCCAGCAACAGAAGAGCCATGAGCTTCTGCTTCAGGTAAGGCAGACCTTGCTCCAGTCTCCTAAGACCCTTTTTGCCTCAGCCTTGTCCCCTCCAGCCCCTTCTCCATGTGGCCACCTGCTGACCTCTGCTCAATATCCAAATAGGCCACTGCCATGCACAGACCTTCACTGGCTCCCTACTGCCCTCAGGAACAAATGCCCAAGCCCGTGTGAGACCTCCAGCCTCATTCCCAGAAGCTCCCCGTCTTCATGCTCCTAATCCCCACATATCCCTGCCTTTTCCTAAGTGTATCCCCTTTGAACCCCAGTTGATCAGTCAACTCCCTTTTCTATAGGATGCACATTGTTGGATTGTTCTCGATGTAGCATGGTGATCGGTCCTCTCCGTGTCCTGCTCACTCCTCCAGGGGCCTCCAGTTTGCTCATATCCTCAATACAGCAGGACTTCCAGGACCGACCACACATGTCAGGGGTGACCCCAATAGCACAGAGAACAGCCCACAGGTTCAAGGAATGGCTTCACAGGTTTGAGACACCATAACTAAGACAAAGACCAACTAAAGACCATGGATCCAAATTGTGGATAGAGGGATTTAAGATGAACTTCCAACCATTTGGATAAGCTCCGGAAGAAGGGCATCTCTGTCTCCCTGGAAATGCCCACAAGTCAGTCAGCCGCAGACCTGGCTGGGGCACTGTGGATACGGCCTGGAGGGAGGTAGGAGGAGGGGTAAGATCTAGGAGTTCTTCTGACCCTGTGAGTTATAGAATCCCTTTACTGGGATCTCCAGTCATTTCTTTATTCTGAAGGCTGCAGATAAGATTATTCTTTCATTTTTTTTAGTCATGGGGGGAAAATCCTTAAAAAGTAATCATCTTTTACTCTGGGCAAATTGCCAGTCCACTAAAGAACAGGAGCTGATGCTCATGCCGGCCCCATGTGCCACATGGCTAGTGCCACCAAGAGATCAGAAACTAACAATGGAAGGGAAGGATGGAGTTTCTAACACTTCTTTGGAGTCCTTGGAAGACTGTGTATTAGGCTGTTCTCGCATTGCTATAAAGAAATACCTGAGACTGGATAATTTTTTTTTTTTTTTTGAGACAGAGTCTTGCTCTGTTGCCCCAGCTGGAGTGCACTGGTGCGATCTTGGCTCTCAGCAACCTCCGCCTCCCAGATTCAAGTGATTCGCCTGCCTCAGCCTCCTGAGTAGCTGGGATTACAGGTGCCCACCACCACACCTGGCTGATTTTTGTATTTTTAGTAAAGACGGGGGTTTCACCATGTTGGCCAGGCTGGTCTCGAACTCCTGACCTCAAATGATCCATCGTCCTTGGCCTCCCAAAATGCTGCGATTACAAATGTCAGCCACTGCGCCCAGCCAGAGACTAGGTAGTTTATAAGAACAGAGGTTTAATTGGCTCATGGTTCTGCAGGCTGTACAGGAAGTACAGTGACATCTGCTTCTGAGGAGGCCTCAGGGAGCTTTCACTCATGGCAGAAGGTGAAGCAGGAGCAGGTACTTCACATGGCAAAAGCAGGAGCAACAGAGAGAGAGAGAAGGGTGGGGCAGTGAAGTGCCGCATACTTTTAAATGACTAGATGTCCTGAGAACTATCACAAAGACAGCACCAAGCCATGAGGGAGCTGCCCCCATGATCCAAACACCTCCCGCCAGACCCCACCCTAGCACTGGGGATTACACTTCAACATGAGATTTGGGTGAGGACACACATCTGAAATATATCAGATGGGAGGCACGGAGTCCATGCCAGAGGCCAGCTTCTGTGAACAGGGCTTGGAACTGCAACACATTTCCTAAATTCCTACCAGGTTTTCCCTTCTGGCAGCCTGGTCATGGCATTTAACCTTTCTGAGCCTCAATCTCCTCTCCTGTTAAATGGAGATGATGCTACTAACCATGGACATGAAAAGATTTTGCAACCTGCAAGGCATGATATACATGTAAGTTTTAAGAAGTTTCTAGAGTAAATAAGATTGGTATAAATCTAAGAACTTGATTTCAGTGGAAGAATGCATAACTCAAGGCAGATAGTGTCATTATTTAGAGAATGAGGCTGGACACTTTGGGAGGCCAAGGTGGGAGGATCGCTTGAGGCCAGGAGGTCAAGAGCAGCCTGGGCAACATAGTGAGATCCTGTCTACAAAAAAAATTTTTTTTTAATACAATAAACAAATTTGCCAGGCATGGTGGTGTGCCCCTATAGTCCCACCTACTCGGGAGGCCAAGGCTGGAGGATTGCATGAGGTCAGGAGTTTGAGACCAGTCTGGGCAACACAGCAAGGCTCCATCTCTATACAAAATAATTTTTTAAAAAAAATTAGCCAGGGGTGGTGACATGTGCCTGTATTCCCAACTACTCAGGAGGCAGAGGTGGGAGGATCACTTAAGGCAAGGAGATCAAGGCTGCAATGAGGCTGTGATTGCACCACTGTACTCCAGCCTGGAGCCTGGGTGACAGAGTGAGATCCTAACTCAAAAAAAAAAAAAAAAAAAAAAAAAAGTCGGGGGTAGAATGAAACATGAAGTTCCCAGATGGGCGGAGAGGCAGGAGGAACAGGCTGGAGGGATGCTGAGGAGCAACCATCTTGCAAACAACTCTGGAGAACCCAAGTACATTAGCTGACCCCCAGGATGCCCAGCTCTTAGTCACCTTGAGTTACGACCTGCACTTGTGCATCATCACTAGTTCAAGGCCTGGAGCTACTACCCTCCCACAGGACCTGAGCCAATGGCTACCCTCAAAGGTTCAGCCCATCCATGAGTGGCCAATGGGGAGCAGAGAAACAAAGGCACATTGGCCCCCCTCATCTAGTCCTGCAGCATGATGAGGCCAGGAATTCCCTCCCACTTCTCATTTCAAGTCAACCTGGGGTCCACGCTCAAGAGGGACATGCTCAATCACGCAATCAGTTTCTGGGGACCAAGCATCCCTTTCCCCGGGCCTTGGGGACTCAGGCAATGGCCGAGTGCCACAGCCCCCACTTTCTCTTAAGTGTGATAGATGGACTGAGCTTTCCTGGCAGTTGAAACACTTTGCATTGATTTGTGTATTAGTTTGTATATTGTTTTGAGAGACCAATTTCAAGAGAAGCTGAGCCCGTCGTCCATCAAAGCCCCACAGTGCTTTATCTTCATTCTGAGCTGGCTGCTCATCAGACGCAGGGCAGGCTGCTGCCAAGAGAGCCCGCCGCCGGGGACCTCCGTCTATCACCGCCCGGGGGGACACGCTGCCTCGGGATTGTTCAAACTTCAAGGAAAGTACAGTTCTCCACACCCGCCCACTGTGCTCCTTGGAGAAGACCTGAGGTCTTCTGGTTGGAATTCTTGAGTCTTTGGGATTTTCAACATTTCCAGAGATGAGGAGGCTACAGGAACACTTACAACCATTTTACAGAGAGGGAAGCAGAGTCAAGTGCCGTAAAATGGACGTATACCAAACGCTCTCGGGAGCTGGGTCCGTAAGTTACAAAGAGAACCAGGCTTACCTGGTCTTAGCGGATCTCACAGCCCCTTCACCCTGGCCTGCAACACACACAACCCTCCAGACCTTCCTCCACCTGCACCACTGGGTTTATGCTAGAAGGTTCCCAGTGTGCCTGCTTCTAAGCAGCCTTTGCTGAGGGGGACGAAGAAAAGGGGACCTGCCAAGAGGCCACCGAGGTGGAGGAGTCCTCAGAGACTAACGCAGCAGGAGTTGGGAGAACCTCTTGAAAGGAGACAGGAGAAGTGAGGTGTGTATAAGTCAGGAAGGATGGGCATGGTTTAAATCCTTTTTCTTGGAGAGTAAACATTGTCACATTTCTGCCTCCGCTGCTTCACAGAGGATGCCCCTCTCTGGACAGCCCTTCAGGCATCAGCCTATTGGCAGCCACACATCTTGGAATATGGGGTTGCTGGACACAAATCCATCTGTACCGGCCGGGGCTGACAGCGACTGTCACTCCCCAGGACAGGGTTACCACCTTTCTCTCCCTTCTTCTCTCTCCTCTTCCCACTATTTTAAGGACCGGAGAGTCTTATGGATTTTTCTTCTCCTGTCTTGAATGTGCAAAGGTCTGGGCGACCACAGCAATGCCACCTTCTGGTGTCAAGAGGGAGGTGGAGACAGGCACTGGATGAGGTCCTGGGCACTCCTCGCCCTGGAATTTCAATTCTTCAAAGGGCATCAGAATGCGGTGACCAGCAACCAGGCTCTCAGCTGGGCTTTAGGCAGGGTCACTTGGGCTTGCCCAGGGAACCTCATCTCGGAGGATCTTCCAGGAAGCCTGAGGTCTCCTACTAATGGAACTGTGACTGGCTCACCCAGAGGGGGTCCGGTTGGAACCCTGGAGTGGGCAGTAGATGAAGCAAATAAGATTGACTCTAATAAAAACATGAGAGAAAAAAATCAGAGACCTTCGGTTCATATCCGACCCTTGCATATTCCCATTTGTGGGACCCCACAGCCCTTCCTCTCACCTTCCATAAGGAGTATAATGTTCTGGATTCTTCCATTCTCCTCCCCTCAAAACCTACCTGTTCAAAATGTAGACAGCTCACCAATATGTAAAAAGATGCTCAACCTCATTCAGAACAAAAGAAATACAAATTAAAACTACTCTGAGATTCCATTATCACTATCAAGTTGGCAAAAGGGCTGGGCAACAGTGGCTCAGGCCTGTAATCCCAGCACTTTGAAGGGGCCAAGGTGGGAGGATGGCTTGAGGCCAGGAGTTCGAGACCAGCCTGCACAACATAGTGAGACCCCATTTCTGCAAAAATAAATAAATAAATAAATAATATTTTTTTAAGTTGGCAAAAGACTGGAAGTGTGATAACACACAGTGCTGACAAAACTGTGGGGAAACAGACCCTCAAATTCACTAATGGTAGGAGTGGGATTATTAGGATGTTTTGACTGTAACTTTCTGTGTTATAATAAAAAGAGCATGGCTGGGCGCGGTGGCTCACACCTGCAATCCCAGCAGTTTGGGAGGCCGAGGCAGGTGGATCACCTGAGGTCAAGAGTTTGAGACCAGCCTGACCAACATGGAGAAACCCTGTATCTACTAAAAATACAAAATTAGCCAGGCGTGGTGGCGCATGCCTGTAATCTCAGCTACTTGGGAGGCTGAGACAGGAGAATCACTTGAACTGGGGAGGCAGAGGTTATGGTGAGCCGAGATAGCACCATTGCACTCTAGCCTGGGCAACAAGAGTGAAACTCTGTCTCAAAAAAAAAAAAAAAAAAAAAAAAGAAAAGAAAGAAAGAAAAGTGCATTTGGTCTTTGTCTCCAGTTCCTAGCACACAGCTTCCAAAACCCTTGGGGTTTTCAGAGTGTTAGGAGTATCTTTTGTTGTTTGTAGGAGTCCCCTGTCAACCACATCGGAGTTGACGCAAGATGGAGCCCCTAGATAGCTTCAGGATGGTTCTGGTCACCAGAAAGAACAAACATGTGATCAGAGGGTGGGAACTTTCAGCCCCATCCCCACCCCACCCTGACCTCCAGGATGGGAGGGGGTCTGGAGACAAGGTTCTAAAAACTCTTGAATGATGAGATCCTGGGAGCTTCCAGGTTGGTGAACACACTGGTGTGTTGAGGAAATGGCACTTGGAGGACTCAGGGGCTCTGCCCACCACTCCCACCATGGAAATCACTTCCATTTGATTGTTCGTGACTGCTATCCTTTATAATAAACTAGAAATAGTAAGTAAAGCACTTTCCCGAGTTCTGTGAGCCATTCTGGGGCAAAGGAAGGGGGCATTGCAGAAACCCCAGAATTTACAGTTGGCCAGGCAGAAGTGTGGGTAGCCCAGCCATCTCCTTTGTAGGTAGTGGGGGCAGTTTTGTGGGACTGAGGCCTTAAACCTGTGGAGTCCAGTGCAATCTTTCAGTAGTTACTGTCAAAATTGAATTGAATGGTTGTACACACAATTGGTGCCGGAAAATCAGAGACTTGGTATTGGAAACCCCACATATATTTGATGTCAGAGGTGATGTCAGAAAAAAAAAAGATGAAAAAAATCTATCACAGTTTCAAAATTACCAGAATGTATATCTTTGACCTAGAAACTCCACTTCTAGGAATTATCTTACTGACACACTTAGCAGCATGCAAAATGATATAAATACAACTTTATACATTTTGGCATTGCTTATAGCAGTAAAAGAATGGAAACAGCCAAATTGTCATCTGTATGGGAACTAGTTAAAGTATTGAACATATGTACAATGGAATTCTATATAGCTATAAAAAAAAATTGAAGAAGCTCTATATTGACATGGAAAGATGTGAGACACATTGTTAATTGGGGGAGAAAAGCAAGACGAAGAACAATGTTTATAGTATGCCATATCTTATGTTAGATGAAAGAGAGGGATGGGCACGGTGGCTCATGCCTGTAATCCCAGCACTTTGGGAGGCCAAGGCAGGAGGATCACTTGAGCCTAGGAGTTCAAGACCAGCCTGGGCAACATAGAGAGACCCCATCTCTACAAGATAGATAGATAGATAGATAGATAGATAGATAGATAGATAGATAGATAGATAGATAGATAAGGCAGGGATGATGGTGTATGCCTGTTGTCCTAGCTATCCAGGAGGCTAAGGTGGGAAGATCACTTGAGTCCAAGAGGTCAAGGCTGCAGGAAGCCAGGTTTGCACCACTGCACTCCAGCCTGGGTGACAGAGCAAGGCCCCATCTCAAAAAAGAAAAAGAAAGAGGGATAAAGAATTTAGACTTGTGTTAGCTTTTACTTACATTTCTTAAATCTCTGAAGGGTAAGAAACTAACACCAGTGGTGGCTGCTTGAGTAGGGAGAGGAGCAGGTGAGGCACAAGGAGGGAAGGACATTTGGTACTGATGTGTGACCCACACAGATGTAATAGCTACCCAAGAAAAATAAATACCTATATACTCACAGCAGGCACACTTAGAAGGGACTTTATAGATCCTATTCCACCCTCTTCCCACTATAAAGATGTGGAAATGGTGGCCCCAAAGGCTCCCTGGGTCAACCAGCTCTCAGATTTGGTACAGGATTGCCACCAGAATTCAAGGCCCACAGCCCCCAGTTCAGTGCTCTTTCAAACATACCCCTAGACTATGCCCCTACCTAGGGCAGAGCACAGCAAGATGTGGGCAATATCTTTGGATCACTAGTCCCTAACAGAGCACATGCCCCCTCTTTGTGAAAAGTTTTCTGAATGAATAATCATCGTGTTGCACTTTCTGTGAGACTTGAACCTCTGGCTAAGCTGATTAATTAATTAATCAAAGTGATGGCGATTTACATTCCCCAACCGTGATCGTCACATTTTCCTGGAGGCCACGAATGGTAGGATCACGGGCCCTTCAGCTGAGGAAACATGTCTAGTGAGGAGCCCTTTACCACCTATCAAGTGAAATGCCATTAGACAATTTCCTGCATTTCACCTTCTTGCAGAATCAACCTATGTACAGAAGAAGAAAGGGAAGAAACTGATTAGGCGGATACAGCCAATGTTTAACATACTTAACATAGCAACTCAGGAGAAGAGAAATTATTTATTTGTACAAACATTGGCCAACAAAACCAGTGCCCATGGGGCGTGGCCTTTGAATTGTGTAGGCTGCAGTGGCAATTTGGTGGGTTGCATCTTGCATCATGCCCACCCTTTTTCTTGGTCAAACTTAGCAATTTAACTCCAAACATTCTTACAAGATGGCTGGCAGATGTGCCTTTCAAAACCTGGGATGTGAAGCAAATGAGTATCATCCCCTAATTGCCTGCTACCCCGCCCAGACAGACACGGCACTCACGCCGGCCAGGGGCGAAACCTCAGAACCCTCCAGAACATAACTGTTCATCATCCATAATGTGCGACAAGCCCGGATGCGTCTAAACAGGCCAGGAGAGTTCCGAGGGGGACAAGCTAAGTAAGACAATAAACACGTTGTAAGGCAGATTGAGTGAGGCCATCAATGATGGATGAATGTTTGGTAAATCAAAGAGATCTAAGTTTTACGAGGACAGCCCCATTGGAGAGCTTTTGGTCACAAATTAGAGGCATGCTTGGGTCCTCAGACACGCAGAGTTGACTGCTGCAAAGACAGCAAGAGCGATCAAAGCAGCCAGAGGGAGAACGGGTAAGTGAGATGAATGGAGATCAAATCCCATTATAACCAATTCTATTACAAAGAAAATTTCACCTTAACAAAAATATACCCAAGCCCCAGGCATTGGCCCATAATAATCATATATTGTTCAAATAAGCCGGTGCTAAGCATGCTGTTCTTCAGTTCTTCTCTAACAGTCCCTAGCTATCACAACACTCCAGCTCACACATCCCCATTTCCCGCATGATGAATTACTGGCAGCGTGTGACAATACCTGCATTCTTTTCCAACCCCCTGACTGTGGGAGGCGACTTTTGAAATGCCCTCTTGGAGGGTGATGTTCTGAAAAACTTTAAGGAATTGGTCTTTATAAGAATCTTTACCTCATCTCATAGTTTCCATCAAATTAGCTGCCTAGCTCCAGGATCATCAGGAAGATACTTTAAAATGTTAGATAAACACCTCCATAGATGCAGGAAAACACGGGGGGCGGGGGGTTACAAAGATATAAACCCTGGTTATTTGCTTACATTTGAACCCAATCTTTTATTTACTTTTTAATTTCTATTAACTTTTTCACACACAGTTTTTTATTTTTATGGGCTTAAATATAAGATTATTCCATCTTTTTCTGTTTTAATTTTATTATACGTATTTAAAGTATATAACATGATGTTTTAACACACATATAGAGAATGAAATATTAATAGTTACTATAGTGCATTAAAATATCCATTTTCCCACAAATCTGCCCAATTTTTTTTTATATAGTAAGAGCACCTAAAAATCTACTCTTCTGGGAAAAAAATCTTGAATGCATAACAATGTGTATCACAGCTTCGCTTTTAACAGGAAAAGACTTGGAAACAACACACATGTTTATCAACAGAATACATAAATAATGATCCAATGGAAAAATGCATAGTTGTCAAAATTAAGGAACCTAGGGCTTACATGTATCAACATGGATCCATTGTACAAAAAAAAAGTTTCAGGCAGATATATGCAGTATGATACCTTTATATAAACTTAAAAGTACACGAAATAAGATATTAAGGACATATGTGGCCAGATGCTGTGGCTCCATGGGATTACAGTAGCCTGTAAACCCAGCTACTTGGAGGCCAAGGCCAGAGGACTACTTGAGGCCAGGAGTTCAAGCATAGCCTGGGCAACATAGCAAGACCCTATCTCTACAAAAATATTTAAAAATTAGCCAGGTGTGGTGGCTCATGCCTGTAGTCCCAGCTACTCTGGAGACTGAGGATGGAGGATCGCTTGATCGCAGGAGTTTGAGGTTGCAGTGAGCTGTGATCCTACCACTGCACTCCTGCCTGGGCGACCAAGCAAGATCCTGTCTCTTTAAAAAAAAAAAAAAAAAAAAAAAAGTATAGATATTAAACGTATAAATACATGATGCATGGAAATGAAAACATCAAAGTTAGAACACTTGTTTCATCTTGGGACAAGATAACCATGGTGGGTTTCAACTATACTTACATATTTTGTTTCTTAAACTGATAGGAAGATGCATAGTATTGATACAGGAGTGCTGGGAAAGGAAGGGCATGGTCCCTTTAAGTGAAAGGAAGAAGGGAGGGGAAGTGCTGGGTAGAGGAGGGCGTGGTCCATGGTTAGGGCTCTACCTTACGGACCCAGGTGAGGACAGGCTCTTCTGACTTTTCCCAAAACGTTGCATTTCCCAAGACCACCCTGGCTCTCCATGCCCCCATCCTGGGCCTATAAAAACCTGAGACCCTAGCAAAGCAGAGACGGAAGCTGCTGTATGGTGAGAGGAACACATCGGCGGAAGAAGACAAGCAGCCGGACGTTGAGGGGAGCATGCTAGCAGAAGAGCACGCCAACAGACGGAACCCGCACTCTGACTGATCTCAACCGGCGGGACAAGGCAGAGTTTGGCCGGAGCAATTGGAGGAAAGCCGGGGCCCCGAGTGGCCCAACTCCAGGGAAAAACCATCTCCCTTCTGGCTGCCCCATCGGCGGAGAGCTACTTCACTTAATAAAACTTTGCATTCATTCTCCAAGCCCACATGTGATCCGATCCTTCCGCTACACCAAGGCAAGAATCCAGGATACAGAAAGCCCTCTGTCCTTGCAACAAGGTAGAGGGTCTAACTGAGCTGGTTAACACAAGCCTCCTATAGACGGCAAACGAAAAGAGCACACAGTAACACACGCCCACTGGGGCTTCAGGAGCTGTAAACATTCACCCCTGGACACTGCCGTGGGGTCACGCCCTTCGAGGGGGCCAAGGGAACCTTTCCCGTGTCAGTATTCATTAAATAGTCTTTGGATTTTTTTTTTAATATCTAAAATATTTCCCAATTTAAAACAAAAAGGAGTCAGTGACCAAGAAAATTTGGAATACAAAATTTCACATTTGCATTCCTGGCCCCTGTAAACTAATGTGTCCAGCCCACGTTAACCACCTCTGCCCCTCATCTCAGTAGCTGGTCTTATCCTGAGCTGTACGTGTCTTGTCTCCCATTAACCAATAATGTAGCTGATAGTCCTGTGACTCTGGTCTTGAGAGTAGGCCAGGGGCTCTATTGAAAACAAGTTCATGGAAGTCCTTTATTTCCCCTGCATGAGATTGCTAGTTTATCAGCTATGTACTAGCAATTTTTAATTATGATTATTATCAATGTATGTTCAGAAAATAAGTTTCTTAAATGTCTTTTCATGATGACTAAAGTAATACGTAGTCATTATATAGAATTTGGAAAATAAGTATCAAGAACAAAATGAAAATCACTTGTATTACCACCATCCAGAGGCACTGTAAACCAATATGTATATTTATAACACCAGAATCCCACTGAAACATAATTATATATCTTTATTGTTTTCACTTGGCGTTTCCTTTGACAGCATAATTTTATTAGCAGAATAATATTTCATCTCAGGGATGAATCAGAATTAATCAACCATCTCCACACTGTTGAACATAAAAAGTCTATATTTTCTCTAAAAAATACATTCAACACAGTATTTGTAGTTAAAAAACAAACACTTCCACTCAGATTTCAGATTCACATAATTGTGATTAAATTGCAAGATCACCAGGTACAACAGGTTTGGGAATAAACAGAGTAGATTCTTAGAAGGCAAGAAACTCTATGAAGCCTTTAGTGCATTCCTGGCGTCTATCAGAGCGTGTCACTGAAGGAACTGGGAGCTTGGTAATTGAAAGTCAGTTAAGAGAGTAGAATCGCGGAATCCAAAAGGTGTGTTATATATGTTTATTTGACAGATAATTACCCAATTCCCCTTCAGAAGTTCATAACTTACATATGAAACATCAACCTATGAAAAGGATAGTTTCTCTGCATCCTGACCACACAGAACATTGCATTTTTATCAGACTGACAAAAAGTTTGCTGATCTATAAGACCAAAACACTGGTATCTCATTTTTGTTTTGATTTGCATTTAATTATTAGGAAAACTGAGCCTACTTCCATGCTTCTTTGGCTGTTCATATTTCTTTTTATGTTACTTCCCCATGCATTCATTGACCTAAGTATGTTTCAGAAATGCTTCACTCTTCTGGCCGGGCATGGTGGCTCATGCCTGTAATCCCAGCATTTCAGGAGGCCAAGACGGGTGAATCACCGAGGTCAGGAGTTTGAGACCAGCCTGGCCAACATGGTGAAACCCGGTCTCTACTAAAAATACAAAAATTAGCTGGGCGTGATGGCGCACACCTGTAATCCCAGCTACCTTGAGGCTGAGGCATGAGAATCATTTGAACCGGGGAGGCAGAGGTTGCAGTGAGCCGAGATCATGCCACTGCACTCCTGGGTGACAGAGCAAGACTCCGTCTCAAAATATGTATATATATTCTTCACTCTTCTGATCTCTCTCAGTGGTAGCCCTCCCAAGTCTTAAACCTTTATGACTTTTTCCTGTTTCTTTTGTCATCTTCATGGATATGGGGAGGGAGGAGAGATAAAACCTGTGTATCTAGTCTGCCATCAATTTTTCGCAGACTTTTAGAATCCATAGACTTACACAACTTAAAAATGGGAATTGTCAGTTCTTTGTTTTGCTAAGTTAGGACAATTAAGGAGGAAAATCTCCTACCATCCACTTTGACCATTATTTATTTAAAAAGGAGAGAGGAGGTGCAGATGGGTGAGTGGTGTGAGGGGATAGGACATTTGAATATATCTACAAGAAAAGCAAGAGCACAATTTCCAAGCTAAGGATGGCCCATCGAAAGGACAGCTGCTAACCTTACACCAGGGTTTTTACTGAGAAGGACGAAAGCTTTGCCACCTGTCTCATGGCACCTCTCTATGGACTGGCATTTGGGAACCTCTGCCCCAGGAACCCACACTGTCCACTTCTCTTCCTGGAATTGCCCCTCCCACCACCACGAGCACCCCCAGCCTTGGCTGCTAAGCATCCTTGAACACTTTCACTACCAGGGAAAATTTGTGGTTGATACAAGAAACCAGGTCAGATAGCTCCGAGGTCTAAAATAGACTACAGGAAGGTCAAAAGCCTTGTCCAGTGAGGGGATTCACACGGTACCATGCAGAGAGTTAGAACGAGGCCCATCCATCTCCACTCAAACCATTCCTGCTGCCACCTGTGATCTTAACCCCGCTGTTAAGTCTAGGATGGCTACAACACTTCTGCTGATCCCCACTGTCAGTCCATCCCACACTGCCCCTACAAGAATCTTGCTACCTTGACCCTTTTGCCCTGTGCTGAAAGCCTTCACTGCCATCCCCTTTTCCCTCCCCCCACCACACACCCCTCCTTACCCTTGACCCAAACTATTCTTCCAGACTGATCTTCCATAAGATGCTTTCTGGGGGAGTATTGCTTTTACTGCCCAGCATAATTTATATACTTTACATTGTATCATTTAGCAATTCTTAGATGCCTGGCACCATCCTAAGCACTTTTCACATGTTTCATTATCACCTTCCCCTTCTTTTTGCAACAGACCCTAGAGGTGGCCTCATGACCCTCCCTCAGGCATCCTGCTCTCTCTGCTGGAAACCTGCATGTTCAGAGACATACAGGGATACCAGGGCCTGGGGCAGGGCCTGGAAGAGGACGTTCATGAGCAGCTGCTGCTGGGAGTCACCAGTGCTTCCCTGCCCTGGCAGAAACCCCTGTGTTCTTCCAGTCAATCCTCCTGGGACTGAAGCCACTTGGTGCTATTGCTTATCATCCCCAAATCCCCAACTCACATGTGTGCACACCTGGGAACCTGCCCCAGTCCTGCCTCCCATGGCTACTCTTTCCATCTTTAATGCCCTTCCCTGACCACCACGCCCAGTCTCTTAGCCATCCCAAGGCGTGGTTCAGAGGCTGCCCGCTCTTTAAAGCTTCTCTGGGTACTTCAGCAGAAATTGGTCTCTCCCTTCTCTGATATTCCCAGCACCTTCTCGCCTCCAGCCGTAAGCACCCTCGTATTTCTTTGTGCACATGTCTTCCTGGAACCTGAGGTCAGGATACTGGTCTATACCTTTGATCACTCATTATTTCCTACGCATTGTAAGTGCTCAATAAATATCTGTTAAGAAATGAATGGGAAAAGAGTCACTCCCAGGCAGCAAAATTCTTTTGAGGAGTTGTCTATGGCAAGGCATTCACTAAACAGAGCTATTCAAAGATGTCATGAATACAGGAAGCCTCCTATCACTGAGGCACTCACAAACAGGCTTGTTGGGAATGCCAGGCTGGTGACTGACATCTCAGATGGAGCCTGGGGAGGGCAAGGCAGGGGGTGGTGGTGGGGCCTAGGAGTGGATGAAATCGCTTCTAACTATTTCATTCTATGGAAAGCATCTGGGACTTTGAAAGTCATATGGATGCAGGATCCCCAGAACGCTCACTTGACTCATGTAGCCTTTGTTTGAACATGTGATCCGATCTTCTTTCTTGGTTTTCAGGTTTTAATTAAAAAGGAATGGTGCCAGAAATGGCACTGTCAGCCCTGACTCATCTATCCTCCTGGAGTTAATCAGGACTGACCTCCCAAAGGGATGAGGTTTGGGGTGGAACGTTCTAGACAGCCATCGACTTAGAGCAGTATTTCCCAAAAAGCTGCTTCTCAGAGGTCTATCAGAAGTCTTGTAAATAAATAAATAAATAGAGGTTGAGGTTGAGGGGAGGGGTCTCCATGATCAAATAAGTTTAGGAAATGTTGCATATTATACTCCCCTTTTAGATGTTAGCAGTATACATTTAGCAGTAAAAGACTCTAAGAAACCTTGAAATGTAGACATCTGTTTGATTTCATCCAACCCAGCATATTTTCCAGGCTGGTTTTGTCACAAGACACTTCTTTCGGAAGGCGGGTTTAAGAAACACTAACCCTGACAAGTAATAACCAGGAAAGCCACAACTTAGGACTAGGGCTCAACACCTGAGTGTCCCAGGTCAGTGGGTTTAGCCTCTCAGGGTAGACAGAATGCCCATAAATATTTGTCCCTGAAACTCAATGATTTGGGGGATCATCCCAGCCCTGAACTGGGGCTGATGCAGGTTCACACCCTGTGCCTTGCATGATATCAGTAAGCACCCTGGATAGCTTGGAAGCAGTCAGAAATCTACAATTAACCAGAGGGATGGCAGTGTGGAGGGAAACACAGAATGTCCACTTTTCTACTTTTCTTTCATCTCTTTTCCCATTTGCACTCTCATTTCTAGTTTCCTTTCACAACCTGTTACATATGTATCTGCTAGACATCCAGAAAGTCACTCCCAGAGTCTCCCTCTCCCCACCACCTCTCCAGATCAGCAGAAACATTAGGAGACCAAGAAAACATTACAAAGTCCTTGTTGATTGCGTCCACATTATCTTATAACTTTCAGTAGAATTTTGGGTCCTCACGGAAACTAACTTTAAGATGATCCAGTTTAACCTGCTTCCTCTCTGAGGTCCAGAGGGGTAACATGGCTTGCCCAAGGTCACACGACTAGTGAGTGCAAGAGCAAGACTCCAACTGAAGTCTCCTGTCTCCAAGAATGGTGTTATTTCTACTCACTGCAGCAGTCTGTTCATTATGTAAATCCCCAGAGCATCAGCTTGAGTCCCCAAAAAAGATCAAATCATGATTTATGTCACTTCTAAGTTTACAGAGGATTACATTCAGAATTCTCTTCCCTGTGAGGTCAGAGCCATGCTTCCCATCACAGACTGGGATGGTACCCAACCCAGCACAGTTGTGCATGCAGAATGACAGCCTCCACATTTAGACAATGACTCATCCCTTCGAATGTCACTGGGCTTGGAACAACTTGAAAGAGAGGGAAGGAAGGATAGAGATGTTGAAATCTTGGTGGTGTGCTGATGGAGACACACTCCTGCGAATGAAAATCAAAAATGAATGCTTCTGCTCCCTCCCTCACTGGCTGATACCCAATTAAAACTTTGATACCAATAAAACTTTGAGAGCCAGGCATTGCTTTAATAAGGAAAAGACTGAGTTATACATGCAGGAAAATGTCTACAAACATCCTAATCTTGATTGCTTTCTGGGCAATGCTAATTTGTGAAAATCAGTGAGAAATGCACGTGGGAGATAAAGACAAGTTAGTGGTCCACATTGATGAATAGAACTTTGCTGTTTATGCCTGCTGCAAACCTGGGAAATAATCTCCGGTCACTGCCCTCCAAAAGCTAACAATGTAATGAAAAGCCAGAATGAAGACCTGGCAGAAACACACAAGTATATGGTATTTAATTTAAAGAGAACATCATATTCTGGTGTTGGAGAAAAACATCAAGGACGATCCAGGTCAGATGGGGTTAATCAAAGAGGACTTTGTGAAGAGGTATGAGGTTTGTGCCATGAGATTTGGAAGGAAGGAAGGGCCAGATGGCAAGAAGGCTAGGAAGCAGATGCCCAAAGCAGGTGAATGGCTTGTACATATGCCCAGAAGAGGGGAAATGGTGATGACAGCAAGTCCTCACATCAGGAAGAGAAGGCTGTTTATATTCACATATTTCTCTACACTCCTCAAAGCAAGTTACCCCATTCAACATGGACAATGACTTCAGGAAAGAGGTAAGAAAGGGATCAAGTTCATTTTACAGAGAGAGAAACAGTTTAATAAGATAAAGCTTGCCTTAGGGCTTATAGCCAAGAGGTGATAGAGCTAAATCTTGAACCTAGGTCTTTGAACTCCAACTATAGAGCATTTGGGGGGTTCCTTTAACAATCCTCTTAATCATAAACAAAAACATAGACAAATTCATATCTTTTAAAATATCCCAATGAGGTACAGGTATGGGATGAGGGAATATGCCGTATACTTTCCAAGGTTATAATTACCTTATTTATAAATAGTTATAAATTTGACCTGTTCAATTTGTTAGTCAAGAGTTATGGAAAATAAATTAATGGAGTCAAGATCACAGTTTCAACATCTCAGGAAGAATGGTTGAGAACATAGCTGTGCCATTGATCTCTTAGCTCACCAAAGTACACCAGTCTGCAAAAGCTTGAGGTGACGGGGTAGCAAATAGAGGCCTTGATATTAGAAAATGAATCTCTCAAATGCACAAATCTCCAAAAATGGAAAAATATCTCCAAATATCTACTTAACAATGAAGTGCACAAAATCTTTACACATGCAAAAACTGGGATATTATTGTTAACTTGAAGTTAAACTGGGCTGGGTACTTACTCTTTTCCCTCTGCAGCCTGAATTCAGAAACTTCCAGCTGGAATGCAGCCATGTCTTTGCACAAAATCATCCGCTCTTAAAGAGTGTCAGATCCAAAATTGCTTAACTTTTATCCCTAATTAAAAAGGCCAGAAGAATGCTTGGTAAATACGTTGGGTCTAATTAAGTCTGATTGCCTTGCAAAATGGAAGCAATGTATTCGACTTTTTACATTTTGAAATTCCAAGGTTATCTATGCTCTTAATTGGCCACAAATGATAACCTCTGTATGTGGAATTCAATGGTTCAAGAGCACACGAACCACAGGATCAACCAAATTCTCAGGTACTGTGAAAGAGGCTGTGCCTTCTGCCATCACTTTGTCTCTCTGCAACACTATGATCCTCTACCCCCACACACATGAAGAAGTCCCGGGATCCCTTCTCTTCTCATTGACATTTTCTCCCTTGTCAATGGTTCTCCTACTTGGCTGTACATTAGAATCACTAGGGAGCTTTAAAAATACTCATGGCTGGGTGCCACCCCCAGAGGTATTGATTTCATTGATTTGGAGAATGGCCTGGTGTTGGAATGTTTTAAAGCTTTTAATAGGCAGCTAAGCTTGAGAATGACTGCAATTCAGTGATCTTGTCCAGTGCCTAGGTTTTAAATCTATCCACAGGCTATGACTCCCAAATTTAATCTTCTGTTTGAACTCTCCCCTGAGTTCCAGAATTATTCATTCAAACTGCTTACTTGACATGTTCACTGGGTATCTAAAATGCTTCACAAACTTCCAAAGTTGAAAATACAACTCTTGATTTCTCCCGGCTTCCAATATGTTTCTCTTCCAGTGGCTCCCATGGTAGTAAGTAGCTCAAACCAAAAACCCAGAAGCCATCCTTGACTCCTCTCTTTTCCTCATATTCCACAACAAATTCATGAGTAAAGTCTTGTTTGTTCTACAACCAAAGTAGATTTCATATTCATTATGGTAGGCAGCCTCAAGATGGCCCCCAAAGAGCCCCGCTTCCTGATATCCATATGTAGTCCCCTCCCACATTGTACAAGGGTTTGAATTGCATAACCAATAACATGTGGCCAAGTTGACGGCATCTCACTTAGAGATTAGATTATGAAAAGATTGCTCACGTGGCAGGGAATGAAAGCCTCTGGCCAATAGCCAGCAAGGAAATGAGCCTTCTAACAATCACACAAGTGAGCTTGGAAGTGAATTCTTCAGTCCAGTTTAACCTTGAGATGGTTGCAGGCCCAGCAAATGATTCAATTCAACATCATAAGAGACAGTGATTCAGAAACACCCAGTTAAGTTGCTCCTAAACTTTTAGTCCTCAGAAACTGTGAGATACAAGTGTTTATTGTTTTAAGCTGCTAAATTTGGGGGTAATTAGTTACACAACAACAGATAATGAATTCATCTACATTTTTGTATCTCATGATTACCATTTACCTCAACCTACCTCTTTTCTTATCTGCACTCCTGCAGTAGCCTTCTAACCTGTCTCCCTTTCCCACTTCTGCTCTTCAAGAATTTGTCATCCACATTTGTATTTTTTAAATAAAATTAGTTCACATCCCTCACCCGTTTAATACCCTTCAATGGCTTCCCAGTTGACTCAGAATAAAAACCAGTGCCCCCCAAATAGTCTTTCACAACCTAATTCCAATCTACATATCGAACTTATTCTCATTCCTCTTTTCTCATTTCTTATCATGATCCAGCTATATTGGCCCTTCATTTTACACCAAGACTCTTGATTTCTTTATTGTTAGAGGGGCTAGGAGAAAGAGGAAAATTCTAACAACAGGGGAACAGGATCCTGGTAACACTGCTCACTACGAAAATGACTTTCAGCCACATCTCTGAATGTGTTCGTTGGGCTTGAAGGCAAAGTAGTGTGGTGTGGAATAAGAATAGGTGCTTTTGCTTCTGGCAACATGTTGAACTAAATGAGGAGAGAGTACCTTCCCAGTATAGAACATCAAAATACTGGCTAAAACATAAAACATATTTTTAGATCATGGCTGAGTTAGCAGGAGAATAAGGAAAACAATCAGAGGAAATAAATATAAGGAAATAAAATTAAATGGGGATAAGTAAGCCACAGAAGCATTTTCCTTTAGGAAATCCTTGGATTTCCTAATGGCCTAGAAACATATATGACACATAAGAGACACATATGAGACTGGAGAAAAATCCTAGGACCTGAGTAGAATGGGACTTTTATTAGCAGGAATGCCCATGAAATGACACCTTAGCGGCCCTACAAAAAAGGATTTTTCTGACTCAGCCTTGGCCCTTAGAGTAGGAACTGGCAGAGAGAAAAACATCTTACCTAATGTTTCCTACCACAAGCTAATATTTGTAAGTCTTCAAGGCTGGAATTCATACCACCTGTGGGTCCAGAAGGTAAAAATAAAAAACTCCAAACTTAGTTTAAAGTGTTCCCAGATAGATAGTGCTCTAAGCATCTAGCAAAAATGACACAAATCCTCTCTGGAGGAATGAACCCTCAACTTAGACCTCTTGTAATTTTTACAAATAAAGTGCAAATCCCTACATGCATGGGAACAAGCCAACATGAGTAAGAATCACAGAAACAATAAATTGCAGAATCAGACCCATAGAGCCTACAAGTATTGAATTATCAGATAAAGAATTTTAAATAAGTTTCATATAGTTAAAGAAATAAAAGGGAATTTATAATATTACAAAGGAGCAAGAGATTATCAACGTCAAACCAAATAGTTTTAAGAACCAACTATAACTCCTTAAAGTGAAATCATAATAAATTAAATTCAAAACTCATTGGATGGGTTAAACAGCACATTAGACACAGCAAAAGTGTATCTGGCAAACTGGAAGATATAGCTGGAAAATTACCCAGAATGCACCAGGGAGAAAAAGGTGAAAAATACAAATAAGGGATAAAAAGACAGGAAAGAAAGAATGAGAAAATGCAACACAAGTATAATTGGGGTCCCAGAAGATGCAAATAGAGAGAAAAAGGAAGAAGAAATATTTGAAAAAATAATGGCTTCGAATTTTTCAGAGTTGATGTCTGTATTAGATTGTTCTCATGCTGCTAATAAAAACATACCCAGGACTGAGTAATTTATAAAGAAAAGAGGTTTAATTGACTCACAGTTCTACATGGCTGGGGAGGCCTTACGATCATGGTGGAAAGCAAAGGGGAAGCAAGACACATCTTACATGGTAGAAGGTAAGTGAGAATCTGTGCAGGAAAACTTCCATTTATAAAACCATCAGTTCTTGTGAGACTTATTCACTACCACAAGAACAGTATGGGGGAAACCACTCCCACGATTCATTTATCTCCACCTGCCCCACCCTTAACGTGGGGATCATTATGATTCAAGGTGAGATTTGGGTGGGGACACAGCCAAATCTATCAACACTGCTTCTCAGTTTCAGGGAATCCAACCAATCCCAAGCAAGACACATCATAATAAAATTGTAGAAAACCAAAGTCAAAAAGAAGATCTTAGAAACAGTCAGGGAGTTTTTTAAAGAAGAGAGGAAAGCACTAGTCAAGGAATCAAGATTACAAAGATTAGACTGACAGCTGACCTCCACAGCAACAATGAAAGCTAGAAAGTAGTAAAATGGTATCTTCAAAATGCTAAGAGAAAATCACTGTCAGCCGGGCATGATGGCTCACGCTGGTAATCCCAGCACTTTGGAAGGCTGAGGCGGGAAGATCATGAGGTCAGGAGATGGAGACCATCCTGGCTAACACGGTGAAACCCTGTCTCTACTAAAAATACAAAAAAAAAATTACCCAAGGGGTGGTGGCATGTGTCTGTATTCCCAGTTACTGGGGAGGCTGAGGCAGGAGAATAGCTTGAACCCAGGAGGCGGAGGTTATAGTGAGCTGAGATAACGCCATTGCACTCCAGCATGGGTGACAAAGCGAGAGTCTCTCTCTCAAAAAAAAAAAAGAAAGAAAGAAAGAAAGAAAGAAAGAAAGAAAGAAAAAAAGAAAGAAAGAAAGAAAAAAGAATATCACTGCCAACTGAGAATTGTATTAAATATATGCATGGAAACTATATTTCAAGAAAAAAGGAAAAATGAAGCTATTCTCAGACATACAAAAAGTTCATTACAACAATCCTCCACTAAAGGAATATCTGAACTAAAATATGTACCTTAGGAAGAGGAAAAATGATACTAGAAAAAAATGGTGAAATATAAGAATGACTATTAAGCAATAAAAATAGTAAATGTGTGAAAATAAAAAGAAATATGACTACATAAAGTATAACATGCATATCTGATTTGTGGAATTACAATCAAGCTAAGCATTGAAAAACACAAAAAAATTGAAATATTTTACTAATGAAGTTCACTTTCTAGCTGGGGAAATTGACAATCATCAATTGAGGAAATTAAAAAAAGAAAAGAAAAAAACAGATCATCTAAACGGTAACAAAGAATTAAATTCTTTGCTACACAAAGAATTTAAATAGGATGATGTGAGAGCCAAAGACTTGGGAGCCATATTGGGCTTGGTGATCAGGGAAGATTTCTCTGAGCAGGTGACATTCAAGCTGAGATCTGAATCACAGGAGGGAGCCAACCACGTAGTTGTGGAAAACAGCATTCCAGGCAGAGAGAAGAGTTAACACAAAAGCCCCCTCTCTGTCTGAATCAACATCTCTGAGTTTCAGTTTCTTCAGTTATAAAATGAGGATAACAGTTTCCTCATACTGTAAAAACCAACTTGGATGAGCTTTTGTATATGAAGTACTTTCAAATTTTTTAATTGTAATGCAGATGGTAATGTTATGGAGACAGCCTTGCTTCCTGCAAGGAATATACCATGGACCAGCCAGAGCAAGACTTAAGTTCTAGGTCTGACAATTTTTGTATAAACATACTGAGATCCAGTGTCCTCACTTGTTAAATGGGAATGATGCAGTTGTCATAAAGATTAAAGGGTGAAACATTCATACAGAGCTTGGAACGCTGCCTGGCACACAGTAGAGCTCATTAGGAATTAGTTTATTTCCCTTTCCTCTGCTAAAATATTATCTCTTCTGTAAAGATGTTAGTGACTGCCTCTATTTTCCATACTCCGACTCCATCTAGAAGTTCTCTTTCTTCTCCGCTCTCCCACTGCACTTTACCTACAAGTCTCTCTCAGTAACTCCTTCCCTCACCCCCATTTTTCTCAGTGGTCTGTAAAAGTCATAAGTTCACAGACCTTATTCTAGCCATCTTTTATTCTCCATAGTAGGTAACCCAGTGTCTCACACAACATAGGTATTTAATAAAATGCTTAAATGAGTGGGAGAATGAACACATGAATTCAAGTTGGGATATCTCTACTACCAGGGAACCAACCATTCCGCAAGGTAGCTAATTGCATGGCTATAGTTGCTTAAAAGTTCTCTCTCATATTGAATTGAAATATCTCAATGGTAGATTTTACACTAATGGTTCCCACTGAATCACATCTGTGGAATCCATAAGCTTCTGTTGTCTGCAACCTTGACCAAGGGCTTGCCCATACAACTCATTTTAGCTAATGGAACAAACATGATGCAAGCAGAGGCTTGATAAGTCCTGTTTTGGGGGCTTACACTCTTGGCTCACAGCCATCACCATTCAAAGAAGCCCAAATTTTCCTCCTTGAGGATGAAAGGGCTCATGGTTCAAGGGACTCAACTGAGCCCAGAGCCTTGCCAATCACAATGGGAGTGTAGTCATGTCAGCCCAGGCAAAACAAAACCAGCAGAAGTACCACCTAGCCAACCTACAAAATTGTGACACTCCATTTCCAAGGTAGTTCGTCACCCAGAAATAGATAACTGAAACACTTCTCCCTTACCTTCTATACTCAATTTATAAAAGCAAGTATGAGCTCTCTTCCATGTGACAAGCTTCAAACGGCTGAAGACAGATCTCTCCCTCCTGGGTCTTCTCCAAGCTGAACACCTTTCATTCTTCAATAGATTTTTACTATTGGAAAATTTCTCCAAAGGTGCTCTGGTTTACCCTTCTCTTTTATAAGCATAGGGCTCAGCATAGTAACATACTCATCATGTTCTAGCAGGGTGACCCTTAGGGACACTGTAATTCCACTGCTCCAGATGCTCTGCTTCTTCCAGGATCCAAAGCCAGGGTCCACGTGACCTTTCTGACATCCTTGTTGTGCAATTGTTCATATTGCATGAAGGGCCATAAATCCCAGGCCTTTTCTCATGAACTCTGTGAAGTCACATCTTTCAAATCCTGCACATAAAAACTTTACCATTTAAACCTACATGTGGGGCTAAGTGCAATGGTACGCCTATAATCCCAACACTTTGGGAGGCCATGGCAGAAGAATTGCTTGAGCCTAGGAGTTCAAGACAAGCCCTGGCAACATAGCGAGACCTCATTTCTACAAAAAAATTAAAAAATTAGCCACGCATGGTGGCATGTGCCTGTGGTCCCTGCTACTCAGGAAGCTGAGGTGGGAAAATGACTTGAGCCTGGGAGATGCAGGTTGCAGTGAGCCATGGTCACGCCACTGCATTCCAGCCTGGGCAATAGAATGAGACTCTGCCTCAAAACAAACAAGCAAGCAAACAAACAAACATGTGGGTTCCCACTAAACTGATCATAATCGTTAGGAACTTTCTAAGCCAAAATTCTAAATATAGCAATGTTTTCTCCTAACTTTCCTCATCACACTTTTCTAGCAAAATCTGTTAATTCCAGCTGTTGCCACTTTTATTCCATTGTCTCCTAGCCCACCATATTAGTCTCCTCAGTCTGCCATAAAAAGTACAGGCTGGGCGGCTTAAACAGCAGACATTTATTGTCTCACAGGTCTGAAGGTTGCCAAGTTCAGGTCATGGTGCCAGCACATTCAATTTCTGGTGAGGGCTCTCCTCCCGGCTTGCAGACAGCCACCTTCTCTCTGTATCTTCACATGGCCTTTCCTTCACCTGTGTAGGCAGCAGTGGGAGCAGCACGCAAAGCCCTCATCTCCAAATACCATCACGTGGAAGTCAGGGCTTCAATCCATAAATTCTGGGGGATACAATTTTCAATCCATAATACCCACTATAATCAGGCTTTCTATTGGGCCACTCAACTGAAACTGCCATCAATGACCTCCCGTGATGACATGACAGAATGACAGAGTTGGTCATTCCCTGCTCCTGGGTATGCTTTCTTTCATTGTCTTCAGAGGAAGCCCCCTCTCGGTTTCCTCCTGTTCCATTGGCCATTCCTTCTCACTTTTTGCTGGATCCTTGGACTTCTTCCCTTCTTTACCTACCCCCACTCTCTAAAGTCATCTGAACAGCTCCCAACGTGATTTCTCAAGTCCCAACTTCTCCCCAGAATTTCAGACTCATAGATACAATTGCCTACTAACTATCTTCATAGCACAATGGATGGCCTCATTTAAACCTATTTAAATAGAACTCTTGGTTTTCCACCCCTCCCCAGTCTACTCCCCATCTCAATAAATAACGGCTCTAGTCCCAATGTTCCTGATTGCTTAGTCCAGAATTCTTAGAATTACTGACTCCCCTCTCCATTCCATAACAGATTCTTGCAACTCTACCTGTGAAGTATCATCGGAATCCTACTATTTTCACCACCTCTATCACTCAGCTAGTCTAAACCACCACAGTCATAATCTAGATTATTAGAATAACTGCCTAACTGGTCTTCCAGCTTTTGCCCTTGACCCTCACAGTAGCCTCCTCTGCAGGTGGCAACCAGAGTCATCACATGAGACACAGTCAATCACACCTCTCGTCTGCTCAAAATCGGCCAGTGGCATCCTATGTCACTCAGAGTAAAATCCCAAATCATGACCATGGCCAGAACGCTCTGCACGATCTGGCCTTAGCTGTCTCCCTGCCCTTGCCTCCCCCCATTCTTGCCCTCACTCACTCCACCCCAGTCACACGTGGCTTCCTTGCTGCTGCACAAATATTCTCAGCATACTCCTGCCTCAGAGACTCTGCATCTGCTGCTCTCATTGCCCAAAAACACCCGTCTCCTGAATCTCAGCAAATGCTCCCCTTCGTTTTATACAGGTCTCCTCTCACAGACCACCTTCTTGGAGAGGCCACCTTTCTGCAGTCAGGATGGTTCTCTGTAACACTTACCCCTCCAGAACATGGGTCTGTCTCCCCACTAGCATATAAGCTTTCCATGAGAACAGGAGGGCTTTGTTTCCTTCCCTGCTGCATGCCCAGTGGTGGAACCAAGCCCAGCTCAGCCTAGGTGTTCAACATTAGTTGAATAAATAAGTTCATTATCCCTCTCAGCCTTGGCCCATCTGCAAACTGGTCATGCATATCAATGATATGTGTCCAAGAAACTGATGTTTTTACATGGTCAAAAGATACAATAAAAAATAAGCTCTGTGGAGGAGCAGTGGCAAACATAGCCTTAAAGATGAATAATCCTAGGTGCAGACAGTGGAGCACCCTGAATGACCAGCCAGAATCTGAATTTTTTCCCTCACAGACAACAGCCATTAAAGCTTTCTGTGTGTAAAATGATAGGAACTGTCTCATAAATAACTTTCATTGGGAGCATTTTTAAAAAATATTACTTAGATCGATTTGGAAACAACTTGACATTTTCTTTTTTCATTAATTGGCTTTTCGAACATGTTGACAAGTATGGTTCATTTTGAATGGTCCTAAGTAATTCTCTGGACCAGGGCCGGGACCACCAGGTTACTTGCAAACAAATGCACGTGGCTGTGAATAAATAGATTTATGCATCTGGGTCTTCTGACCATGTTTCACACCCATAGCACATGAATTTCTTATGTAACACCTGTGCACAACTATATATAGTATACACAGAATCTTGTTTTCATATCATACGTATAGGCTCTTGCCAGAACTTTCTTCCAAGCAAGGGAGTCTGAGAAAAAAGCCGAAGGAACAGAATGGAAGAAGACGAACCAAGCTGGCATCAGCTCGGCCACGCACACACCAAACTGTGATGAACTCACATGTGTACGAATACCCTGGCCCAACAGCTGCTGGCATTGACAGCTCCGTGGCAGCAGAGTGGCTGAGAGAATAGAAATCTTTTTTATTTCTAACAGGCTTGTAGTTGAAGAGTAAAGGGAGCAGTTGAGGCCATTCTGAGGATTTGTTCATGAATTTCAAGTGGATTACAGTTCCCCCCAGCCATTGCAGACAGCAGCAGACAGGGTCTGCAAGGGGCTTCAGAGAAAAACGCCGAGAGCCTGCCCTGCACAGGAGACCTGGAGACCCCAGTGCTCAGGAACTGAAACCAAAATCGTTTCCTTACTGTAGCTAGGAAGTGTTGTTTACATGTAGTTTTTGCCTAATTAAATTGTACCTGTCTTTGCCTCTAATTTTCTTACCTCCTTTCCAAAGCATCAGCTAATCTTTTATCTCACGATTCAATCTCACTCTCTCTCCCTCCTCTCCCTCTCTCCACACACCCTCCTTCTTCCCCCTCTTCCCTTCCCTTCTCTCGACTCCCTCCCACTTTCTCTCTCTCTCCTTCAGCTCCCTGGCTTCTCTGGGTGAGTCCCACGCTGACCTCCCCTCCCCTCGTTTATCCATAGCTTATGCGGGAGCACAGATCTCTCTGCCCCCTCCAGCAATTTCTTCCGATGCTACTGATGCATAGTTAAACACGTGACTTACCATGTAAACAGTTTCTACCGAGGCTAACTACTCTGTTGACGTTCAGGCTTCAACAGCTGAGAAACCTTATGAATACTTACACACAAATAATGCACATCAGTGCTGACAAACATACTGAGGGGCCCAGAGGAAGGGAGCAGGTGGGCTTCGAGTTGGGCCTTGTAGACAGACTGCGAGGCACAGAGAAGCTGTTTCTTGGCTGCAGCATGCTTGCATGTGCTATATGGTGTCTTGGCGCTGGGTCCCCCCTCTGGAAGCCGTAGTGAGGCTGCGGGCTGCAGGAGGATTTCTGGGAATGCACTCAGATCCCCATGTAACTCCCAACATTTGTTCCCCTCCCATCCGAAAAGACCTCTAGGAGCAGCACGAGGCCAGAGGGGGCAGGCAACGGGTCTGGAGCCTGCACATTTCAGGGGTTGCCATAGCAACCCCCTTCCCACACATCCCCCTGCCTCCTCACCAAATGTTTGTCTCAGAGGCACTTCCCAGGGATGAAGGTAAGCCCTCGGACCCTGCCTGGCCCCAGAATCCTGCCTACCATCCCTGCCCACACTAGTCCGGGCACAGCCAGGGCCTGCTGAGAGGAAGGAGAGTAAAAAGCTTCGGTTCCAGGCAGAGCTCATGAAATCAACTGTGATTTCCCCAGCTTCGCTGGCCTGAGCAATCTAAGTGGCACTGGGGAAAGGTCATGACGTGAGGAATCTGATTTCAGGAATCTGGAAGGAACAGGAAGAGATTAAACCTACACATTTCCAACCTCTGCATTTTACAGATAAAGAAACTGAGGCCCAGAAAAAAGAAGTAGGGGCAGAACATGAACAAAAACTTATTTGTCCAAGTCTATTTTGGTTCTTAACTTTAAATATTTTTTTTTAAATCTCAGTTACAGACTTTTTGTAAACTAAGGGGAATAGACTTAACTAGCTTTTTGGAGAGAATTGGGGATATGAATGCTAAATAGTTGCTAAAAAGACACCTGAACAGAGACTGTCCTTGATCTCTTCCTAGGCCAAAATTTAGGCTTCTAGGGGACCATTCGGGTTTTTTGTTTGTTTGTTTTAATTCCAGGTCACTTTTATTTTAGAGCCTATGTGAATTGAGAAAACTAATTTTCTTGCCATCGGTGTATCTTTAAAATCACTGGTCAAGGAATAATAATCCTTTTACATGGGCAAAATATATGTTTTATTTATTCACACATTTCAGGGTGAAAACATTATTTTTCTAATTTCAACCCTTGGGCCCAAATATAACTTCCCTGAGAACGAATCATCTGTGACATTAAAGGTGATGAATGGATGGCAGAAATTTGCCCCCTTCCCTGTCCAATCATGGGACAACTGAACTACAGAACTTATCTTCCTAGAAGAAGGTATTTTCCCAAGTGGAATACAAGTTATGGGGGCATGAGAGGAGTCTTCAGGTTCACAGATGCAGCATTTTCCATGCCGTGTTCTTCCCCACTCGTGAAAGTTTGATTTTTAGCATCTGGCATTAAAAAAAGTCAATCTTGCCTAATGACACCTCTCATTCCTAATCTTTCTTTCCTTTCTTTGGTGAAAATCTTTGTGGAGTCTCAGTTCACATTTTTCATTAGCATTTCTTCTGAGTTTCCTTAGATTTTACAAGTGGTTAAGCGATTAGTATACTTCTTAAAACTTTAAGCAAATAAATGCTGACAATAACACAATGTGTAGTTACTACCACGGTGACAATGAAGCCAACTATATCATTTTCATTGGCTCATGGGAAGTGTGCACAATCAGTGTCTACAATGAGCCTGTGAAAACTTAGAGCTTACATTTCACAATATGAAAAGCACTTTCCAAACATTTGCTCATTGTACCATAATCTTCTCAAGATTGGCTACACCGAGCAACTCAAACAGGTCTGTGTCTCAGTCATATTTAGCCTCAGTCCTTACCAGTGCCTAGTACCTCACAAATGTCTTCCAGACTTTGTTAAGGGAATGGTGGCTTTCCCTGAACCATTCAGCAGAGATTCAAATTTACAGGTTACAAAGTAGCTGCTAAGTGTCAGAGTGAGACACAATGCCAAGGCTATGGCTACTGGCAGATCATGACCTTGCTTTGAAAAGGGGGTACTGGAGTGATGAAAAATGTATCTTCAGGTGTGGCTGTGGCCACCTTGGCCACCTGTGTGTCACTTGCCCATGCAAGGACTTGTCATAGTTACACTGACTGTTAAAAAGAAACAAAGGAAGAAAAAGGGAGGTGGGGTCAACATTGGGAGCTCTTTGGGGGTAGGAACAGTAGAAAAAATAGAATCTGTGGTTGCTTTAAAAAAAAATTTTGTGCCATTGTGGCTTCTCCATGGATGGCTCTTTAATTTTCATGTATTAACTGTGTAATATAATCCTCCTTGTGGAACCCCATATCTTTTTTTTATTTTTTTGGAGACAGGGTCTTACCTGTCACCCAAGCTAGAATGCAGTGGTGTGATCCCATCTCGCTGCTGCCTTGACTTCTTGGGTTCAAGCGATCCTCCTACCTCAACCCCTCAAGTAGCTGGAACTACAGGCACATGTCACCACACCTGGCTAATTTGTGTAATTTTTTTGTCCAGACAGGGTTTTGTCACGTTGCCCAGGCTGGTCTCAAACTCCTGAGCCCAAGTAATCTGCCAGCCTCAGCCTCCCAAAGAGGCAGTCCCGTATCTTCTTTTTAGCTATGTATTTTATAAATGTCTAGACTGTACAACTTTCATGTGTATTTTTAAAGTTTGATGATGTGAGGGTCATTATCCATGGTAAATGGCCTATTTTGGTACCTCCGGTGCAGTTTTATAATTCTGCTGATTATGATAGCATCTTATGTTGAGTCAACCATAATAAAGATAGTTGCAGGGGGAAAAAGAGAGTCACAAAGAGTTGAAGTCTCCCTGTTGTGAAATCTTCAGGATCATCTACAAGATACAGCATGGTACCATGAGAAGATGAAGCCATAGCTGCCTCAGACCCTCAGCACTGCAGATTCCTAATGCTGCCAGCTTTGCGTTGTTGCTGTGGGCATTAAATGAAAGAGTGTGATGGTGGATTTAATATGTCAACCTGTCTAGGTTATGGTGCCCAGCTGTTTGGTCAAACACCACTCTGAATGTTGCTGTGAATTTTTATGATTTTTAAATAATTTTCTACATGTGATTAAATTTAATTCAGTAGACTTTGACCAAAAACAGATCACCCTCCATGATGTGGGGGGAGCCCCCTCCAATCAGTTGAAGGCCTTAGTAGCAAAGACTGAGGTTTCTTGAAGAAGGAGAAATTTTGCATCAAGGATGCAACAAAATTGGGCCAGGCACAGTGGCTCATGCCTGTAATCCCAGCACTTCAGAGGCTGAGATGGGAAGATTGCTGGAGGCCAGGAGATCAGCTGGGGCAACATAGCAAGACCTCGTCTCTACAAAAATTAAAAAAAAAAAATTAGTTGTATGTGAGTGCCTGTGGTCCCAGCTATTAGGGAGGCTGAGGCAGAAGGACCTCTTGAGCCTGGGAGGTCTAGGCTGCAGTGAGCCATGATTGCGCCACTACGCTCCAGCCTGGGTGACAGAGCAAGATCCTGGCTCAAGGAAAAAAAAATGCAACAAAATTATGTTTGTTTATTTGGAAAACCCTGATTATTCCATTAAGTCAAGTCCCAGCATGCCTTTGGCAGAGAAGGTACCCAATTGTACATTCTCTTCCATAATCCTACTTGACTCTATCCCTATAGCCCCATCAACTATATGGGCACCCACATTCAAGGCACCAAATAAGGAGACCCACAATATCATTAACCTCCCCAAGGTCATGACCAGTTTGCAGCAATATTAGGATCAAAATCCTAGGCTTCTGACTCATCTTCTGTTCCTTCTCTGACTCCCTGTTACCAACCCATCTTTCCATCCCTATTCCACCCAGATGCTGTGCCCATTTCAACAGGGAAATCAGTCCCCCCTCAAACAAGAACCTACTGTGGTCATCATAACTTGCATATTTCACTTAGGATTTCTCTTCATCCTGGCAGCAGTGAGTTCTTCCACCAGAGCCCAGCTTGCTCAGGTAGTTACCACACTGGAAGCTCCCAAGGCCCATCACATGGGGAGCTTCTGTGATGCCTGCTGCTAAAAGTCTGTGTCCCAAGCACTGTTTCCTAGATTCTCATGTTCAATCTAGTTTCTCTGTCCATGGTCAGTTAGCTCCATCAGATAAGCCAGCATTAAAAAGGCGTTCAGGTGGTAAATGATTCTACCCACCTGTGTAATTGAAGAAACAGGCATCTCAGTCATTCGCAAGATCACCTTCAATTCTGACGCCAACTGCAAGGGTTGAGGGGTTCTCAAGACTACCCATAGGTTTGATAGTTTACTAGACAGACTCATGGAACTCACTAAAAGCTGTTATGCTCACAGTTATGGTTTATTACAGCTACAGGATACAGATTAAAATTAGCCAAGGGAAGATGCCATAAGGCAGATTCCAGGAGAATTCCACACTGGAGGCTCCAATCACCCTCTCCCCATGGAGTCACGCATGGTGTTAACTGTTCCAAGCAACAGTATGTGACATACGTATGGGGTACTACCAACCTCACCTGAGCCTTGGCGTCCAGAGTTTTTATTGGGGCTCCATGGTTGACCTCCTATGTGGCTGATTTTTAGTCTCTAACCCCTCCAAAGGTCAAGTGGATACCAGCTGGCCCAAAGCCCCCAGCATAAGTCACATTGTCCAGTGTGGCCAAGGTGACAGATGTCCAGTGTGGCCAGGTAACAAAGACACTCTTACTGGGCAGGACATCCCAAGGGCCTAGGGGTCACCTCCCAGTTGCAGAAGGCAAAGACCAGACCTCTCTAGGGGTAAGCTTAGTTTCTTCACTACACTTGGCCTCTATGGTGTACCAGAGGTGCAGCTCAACTCTGCAGCACCCTACAGCCACCCACCACATTCCTAACTCTGACTGGTCCTTTTGAAAGTGCAAGCTTCTTGTCTCAGGACCAGGAGAGGGACCTGGGGTGACTCCATGCTTGTCTTCCCCATGGCTGGCATCTAATGAGATGGCAGGACCACCGGGGGTGCTGTGGCTTGTCCCTCTGCCTTCACCACTGGTATACTTACTTATGCAGAGATTCACCCCAATTCTGGGGTTAGCCCAGAATCCCATCTGCTTCCATGCAAGAGCCGATCTGTTCCTTTCTGTGTATTGCAACCCTAGTTCAACAGACAGTGGCATCTTCCCTTATTTAAAAATGCCTTTTCTTCCAACTGCCTGGCTTACACTGTTTGTTATGTCACAAGAGGTAACTAACAATTGACCAAATTTACAAAATCTACACATTTCTGACACTCAAATTCCTCTTTGGCCCACATGTCATGGCAAGGCCCAAGGACTCATGCTGGCAGGAACATTGGTGGCCAGTTCCTCTGCCCTTTACAATATGCAGGGTGGGGGTGAGGGAAATTAGTTCTACCCTCATATTTCTCTCTCTTTTTCTTTTTTTTTTAGAAATGGGGTCATGCTATGCTGTCCAGGCTCACCTCAAATTCCTAGGCTCAACTGATCCTCCCACCTCAGCCTACCGAGCAGCTGGGACTATAGGCATAAGTCATTGTGCCCGGCCTCATCCTTACATCCTGTCTAATTTCTTTTATGGAGGAGAAAAGTGGAGAGAGATCAATGAGCCTTTGCTGCCACATCCCAAGGTGAAGTGAGGGGTGAAGCCACCTACGTTTTACAAATGAAGACCCCAGAGTTCCTTGGCTGCTCAAGCCTTGCGTCTACTTTCCCATATCCTAGGAGGGTCACAGCTGCAGGGAGCAGGGCTTCAGGCACAGGGGCTAGGGCTGGTGACTGAGGCAGACGTGGCAAGAGATGGTGCACAGGACACAGGGGTGAGGAGTGGCAGGGATCCTGCCCAATAGGCCTTGGTGCAGGGGTGAGTAAGAAGGTATAGGCACAGCAAACTGCCCCGCAAAGGGCAGACACTGGGAACTACCCACAAGGCGTGAAGACTCTTCCAGACCCAGCTGACCATCTGCCCAGGTCCTCTAGCAAATTGCCTTTCTCCATGAGGAACAGGGCACATGGCCAAGGTACCTTCCCGGCTCCCTTCCCTCCATCTCCCCTCTCGCTAACACAGGACCTGTCCCAAGCCTCGTCCTCCCAGGGTCCTGGTAGGGAAGTAGCAAATTCACTTTGTAGAAGGAACTAAGGAGTTACAAATAATAACATTGCCAGATGGCATTTGCTCTTTAACAAGGCTCCAAGACCTGATCTCGAAAGAGACCAGTGGCAGAATAGATGCTTCTGCTTTCATAGGGAGTTACCTGGTGCCAACCCTGCCCACAGAAGCAAAGAGACTCCAAGGAATTGGCCAGCCCAACAGCTTTATGCCATCTGAACCCTGCAAGAGTCACAGAGATGTAAAAGAAGCTGAAGAGATTCCATAAATTACCTGGGGTGAGGGGCGCCATGCTCCAGACGTTGCAGAGTCTGGTTCTAGGAGCCAGGAGAGGCCCATTGCTCTGCCTCACCTCTGCCTTACCTTGCCTCAGCCATGTCCCCCAGCAGCAAAAGGACCCTTCTGCCCTCTGCTCCTATAGAACCTGCCTGAGCAGGCCCAGACCCTGTGTCCTCCAGCCCAGCATTACCCTGGGAAGTTCGATGGGGGAGGCAGGGACTTCATCTTTTTCATCTCCAAGTGCCACAGTGCCCTGTGGATAACAATGGCATCCACAGTGCTTAGTGGACAAGAATGGCATTGCCAGCACCCTACAGCTGCACCAGCCCTGGTTCTGATCCCAGGCTGCAAAAAAAAAAGAGGCAAGCAGGCCACTGACACTCACTTACTTCCCAAGGATTAGGTCGGTCTCACCTCCACCGTCTTCCAGACCCTGGGAGAGGCCAGGTACAGACCCCCAGAGATACAGTGTAAAGCCTGCCAATCTGCCAACACCAGATGTTCAAGATGAAAATCTCATCTTCCCAAATGCTGAAGGGGTCCAGTGGATCAGGGACACTTGTCCCCAGGGTGTCCTGGCAGCTGAACTCAGCACTTTCTCTCCCACCTGTTAGCCATGAGGGCAGACACACCTAGTATCCAAGGGCCAGGAGACACAGCACAGGAGTGGAATGCACTTGACACAGATGATTACCTTTCAAATGCTCCTTCTTCATCATCGGAACAAAGACTAGCCCAGTGGCCCAGACTTCCCTTCCCACTTCCTTTATTTAGGGGGCCATGAACCCAGTCCTTCTTCTCAGTCCTGGCTCTGGGTTCAGGAACCAAGGCTAGACCTGCTTGTAGCTAATATGTGCCATGTGGGTTTTCTTCCCACCTTTGTCACTTATTGTCTGTGACCTTGAGCCCTTTAAACTCTCCTCTGCCAATTACTCCTCTCTGAAATGGGAGTAAACTAGCCAGAGAAGTCCTATGGAGGAGTGAGGTGACACGTGCCAAGAAGAGACAGGAACACCTGGAGATGCAGCAAACACTATTTTTATTTCATACCTGAAAGCAACAGTCTCTCTATGGAGTCGGCTGTGTTGGCTTTTCCGCCCATAATGTTTGTGGTCGGATCATGTCTGTATTTAAACCAAACACAATATTTAAGCCACCAGAAATAAGAAAACAAAGAGGAGAAAATTCCATCACATAGGTTTTTTTTTTTTACTTCAGTCTATCCATCCAGATGGTGATAATTAGTGGGCTCGCCTGTCTGCACCTGTCATTGTTTATGTACACATTCTACCTATAGGAATGTGCAGGGAACTTTCTAGATGCAGGAAGAGTGATGCTGTGGGATCAGATACAGCCTACAGTTCTAGGATTCACCCTTGGTTCTTTGGTGGAGACAAGAACAGTCTTGGTGCTAGAGGGATCAGGCCAGCAAAGATTGGCACTGCCAGCCAAGGGACTTATTTCCCTGCCTCCAACAGTTTTGCCGTCACTAAAGCTGCTCCACATGCTGAACTTAAATGCCTGCTTATAGCAAAAGCAGTCACTTTTGTTTCTTAAAAATCCCTGCCTTAGTTCATTTTGTGTTGCTATTTAAAAACAAAACAAAACAAAAACAAACAAACAAAAAAACCCTGCCACTGGATAATTTATAAAGAAAAGAGGTTTATTTAGCTCATGGTTCTGCAGGCTGAGAAGTTCCAGGGCATGGCCCTGGCTTCTGGTGAGGGCTTTCCTGCTGCATTATAACACAGGGCAAAAGGTCATAGGGGAAGTGAATATGTGCAGAGAGGGGGAATGCTGAGGGATCTCCAGGCTTTATAATAACCCACTCTGATGGGCCGTGCAGGTGAGCAACAGCTCTCATGCCCCGGCAGGGAGTGTCCTGGTGCAGTTGGCCTCCCAGTGCAAATGGGAGTGGGTCCCAGAGCGGGCTGGGGAGGGGCTGGGCACTGCAGAGCTGGCACTTCTCTGCTCCTCACCAGGAGGTCCATGGGCCAGGCTGTGATGCGCCCAGTTGGAGAGGTGTGGGAATTCTGGGGCACTAAGCCTAAGTCAAGTTGATAAAACACAATATTAGCAAGGTTACAATTTTGGGGTCTGTTCCTATACTAACCAACTCCTTTAAATCACTTGTCGAGAGCATTTGTATTTAAGCACTTTCGTAAGTAATGTTTATTCTTCACAACCCTGGGAGGCAGATCTTATCCCTGGTTTATAGGCAGGGAAACGGCCTCAGCTGTGAGTAACCAAACTCGCCAAGTTGATGGGAACCCCTGCATTCCAGGCCACGTCCAGCATTCTATTTCACCCTAGATTTGCTTCCCAGAGATCAGTACCAGCCACAGGCTGCTCTCCACTCAGCCCCACACCATACATGGTACCATGCCTCTGCTATTGGCTTTGGGATGTGAAATGAACCATTTGGTGGCTCAACATAAAAATGGGTTTCCCAAATGGAATTCCAAGGAACCCTAACTCCTAGAAAGATGCTAAAACACTTCTTTCTTTTTGTTTTCATATCGGATTGTTGCATAGTCGTGTTTGGGTAATGCCACAGTCTTGCCTTCTTAGGCAATTATATTAGCAATTAAAGGCTCTGAGAAGTTTTGCAATGAAGATGCTGTTATACATTTGCTTAATTCAGCATTTGACAACAAAACTGATTTTCCTAGCAACATTTTGGTCCAGAGAGAAGGTGATGCAAGATGTAAAAATGACGGAGAGTATGGTGAACACTTGTTCACTATGCCAGAGATAAAAGACCACTGAAGTGAAATTGATTAAAACTACGATCGTTGTCAAATAACCACATTTAACTTCTCTCTTAAAACTTGTCACTTAAGATGCTCTATTAACTAAATCTCTTTAAAGTATTAAATCATGTCATTGTTCGTATGTAAATGTATTTCCCCTTATAGGATTAGTAGATAAAACACCAATTTTTATTTCTATTTAATCTCATATTCTGTGTTCCCCAAATTTACAAATATATATCATTTATAAGCTAATACAAAACAAATAATTTAAAATAATCTGCCATCCCCCAGTTTAGATGTAATAAAAGAGTAGGCAGAGGAGAATGGGGAGAACAGAGGAGAGACAGACTGTGGGAAACCTCACTGTATGGTCTACCATGTGCAGCTATAACCCGCAATGCAAGGGTTCTTTTGTTTGCTTGTTTTTGAGACGGAGTCTTGCTCTGTCACCCAGGCTGGAGTGCAATGGCGCGATCTCACCTCACTGCAACCTCCACCTCCCGGGTTCAAGCAATTCTCCTGCCTCAGCCTCCTGAGTAGCTGGGATTATAGGCACATGCCACCAGGCTTGGGGAATTTCGTACTTTTAGAAGAGATAGGGTTTCACCATGTTGGTCAGGCTAGTCTCGAACTCCTGAGCTCAGGCAAGCCACCCACCTCTGCCTCCCGAAGTGCTGGGATTACAGGCGTGAGCCACCGTGCCCGTCTGCAACGCAAGGTTTTTAAAACTATGGGCTACAGAGCGGTTGTGTAGGTGTGGAAGGGCTGGTTTTAAATAAGCAGATTTCTGGGCCAGAGACGTGTCAAGACTGAGGCCCCAGGTCTGACCTCTGTATGTCCCTGTATGGACTGAAGACCCAGGGAGGAGGACAGAGACCAGGGAGATCAGAGAGGAGATGTGACAAAGAGCAGAACCCATCTTTAGAAACTCGGGTTCACAAGGGGGTATAGGGAGAAGACTGCAATGTGATTGGACACTCTCTGCAACACCTCCAGAGTACACAGGGATTGGCAGGAAACAGAGAGAACATGGCGGTAGTGGTCATGGGAACTCATGTGTATACCCTTACCATGCGCACCGTTCATCGAGCTTTATGATCAACTCATTTAATCCACACAACAACCCTAGGAGGGGCCTTCTATCATCCCCCTTTTATAGATGGGGAAACTGAGGCAGGGTAAGTTTTATGAATTACTCAACTTCACAGAGCTGGTAAGAGGCTGAGCTAGATGTGAACCCAGCATCTGGCTCTCCTGACAGATCTAAAGGGTTACAGGGGAGCAGGCCCCAGAGGCCCTGCCAATGGAGGAAGAGAAAGGTACGGCTATCCGCACAGGAATAGGAACCGGCTGTGGACACCCAGTGCGGAATCAAGGGCAATCAGCTTTGCCTGGAAAATGATGTCATGGGAATCAGACTGGGGGCTGGGGCTGGGGAAGCAGAAGGGTCCAGTTTGAGTCTCTCATGTTATCCAAGCAGATGAGGCTTGGTGGTGGCCAGTTAATTCCCAAGGGCACACAGCTGGCTTGTGACTCAGCAGGGCTGAAGCCCTAGTGTCCTGGGTCCTCGTTCAGCTCTAGGAGGGTTGGGGCAGATTCGTGATGATGGCAGCAACTGGAGTCTGGGGGGTCACATCAGAAATCCACTGCCCAGGGGCTGGCAGACTTGCTTAGCCCATCTGGGTTCACAGCAAGGTGCTGGGACTGAAAGGCCTATGTGAGTTGGAGCAACAAGGAGAAAATATCCCTTCTCCCACCTTATGTTCCTCCCTCCCCAACCCAGTGAGGCTCTTGCAGACCCTTACATTGGTTCCTTCAAAGTGAAAGCCTTGAAGCCTGATAAACCAAAATGCAAATACATCACTTGGCTTGGATAACCTACAGCTGATTTAGAGGACTTGCTCAGATAATCAGTGAGGATTGGTGGGGGGGCCTCCCTGAAGAACTGGAGCACAGTGGATGCCCACTGCATGAGGGCCACCTGGGCAAGAGGGAGACACAGGGGCACCAGGAGGAAGCCGGGGCCGGAAAGGAAGACAGACACCCAGGGAGCCCCCATTTGCCCCCGACACACGCATGAGCGCCCCTTGGGCAGTCCTGGTGGAGAAGAGCATGGCTGCGCACAGGTGCCACGGTCTGGTCGTCTTGCCTGACACTGAAAGGAGGAGGAGGAGCATTACAGGTCCAGTGTCTGCCTGTACCTATCTCTTCTACCTCTGCTTTGCTCCTTGAAAATCCTTGTCTATTCCACACTCTCTTCCACACCTGCCATCTTCTTCCTCTACTGGCTTCTCTCTCCCAACACGGCTCCCCCACACTCTCCATCCTCTCCTTGCTGCCTCCACCCTCCTCGCTGGAAGAGGGAGGCCAGCAGAGTTGGGGCTGTTGAGAATGTGCAGCCAGGGGACTGTGGGGGCAGTGCCACGAGTACCCTAAATGCTGTGGGCATGCAGGTGACACGCCCAGAACGGCACCCGGGGTGCAGGCTGTCTTCCAGGCAGTGTTCTGCCGAGGACAAGGACACAGAGGCTCAACTTAACCTTCAATATTTCTTAAAAGGCCAGAGTGCCCCCCAGTGTAATGGTGTCACCAGTTTACTACCCGGGAGAGGAGTGGGCAGCTGCAAAAGGGATGCTGCCAGTTCAGATCCAAAGCTGGTCCCTCTGTGGCTTAGTTCTTAGTTTCACACACATCTCTTGCAAAATGACATCTCAGGTACCACGTCATCTGCCCTCAGGTGCTCTGGGAGGTGCACATGGGCCAGGGCACCAGATGCAACCTGACAGCGCATTCTATTAGTAGAAAGGGGTCTGAGTTATTTTTGTGATTTCAAGAAGATTACACACACACAAAAATAAAGTTAGACTCCTCCCTCACTTTATATACAAAAATCAACACAAAATAAATCACAGGCTAAATGTAAAAGCTAAAACTATAAAACTCTTAGAAGAAAATATAGGCATAAATCTTCATGACCTTGGTTTCTTAGATGGGATACCAAAACTAGGAACAAAATGGAAAGATAGATACATTGGAATTCAGAAAACTTAAAACTTTTGTGCTGCAAATGATACCATCAAGAAAGCAAAAAGACAACGCACAAAATGGGAGAAAATGTTTGCAAATCATTAGCTCTGATAAGGTATTTGTTTCCAGAATCTAGAAAGAATGCTTATGACAACAATACAAAGATAAACATCCAATTTTTTTTTTTTTTTTTTTTTTTTGTCTGAGACTGAGTCTCGCTCCGTCGCCCAGGCTGGAGTGCAGTGGTGCGATCTCAGCTCACTGCAGCCTCTGCCTCCCGGGTTCAAGTGATTGTCCTGCCTCAGCCTCTGGAGTAGCTGGGATTACAGGTGCGTGCCACCATGCCTGACTAATTTTTGTATTTTTACGGGAGATAGAGTTTTACCATGTTAGCCAGGCTGGTCTCAAACTCCTGACCTCAAGTGATCCACCCACCTCAGCCTCCCAAAATGCCTGGCTAACAATCCAATTTTTCAAATGGGCAAGGGATCTGAATAGATATTTCTCCCAGGAAGATATACAAATGGCTAATAAGCATGTAAAAAGATGCTTAACTTCATTAGTCATCATGGAAATGTAAACCAAAATTGCAATGTAATACCACTTCACACCAGCTAGGATAGCTAAGATCAGAAAGAAGGTCAGTAAGTACTGAGAAGAATGTGGAGAAATTAGAATCCTCCACAATGCCAGTGGCAACGTGAAATGCTATAGCCGCTTTAAAAAACAGTTTGGGGCCGGGTGCAGTGGTGCACACCTGTAATCCCAACACTTTGGGAGGCCGAGGTGGGAGGATGGCTTGGGCGTAGGAGTTCAAGACCATCCAGGGCAACATAGTGAGACCCTGTCTCTTTTTTAATAAAAATAAATACATAAGAAAAACAGTTTGGCAGTTTCTCAAAATTTTAAGCACAGGTACCATGTGACCCAGGAATTCTACTCCTAAGTATGTACCCAAGAGAAATGAAAACTAAGGTTCACCCAAAAACATGTACACAAATGTTCACAGCAGTATTATTCATAATAGCCAAAAAGTGGAAGCTATCTAGATGACCAACAGCAACAGGTGACATATTCACACAATGCAGTATTATTTGAAATAAAAAGGAACGAAGACTGATACATGCTACCACCTGGATCAACCTTGAAAACACCATGCTAAGTGTACAAAGCCAATCACAGAGAAACCACATATCCTATGATTCCATTTCTACGAAATGTACAGAACAGGCAAATCTCTAGAGACAGAAAGGAGATCCGTGGTTGCCAAAGAATGAGGACTACAGGTAAAATGGAGCCTGACTAATGGCCGTAGGGTTTCTTTTGGGGTGATGAAAATGTTCTAAAATTAGATTGTGGTGAAGGTTGAACAACCCTGTGAATATCCTACAAGACATTGAAATGCACACTTGAGAGAGCTGGACTGCATGGGATGAGAATTATATTTTAATAAAGCTGTTTTGTTTTTGAAAAAAAATCATGAAATTGATATAACCTCATTTTAAAAACTGGACAGTCCAGCTTAAATGCAAATTGTGCTTTTGTCTGAAACCCCTCAGTTTTGAAATACTGTGGGTCTCATATTGACTGCAAGTTGATTCGTGGAACTATTAGTGGATGCTTTTCACTCAACCATTTGAAGATTTTTTTTTTTAACCTTCTGTCAAGCCTTGTGTTAACATCAGTGAAATAAAGTCAGAGAGAAATGCATTAAGGGGCCACTGTGATCCCACCTGGGTGGGAGAGCAAGACCCTGTCTCAAAACGAGAGAGAACTGCATTAAGATACAGGTGGTTGCCAGGCATGGTGGCTCATGCCTGTAATCCCAGCACTTTGGAAGGCGGAGGCAGGCGGATCACCTGAGGTCAGGAGTTTGAGACTAGCCTGGCCAACATGGTGAAACCCCGTTTCTACTAAAAATACAAAAATTAGCCAGGTGTGGTGGCGGCACCTGTAATCCCAGCTACTCAGGAGGCTGAGGCAGCAGAATTGCTTGAATCTGGGAGGCGGAGGCTGCAATGAGCCAAGAACTCCAGCCCGAGGGGGACAGAGCAAGACTCCATCTCAAAAAACAAACAAACAAACAAAAACAAAAGACACAGTGGCAAGCTATATCATGACAAAAACCTAAGGCCTAATGAAGACATAAAGGGTAGAAAAATTCTTAGCTGAGTGGGCGCCTCTGGGCTGAGCAAGAAGCCAGGACACACGGCCCCTCGCCTCCCCGACAGGAGCCGGGACACACGGCCCCTCGCCTCCCCGACAGGAGCCATGACACACGGCCTCTCGCCTACCCGACAGGAGCCATGACACACGGCCTCTCGCCTACCCGACAGGAGCCATGACACACGGCCTCTCGCCTCCCCGACAGGAGCAGGGGGGTGTGACGGTGCCTCTGATCCCCTAGCTCAGGCCTGGAGAGCTGCTCCTCACAAGAAGAAGGGCCAGGACACCTGGAGATCCAGGGAGATCCTCTCCTTACCTTCAGCTGATGCTGCGGCCTCCCAACCTGCTTCTCAAGAGCGCCGACATTCTCTTTTAGAGCAGGCGCCGCCTCCCTCTCAGCAGAGGCCTACAGCTCTTGCTCTGGGTGCAGCTCCCTCAGGGCTCACAGCAGCTCAGATCTCTCTCCTGCCGCAATGGAGAGCATCTTCCTCTTCCAGCCCTGCTAATGAGCAGGGAGAAGCGGGGTAAACAGTGAGCGATGAAATTCACAGATGATACTAATTTAGGAGGTGCCAGAAACACCAGCTCTAAGAGAGAATGCAAACAATCTGTGGAGGGAGAGGTTAGAAGCCCAGGCAAGAGCCAGCCACACGAGGTGGGTTGGAAACCCATGCATGTTCCTGAATGCCACTGGCAGAGGAAAGAGTTGAGGCCAGTTTCTTCAGGCCTAGGAGGCACAAGGGTGGACTTCAGATTGCAGCGATAATCTCCCGCAAATGAGACGGGGCTGTGCCGCGGGAAAGGCCATGCAATCTGGAGCATGTTGCCAGCCGGGAAAGCCTGGCATGCCAACTGTTCTAGCAAACATCTTGGTCCTACCATGATGGGAGCAAAAGTCTTCTTTTTCAAAGTTATTTCTACATTTGCTGGCATTTTCCTGGGTGGCATTTTATAGAACTTATTTATTATGAATAAGACTTTTATAGTCCTTATTCATCTTTGAATAAGGACTGATGTGAGGCTCTACTCAGAGTGCCTACTCCAGGTTGGTCTAGAATGATCCTGGGTCAGTGAGTAGGGCACAGCACAGATGGCCAGCATCAACAGGTCCCCTAATACAGAGAAAGGCTGAACAGGGCTGGACACTCCCAGGGGGACAGGAGGAGTGGGCAGGAGCAGAAAGGCTGGTCCTGACGGGTGGGGTGGGGAGGTCGGAAGCAACACAGATACTGGCTGGTGAGCTGCAGCAGGAGGAGGGGTGCCCCCTCCATATGCACAAGTTGAAGCTCTCACCCCACAATGGGATGATATTTAGAGATGGGGACTGTGAGAGGTAATCAGGGTTACATAAGGTCATTGTAGCCTCACGGTGGCTTATTGGCGTCATAAGAAGAGGAGGAGAAGGAGCTGTTTCTCTGCATGTGAGGACACTGGGGAAAACCAGGCGTCTGCAAGCCCAGAAGGGCGCCCTCACCAGGAACCAAATTGGCTGCAGTTCCAGCCTCCAGAACTGTGAGAAATAAATGTCTGTTGTTTCAGTCACTCCGTGCATGGTACTTCGTTACGGCATCCCAGACTAATACACCAGGGGTCCACAGTCGGAGGCAGATGGCAGATGGAGCCACTCATATTGCAGGGGACTCGGAACATTCACTTGCAACTGCTGAAAAAACCCTATGCCTCTCATGCACACAACAAATATTTAAGAACCAACTAACCTCCAGACACTGACGACACTGCACAGAGCCCGAGGCAGAGCCTTGCTCTCACGGGGCTTATATTCTAAGGACTTCACCATATGACTAGTAGTTGAATAAAGGCATTTGTGTGTGGCCTTGGGCTAACATACTTCAAATTCAATGTTTTCCTAAGACTTAAATTGATATCAGGACAGACTGTAGAATGTTGACTCCTTCATGCCACTTGGATAAAAGCTTACTAGGTGCCAGACGTGGTACAAAGCACTTCAAATTTTTAAGTCTTATTACATCAGCCCCCTGGGGTGATCTTCTTATCCCCATTTTACAGATTATGAAACAGACTTGAAGAGGTTTGAGTAACTTTACACAGTTTACACAGCTTTCAGGTTAACAGAGTAAGAATTCAAAATAAGTTCTTTTTTTTTTTTTTTGAGATGAGTTTTGCTCCTGTTATCCAGGCTGGAGTACAATGGTGTGACCTCAGCTCAGTGCAACCTCCGCCTCCCGCGTTCAAGCAATTCTCCCACCTCAGTCTCCCAAGTAGCTTGGATTACAGACACCCACCACCACGTCCAGGTAATTTTTTGTATTTTTAGTAGAGATGGAGTTTCACCCTGTTGGCCAGGCTGTTCTCGAACTCATAACTTCAGGTGATATGCTCCCCTCTGCCTCCAAACTGCTGGGATTACAGGCGTGAGCCCTGCACCCAGCCTCAAAATAAGTCCTGTTCAAACATCACAGGTACCCCAAAAATATGTACAATTATGTATCAATTATGTGTACAGTTAGTATGTATCAATAATTATTATGTATAAGTACATAAATAAGAGAATGGTCTTTCTGACTCTCAGACTCTGCTGTAACCATGGATTCTTGTACGGTTTTAGGTAACACTCAGCATTCTTCCTGAAACATAAATACCTCTATTGGTTGAGAGTCACTATTCTGAAGTCAAGAACTTCCCTCTGGGTGCTTGGTTGGTGAACTTGAGTATGAACTTAAGCTGTTCTTGAGCATGAACTTGAGCATGAACTTGGCGAACTTGAGCTGTTCACTCCCAGGCCTCACTCCAGGTCATATCTGTAGGTCTCAGGTGATGCCAGGGAAACTCCCCAGGTGCTATGTGAGGTTTTTGTTAGATGCATAGAAGTAACATTTATTATTATCCTACATAGCAATTGTTTTGGCCTATACTGTTAATTTTTAACAAGTTAATAGAGTTTCCAATTCTTGTAAATTCAGAAAGCAAAAATGGTTTAATCACATTTCTTTTTAAAAACATCTTTATTGAAATATGATTCACATATTATAAAATTCAACCATTTAAAGTGCACAAATACCAACCTGGGCAACATGGTAAGATTCCATCTCTACAAAAAAAATATTAAAATTAGCTGGGTGGGGTGGCACACACCTGTAGTCCAGGCTACTCAGGAGGCTGAGGCAGGTGGATAGATTAAACCCGGCAAGTTGAGGCTGCAGTGAGCCGTGATCATGCCACTGTACTCCACCCTGGGCAACAAAGCAAGACTTGTCTCAATTAAAAAAAAAATGCACAAATTGATGGTTTTTAGTATGTTCAGAGTTGTGCAATTAATCACCACAATCTAATTTTAGAACATTTTCTTTACACAAAAAAGAAAACCTTTAACAGTCACTCCTCATTTCTCTTAACCCCTAGCCAACCACTCATTCTCTTTCTATTTCTGTGGATTTGCCTGTTCTGGTCATTTCATATAAATGGAACTATACAATACGTGGTCTTTCTGTGAGTGGCTTTTCACTTAGCATAATGTTTTTGAGGCTCACCCATGTTGTAGCATGCATCAGACCTCCATTCCTTTTTGTTAAATAATATTTGATTACATGGATATACCACATTTTGTTTATTCATTCATTAGTTGATGGAGATTTGGATTGTTTCCACTTGTCAGCTGTCATGAATAATGCTACTGTCAACATTTGTGTACAATTTTTGTATAAAACTATGTTTTTATTTCTCCTGGGTATACTCCTAGATGTAGAATTGCTGGGTCATATGGTAACTCCATGTTCAACCTTTTAAGGAACTGCCAGGCTGTAGCGTCATTTCACATTCCTACCAGCAATGTATGAGAGTTCTAACTTTCCCATGTCTTCACCAGCACTTGTTATTGCTCTTTTTTAAAAAAATCATAGCCCTCTTAGTGGTTGTGAATTGGTGTTTCATTGAAGTTTTAGTTCATATTTCCCTAATGATTAGTGATGTTGGACATCTTTTCATGTGCTTATTGGCCATTTGTATATTTTCTTCGGAGAAATGTCTATTCAGATCCTTTCCCATTCCCATGTGATTCTGATATGCCTGGCTGAGGACTTCTTCATTCAACACTGTTCTATTCCATGACTAGAAATTAGAAGCTTAACCTTGACCAGGCATTTGATGAGAAAGGGATTCCAGTAAGAGATTATGAAGACATCGCTAAAAACCCATGTCCCTGCTAGCCCGAAGTTGGCTCCCTAATGATGGAAAGAGAACAGGAGTGAGAGAGGGAGAGCACCTCTGTTGAATGCAGATGTATCAGTTAGGAGGTTTCAGCTAACAATAACAGCAAACCCAATCCAACATAATAGAAAGAAAAAATGTATTGCCTCTTGTAATAAGAAGTCTAATGGTAGAACAGTTTTAACTGATTAATTCAGCAGCTCAACAATACAAAAAAAACAAAAAACAAACAAAAAAACCCATAGATTCTTCCCATCTCCCATACCTTAGTTTCTGTCCTCAGACCTGTCACTCCATGTTCACAAAGTGTCTACCAAAGCTCCGGGTCTTGTACACTCACATATCAAAGGCCATCAGGGGAACAGAACCTGGCATCACTCGTGTCGCCGTTTAACTTTCCCAGAAGCACACAGCAGACTTCCTTCACACCTCATTGGCCAGAATCATGTCACATGCCCACTCCTGAGCCAATCACTGGCAAGGGAAGTTGAATTACTATGATTGGCTTAAGTTAACCAGGATTTATCCCTGGGTCTGGGAAGGGATCTCCTTTACCCTGAAAGACTTGTCCATCTGCTACTTGGACAAACTGAAGGTCTGTCACTAAGGAAGATATTCACACTTGGATAAGCCACAGTGAACATTATTTACTACTGTCTAGGGCAAGATATTATGGAAAAAAGAACTGGAAGAGACTTGACCCTTTTATACCACCCTCTGCAGATTTATAGTGATCTTCCTGAAGGATATTACAGACTGCCTATAACCTTTAAAGTGCCTAGTAGTTCTCACTTTAAGGACAATATTTATGTGGCTTTAAACTGTCTATAAAACCAAGAATTGACCCAAGTTCTCCTGGCTCTAAAAGGCTGTCTGGGCCAAATGGATGGTATTCGAGGGCTGGAAAGATCAGGTGGGTGAGTGAGGGAGTCCATGAACCTTAGACTTTAAGCCCAGATGACACAAACATGTGGTGGATGAGTGGGGTGTCATAAAGCCAAGAGCTAAAGGAGTCAGTGGGGAGAGTTGAGGGATAGGCAGGAGAGTTATAAATAAATAGCTGTTTTGGGCAACTTGAAATTATGGTTGAATCCAGCAAGGGGCACTGCATGGTGCCTCACACGTGTAATCCCAGCGCTTTGGGAGGTTGAGGCAGCAGAGTTGCTTGAGGCCAGGAGTTTGAAGCTGCAGTGAGCTATGATCGCACCATGCATTCCAGCCTGGGTGACAAAGCACGACTCTGTCTCTTAAAAAAAATGTCCATAGCTGGTGTGGTGGCAGGCACCTGTAATCTCAGCTACTCAGGAGGCTGAAACAGGAGAATCGCTTAAACCTGGGAGGTGGAGGTTGCAGTGAGCCGAAATCTTGCCACTGCACTCTAGCCTGGGCGAGAGAGCAAGACTCTGTCTCAAAAATACAAAACAAAACAAAACAAAAAATGTTCAGGAGAGAATGTGTAGAGTTCTCAAAGTTTGATTTTCTCTTTTCTGCAGTTGTTTATTTTTAATCTACTAGCAACAGGACGAGGATGCTCAGCAAAGGCAGGCTCAAAGGCTGAGCTGGTGACGTTGCGCGGAGCCCCACCCATCTGCTCTGTATCTGCATTCATGAGCAGCTCCAGCTCCAAAGCCAATGTACAAGTGACGAATCTCCACTGAACAGGGCCTGAAAGTTCCAGACCCACAGTCACTTTCCTTCCAAAATCTTTTTGCCTCAGAAGACCTTGGAAACCCAGCAACCACATGGACTTAGGAGATTTATTTAGAATGGCTGGGCTCTGTGCCCTGCACCCTGGTGGCCCACCTGGGGCCTGCTGAGTGGTTGCACCTGGGACCTTCCGGAGACAGAAGCAGCGCACGCGCGCACAGCCCGGCTGTGACTCCCCCTCTACCACTTCCTGGGTGGCAGGTCGAGCGGGGGAACACCACGGAGTTAGGCAGATGTCTTGGAGCGCAGGGAAAGCAAAAGAGGAAGTGGGGAATTTGCCTGACAGACCCCAGTGAGCAAAATTAGCATCAGCCACAGGCAGGAGGTTCTCCAGTTATTTTTCCTCTGCTCAAAATCTCAGTAACTTTGCACAGACAAGGTATTTTGTGCTACTGCACCCAGTACATGAGAGAAAGCTTATGAAAATAATGGGGCTTTTATTCCTTCATTCAGCTCAACATTTATTGCAGGCTTGTCCTGTACAAATGCACTGTACTAGACACTGTGGGGATGGGGGGAACTTGAAGGTGTATAACAAGGGTTGACCCAAAGATCTAGTATCGAGGTGGGGCTTGGATAGAGAGGAGCTCACGCAGCAGTTAAGAGCCAGACTTCTGGGGAGGGCCGATTGGGTTGTTTATGCACTGTATGACCCTTAGCAGGTTATTTAATCCCTCCAAGCCTCAGTTTTCTTACCTGCAAAATGGGAATAATAAAAATACCTAATTTATAGGATTATTGCAATAAGAGATTTTTTTTTTTTTGAGATGGAGTCTCACTCTGTCACCTAGGCTGGAGTGCAGTAGTGCAATCTTGGCTCACTGCAACCTCCATTTCCCGGGTTGAAGCAATTCTCCCGCCTCAGTCTCCCAAGTAGTTGGGATTACAGGTGCACACCACCATGCCTGGCTAATTTTTGTATTTTTAGTAGAGACAGGGTTTTGCCATGTTGGCCAGGCTGATCTCGAACTCTTGACCTCAAGTGATCCACCTGCCTCGGCCTCCCAAAGTGCTGGGATTACAGGTGTGAGCCACCATGCCCAGATGGCAACAGGAGATATTGAAATGTTTAATACAGTGCCTGGCGCAGAATACCCCTCAACAAATGTCAGTTCCTGGTAGGTATTATCAAGGGAGTGGAAATGACTTTGTCATAGGAATAACCCTAAACCTGTTTGAATTTATTTTGAATCCTTTTTATTCTGAAGTATAAAACAGTAAAGTACAGAAAACAAATGTACAGATAACATAAATGAAATATACCCATTTACCACTCAGGCAGAGACAGAATAGTAGCAGGACCCTGGAAGTCCCATTAGTGTCCCCTTCCAATCAGGACGCCCTCCAACCCCAAGAAAGGTAACTGCCGTCCGTATACGGTAACCCTTACTTCTCATAACTTTTACCACATAAGCATCCATCTCTAAAAACTATCCTTTTTCTGCCTTAAAAATGTATATGAATGCAATTACGCAATATTCGTTCTTTAGTATTTGACTTCTTTGGCTCAACACTGTAAGAATCATCTGTGTTTTTACGTGTAGCCATAACTCAGTCATCCATACGATTGCATCATAGTCCAGATGCCTCAGTATATTTAATCAGTTTTACTATGATGCACACTTGGTTGTTTCTACTCTGTAGCTAGTATGAATAATGCTACTGAACACTAAGTATGTACCTAGAAATGGTATTGCTGAGTCATAAGTTATGTATAGATTTGGCTTTCATAGAAAATGTCAAATCATTTTCCAAATGGGCTGTACCAATTTGTAATCTTACCAGCAATGTATTAGAAGCGAGTTGCTTCATATTCTTGACAACGCCCAGTATTTTCCATCTTTTACATTTTTGCCATGTTGGAGGATAAATGGTAGCATCTCGTTGTGAATTTAATTTGCATTCCCTAATTAGCAGTTCCATGGAGTACATTTCATATGCTTATTGGTCATTTATTTGCGTTTTTTTGTGTGAAGTGCTTATTTCAGTCTCTTGCCCTTTCTTCTATTCAGCTGTCTTTTTCTTACTGATTTATAGGCCTTCTTTATATATTCTGGATATGACCTTTTGTTGGCTGTTTCACAAATATCTTCCTCTTAAGGCTTGCCTTTTCATTCTCTTCATAATGTCCTGATGAACAAAAATTCTCAGTTTTAAAGGAATACAATTTATCAGCCTTTTCCCTTACGGGTAGTGTTTTTTGTATGCTGTTTAAGAAATAGTTCCTTACACTGAGGTCATGGAGCTATTCTTCTGTACTATATTCTAGAAGCTTTGGTGTTTACTCATTTAAATGATACTCCAGTTGAGATTGACTTTCAAGTATGGAGTAAGAGAGGGTCTAGTTTTCCTCTTTTTCCACGGGGATATCCAACTGAGCTGGCACCATTTTTTTTTAAAGACCATTCTTTCCCCTCTGACCTGAAGCACAAACTTCATCATAAATCAACCAACCACATATGCATAGGTCAGTTTCTGAACTGTCTATTCTGTCCCATCCATCAATTCCATATCATTTCACTCTCTTAACTGTGGTAACTTTATAAGGATTCTAGTAGAGCAAGTCTTCCCTTCTAGCTCTTTAAGAATGTCATAGCTATTCAATTCATTTTTTAAAATAAATTTCTTTTACCTTTGCTGCTTTTTAAAACATGTAATTCTTTTTTATTTTGAAATGCTTTTAAACTTACGGAAAAGTTTCAAGAATAGTACCAACTTTTCTTCCTGAACCATTTGAGAGTGAATTGCCAAAATGATACCCCATCAGCCCTAAATACCCCTGAAAAGAGCAATCTCCTCTATAACAACCATACAATCCTCAAAATAAGCAAATAAATAACATTGCTATATTACTATCATCGAATCTACAGACACTGTTCACGTTCTGGCAATTGTCCCAGTGATGTCTTTGATAGCAAAAGGATCCAGTCCGGGATCACGTAGAGCATTTCATTGTGTCTCTTTAGTTTTCTTCAATTTGGACCAGTTCTTTGAGAGTTTTTCCCTTGACTTTCATGATTTTGACACTTCAGAAGGTACAGGCCAGCTATTTTGTAGACTGGGCCTCCCTCGGGCGTGTCTGATGTTTTCCTCATGATTAGATTTACGCTGGTCCCCTTTCTTGAACTATGCTTTTGGTGGGATGGTCTCAGAAGCGCTGCTGCTGTGTTCTCGCTGTGTTCTCACTGCATCCTATCACATTTTGATGTGGCCCATTCCTGGTCATGTTAATGTCGATCACTTGATTTAGGTGGTGTCTGTCAGGTTCCTTCTTTGTAAGAATTTACTCTGTTTGGTTTTGTAGTTTGTAAGTTGGAAGGGAATTTAACATGTAAATATCCATCCTGTTTCTCAGAAGAGTAAGTACGCCCCTAGTTCTAACATCCAATTGATGTTTCTTGGCTGAATTATTACTATGGTGGTTGTCAAATAATAATTTCACAATTCTATCATTCCTTTAACATTTATTAGTTTGCATTCTATACTAAGGGAATGCTTTCTTCTTTCCCCAGTTATTTATTCATTATTTATTATATTAGCATGGACCCATGGTATCAGTTTGGACCCTTCCTTTGTTACTCAGTGGGTTAAATCTGCCCAAGTTGTGGCCAGCGATAGCCCCTTCAAGATGGCACTGCCCTTTTGGTATGTTCCCATCTTGTATTTTTTTCTATCTAGGGCTTAGCCATTTCTTCAAGAAGTCATCATTCCTTCTAGTGAAGGATGGTGGTTAGATCGAAGATCTGGGCTTAGGGTGAGCTCACTGCTATTAGAATGCTGTTGCTCCCAGCTCCTCTCAATGACAGATCTAAGGAATATCTGAATGAATGTACATTCATACATACATATGTGCATAATATATGAGTATGAATAGATACATATAAATATGCATGCATTCATATATATATTTGTTTCAGTATCTATCGCCACAATTTCACTTCAATATCTCCAATTCCAAGCCCGCGCTACAGAGGTCATTTTAATTTCTCCCTTTCCATGTTTGTAACTTTCTTATCTGACAATAAGAAACCTGGCTCTCATCAATATGTTTATTATTAGATCAGGGTCCTCTGTATGTCATCACTCTTCCACTGCCAGAGCCACCCTTCTTCCCCCAGACACCACCACCCTCCTCCCATCACTCAGGTTCTAGTCCTACCACGAATGGACACCCTTCTCTTCCTGCTCAGGCTCAGGCTTCCCAGTCTTGGCCGCCACCACTCTCATCCCCTGTGTGGGGGCCCACCTTGCTTGGCTCTACCTAAGGGCTTTTGGACTGAGTTATTCAGGAAGGAAGAAAGTCAGTGAGAAAAGGAAGGCACTCAGTTACTTTTAATTATTGCTAGCAAACATTAACTTGGGATACGCCACATGGCTGATCAGAAAATGGAAGCCATCAGAAGAGAATGTCCTCATCCTCTCAGGACCATCTACCAGCCTGCCTGCATCTGTGCTCATAAACTGAACTTTTCTCCTATTTACAGTGGATAAACTCTCCCTGCTCTGTTTAAGGCTAGATTCTAGCCTGTTAGCCTACTCAAGGACTTTCCACTGAACTTATCCTCTTTTTCAGCTTTTTTCCATATAAAATGGGCTGTATCTTCAATCTTAAAAGGAAATCTCCCTAGGAGCCCACATCTCTTCTACCTGCTTCCCTCTCTACTCTCCCTTTAAGCAAAACTTCTTAAAAATGCTGCTGCTGACTGGGTGTGGTGACTCATACCTGTAATCCCAGCACTTTGGGAGGTCGAGGCAGATGGATCACTTGAGGTCAGGAGTTCAAGACCAGCCTGTTTAACATGGTGAAACCCTGCCTCTACTGAAAAATATGAAAATTAGTTGGGTGTGGTGGCGCACGCCTGTAGTCCCAACTACTTGAGAGGCTGAGGCACGAGAATCACTGGAACGCAGGAGGCGGAGGTTGCAGTGAGCCAAGATTGTACTACTGCACTCCAGCCTGGGTGGCAGAGCAAGACACTGCCTCAAAAAACAAAAACAACAACAAAAAAAACGTTTTGCTGCTTCTCACTGTCTTCATTTTCCAAACTCATTCTTTCTTCAACCCCATTCTGACCAGGCTTTCATTTTCCCCAGTCACCATCTGCTCATCAAGTGACTTTCATGTTGCCAAATTCACTGGCTAATTCTGCTGTCATCTTTCTCAACCCATCAGTAGCATTTAGTGCAGCTGGCCATTCCCCCTTTCTTGAAACGCTCCCTTCCCTAGGTCTCCATGTCTGCGTTGGTTTGTCTCTCACCTCAGTGGCCATTCTCTCACATTGCCCTTGGCCAGCTCCTCTCCCTCTTCCTGAGTTTCCCAGTGTTAGAGAGCTGTAGCTGTCCCAGCCCTCTCCTCTTTACAAACTCATCCCATAGGCAAGCACATCCAAGGCCAGTGCCAAGGCTCCATGCCATCTTGACAACGAGGACCCGAAATCTTCTCTCTAGCCATCTCTACTAGGGGTCATAAATTACATATTAAACTTAACATGATCAAAATGGAAGCTCTGCTTCCTGCCCACACCCCTCCCACTCTTGTAGATGTTAAGTGTCTCCATCTCAATACATGGCAGTGCCATTCAGTAGTTGCTCAGGCAAATTTTGGGGTCCTTACATTTTATTCCTCTCTCCCTGATATCCCACATCTAATGCAGTAGGCTGTCTTGTTGGGTCTATCTACATCTACGTGTCTCCTAAATCCGACTTCTCACTTTTTCCACGCTATCACTCTAGTCCGGGTCACCACTTCCTGCTTGGATCGTTAATGTAATAGCCTCCTAATATTCGCCTCGCTTTTATACTTTGGATACTTCTTTAATTCTTTACACAGCAACCAGAGTTTTTTTTTTTTGTTTGGTTGGTTGGAGTTTTTTGAGACTGAGTCTTGCTGTCACCCAGGCTGGAATGCAGTGGTGCCATCATACCTCACTACAGTCTGGACCTCCTGAGCTCAAGCAATCCTCCAGCCTCAGCCTCCCGAGTAGCTGGACTACAGGTGTGTGTCACTACATTTGGCTAATTTTTTTATTAAAAAAATTTCTTTTAGAGATTGGGTCTCACTGTGTTGGCTGGCCTCAAACGATCCTCCCACCTTAGCCTCCCAAAGCACTACTACAGGCATGAGCCACTGCACCCAGCCTACAGTGGACTTTTGTAAATGTCAATCACATTGACAGCCTGGCAGAAAACCCTCCAACAGTTTTTCATTGCACTCAGAATAAAATTCAAATCAAAGACAAAAAGGTCCTGCCTGTTCTGGCTCTGATTTACCTCCGTCAACCCACATCCCAGAGCAATGGGCCTTTATCACTCTGCTGGGGCTGTGAAGACCTCCTTACTGCTCCCCTAACCCATGAAACTTCAAGCTTCTGCCCCAGGACCTTTGTGCTTACTGCTCTCCAATCTGGAACGCACTTCACTTGGATCTTTTTTTCCCTTTTTAAAGATGGTATCTCCCTACGTTGCCCCATCTGGAGTGCGGTGGTTGTTCACAGGCATGATCATAGTGCATTGCAGCCTCGAACTCCCCAGCTCAAGCAATCCTCCCAGCTCAGCCTCCTGAGTAGCTGGGACTACAGGCACATGACACCATACCTGGCTTCCAGTTCTCTCACTACATTCAAGAATCTACTCAGATGTGACCACCTTATAGCTGTGTTTTCACCACCTAAAATAGCACAGCACCCTCACAGACCTCTATTCCCCCTCCCTGAGCGCTCCATTCCTTTACCCATTCGTATCTCACATATCACTCATCACTACCAGACATCATATGGTTATGGTTTCTTCCCACCAGAATGTAAACCCCATGAGGTCTGGACCTTGTCTGTCCTGTTCACCACGATATCCCTGATACGTGGAACAGTACCTGGTGCACAGAGGCTATGCTGAATTCCGGCAATGATTCAGGCAATGCCAGTGTGACATGGTACTGTGGCTAAAACCCCTTCTCCGGGGAACCCGATAAGGCAGGCGTGGTGAGCTAAGTGGTCCATGCTGAGCCATAGGCAATGAACAAGCCTCTCCTTTAATGAGGAGGAGGTTGAAAGTGGTTATAAAAACTCAGGACAATAAACTTCTGATGTTCCTGAAACATCATCACCTTAGTGGTGATTCATAACCCCTCTTCTGCTTCTAAAATATAACATCTAACTTCACTGATAAATTCACTTCCAATAGAAGAAAAATACCTTCCGCCTGAGTCACTGATACTTCTAAGTTCTGTGTTAAGCACCTGAGGGTGAGGAGTGTGGGCTCTTTTATTTTGGGTTCACATTTAACATGCAGCTGCTGCAAAGGCATTTTAAGAACACGGAGGTGACTGAAAATAAACTCCTGCCGGCAGGTTACCCGACATCCTATTCACCCTCTGCTGAAGTGAGTTCCCAGCCCCTGCCCCGCAGCCTGCCTTCCAAGCTTGAAATAAAATGACAATGCCACTTCAACTGGAGGTTGAATACTGTTTTCAATGACTTCCTGGTCATGCTTCTGAGACCGGGATGCGCATTACCTTAGGGAGATGCAAAGTCAAGCTAAAATGTGCATGGCTTTGCCGGTTTGATGCTGACTGAGAAACATGGCCTGTGGCTATGAAATGAAGAAAATGATTTTACCCTCATCCCTTGGACTCCACAGGCAGCAGATAATAGGCAGTTGGCCCCAGTCATCCGGCCCTCGACCTTGATTTTATATATTTGCAAGGAGGGGCAGAGAGAGAGAGTGAGCAGAGGCTTTCAACCTGTGCTGTGGGCAGTCAGGAGGGCCCAGCAGTAGCCTGGCTCATAGGCAGACCTGACAGGGAAGAGGACTCTGCAGGAGGCTCCCCAAGTATGAGCCACTTGGACTCCAGCCCTGGCAGGCTGCTCTGTGCTGGGGCAAGTCTGGGAAGAAAGGCGCACAGCGAAGCGCCTGCAACTGACCACTGACCTCCAGCTTCCATGTTTGCATTTCAAAGCCATCAGAGAAATGTAATTTGCTTTGAAGGCAAGGTTATATTCGAAGCAGACTGGCCTCTCAACAAAGGGACAATGACCACTGCCTGCCTGATAAGCATCCCCCCAGGAGAGAGACTATCTGCCAGGGAGTGCGGGGCAGAGTGACAGCTAAGTAAAGTTTTTCTGCATGGGAAAGCCTTTGAAGAGTCTAGAGGCCTCACCTAATCCAAATCACTGCAAGAGTTTTGAAGTATTCTATCAAACTGAAGCAAAGCTGTTCACCACAGAATTGACTTGGTTTGAGGAGTTGCAGGGACTGAAACGGTTTGTTTCCAACTTCCTTAACTGAAAAGCGTCAATTTGATGACCATATTTTCTGAATACAAACATGTGGATTTAACCTAGGCTTGTCCCCTGAAATACAAGGGGACAAGATCTAGAGATGACCATACACGATCTAGAGATGACCATAAATCTAGTAGGAAGGGTAGGAAAAGTGGAAGATACCTTTGATTTGGGTGATTTTTGCTTTCTCCCCATAAACTAAAGCAATTCAACTCTTCTTAGGGGCTCTGCCAACAATATTGAGGCTGGAGGGGCCAGAGGAGAGAGAGCACAACATGAAGTATAAAATTCCACCATCTCCATTCAAACACCAGCCTGGAGGTAGGAGAATGAATTAGGTGGTTGGTCGTTTTTCTCCCAAAGCCAGGATCCAATGACTCTGGGCTTTGGAAGGTAATGGAATTGAAAGTTCCGGAGGCTGTCTGGTGCTTTGGCTAAAATTCCTAGCATAAGGAACCTTTTTGGGTGAGGAAGATGACTCTCATTCCGGGTACGGGAGAACAAATCTTTGTCTTTTGTTTACCAATCCGATCCTCCATCGTGGATAAAGCAGTGCTATCCAGGAGCAGCAGAGCTCGCCCAGGGGAGATGGGCAGGGCCAACCTCCCAGTACCCAAGGAGGGCCTTGAAGTTTCCCATTTCACTGAGCTTGAAAAATCACCAACCACTCCAGTCTCCCTGGGTCATGCGCAGGCTGGGGATGATTGTAGAACAGATACAGCTCTGACTCACCTACAGTGGAATAACTAAAAGTGACTTTTCATATATGGTACAGTCAGAATGAGTACCTAATGACCAGGTGCAGTGGCTCACGCCTGTAATCCCAGCACTTTGGGAGGCCAAGGCAGGCAGATCACTTGAGGTCAGGAGTTCCAGACCAGCCTGTCCAACATGGTGAAACCCCATCTCTACTAAAAATATAAAAATTAGCCTGGCGTGGTGGCGCATGTCTGTGGTCTCAGTTACTTGGGATGCTGAGGCACGAGAATTGCTTGAACCCAGGAGGTGGAGGTTGCAGTGAGCCAAGACTCCAGCCTGGGTGGCAGAGCCAGACTCTGTCTCAAAAAAAAAAGGAGAAAAAAAAGCTCCTAGAGAGTGAAAGGAGCTTCTGGGAATCACGTCCAGTCCTCTCCAGGCACAGCCTTGATCACCACGAGCCAGCATTCTACTTTATGGTCAGTAAACGGGTCCTTATCCCCCTCCTTTATTTCCTTTATGTTGCTTCAGTTATTATTGGTACCTCAAAATCAAGTGGGTCAAGGGAAGGAGAGTAAAAACTGAAATCTGCTCCATTCCACATGCTCTTAATGGCTGGGAGGAAGAAGCTAAAACAGATGCCTGGAAGAAGGTTTTAAACTAAACTGTGGACTCCTGAGCCAGAACATGAATTCTTCACTGGCCGGTGCAGGCCTCGGAGCACCCGCACCACAGTCCCCTATTCTGGGGGTAGTTTGGACTGTGGGTGTCATCAGCACAAATGGGCTACGTGTCCTAAGGTGACTTCCAAGATTAGATGCAGCCTGCCCACGGAGTAAATCCCTCAGGGCACTGATGGAAAACAAAAATCGAACGGGGACCAAAAACTGTAGAAAAAGTACCATCAAGGGCGCAGAGAAAGAAATACAAATATAGTTTTCATTTAGAGAATTTAATGGAATTTAATGGTAAATTCCATTTACCCAGTTTATAAGAACTGTAAGAATAAGAAATTACTAAATGAGAGGAAGTACTAAATATAGGACTAAAAGATTTAAGAGAATGGAGGAGAAAAGAAGGGAAGCATCAAAAAACACAAATCGTAATGGAAAGGATCCAGTGCAGGCCACTGTATAGTGAGAGACCAGAGAGAGGTGACTTGTCCCCACTGACAAATGGAGCACAGCTGGGTCAAGAGCCCAGGACTCCGCACTCAGGAGGATGCACTGTGCACTCCGTTGTCACTGCTTCTCTGGAGGGAGGCCGGAGAGGCTGAGAAAAGTGTAAACACACAGAGGAGGTTAGAGGAGGGGATGAAGATGGCAGAGAAGAGAGGAGGAAGCAGAGACTGAGAAAACTTGGGAGAGGAAGACAGGAGGAGAGCAGTGAGATATGAATGAGTATCAACTCATTCATTCACAACATTAGCCTTTCAAGAGGATTAACTCTAAACAGACTATTTTCTAACTCACTTGGTTTGAATCACAGCAAGTTACTGCTGCCTTTTCAATTGTTCAACTGCTAATTCTTTAAAAAAATTATTTCAAGATACATTATAGCATTATTAACCATAGTCAGCATGTTGTACAATAGATCTCTTGAACTATTCCTCCTAATTTAACTGAAATTTTGTTGCTTTAATTCTTAAATCTCAAAAGGGTCACCTCCTACAGCTCACTGAAATGTGGGTTTCTGACAAAAGCAATTATACCTGCAGGCTGGAAGACAGCAAGTGAAGAACCACACATTCTCCATTTCTCAGGCCAAGAAGTCGAGGACATGTGACTACCTGGTCAGTTCTAAGCCAAGTACTGCTAAAAACTGTTGTAGGGAGGAGTCTTGTGGGTTGACCAACCGGCCACAGGCATCTGGCTTTTAGCAGTCTACATTTGCTACTAATCATGATTAGTCAATACTTTTCTAATCCAGTGCATGTTGACAAGTTTTCTGCAACGTTATTGACTTCTCAAAGAGGACTTGGTGCTGATTCAACCCAGCTGTGTTCTCTAAGTTCATCAAACATTTGTTTAGTGTGATAACCTCTGACCAGCTTTCAAGACACTTTATTCTTCTTGGCTTCATGAGCTAAGCTACTGTGGTGGAAGGTGTGTTCTACTTAAGTGAGAAACTGACTGACTGGAATGTGCCACTCCACAGCCTCATATAAATCACAACATTCTTCCCAAGCAGTGGTCTGGAAAGCCACTGTGACCTGGCAGAGCTGTGATGCCATCAGCAGGGAGCTCTCCATGGATGGAGAGAAAGGCATCATTTCATCCTTTTATTTCCCCAAAGCGCTGGCTTTTGTCTCGCACCTACCATTCTTATCAGGATGATAAATTAATAAGCAATGCTGGGAGGGACGACCTGACGAACCAACCCCCATTCCCCTGGATTTCGCCCACTTTAGACGCCTGACTCTACAGCGCTGCATTTGCCTGCCAGAGGCAAGACTGGCAGCCTGGGATGTGCCAAGCGCTTGGCTCTCAATTCAAAACAAAACAGTATAGGAGGGAATTTGTGAGTTAGCTGATTTGCAAACACTAGAACAAGTCGCCATGTAAACATTTGTCTTGTGTCTCTCGGGTTCTTCCATTTCTCTCAGGCAGCCACCTGGATGCCACCCTGACAGCATCAAAACGTGCTGCTCCTCAAGTGACCAGTGAATCCCTGTTCACACTGAAATAAACCCAGCTTCTTTCAGACCATTAAAAAAGAAACCTGAAAGCCCCCCACAAAACAACAAAACAAAACCAAACCCAACCAAAAAACCTTCATGAAGCAGTCACCACAGAGCACATTGGTAAGTATGGTAGGAGAGCCTCCAGTGTTGTTCAGAATCAGTGTTAGGCCAGCAGGTGTGTGCCCAAGTGCCCATGAACATGTCACTTGGAGGGAGCCGTTGCCCAGGGAACCTGAATGAAAAAGGAGCTGCAGCTACACACACATGGGTTGGCTGAGACTGTCCCATCACAAGTACATCCCGACTTTAAATAAAAGTTACTTGGGCATGTGAATACGTTCTACACCCCCAACTCCAAATGCCAGTTTACTGAATCATCACACAAGCCAGCATATACTGGGTCTGACCAAACGTACGTGGTGAGTAACCATTTGGACTCTTCACTGTAAGCCTAAAAGTTAGTTCTTCTGTTTGCCCCCTTTTCGCAGTTGAAGAAGTGTTGGGTAACTTGGCTGAAAATTCCACAGCAGAGCCCGAATCTGAACACAGATTAAGGATACAGATTCTGTCTTCTTTTGCTAAATTCACTTGCTTGGTAATAAAATAAAAAGCCTACATGACAAAAGACACTTAAAGGATATCACAGAGCACTGGTACTCCTATGTCCCCAAAGAACCTTCCCATTTAGCTTTAGTGTGACTACTTATTTCCAACTCACTCAACTCCAGGGTTGAAGCACCAATCATGGTAAATTTAAAAAAAAAAAAAAAAAAAAAGGAGAGTTATAATCAGGAAGTTTTGAAAAATTGGAAAGAGGAAAAAACAACTAATGGTTGAATTATTTTCTTTGAATGTTTTGTAGTATTGCAGGGTCAGAAGGTCCTAACCAAGGTTATCTAATCTAGTTCTTGCCCCAGGCAGGATGACTTAAGTCATCCCAAAGAAAGGAAGGTTCACACAATTTGTAAAGATCTTCCTGAATTCTACCTACCTGAGAGGCAAGTTATAAGCATCACTTGCCTGTCGGAGGCTCCACGAAATGCTCTGGAGCCTTTGAGAGGAAAGATACAGCACAAATGCAAATTATTAACAATATAAATCAGCTCAGTTCCCGTAAGCATAGCCACCTAACCCAGCCGAAGGAATGCATGAGGAGCTACAATGCCAGTCTTTGTCAGAAAATATATTTATTATTGATAGTGAGTGAAGTAAAGATGTGGGTATTCACTATAGAGGTTACATCAGCCAAGGTTGCCTTCATATTGATAAAAATACCATATCTCACTTGTAATCATAAACATTATTCCAGTAGAAGAGGTACATTTTCTCTCCTTTTTGTCTTCTTGCCTGTATAATCACCATAATAAGTTAAAATGAAACAGCTCTTACATAATCAAAGGAGAAAAGAGAGAGAGAGAAACCCAACATGCCACAGCCTCGACAATTCCACCCAGCACTGCGGCCTCCAGATCTGTTTTCTGGCTCTCTCCACCCAGCACTGCTGCCCCCAGATCTATGTTTTCTGGCTCTCTCCTCACCTAACTCCAATTAATTTAGCCCCCCACCCCATCCTACTTTGTTAGGGTGGAGGTTCACCACATGATGGGGCTAGCTCAGAAGAGAAACATTTTATGGTCAGTGGAAGTTGAATAGAAAGTACCAAATGGTGGAGAGGGCTGCCCTTCTCTTTTAATCATCATAAGAGGGTTTACTAATACTGAAGTGCGTCCTTTAATGACTGATCCCTGATCACGGCTTTGGCCCTTCAAACTGCTCCTGTTCAAAATGTGAAATGATTCTGCTGAATCCATTCTTGGTGTCTCTCTTTAGTGGTCTTCTCATTAGTGGTCTTCTCTTCAAATGGGTTATTTTCTTACTAGGAAAAAAAATGTTCCATCTCTGGAATTAACGTTGATGGTGTTTTGCTCGTTCTGAAAGTTTTTATCCTCCCTTCTCAAGCATGCTCTGAAAGACAAACAGAAAGCGTAAGTTTTACCACCAGGAGAGGGCAAAAAATGAATGGCACTAACTATTTAGTATGATTTTTTCAAATTTCAATAGATATTGCTTTTCAAATATCTAACTTTAAAAACACAGAAAACAAGGCATATGCTTCCTGTTCTCAAAATATTGCTCCTTTAATCAACACCATCGCTTTATCACGTATGATCTTTAAATGACCCCTCTCACCACCATATGGGTTGAAAACTCCAACAAGGCTGGGCACGGTAGATTACACATGTGATCCCAGCACTTTGGGAGGCCAAGTAGGGGGGCAGATCACTTGAGCCCAGGAGCTTGAAATCAGCCTGCGCAACACAGTGAAACTCTATCTCTACCAAAAACAAAAACATTAGCTGGGCATGGTGGTGTGTGCCTGTAGTCTCAGTTACTTGAGAGGCTGAGGTGGGAGGATCCCTTGAGCCTGGGAGGCAGAGGGTGCAGTGAGCCATGATCATGCCACTGTACTCCAACCTGGGCAACAGAGTAAGACTCTGTTTCTAATAGAAAGCAAAAGTGCTCCTGGTAGGGGCATTTGGAAATGTTGGGAGCATGGCTGACGGATGCAGTGATTGGGGGAAAGCTATGGCCAAGGCAGTGCAGGGATCAAACCCCAACTCCAAAGGTTCTGAGAGGGAATCTCTTCATTAGACAAACACAAGATTCCTTCTCGGAGAAGGAGAACACAGATGTTCATGTGCTCATGAGGCTGGACAGAGCTACACAGATTAGTACCTATGCCCAGATTGCAGAAACGGACCCTGCATTCTATTTAGTTATTTATTTGGGGGAATTTGGGAGATGCAGATGTAGACAGGAAGAATTCTTAACTATCAGATGAAAACTCTATACTCAGCTGAAATGCGGGTATACTGCCTCCATTTTTAGAGGTCTTTAAGAAGAAAAAAGTGTTACTTTCCCCTCTAGTTTTGCAACCACTCAGAGAGGCAAGGTGAGGCCGAGGTTGCCTCCAGTTCATCCATTACCACCTGCCTCCCGCCAGCACTCACCCTTCCAGCCATCCACACACCTGGCTCTCCACTGAGCTCCTACCAGGTACCACTGCACTCAGTTCAGTGCACTGGGGAAACCAATACACACACCGGTGGAACATTCAGGAATAATAAAAGGTAATAATTTGCTAACTTTTATTTATTTGCTAACTACATGCTAAAATTTATTTTATTGTATATACAGCATAACATTTAATAGGAACAAAATAGTATCTCGTAGAAAGTAATTTTTTCCTTCCTTCTGTTTCCCAGTTTCTGTGTCCCCTTCCAGAGACGGTCACAGTTCACAAGAGGAATGGTTCTGCCTGGTGCAGAGGGCAAGCCTGTAGCTGGAGGGAGCAGGGAAGGCTTCTCCAAAGACCTTCCACCATGGAGAGAATCCAGGGGGAGGACTGGCGTGGGACTGGGAGGAACGAGGGGAGAAAGCAGTGGCCAGGATTCAGGGAGAAAACAAGTCCAGCACGCACGGAATCCTGAGGGGTGAGGCCTAGCTGGAAGAAAGAGTACATGTGCAGGACTGACCAAGAGTAAGGGTGGAAAGAGGGCCCAGGACAGACGCCAGGCTGAGACATATCCTGCTAGCCACAGAAAACCTAGAGGAATGCTTTTACGTAGGAGAATGGCATTTAGGAATGTTAACCTGACATCCTCGGCATGATGGATCCAACAGAGGGGAGTCTGCAGGTAGGAAGGCCAAGGAGGAGGCAGATTAAAAACCAGACAAGGGCGGAAACAAGAGCTAGAGCTACACGGGAAGAAAAAGGGAAATGGTGACACCCAAGGTATGGGAGGATCCTCGGTGACAAGGACAGTGATGGGGTCACCAAGAGAAACAGGGAAGTCAGTGAGATCCTGAGAAGGAGGAGGATGACTTAAATTTTGGGTTTGTCAGACAATTTTGGGTGAGACATCCAAAATGGAAATGTCTAGAAGGAAGTTGCAGGCCTTCTGAGGTCAAAAGTCTCTAGACACAACGATTTAGGGTCAAAAATTTAAAAATGATTGAAATTAAGGGGACAGAACACAAAGAGTAGAAGTCAAACAAGATGGTGTATTGGGTTACAGGAGCAAAGGGTGGATAGATTATCCTAAAGTGTCCATCATTATAGGTTTCTAAGAAGCCTATGTCCATAGGGCACAAAATAAGATATAAAGGCAGGCAAACTTAGACATAACACACAGAGTGGTCAGAGAAACAATGATTATGTCACACAGAAAGTAAACTTAAAAAGCCAGATGCATTTAGAGAAAACAGGAAAAACCAAGGAGGTGCAGTGGAAGATTCTGCTCAGCAGAGTTGTCCTGTAAGAACTCACACTGGAATATGAGGCACGAGCCCCATGTTCGTTGGGAAAATAACACACTGAGCAGCCACCATGTAAGAGACACCACCTGGCAGTGTCACAGCGTCACAGCATCTCAGCTATGCTTGCCTGCTTGTGAACTGATCTGTGTGAGTCTCTCCAAGTACATGGATGATAAGTTCTCTGAATTCCAGGTATATAGACAACCTCACTACATCATGCTTTATTAAATACAAAATGGAAGCCAGTATAAAGCAGATCTATACTGAGCCTATCTAAAGGAATTCAGTTACCGGAGAGAGTGATCTCTTTATAAATGATGGCACTGGGCCATCTGCATTTGGGGGGTTATAGGTTCACTGCTTTCTTCAACACACTGATGGGAGCTTGGAGCTGTCATCTGCCTGGTCAAGATTACATAGCTGTGCCCCTCTCTACAATTTTGGGCTTAGGGTTATAAGGATAACCACAGGACAATGCACCTCTTTTCAAATATTGCAAAATAATCTGCAGCTGCCACAACTTAATGAAGCAATAGTTAAAGAGTGTTATCGCGAGTCTAGAGATTTTTTTTACTGTTCTCCCTGCAACCTCAACCAAATATAGATGGGTAATTTTTCAACCAAATCATATCATGCTAAGAATGTTAGGCTATCTTTCAGAAAGAGGGACAAGATGGGACCTGGCTGGTCTGAGGATGAGCAGGCCAGTCTCACATAAAGACACTAAATAACATTTTATAACCCCTTTAACCACATTCACAAAATACCCTGTTACATGTATTAAAATTCTGATCCTCAAAGACAGCACAGTGGCTCAGCTGATTTGTGGTGACTCCTTGAAGACATGTGGGACCACCACAGAAAAGCACCAGGGCTGATCTATAAACATTTTGTCAAACTGCACTCACTTGCTACCAAAGGGTGGCAGAGGTGGTACAAAACCATCTCAATTCTATCTGAGAAATTAACAAACACAATGGCAGGCTGGATTTTTAAAAAAGATGAATTCATCTGTCAAACATTCTGGGTTATTATTATATTCCAGCTATGCAACAAAACCTGCTCCAACCCAGACCCCAGGGCTTTTGGCTGGAGGGATCTGAAGGTCTGGTGGGGTCTGTGTTATTCAGCTTTCACCTTATAGGTTCTTCTACTGTCTCTATTGGTTCTGTAAGTAGCTGCTGTTGGGCTGAATTTCAACGCTGCATAAATTTAACACTGCATAAATTAACATAGGAAATTCCCTAAAGAATGAGGGAGAAGCTTTGCAAGTTATAAAAAATTGCTTCCTTCATTTAACGAACTGCTAACACTTAATCTTAATGTGGAGAAAGAGATTCCTTGCTTTTGCTCATCATTCACGTATTTGGGCCTGCAGAAACTCCTTTTATAAACAGCTGGGTAAATCACCAAAAGAAGAGAGTGGTTCAGGCATGAACACTGCTCTTTTCCCAAGTCTTTTTCTCATTCAAGCCACTGAGGAACAACCGGAGCTCACAAATAAGAACAGCGCCCCTGGAGACCTAAGACTGCACGTCATTTCCGCTTATTAAAACCTTCCTAACCATCCTAACCACTTGCCTCAAACATTTTTGTTACGCAGTAATCTCATCCACTGATTTTTGAATCACGGCTTTCTTGGAGGGGTTGACTATCATAGCAGCATGCCAGCTACTGTCTGTGTTGATAATTTAAGAGAAATGGTGGCAACCCTGGGTTGCTAACCAATCATCACGAAGAGAAAAGTGGTTTGTTTTTTAAGATACCACTCAGGGTGCTTGTCTCTGGGTGAGCTTACCCAGCGCCTCACCAAGACTTCAGGCCTCACAAAGCTGGGTAGAGAAGCAGGAAGGTTTACCTAACCAAGGAAAAATGAAACTGGAGATGTGTCCTGGCACAGACCTGGTCTCAAGATACGAGTTTCACTAAGGAGGGTCAGGAAAAGTGGGGAGTGGGAGACACTGGAGCTTCGAAGGAAAAAGACAGAATGAGAAGACTGTGCATGAGACAGGAAGGAAAAGTCATCTATAAATTGAATTTATGGGAAGCAAAAAGCGAGTTTTGCTTGTGCACCAAGTACTGTTCTTCACTACCTGGAAATCTGATTAGTTCACTTATTTTGTTTTCAATATGTGTCTATTCCCTGCAGCAAGAGCTGTTTGTTCTTTGTTCCTCCTGCTTTGGAGGAAATACAAGTTAACTTTTTTCTGCCTGGATCTTGCTTTATATCTTCTATGACAAATGCTCTGTATAATATTCAAATTAAGTTACAAGTAATTAACTGTTTATACAGCTAGCTGCAATAACAGACAAAACACTAATGTACTGCAGTTCTAACTCTTGAAGGACGAGCATGAGAAAAGAAATACCTATTAAGAAAAATGAAAATCTATTACCATGGTTGTATTTCTTCTATTAAACTCAGATTTTAAAAAAAGAGAAAATGTCATGAAGCAACGATTACTCTCGGAAAGTGGTTTAGAAAAGGATTCCTATGATGGAACAGGCTGGGGTAAGAAATTTAAAGTTTGGAATTTTGTTTGCTTTGATCTGACTCTAAATTCAAAGGCCCGCCCTACCAAAAGGTGGGAAATCTATTATGAAATACCCACGCGTCAGTCACCCTGTGTACCAGCATCCCATCTGGGCAATTAATAAATGTCATCAGGTGATGATGATAAAACAGCTTTCAAACACAACAAAAACATGCTCCTGGAGGACTTCCCAGAAAGTTAACCTTCTTGATTATCTTCATGCTCTCTGAAAGTGGCCACTGCATACATCGGGGGGACCCAGGCAGGGTGACTGGGAGCAGCAGAACCAAGGGAGGGTCTGGTCATAGCTGTGAGCTAGTCAGGGGACTGGGGTCACCTACTGTTTCTATGGAAGCAAGAGAAGAGGGGAAGAGGATCTCTTTTCAAGGCTTCCATCCTCTTCCCATGTCATCTTCCAATTTGCTCCTAAGCCTAAAGATTCATTCCTAAGGTTGGTCTGATGAGAGCTTTGCCAGGTAGCTTTGACCTGTGGGGAGTTACAGCTCCCCATCTCCCAAAAGATGGAAAACAAGGACTTGGCAGGACCTCTGAAAGGTCAAATACCTTTAGTGCAATTCGGGCCAATGGCTCTAAGAGCAATCGTTTTCAAACTTTGGGTACAGAGTCTTCTGGGAAATTTGGTCAAAGTTCGGATGCCCAGGCCTCACCCCAGACCTTCTGAATCAGAATTGCCAGGGATGGGGATTGGGTGGGTACATTTTAAAAAACCCCTCAGGGGATTCTGATGCTCACCCACATGTGACACGTGTGGTCTGACACGACAGGAAAAATACCCTGGTTTTGAATTTAAAAGTGGGCTGTTTGGTCTGGGTTCTGCCCTTCTACAGATCATTTAAATTCTCTGGAAGCTAATTTTTGCACATGAAAACATGAGGTTGGGTTACATGATCTCTAGGCTCCTTTTAGCTCCAACAGCCTATAAGTCTATTAAATCATTTGCATCTAATGGAGAGTTCACCTGAAAACAATGATAACACACAGCTTGCTCTGGCAATAGGTTTTTCTTTCAAGAACCTTGATTTTTAAGCAAAAGCTACTACTATGTTTTCAGGACCCCTTCATACTCAAAATATGTCACAGACTTAGGAGCACTGAATCCTGGTCTAATATAAATACAGTTCACAGGGGAGATGAAATGCATCGTCCTTCAGAAGGCGGACAGAAATTGTGCCAGGGCAAATTCCTCCATATGCACTGAGCCTGAGGCTTTGACTTAGGAAGCCAACCAAATACTGGAGATGTCAATGGTATTTTAGAAACGAGACAACAGGGTCCACTAGCCTTAAGTTGGAGAGCTGTCATATTAGGATCTAGCCTCATTTACTGGGTCCTGACCCCGTATTCCTCACTGCGGCCAGGTTCCTTTCTGATCTCTCCAAAGAGATCAGCAGGAAGCATGTAGGTCTGAGGTGGGGTAGTCTCATTTACAAGACGTCCTTATTGTGAGCTGAGCTACCTGTTTGCGTGGCTACTGCCCCACTGCCTGCTTACTGCCTGAACTTCTGCTATGGTCTGGGGGACCCCTGACGGACTCATCATCTAACTTCAGGTCCCACACTGACCTCCGTCCCTTGGGCATCTCCTGGGGTTGGTCCTTGCTTCTGGTCCCAGTTTGCCCTTGGTTGACAGGCTCCAGGTTCCTGGCTTCCTGCTCTGTTTTCAGAATCCCTCACCTCCCATGGTACTTCACAGGATGAAAGGCATCACAATCCAGGGGAGGCTTACGACTGGCTGGAGGGAGCCTGCATTTTCTAATGGCCTTTATTAGCCGGCAGGCTACATTCTGCCAGCCAGTGCAGAGACAGCTGTTTTTCACTTCACTGACTTTGGAGAAACTGTGAAACTGTTTCTATTCCCTCCCAGTTCTTTCTGCCACCTTGGCTTCCCCAGGGCTGTCAGGAGTGTGAACCTCAAAGAAAGGGTACGTAGCAGTGGGAGGCCAGGCGGCAGCAGACCAATCAGAAATGCAAGTGTTCTTCCCAAGTGAACGTTAAAGATGGACAGCAAAATTTAAGAGGCGAAGGCACAAATACTGGAGGTCTCAAAAGGAGACGTGCTGCTTGTACCACATGAGCCATGTCTCTTCATCTGAGTGCGCCTATGAACAGGCACGCTTATGCATACCACCTTTTGCTCTCTATACATGAAGGCAGAATCAGACCTAGAATAACAGAGCTAGATGGCCCTCATGAATCACCTGGTTCAAACCTTCAATTTATCAAAGCAACTGAAGTTCAAGTCACCATAATTAGATTAGGATGGCAGCAATAGCATTTCCTATAAACCCCACCCTCCCAGTGAACACAGAATGTGCCATAAGGGTCCAGCCAGCTTCTGCACTTTTCTGTCAATAGCAGCAGGGCTGGGAAAAAGCTGAAACGCTTAGACTAGCGACTCCCAATGTAGTCCAATTCTGCAAGTAAATAGCAGAGAAGTGGTATGTCCCAGGGAATGGTCCCAGAGGTAATGCAGGTCTGAGAGCAAACCCTTTCGACACCCTTCCCCTTTTTTAAAAAACAGAAGTTGGGCACACTTTGGTCTACCCGTGAGCAAATACGATTGGCTTCTCGTTCCCACTCCTTTCCATTTCTCCTGTAAGGTAGGTGTAGTAAGATAGAATGGGAACCTGGCATCAAAGAAGAGGTAATCCAATCTTGCTGAGCTTGAGAAAGTTACGAGGCTAAGCAGATATGAGAAATAAAAGACACAGAAGTATGTATCAATCGATGTGCTCCTTCATTTGTAAATGCTGTATCTCATATAGCCAGCCAGCCGGTAGCTTTTAAGTCTTAGAAGTAATAATTAGAGCTATTTAATATCTCTTTACACTCAGGAAGAGCACATAACTTAATACACAAGAACTAATAGTCTAAATGTCTCATGTCAACCCATGAGAAATTGTTGAAGAACAGCTGAAGAAACACTGATGTGAATAAGTGGATAAATAAGCAGAGAGGAACAGTAAGGCTAAGGAATATCTGGAAATTTTCCCATCAGTAAAACCTATTAGTCTCTAGAACAATGCCCCAGGGAACCCGTGAAAGGCCAATCTTATGAGTTATTTAAAAGTGGAGTGGACTTAGCCATTGGAATTATTCCATGGGGGAACCCCTTGCACTGTGAGAGATATGGGCAACACAGCCTAATGGCTTGTTGTCATGTGCAGTATTTTCCATGTTTAGCATGTCCAGCTTGTTGTCTGGATTTAACAGGAAATATAACAAGGGAATATAAGAAGTTGGCCCATGAGGAACTGCTAAATCAGGCAGTAGGGACCATGTATCTTGCTGGAGTCTCTTCAAACAATAGGGGCACAGCTGGGGTCACAAGATTAGACTAAATTCACAAGGAGCAAAAGGACAACCTGGTATTGGAGGGAAAGTAACTGCTCATGAATCGCTGACAGAAGCTCCTTCTGGCCACTGTGGCGTGATCTTAAAATGGGCCAGTGCCAAGTTGCCCCTTTCATCACAGGCTTCATCAACCCACTCCCCACGTGTGACGTTCAGACTCTGTCCCCTGCTCGTTAGATCTTCCATGTTCTGTGTCCTCCCTTTATTGCTTCTGCTCTCCCTTTCCCTCACTGACTTATTTCTGTATTAGTGGATGATGGATGGATGCCCCTTCACAAACTTACCCACTCAAAAACCAAACACCACTTACGTATTTTGAAATTTTTTGTTTTTATGGCAAGGTACATCTTGGTCTAGCTGTGATTTACTATTGTGACTTCCCTGAGTTTCAATGCTCTCAACTGGAAAATGGTGAAAATAAAACCATCTCTATTTACATCTCAGGTTGTCATAAGAAAACGAGTAAAAGAATGGATGTGGAATGACCGTGCACTCCTAACTACTGCAGAAATGCCAGGCAGTGCAGCTTCTTGGTTCTTGTCCATTTCAATGTTGCCCATCTTAGGAAAAAAGGTTTGACGGCTTCTATCTTTTTAATACTAACTTGTATTATACACCTCCTAATAACTGAATACAAGAGCCATGAAAACAATAGATACTCCAAACATACTAGCTGGAAATAACAGACTGGAGATTGAGGGGGAAAAAAGAGGGTCTTTTTTGAAATCATTAATAATAATTTGATGCTTTTGGCTGACCTGTTTAGTAAATTTCCGCACAATAATGCAACTGAGGAAAGAAGGGGAAAAATAAGATTTACTGAATACTTTATATAAAGGTAATCCTTACTACATTACCCCAATTTACAGATGAGAAAACTCAAGCCCCGAGGTCACAGAGCTAGTAAAAGGACAGGGTACAAACTCAGGTCTGCCAGATTCAAACGCGCTATCGCGCCATGTGGCGTATTTGATTTTGTCATAACTTAACTTTGCTATATTCTATAAATATATACCATTGATGTCACAGGACTATGTGTAGATAATTCAACACAACCCAGACAGGCAGGATGGGGTCAGCACTCCCAATGCCCCTGTGGCTGCCACTGTGGTAATGTTACAAATCACATGGTACAAACAGGCACGTATGTTAGAGACCAGCATTGAAACATACACTTTGTCACAGTCACTCTTTTCCACTGGCCACCACCTCAATAAGGCACTATTATCAAGTTAGAAAAATCCATGAATCAACCTACAAGTCCCAAGTCCTTCAGTTTGTATTCATATTGAAGGCTGGGGTTTATTAAGAGCATATCAGAAGCTGTTTTCGACAAATAAAATGTACTAACTTAACATCAGCAACATTACCTCTACCAAAGACCTTTAAAGAAAAGGATTCCTGGCACGCTACTAAGAGTTATGCTACAAGCAAGAAACAGAAAAAAGTTGCCAGCCACTAGGCTTTTAAGGACAACATAGGCTTTTAATAAATACTGATTATATTTTTTTCCACCAATGTTACTGTTATTTTCCAGCTATCCAGACAATACTAACCCTCCCACCGGATATTTGTAGAGTATAAAAATTTTACCCTAAGTGATATTATTATAACTACAGCAAATTCGGCTGCAGAAAGGCATGCTGTGTAACTCAAACACTAGATTTAGTTGGGTTAGAAGGTCAAATCTATGGAGTTTGTCAGCAGAAGGAATCAAGGTTTCCAACAATTTCCGCCTCTCAGAACAACCCATATCCAACGGTTAAATTGGTTAAATGCTAGGCAATTATGTGACCTGCCAGAATGGATAATTTGCTTCAGGGTTTATCATTAGCTTTCTAAAGTACATAAATTAGAGAAAATGCACATCCTGTGAACATCGTATTATTCTGATATGGAGGGTCAAGAGAAGAATATGGCTATGGTCTATAAAAGCAGTGGAATTCTTTTTTAAATGCTATCTCTGGTTTCCCTTTCCCTGTCCAATTAAGTGGACTCTGTCAAACTAGTGGAAGGGTTGGACAGTGACTGAACGGTGGGGTTTTTTTTTAACCTGGCCCTCTGCCTGACTACCTGCTGCTTATGGGCCCAAAGGTGCCAGCTCTTAATCTGTATCCTCTTCACTGGCTCTAAATATTGGCCTCAAAGTATGAGGAATGACCTTGAGAACATTATTATTAGAAGACAAAAGCTCAGGGCAAGTGGAGAAAAGTATAATCTTAGTAGAATCCTTTTTTCTGCAAGTAAATGAGTTGACCGCAAGGAAGATATGGGCTCTTTGACAATGATCCGACAGAAGTTATGCCCTAATCAACTCATTACAGTAATTCTTGATGATGATGACTAGGGCTTAGAAAGCCTTTTCACATACAGCGGCCCACTTAGTCCTTACCACTGCCCCAGGTCATCCAGTTTTCGATTTGCCCAGTGCCCCCACTGGCCTGGCTGGCACACCTACCTGTTTGGCATGATTGACACAGTGCATATACTGGGTGGCCAGAGAGGAGCATTTGAGGGTCTGGTGGGTGTTCTCACGGTAACACTGAAGAATTTTGGCCTGCAGATCAGCACAGACTGGATGAGACTCATACCGCCTGAAAACAAACACAGGGACCGCTGAGACCAATGGTCTTCATTCAGAATAACAATCAAGGTTAAAGAACACACAAAATGTACAGTAAGACACAGATGTTGCAAATGTAGAAAAAAGTTTAAGAGAAAGAATTTTCCTTAAACTTTAAAGATAGCTAAATTTTTCCCATGATAAAAATGACAAAGGGTAAATAAATTCTAAGAAATGAGTTCCATTAACTGACACTGCTGTGAGTTAGTCTGGACAATATAACCGTCCCTTCCAAACCAAAACCGCATCAACATGCCAGAAACTTGGAAGCCCTAAGTTCTCTCTTCCATTCCCATATCCACTTGGCCACAAAGCTGGGGATCCCCGCAGCCTGGTCCTCTTGCTCCACATCACTGTCGTTCCATTGCTTCCAAGTGAGACGCATCCTGGACTCAAGAAATGACCTCCCAGCTGGTCTCTCAGCTTTGATACCCTCTTCACCTGCCCCTACACACCTTCCAGAGGGTTCTTTCCAATAGGAAATCGAAGACGGTCTCTTTCCCCAGCACTTTCTACACAAAATACAAGGCCAGCTGGCTAGTCCTTCCTGAGCAGGTTCCTGCCTACCCTGTTGCCTTCACCCCCACACCCTGCACACAGCTGCAGCCTAGACAAACCCAGTTCAGGGTTTGGTTCTTACACTTCTCTTCAGGTCTAAGCTCACGCTGCTCTTGCTTCTGGAAATGTTCTACACCCAAACTCCCACCTATGCCTATATATCTGGAGAAAACCTACTCATCCTTTGATACTTCACTCAAGTGTCAGCTTCATTAGCTCTCCACCCCCCAACCCCGGTACAGTCTATCATTCCCTTTATGGTGACCCCATTGGTTCTGTATTCACTTTTCTTGCCATGCACGTGACAGTGACTACACCATACAACCTAATACAATTTAGCAACCTACATTTACTAGAATGCAAATTCCAAGGGCTGTGACTTATTTTGTCACCTCAGCTATTAGACGTGGGAACCCCTACAGAAGTCATGTAATACATTTACTCAGTGAATACAAATGGGTACAAAGAAAACATTTTAAAGTCCCTTGGGTTAAAATTTTGCTACTTATACTTACAAATCTCAGATTTTAGTCAGATTGCTTCTGTGAATATCTGAGACCAAATGTAAATGTTTCCAAAAAGCTTATAATATACGCTTGAAAAATGATAATAAACCAAATGAGTTATACAAATGAAGGTAAAATATTCTTATTAACACGGCAGGGAAGTTTGGACTGTAAGGACTAAATACATACAGAGAAAAAAAAACACAGTACTACTACTTTTAATCTAGAAATTCATGTTTTTTCAAATTAGTTTTAATACAAGCTTCCAGTCTTATCACTTCTATTTTTGAAATTTAAATTTGTTATTTCCATAGTAATCTTGAAATCACATTATTTTAAACTTAATGGGTTATAAAAAAAAAAAAACCCCTAGAGAACACAGGGGGAATATTTCTCATCAATAAAGAAACCCCTGGGCGACGATTTGTCTCCTCAATCCTTTTATCCAGTACACTAAGCTAATATCTATTTTGCTAGAATAGAAAAGCAAAGCATGTTGGCAGTTCCCTGACTTCCTACTACCCTCTAAAGAACACAGACATACAGAGAAAAAAAAAAAGTTTCAACAATTTTTCTATAACATCACTTTTACTTTTTCATTCATTACCTTACTGCTTTGTCAAATACCTAAGAACAGAATTTAAATAGAATCCCCGGAGTTTCCATGCTTTAAGATTTCAAACTTCAGATGTCTATGAATTTTTCTGGACACAGATTTCCCTAATCCTTTACCATGAACATCAGGATTTAAAAGGAATCAGTCGTGCTTCAAAGAGTATAGGCACAGATACCACTAAGTGACTAATTATAGCAAGACCTGCATCTAGATAAATATTGAATAAAATATGATTAAGCATCAGATCAGCTGAACCTAGCAAATACATGACTAATGACTAATAGCTCACAGGAAAGCGGGGTTACATTGTATCCTAGTGTTGACAACTGATCCTGTCTCCAATGTGTCTCAGATTTAAAAGCAGGGGGAAGGAGGTGAGGAGGGAAGGCTAGAACAACCCTGACCAGATATGCAGCCCTTCCTCATTAACATACAGGAAAAGACTGTAAAAATGAGCAGCCACACTGCACATCATAAAGAAGACAGCGTATTTTTTCCTTTAAAAAGACTACTCACAATGGGATAATTCACCTAATGTTATGGACTCCTCAGAAAGAGGTAGTTTAAGTTGTAGATAAGCATGTATCCTGAGTTGAGCTATTAGTCATGCAAGTTAAAATCCATGAGTTATTTATGATTTGAAATGTGTCAAAATATACTTTTATCACCACAAATCAATACTACTCACTTCCAGGGCTCTTGATTTCCCGTCTGGTGGTCTGTTCTGTGTGTGTGTGTGTGTGTGTGTGTGTGTGTGTGTGTGTGTAGTCATCCTCTGATATTCTTTTTGTACACATTTCAATCTGTATTATGATGGTAGAAAGAGGGGAAGAGGATGCATAATTGTCCTCCAGCTCCTGGAGTAGACTCTGGGACACTTTCTTGGATTAATCTGTAAGGGTAAAGGTTTGCCTCTGTATTGATCTGTAAAGCTTGTTATACTGCCCTAATGCACTGTTTTCACTTTGGGAAAATGCTAAATGAGATTGCTGTCTAACATTAGAAGGCCATAAAACACAAGCCATGGCACCTTCCATTCAGGATAAAGGTTTCAAAAACATTTCCAATATGCATTATGGTAAACCCTCCATATAATCATAGAGTCAGCAATTGACTTTTATTGACTGCTTTCATTCCTGCTGATGGAAAAAGCCCCTATTAGGCAAAAATAATGAAAGGCAGACTTTCAAGATACCTAGGAAGGAAAATTCAATCTTAGCAGCAAAGGATGATTAGACAAGTTAATTTCTTTGTACGTAAGGAAGAGGCAAATAAATGGTGAATGACAATGTTAAGGATAAAATACAGATATGGAAAACTTAAAACACTAATAAAGAAGTGGGAAGATCTAATAGTTACTCAAAAACATGTTTAGCAAGAAAAAATCGGTGGAACAGAGTCAACCTTCGAAAATATTTTAACAAAAACAAGGAAAAAAAATTCAGTTTTGTGGTCACTTGAAATTACTGGGAACCTTTCATGGATCCTACCATATGTACACACATCTCTTTTCTTTTCTTTCTTGTACTCTTTTACTCTGCTCTTCCCTTCCTCTCCCCTCATCTCCACAAGCACTAGCAGCCCGCCCTCCCTTTGGCCCTCCCTACCCCATACAGTGGCACCAAAGGCCCAAGGGGTTGCTGACAGTACCAAAGGTAGAACTGGAGTCCCAAAGATTTGACCCCAGAACAAAATCAGAATAAGCACTTTCGGTAGGTATTCTGTAGCCTGTCACCAGCAAAACATTTTTTGGCTAATGTTTAATGTTAATATTCACTTAAAAGGCATCTAAAAATATATATCCAAGTATTTTTTCTCATTATACTAACAGGTCTATTGTAGAAACTGTGGAAAAAGACAGAAAAGAATAAAGATACACATTTAGGCTGTTTCTAATTTTTCACTGCTTAAAAAACATGAAGGACATAAATTATTACTACCATTTCTGATTATTACCTTAGGAGACTTTCCTGTAAGTTAAATTAATTGATCAAAGAGAAACAAAAACAGTTTTAGCAAAAACAAACCAGAGGGAGTATTCAGAAGTCCCCTCTTAAGACTCCGTAACACAGTTACACTTGGTTTTCTGTTTTAAAACTATCTGTTGGTTCCACTGCTGCCTCTACTTTCAAGTCTTAGAATCTTCTTTGATGTGGGTCTGAGGTTTACATTTCAAGAAAACTACTTACCCATCTTTTTAGTTCTGCTAATGTTAATGGTGAGGATAATAAGGTAACTTCAGAGAAGGAAAAAATATGGAGATAACACTCCTCACACCACTCTCCACTCAATCAGCTGGCAGCCACAACTCCCAAGGCTCTAGAGGACACTGAAGTCACTCATTATGAGTGTAGGCATGCAAGGAAAGGATCCTTTCTCTGTACCTGAACCAGAAGTACGCTGAGAGAGTTCTACAGATACTATGATGAAAGACCAGAGAGAGGGAGAAGAGAAGGAACAAGAAGGAAAGAAGGAGGGAGAGAGAAAATGAATATGAGAATGGCTGGTGTTAAAAGGAGAATTCTAATTTTTTTTTTTTAACAGGTTGTGATAATGCATCCTTCACGGGATCAGGTGGTCTCATAAAACCATATTTTACACTAAAAGCAGACACACGACACAATCAGGGAATCAAATCTTTAGGTCTAGTTCCTATATCACAATGCAAAACTCTAATTTTTTTCTCTACCAACTTTTTATTAGCTGTTAAACCCGGTGATTAGGATTTCTGCTTTCCTTTTAAAATGCAAAACTAAAGCTACTAGGCACATTGCCAATATTTAAAAATATGTAATCCTTTACTTTTGTTTCTCTTATCACTTATAATTAATCTATTGTAAAATGCAATATAAAGAAAATATCTGAAATGTACTATATTAACTTTTTGATTTTACCTTAAATCTAAATATCCTAATATTTGTTTTCAGAGTAAAATGTAAATAGCCTCTAACAATGCAAGATCTGAAAAATTCAATTTTAAGCTTTTCTGACATTCTTAATAACTGCTAACCCTTTTATTAATGATATTTCCATTTGAGCTATAATCAAATTTCCACAATTACACTTTAGAGGGCCCTCTCTAAAGTGGTCCAAATAGCTCCAAAAGCTGCCTGCTTTGTTTCCATTTGTTTTCATATACAATTTGAGATACAATTTCTTTTGATTACTAACATGATGAATGTTAACTAATACGTTTTCTACCATCACAACACAAAATGCCAAGCGGCCTCCACTGTTACCAGAGAAAGGAATGCTGACCTGGACATCACCTAGTTCAGCACTTAGCTCAACGAACCAGTCACACTGAGAGCAGACCATGACCTGTAATGAGGGCCTTACTATTTAATCGAATAGCTTCAGCTTGGGCTTTAAAAGAAAAGCTTAGCTTTGGCTAGCTAGAAAACAGAGCATATAAAATTATATCCTGTAAACCCAAGGTTTGAAAGAATAGTATGTATCTGAAAATACTTTAAGATTTAACATTTTAATTTTAATCCACTATTGACTTTGGAAAAAGATGTCAGGTTCACAATTCCATAGTCTGGATCCACAGGGGGAGCGTGACCTGGAGGGCAGGAGGGGAAAGCACTGCCAGCCTTCCACTCCAGTGTTAGGACTCTGAGTAAAAGCCCTAAACCCAAGAAAATCCAAAAGAGAGGACCTCTGGCCACCTATCCCTGCTAAAATGAGCAACACAGCACTCTATACACACAGATACACAGTTCTTATGCCAATAGGCCTCATACACCCTAAACAGACGGGTACAAACACACCAAAATGTAAGGTGAGCAAACAACTTTTCAATTTTGCAATGTGTTTTTCTTATTCAATAATACTGGGTCCTTGGAAATGATGGGGGGCAGGGTGGAAAAACCTAGGAGAGCAGGAATTTAACACCATGTGGCCACATGACAGCTGGTAGAGGCTGAGGCTTCTCTGTGGTGCTCAGGGGAGAGTAACACACCCACACCCTGACACGATGGGACTCCCCTGCTGCCTGGTTTCTTCTCAAGACGCAGCTCTCATTCTACCCTTCACAGAAAACCCTCTTGGGATCTTGCCAACTGCACCAAACCCTGAGTTGGATCTCACTGTATGGGCTCACCCAGCACAACTGAAGAGCTGGAGAGTTCCTATTCCTCATTAGGGGTCTGAACTTAGGAAACTGAGCCTCCAAAGAATGAGGGTCCCCAAGTTTTGTTTAGCTGTTTAACAGGTGGAAGGATTTGGGAAGTCAGGCATTTGGTATGAGGTGGAAGAAACAAACCACTGGCTAATTTTTACTTTCCAACATATCTTGGTGTTCTTGACTTATATTTGGGCTATGTATCTTTAAAAAGGCAGATAAAATTTTTACTTAATTCTTACTTAGAAGATACTAGGACTAAGAGGCAATAATTGTATAGAGTTTGGGGACTCAACATAACTGAAGGCAACATGAACTCAATCTGGAAGGACCCCAAATAAACTTCCAGATCACATATAATTTAGAATGATCACGTACTCATGAGATGCTATTTTCTCAAGCCTACAAAGTCTTCTCAACAGGCAAAATTCTATAGCTAACAAATTGCACTTTCGTCTGGGTGGGGAGCCTTTATTTAAAGAGCTATAAGCCATTCCTCCCTCCCTTTCTTAACAATGCTTGAAATATTGTTATTGTTTAATAAATGTCAAATAATAATGCTGTAATAAAAACAGGCACTAGTGGGTTAGCAATGCAGTTTTTTAGCAGCAGTTATATAAAGTCTTCTGGGTAGAACTATCTCCTAGCATGCACATAGCGGGAACAGAATAAAATCACAGTCCATAGAAGTAGCCCTTGGTTATAAGAATTGCAAATTTGAAGATTATTCTCTTTGTCCTTTCAAAAGATCCACAGGTATTGGAATGAAAATGTTAAATCCGAATCTCCAAAGGATATATCAATGTGTGAATGAGACCAAGTAATCTTAACACAGGTCAAACTTTTTATTTGAATATCTCAACTAGATTTCAGGGTCAAGAAAAGCATTGTTATTACCACTGTTATTAAAGAAAGGCATGGCATTTACTCTCTCCTGACTTCGTAAAACAGCTGTTTAATTACGTAACAGAAATATGCTCATCATGAGCCATATACAATGCATCAGTCATAGATTTTTCCTTAAATAACTATTTTCTTAAATATCTATATAATATATTCTACTTATGCTGACACCCCCGAGGCTTTGTGAGTTATTTCCAATCCCTCATGATGCTACTCTGGAATGTTCATCAAAATTGGTCTTAGGATTAAAAACATGAGGGTTGGTTGGTTCATTTATTCTTTTATCTGCTCAGTCACTCCCACAACAGAAGGAAGACAGGAGGAACTGGGATAAGTTGAGGAAAGCAGAAATGTATTAGGAAGCAAAATAATCTACTGGAATTAGAGGAGAAAGGGAAGGAATCCACCCTTCCCAGTGGTGGGCACAGCAACCTATCCACTGGGAAGGACGAGGGAGAGAAATGGGGAGTCCAAGGCTGGGAACTAAAGCAAACTATGACATCTGTCTTCGAAGATAACTTTAATTTCAAGTTCTTGAAGGGGTGGTACTCCCTTTATCACCCATTTTTCCTGCAGAAAACCTAATGTTTAGAAGATGGATAACTGGAAATAGCCAACATGGGAGTCCCCAGTGTAGCCAAGGGACAGGGCACCAGGCTTGGCAATCTACCAGGTTTTTCTGACAAAGGATACTAACAATCAACCTAAGACTTAATGAGAAAATTGAAGGGAACATCAAACATACCCTCCCAGAAACAATCCTTCCCTATTTGGAGAAATACTTACTTCATGGGCCTTCTTATATCACTTTCCTCAATCTATTAGAATCGCTTAGAATCACGGACTCTTGCTGTTGAGTAGCATGCAGGCAGCCTTCTGTGCAGAAATATAAGTGGGCACGCATGCATGTGAAGCTTCTATTTTTAGGTGTTTATAATTTTTTACAAAGAATTGCCCTTTGGGATGAATTTTATATGTTCCTTCTCAGCTGAGGGGTGACTTGGGTGGTACAAAGTTTGGTGAAATTCCCTTTGAGTCGTCCATGCATAAAAATACATTCCAGTACCCCTACCTCTTCCCTGCTGTGATCAAATTTAAGAGAGTGCTTTTAATACCAAGAGAAGTCAAGAACAGTTTAATTTTAAAAATTTCAAAACTGTCACATATCTCAATGAGAACTGTGACACATTCTAAAAAACTAGGTTAAGACCAAAATTTAAGTCTGTGGTGAGAGAGCGTGTTACATTACTTTACATGATACGCTTTTTTCCACTACACTTTAAAAGCAAGATCCAAATACCAGATACACACTAGAAGGAATGTGTCTGGCTCCCTTAACTGAAAGAATTGCAAATGTATTTATTTTAGGGACAAGTGAAGAAAAAAAATTATCCATACTGATTTGCCCTTTAAGTGTCAGAGTGCTAAAAATGAAGACCAGCAGAAGCAGCAGTGGGAGGAGGGGGAGAGTCAAGCCTTTTGTCTGTTTTCCATCACTATCAGTAACTTGAAGAGGGGAATGCTTAGGCACTGCCACTGGAAGAGGGAAATCCCAAAATGGGGCCAATAGGCCATGCTGCCAAACTTCCTTGGATGCAGTGCTGCAAGGCAGAAAGAATGTCACATGGACATCAGAGCTGTGCCACTGTGTACAGACTAGGAAGGGGGCAGTCAAGGATGGGCAGGAACGAAGTGGAGGGGAGAGAATACTAAATACTCCCCCAAGAAATTTATTTACTGGGGGAGAAACACACACACTCATAAAGGTCACAAGTAACACAAGGCAACCGAAGTGTCAAGGAAACAGTACAGGCAGTATACGCTACAGCTGTTCTGAGGGTATAGCCATTCTATTGTGGGTGGATAGTTTGGGGGAAGGGGTAGTCTGGGGGGATTCCAAGGAAGAGAGGAGATGGGATTTTAAAAAAGCCCACAGAGTGAAGGACTGTAAGAGTCAGAGGGCGTTTGAGAGGATCTAGGTGAGCTGAGGTCCAGGCTCAATCGAGTCTGGCATATTCAGGGGACTCAGGTTGTAGTAGAGGGTTGGAAGAGTGGGGTAGTGCTGAGAAGGGAGGGGCTGGGATACGGAGAGTCTGCCAAGAAGAGACAGCACACCTAGAGTCTATCCTGCAGGTGATGAAAAGTCACTGGCCTTTCTAAATGAGAGGGTGAAGTTATAAAGGTACCATCTTGGGAAGGTGGATCCAATGTAAAAATAAATCAGACGGATGGAAGTGGAACTCCATGGCAGGGAGGTCAGTGAAGCAGCACCCAGCTATAAAGATGAAACAAGCTGATGAAGAGAATGATCCAGCAAGAATGGAGGCACTGGAAAGAAAGGATAGAATGATGTGGTAACTGGGAGGACATGGAGGTAAAGAAGATGAAGGACTGAGAGAATAACAGGATGGCTTAGGCCTTGGGGATTTAAAGAATAAACATGCTCAAGTAATGACAGGAAGTTCAAGTGGAAATAACATCTCCTCACCACGATCTAAAGCAAGGAGTTGGAGCTCAGCATGATGGCAGGGCTACAGCTGCAGTGTCGAAATCCCCTGCAAGATGTGGTGGGGAGTGTAGAGGCAAAGGGAAGGAAGGACAACAGAGGGTTGGTGAACAGTCCATACCTGGGGGTGACAGGGAAGGAAGATGGAGCAGTAGGAGAATGGACCGTGGAGAGAACTGGTGTAACACAGCATCACAAGGCTGGGTAGACCAGAGTTTCATGACAGAGAAGACAGTCAAAAAGAAGGAAGACTGATAGATAAACGGCCACGGAATGTGCTCCGTAGCAAGCTGGAGGAAGAATCTGAGCACAGTGCGTGAGGCAGAAGCCAGGCAGAAATTGGTAAAGAAGAAAGTGGGCAGTGAAGAAGAAATGGAGGTGGCAGGATGAGGTCAATTCAGTATCCTTTAGAGTACCTGTGAGATACCAGGCACCTTGGGACGTGACAAAGAGACTGAGTCAGGCACACCTATCTAGCTCATAAGAGCTGCTTTAAAGGGACACATCTGGCAATAGTAAAATACAAAAGGGAAGGATTACATCTGTCTGGAGATGACTAGGAAAAGTTTTAGATGAGATTATGGAATTTCAGTAGGGTCTTCAAGAATGGAAAGGGCTTAGGCAATTAGAGATGGGATAGAAAGGCATTCTAGACAGAGAATAAATGAAGGAAAGGCAGCAAAAGAAGAGAGAAGAAAAGGCTAGAGCTGGAGGCAGTGACATCTCTAACAGACCTTTTTTTTTTTTTTTAAAGATTCACATGGAGATTTACATACAAATTACAGAGCCAAAACACCTTCATCAAGGACACATTCTGCAAGCAGACCATGACATTCCCATCAAGTAGAAGAACTAGTAAAAATGTGCTTAAAAGTTAGGATGTCAGGGAAGGTGGTTTTCAATTCTTTTAGAGAAAGACAAAGAAGGGCAGGCAGAAAGGAGGGCATGGTCCTTGCAGACCTGGTGTGGTTAAGGAACAATACTTCGATTTCTTAGCTAAAGAAGGGTGTCCACAGTGAAGAACATTACAAAATAAGGCTGGTGACATGGGGAGGAGTGGAAGGAAATGGATTGCTGGGTAGGAAACCTCACCAGCTGGGTCAGTGCTCTGACAGCAAGAGGAATTCTAGTGAGTAAGCCCACGCATGAGAAAAAAGCAGTACACGAGAAGAAGGTTCTCCTAAAGGAGCTGGACACAGAACAGCAGAGACAGCATACGAACTGGGGGGAGGCCCCGCTGCCTGGCCCTGCAGTGGTACCTGAGCAGGTGTAGGGGACCCCACGATGGGAGATGTTCAACACTGGCAAGGGATGCTCCAGGCTCCTCTCTGCCCCCCAGGCTGTACTTTCCACCACAGCATATCATTTTACATATAAACATATCTAAGGCAGGAATATATTTATGTATTTACTGATGGGCTTCACCTCACACTTATACTGAGTGTCCAGTACTTCTAGCCCAAGTTCTTTCTTGTTCTCCGAAACAGACGTGCAGTAAAATGAATGGTTAATGGAAAATGGAATAAGAGTTTATGGATGTTGGACAGCAATGATTACTTATTCTGCACGAGCTCATGATTTCACAAGTTTAATTTAAAATCATATACCATGTATATGCTGACATATACATAAAAATATATATATACTTGACATAAATATCTATACTTGATCTTAGCCAAAAGGCTGAGAAATGATTATAAAATATATCTGAAAAAATACACAATTGGAAATAGCAGTTGCTTCCAAGGAGGGGAGTTGGATAGGTGGCCAAAGAGTTATGAAGGAGATTGACTTCTGCATATAATATTTACATTTTTTATCATGTGCATATATTGCTTGTCAAGAAATAACATTCAAAAAAATGCAATGATATTTTATTTATATATATTGTATCCCCTGAGAAATTGCTGTAATAAAGTTTGCTTTTCCCCCTAGATGCCTGGGCACCACAATTCCTAATGGTGATGCCATTTCCGCAGGTTTTGTGGCACTAAATAGAAAACTGATTGAAAACTTAAAGACGACAGAGATGAAATCCCACATGCAAACTCTAAGCAAAGACCAAAATGTAAACTGGGGAACAATTCATAATGCCCTCTACATTATCAGCCTTCAGCACAAGTTTGGCACAAACCCTTCTGATTTAGTATCTCAGTAACCGTGTGAGAAAAGAGACAGAGAAACCAACGCATTATTGAAGTCATGGGGCAAGCCATTGGGTGTGAGGTGTAACATGAGCATCTGGAAAGCCTGGAAGCTTTCTCTATTCATGAAATTGTAAGTTGGCCCCTTCTCGGTCTTTTTAATTGCTCTCTCCCCACCCGCTTTCCTCTTTTATTTATAAGTAATTCCCAAAGCTCAGATATTTGTCCCTACTCCTCTTCTACGGTTCCTTGTGAAAGTATTTTTCTTTCTTTAGGGGTACTCCTACGACTGTGTGTGTGACTGAATTGGATTTCGAGTCTCTTTACCAGTTGGTAGCTGTGTGATCTTAGGTTTCTTTAGTCTTCAGTTTTTCTATAAAATATACAATCAGTAATCTTAGCCATCTGAAGCCAGAGACTACATCTGATGATCCTCTTAGATTCCTTCTAAGACTCTACACTAAGTATCAACTGGATATGGTCAATTTGTTATTAGTTTTCTTATCCAAACAAGATTTTCCTCCTACTTTTCACCAATAGCAATATTGTTAGCTCATCATCATACATCAATTTTTGGTTCTTTTGTTATTTATTAATTTTCCTGTTTTTAAATTATTAGTTTTCTTGAGACAGGATCTTGCTCTATCACCCAGGCTGGAGTAGAGTGCTGTGATCACAGTTCACTGTAGCCTCGATCTCCTGAGCTCAGGTGATCCTCCCACCTCAGCCTCCTGAGTAGCTGGGACTACAGGCGCGTACCACCACACTCGGCTAACTTTTGTGATTTTCTTTTGCTGAGATGGGGTTTCGCCATGTTGCCCAGGCTGGTCTCAAACTTCTGGGCTCGAGTGATCCGCCATTCTTGGCCTCCCAAAGTACTAGGATGTGGCATAAGCCACAGCATCCGGCTGATTCTTTACTTTCAAGAAGTCACTGAGGTTGTTAGTTCTTGTTTTAAAATACCTCTTTCAGGCCGGGCGTGGTGGCTCACGCCTGTAATCCCAGCACTTTGGGAGGCCAAGGCGGGTGGATCACAAGGTCAGGAGATCGAGACCACGGTGAAACCCCGTCTCTACTAAAAATACAAAAAATTAGCCGGGCGCGGTGGCAGGCGCCTGTAGTCCCAGCTACTCAGGAGGCTGAGGCAGGAGAATGGCGTGAACCCGGGAGGCAGAGCTTGCAGTGAGCCGAGATCGCGCTACTGCACTCCAGCCTGGGTGACAGAGCGAGATTCCCTCTCAAAAAAATAAATAAAAAATAAAAATAAAAATAAAAAATAAAATACCTCTTTCACTTTTAACCCTTCCTCAGTTTTCCATATCCTTACCACAGGCTAAGTTATCACTTCAAGCATACACTACTATTACTACAACTTTCAAACAGTCCATCTGCCTGCCTCACCTGCCTCCTTTTTGTGTTCATCAACATGAATTCTAGTGAATGAATAGCCTGCAAAATGCCAACCTTTCCTAGGAGTTCAACCAGAATTCTTCCTTCTCCCTCTCCTCCAACTACCAATGCTAATTTTACTTGTAAAATATTTATCATATCCCCTGCCTCCTCACAAGGTACTACCTGTGGTGTTGCAGGAAAGAGTACCCACTGAAACTTCTGCTTAAACCGCTCTTTACCTATTCTGGCCTCAAAGTGAAGGACAGATGGTGACATTTGCAAGGTTGTTTTCAAACACAATCTAATATGAACCAGTATAACAGCCAAAGAGCACAACTGCACATATTCCTAATGTCCATTCCCAAGCTATGTTATACAATTATAAAATCATGCTCTGAATTGATTTTATTTTCTTCTTTTGGATAAGGGCACTATCTCCAGCAGCGATAAGTTTCCATAGGAACTAAATTCATTTCAAAAGGTTTGAACATAGAGGCTTTAAAAAAAGTGCTCAAACAACATACAAATTTTGTACACAGTGCCTTGCATTCTTGAAATCAGAGCACTGTAAATGTTAACCTTTTAATCTCCTGGAAGTCCCTGGAAATGAGAAAATGGTCTCTCTGTATTTGGGAAATGGACATGTTTAAGGTAACTGGTAAGGAAAATAACTTAGAAGGTGAGTTGCTAATTCGTAATATCTCACCTCTAGCATTAAACACAACTAATCACACACGATAACACTATTTACTAATTTTTAGAAAATAAGTGCATCATGCATTCAAGTTGTTGTAATATTTTCCTGCTTAATACTCCATAAATTAAATATAAAAACTAGAAGAAAATATACCTTCAAGGTATTTTATAGCTAATAAATGTGAGAAGTTTATACGGGTGTATAAGCACACTGAACTGCATGTGCCCCTGTGAAACATCCACACGATAACTCTGTAATTTGAAAATTCTAACTTGTTTCTTTTTTTGCTCTGATTAAAGTATTCAGTACTGATGCCATAAGAAGGCACTAAATTCCAACATATCCCTTTGTATTACATAAATGGATTTAAGTATTTTACAGAGGACAGGCAAGATTTAGCAAATTGGCTTAACATTCTAGTCTGCTGCTGAGACTAAAATGAACAAGACCAACTATGAAGTACAGAAAACAACAATCTACCACACAGATTCTCCAAATGATTATGATGAGTCTCATACATGAGTATTTCAGAGGTGGAATCTCAATGATTTCTACGTAAAGGGATAATGATATATTACTGTAGGACCAAATAATGCATTTCTCAATTCATGTCTGCATTGGATTCACCATGCTAAGCTCCATTAGTTTTACATCTCCCTAAGGGTTCCAATTCAGCAGTATTAATACATGCCATTACACACAGCCCAATCTAAGAATGGCTGCCTTATGAAAGCCCCTTAATACTACTCTCCAGTTGAGTGTTTCTGGAGAAAAATCACAAAACTAGGGAAACTAGAATCACTATAAACTCACAGACACTAAATCCTGCCACAATGTTATGGCTCTTCTTTGGTAAACTCACTCTCCCCCTATTACTAGGATTATTCATGCCATCTCCAACCTCCTCAAAAATCTCGCCTGGTTCTTTTCCCTTTCCACCCTTGGCTAATGTGCTGGCCTGTTGTTTCACTGAGATAAAAATAAACCAAAAGATAACTCCCTCATCTTCCCAACATAAGATCTGGATCGGCACCCATCTTCTCCTTTTCTATTGTTACTTTGGAGGAAGAGTGTCTCTCTCATCAAAAGAAAGGCAATCCCTATGCATGGATCCAATTCTTACCTTCCTCCACCCTTGCCTTCTAGTGGGATTTTCTCTCCTGAGATGGTTCTCACCTGTCTTCCGGCATTCTCTAGAACAGTGCCATCCAACAGAACTTTCTGCAGTGATGGAAATGTACTAAATCTACGCTGTCTAACATGGTGGTCACACCACTGGTGGTAACTTAGCACCTGAAATATGACTAGTGCAACAAAGGAAAAGTATGTTAAATTTTACTTAATTTTAATAAATTTAAGCGGTCATAAGTGGCTAGTGGCTACCATGTTTTTGGAAGCACAGCTCTAGCAAATACCCTTTCAATTTCTGCCTCCACTTCCTTACCTTCCATCCATTCTACTCTATCCATGCCAAAGTGGCTTTCATTCAACTGTTGGATAGAACTGCTAAAATCACAGGCCTCTAAGTGGCCAAATCCAGTGATTTTTAGTAGACATCTTATAGGACCCGATCAGCACAGACTTGTTCCAGTAAATTGACCCTTTCTTGAAGAGAGTTTCTTGAGCTCCCATAATACTACACTCTCCCGCTTTTCCTCCTGGCTGTCTGGCTCACTGTCTTCTAACTGATCCCTCAATGTTGGAGTTCCTTGGGGTGACGGTCCTAGAGGTCTCTCTGCTCTTCTCTCTCTCCTCTCTCCACAGATACCTCAGCCATTCTCATGGCTTCAAATACCATCTACGTGCTGGTCGCTATCTAATTTGTATCTCCAGCCCAGCCTTCTTATAGGTGACTGACTACTGCTATTTACGTGGAAGGCATTACAGGTACCACATGTTTAAAACTGAACTAATTACCTCCTCTACCCCCAATTGATTTTTTTTCTTCCCCATCTCAGTAAATAGACCCTCCAAGATCAGGAAGTTGTCCTTGATACCCTTCCCTTTCTCCCTTTCATTCCCAATATCCATTCTGTCACCTACTCTTGTCTAAATTCTAATACATCTAGAATTGACCACTTCCTTTTTTCTTTTCTTTTCTTTCTTTTTTATTTTGAGATGGAGTCTTGCTGTAGCCCAGGTTGGAGTGCAGTGGTGCAATCTCAGCTCACTGCAACCTCTGCCTCCTGAGTTCAAGCTGATTCTCATGCCTCAGCCTCTCCAGTGGCTGGGATTACAGGTGTCTGCCACCAAGCCCAGCTAATTTTTGTATTTTCAGTAGAAATGGGGTTTTACCGTGTTGGCCAGGCTGGTCTCAAACTCTTGACCTCAAGTGATCTGTCCACCTTGGCCTCCCAAAGTGCTGGGATTACAGGCATGAGTCACCGTGCCTGGCCTGGAATGGATCACTCTGTATTTCCATTGCCATTATCTTAGTCCAAGTCACCATAACCACTTGCCTGGACTATTCCAATAGTCTCCCATGTAGTCCCTCTGTTTCCGTTTTTGGTCTCTAACTCTCTTCTCTACCACAATTCATTATCAAAACAACAGCAGCCAGAGTGCCCCTTTTTAAACTACAGATTTGGTCTCACAACTTCTAGGTTACAACCCTAACCCTTCAAGATTTCCTACCTCTCTTGGGATATATCCAAAATAGTGATTATGACCTACTAGGTCGTACAAGATGTAACCCCTGCCTCCATCTCTCTCTGCAACGCTTTCCCACAATAGGTTTCCCTTCAGAACTCCAAAGGAGCTCAGCAACTTCCTCAGGGTCTTAACACACATTGGCCCTGCTGCCCTTCCCCTAATGCCTACTATTTTAGCCTTTATATCAGCTTTAAGAAGTTGTCTCCAATGCCTCACAGTCAATTCCCATGGGACGTGCTCCTCATAGCATTTGACAGCACTTTTCACAATTGCCATTGTCAAGTTATTTGGATGATCAGTTATTTCTCCCATTAGACCAGAAGCTCCAAAAGGGCAGTATTCCCAGTGCCTTTTACATCTGCCAAACACCATCAGCTGCTCAAACCTTTCCCCCTGAGAAGCCACTGGGGTACCTTCTCCACTTCTCATCAGCACTCTATTAGTCAGTGTATATGTGGGGGAACAAGGCAGACCTGTGAGGAAGAGTGGTCAAACTACACATGTTCTTAACATCCCAACTAGAATTGAGAACCAATTCCCCAATAAATACTTAAGTTCTAGAATACAGTCATTACTTATGTTTTAGCCATTTACTGTGATGGTTAAAAACACAGGATCTAGCATCTAAAATATGCATATCCAAAACTGGGATCTACCTCTTACTTGCAATGGAAGCTTGAGCAAGTTTCTTGATCTCTCTAAGACGCAACTTTTTCCTCAGTTCCTACTGTTTAACATTGTTGTGAAGATTAGTAAGATAACGTTTAAGCTCTCCACACAATGTCTGGCACTGAGTAAGCCTGTAATAAATGGTAGCTGTTATTATTATTAATACACATTTATTGTTAATATATTTCTGCAGGTTATTCTGGGAACCTAACCATTAGTTATCATCTTCTTTCCAAAGAAAAATGAGCTGCTATTTTCAAACAGCCAACTTAAAAACCAAGTTTTAGAATATGATACGTCTGAGAGTTGGTAACTGCTCACGAAACTTGAAGGTGACCACAAAGTGTTCAGGTGGTGGAAAAAGAGGAGGGCTGCTGCATGTGTTTTTGATGAAGGGATTAAAAAGCTATACTCATGTTAAAAACCACACCTCCATCACGGGGTACATAATGAACATAAACCTACGTATCTTTTCTTTCCCCAAGTACGTGCTCACAGGGAGCAACAGTCCTCCCTATGAATAAATGGAACTGTATTTGAAGTAATTACACTTGGCATAGATTTGCCCACTGCTGGTGGCAGGGCTGCTACTTGTGACTAAGCAGTGAGGGGAACTCAACAGAATTGATGGCAAACTGCTTTAATTTGCCTTAATAGTAGCAAAATCTTGCCTAAAACAAGTTGGATGTTTCAAGAATAATAAATCCACACAGTTAAAGTTCTATTACTGTTAAACCAGTATTCAAACAGGCCAGAAACTGGTTTCCAGCCTCTTTTCGTGTGTTTCTGTATCCTTAGGGTCACAAATGTTATTTTGTGATGCCAAGCAGGCGGTCTTCTGCAGGAGGCCTAGACATGCTGGTGTTATTAAAATGTTGGGTAACATTTCAGTTTAATCATGCTGTGAGGTCTGTCCCTTCCCCTACCCCACACCCACAAAAGCTTTAACCACCAAAGGACATTTAGAAATAATAGGGAGAAATGTGAAAGTACTAATGATGATTTCATTTTCAAATGGTCTTAAATGGACAGGTAATGACAGCATTGCCTGTAATGGCCTTGTAGCCAACTCATAAGCAGGAATGGGGAAGAGGATGAACTAGGAGGATTCTCCTTTCTATATATGCACCATGGCTGAATGCAAAGAAAACCCAGATAAAATTAAAGGTCTTCCCTGTGCCTGAGTGAGTGGCCTTTGTGAAGGATGAGTGAGAACCTGAAGCCTTACACATCATAAAATCATGGTGTATGTGGATTGATTACCATTCAGAAGTTAATTGCACATTACTAAATGATTACGTGAAAAGTCTATAAAATCTGGAGTTTTGGCAAATCAGATCATACATCATATCATATATCATATCATGGTACTAGAGGTATGTAATGGCTGTGGCTATACAGCAGACCATGAAACTGAAATTTTAGACTTGTTGGCCTAACTTAATCAATGTCAACTGTCAAATAGGAGGATTATGGCCAGCAACTCAAATTTGAGCTAGGACTGAAGACCCGAAAAGAGAAAGACTTAAGTACTGCTCAGGATGATAACTTTAGTTTAAGGTTTGAATAACTGGTTTTGTTATCTAAATTGAATAGAGTAATGAGATAATTTTTATCACAATCACATACTGTATAATGAAATCAAGGAATGAAAGCTTTTTATCAAAGGATTTCAACGTGATGGCAAATCAATTATAATATTAATTTTTATCAGACACCATCAAATCCGGCCACTTTTAGATCTCCAATATTGGTTATAAGTGCCAACATTTAGACTGAAAGAACTGTTTAACAGATGGAGCATTTCCTCCTTCCAGTATTTAGGAGTGAGGCCATCTGACTGAAGTCTTATTTCCCTGCTTATAAACTAAGGTCTTTGCCCAGGAGACTATTTCAAAAATGTACCAAAGGTTAATATGTTTGCATATATTACAAATGCTAAGCAAAATGGAATCTTAATATATTCTCTTATTCATTACAAACGAAACGGCAGGAAAGACTGCACATAAAGGACATTTTACCAGTTGTTCTTACTCTGATTACCTTTCAGGTACCTGCAAATGCCAGTCAGTTTCACTGGCGCTCAGGTTGCCTGAAATGAGGGAGAAGTAACGAGTTCTCCTACTAGGAGCCATACTGGGACAAGAGGTAACAAAATATAGAGTCCTGTTTTGTGATATTTCATTTCACCAAACCTGCTGGTAGGAAAAAAGGTGAAAAGAAAACAGAGAAAAGATACGAAAATTGCACTATACAGTCCTTTACGCTTTTGTCCTTCTTTTTTCCTTCTCTCTCTTCCTCCTTTCTCTCCCCTACCCCAACCAGATCCTTCCTATTTCTGGTTTAGGCACTATCAATCAAGGGGTGAACACATTTTTACATATGTTTTTAAAGCAGAAGTAGCAAATACAAAGGAAAAATGCCAGCTCTTTCAATGCTTAAGCCAGCGACAGACATCACTAATCAATCTTGACATTCTTTTAGGCTGAGTCTGTCATAGCCTCTGAATCCTTTTCAAGGAAATACTGCAGGGAGCTACCACGATCAATGGAGTTGGTGCCTGAAACAAAATTTATTTGCCTTCCCTTGCACTAAACTTTTCCTTAGTATTCTATCTTTAGCATTGGGTTGGACTTTCTTGGTTCGGCACTTTCTTATGGTCATGTAGTTCAGGCTGGGCATTTTGTCAGACTGAAATTCACGAGAAGCCTGGCTCTCCTCCAATAAGCACCTTGCCATACAAAATCCACAGTGTCTGAAAATAATAGAGACCAGATAATGCCCCTTTCTGGCTCAATCCACATCCTCTAAAAGGGAAGCAAAGCCAGGAAAAATCATCTGGGCTTAGCAGTCTCTTTCTTCACTTTCTGGAGTAAAAGAGTTTGCCTCTATTAATGTTTGAGCCTTGATCTCAGCTATGTCTGTTTTTAAAGTTGATTTGAGGTTTAGATTTAGCATTTACCCTTTCAAAAAGTTTCTGCTTAAAAGAAACTTTTATGACAGTCACTACATTGCCTTCATGAGCATTTTAGGAGTACCTTCGCCATATATTAACATACTGGCTCATTTGGCTTCATAGTTAATTGCATGATCTCTCCAGAAAGCCCTTAATGACACCATCTCACATCCAACCTTCATAATTTGGCTCCCCGCAAATCTGAGAGCAGGGCTTCCCAGGCACCATCTTACTGCCATTGTGGGCCAAATGTGATTCTCCCCAGCTGCTGCTGTGTCTCCTCCTTTACGGCAGGGGCTTGCCTGTACACTCTAAGCAATTCCAGGAACCAGAAGCCTTCCAGGCAACAAGAGGCTATTAGATGCAACCTGCTTGGGCCAGGGCCATATTCTGCTCCCAGTGATAACTAATGCATGCTTCTGCTGGTATTTTTTCATTCTATTGCTTGAGAGGATTGCCTCCCACATTTGCACAAAGGATTTCCCTAGATAAAGAACATCCGAGAACGGCCAAATCTTGCCAGAATTCAATAAATGGAATATAAAAGCCTGAAAAAAAACATGGAATATCAAAATGGAAGTAGGTTCAACTACGACAAATGTGGCTGCCCGAGAAACAGACAAGAGACACAAAGGGCATCTCTGTCTTCTCTGTCTTTACCTGGGAACTGAAAGAAAGATGGCGATTTCTCTGTCCACGTGCTGGGCCGTAGCCTCCACAGCTGCCAGCTCTAAAGAAAAGGGCAGCACTCATCCGCTTTATGAAGAGTTGAAAAGATTTACGTAATTTTCCTGGGGTCCCAAGCTTTTTTCTTTTTTGGCATTACCCATAATGTATTTGTCCATGGGATAAGCAGAGATGCCTTCCCCCAACAATTATATTTGCTTAAAGGAAAACACAGCTGCCTTTCTTGAATATTAAGATGCAACTGGGACTAGTGAGACTAAAGATTTCAAAGGGAAGGAAAGTTTTTATAGCATAAAAGATACTCCATTATATCAAAGTGCATTGAGATTAAAAAAAAAAAATGAGGCAAAGTGATGACTATTCTCCTTAGGGACAAAAGGTCCAATTGAGAAAGAAGCTCTAGGTACCATTTTCCAGAAGAGCCACCTGCCACTACTTGGAGCTATTGTAGATATTCAGGAGTCAGAATTTTACACTCCTGCCACCTCTGGGGTTCATAGGGGAGAGTATGCACACATGTCTCCCTTGAGGCAAAGCCAACAGGTAGTTACTTGATCACTGACACCTTGGGATAACTGAACATGAAGTCGATTTCTTAATGACTCTCTCTTAAAGAACCAGCATCACACTGCTAGCTACTGCACCTGTAGTCCCAACTACTCAGGAGGCTGAGACAGGAGGATCACTGAAGCCCAGGAGATCAAGGCTGCAGTCAGCTATGATCATGCCACTGTACTCCAGCCTGAGTGACAGAGTGAGACCCTGTCTCAAAAAAAAAAAAAAAGAAAGAAAGAAAGAAAGAAAGAAAGAAAGAAAGAAAAGAAAGAAAGAAAAAAAAACGAAAGCTTTGGAGAAATACGTGCTAACCCAAGTAAAAGCAAGCGAGTCGCCCGTTTCTTTGGGAGTGTATTATATTGCTATGAGGGCCCACCCCATCCAAACTATGGAAAGTAGCAAGGGATGATGCTGAACCTAATTAGCATTAGTTAGTATTTGCTATGGTTACAATTGCATTGAATAACGCTGCTGCTAGCAGTGCTGTTTTATGTGATGTCTTCTTCATGTGGCAACCTTTTCATAAATCAAAGCAAAAGCCAATACCAGACAGTTTCTTGTACAGCCTGCCTGACAATAAAAGTTAACACCGAACCTTAGCTGTTATCAATCTTCATAAATGTGTCCACAACGTGGCAAGACTGCTCCACATTACAGTGGGGCTGCCACTAATGCACGCAAGGTAGTGACCCACTAGGTTAATGGGACTTGACAATCAGTCCAGTTTTAATTGAGCCAGAAAAAGGAATGGTTCTCTTATCCTTAAAGTACACAGGAATTTTCTCCTCTATGCCTTAGTTCCATCAGTGCTTTGCTCAGAAAATGCCTATATATTAAGTTTAATATAGACTGGTATAACAGACAATAGAAACCTCATGGGGGAAAGTAGGTGGGTAGGCTTTTATAAGAAGAAAACTTGTTATGAAGTATTTAATTGGTGTTCTTGATAGACAGTTACCTGACTTGAAGAAGCTATGTTTTCAAGTTGAAATTTCAAACTAGAAAATGTATAAATCCATCTACATGAACAGAAGCAAAAAAACAGTCCTTAAAAATAGCAAAAGTGAACAAATTTTTAAGTACCAACAACTTTCCTTTGACAAAATTCACACTATATAGAAATCTGAACTGAAGGAATTCCCAAATAATGACAATTCTTAATGTAATAAATACTCCATCATGTTTTGAATTTTGCTATAGTACTAATTACCCTATTGATACTGTCAAGAGAAAAGCCCAGCTTCTATCTGGCATGTACTAGAGATGAACTCTGGCAATTAGCTAATGTCCAACAAAAATCAGCCCTGTATTAACAGCCTGTAATGAAGACCATTAACAGCCAGATAAATCAAACCATTAGGCCAGACACAGAGATGTCAACATCGCCACAGGCACCTAATTTGCTGAATGAATTTATTTCAATATGTATTTCCCAAGCACAGTATATATGCCAGCTGCTTGGGGAGATCGATAAAGAGGATAAAATACAATTCCTGCCCTCAAGAAGGTTTCAGTTCAACTAAGAATGAGATTCACATGCTGTTAACTAGATTATAACCTTGGCAATGAGCTCTTCAAACTCCTGAGTCTGTAATTCTTTCTTAGTTTTTAGACACGGTTTCCTCTAGTGTAAATTCAGAGCTGTATTAGATCCCTTCCAGAGCAAAAACATTCTTATTTGCACCTGTGAGTGAGTAAGCCCAGGCTTTTAAATCCAGAATGTAGTTTAAATGCACACACACGAGAAAACGCACTTTTTTTTTTCTTTTTGTATTTTTATGTTGCCCCTAATCTCTAGTCTTCCATTCTGAACTGCAAGAGTCTAAGTTAAGAAGCATGGACATTTTATAAGAGTTCAATTTAGTAAATGGAAATATTGATACTAATTGAGCACCTGTTAGAGAGAGGTGTGCTACCATCAAGCTGGCTCAGATATAGCTCGTGCCTTAAATGGCTCACACTTGAGAAGGGAGAGAGGGCACAGGCAACACGGACGCCACTTACATTGTCATAAGGGCTGGAGTTACATAAACACACAGGGAACAATTCATTATGGCTTTTTAGTAGGAAAGGAGGTGTCAAGAAAGACTTTACAGAGAAAGCAGAGGAATTAACACACGAGACAGGTCCTAACAAAAGGCTGAGTTTATTGGGAGGAAGGTGGTGAAGGTGAGGTGCGCTGTGGCTGTGCTGTGGGAACAGCATGAGCCGAGCTAAAGTGTGAATGCGGAAGGCACCCCCTCCCTTTAGTGAATGAACACTGAAATGCACGAGAAAGGATGGCAAAAGATCAGCCCAGGAGGTATCCAAGGTTATTTTCATATTGTGGTTTAATATTTTAAGTTTTGGCTGTTTGTCCCAACTTCTATATTACGATTTATTAGATAATGTCGATTATTTAACTTTGAAGTGGAAACTTATTTCGCTTTTAATCATTTGGATCAGATTGATGGATGAGCATTTTGTGGTTGCAAGGAAAGCTGTTAAAAAAAAAGTTATTATTTGCCACTACTTATCACTGCAAATCAGGATCATCATAACACTCAACCAAACATATAACTTTGGCTGTTGGGACTGATATAGGACTGTAGCCATCATCCTTAGCCCCCAATTTTTAAATGTTGTGTTCATAAAAATAAGCTGCATTGTTCTCTTCATAATGAGCAAAGGTTGTAAGTAAGCTTATGAACTAGAGTAATAGTATTAAGATAGCATATTATCAGTTGTGGGTATTAGGATTCCACTAACTGCTAACAAAAAATGTTTGAAAACAACAGGAGGTACTGGTAGAGAGGGAGGCTCCTCTTGCTACGGCTTCCGCATCCCTTTCTCACTCTCTACAGGAATCTCTCTCTTCATAGAAACAAGGCTGCACCTGTGATTGCTTTTAAATCCAGAATGTACTTTAAACACACATGTAGGCACACACGCGGGAAAATGCGCTAGTTTTTTTTCTTTTTTTCTTTTTGCTTTTTTTGCTGCCCCTAACATCCAGTCTTCTTTTCTGAACTGCAGGAGTTAAACGGGCTTTTGGGGACTAATCTAGACACTTAGCCCCACTGTCCTTTTTGCTTCTGGGAAAAAAAAAATATAATATGGCTCAAATGCTGAGCAACTGACTGCAGAACATGTTAGAAAGAATCTTGTTTGTTCAGTATAGACTACCAACCTATCATTGCCTAGAATCTCAAGTGAAGAAAAATATTCTAAAACTATGACAAGGTTTTAGGTGAGGACTATATCATGAACTAACAATGGCTGCATTTTATCTGAGCACACCATTGCATATGTATTTCTAACCAAATTATGTAGTTCTCATGTAGCATATTAAAACATAATTACTATTTTGAGTAGTGCTGCTAACTGTTGGTTAATGATTTGACAGAAAGCATTTACCTTTCAACACATGCTTTTAAGAGGCCTGGTATACTCTCAATTGCAATTTTATTGAGTTCAAGGATTATGCTCTAGGGAAATATATATTAGATCGTATGATGAGCATCAATTAAAACAACACAAAATTCACCCAACAGAAAATTCAACTATTGATGACTATAGTAATTATTAATAGTTCACTATTCACTGCTTAGGATATGCTAAAAACATAAATAGATCTCATTTAATTCCAGTATAACAGCTCTGTTATTATCACCATTTCACAGATATAGACTCTAAGACAGTGTGGGCTTAGGGTGGGGTGGAAAATGAGAAGTAACTCGCTAGAATAGGTCTACTGAATGATGTGAAGAGTATCTATAAACATTATATTCAGTAAAAATTTTACACATGTGGATACTTATTATTTCATTGTACCTACATTGACATCATGACGTGGAAAAATGAAGAGAAGTCCTAATAAACTTAAAAAGAAATCAGGAAGACCAAGAACCACAGATGAAAGAAAATAAGCGTATTTTCTGGCAGATGCTATAGCAAAACCTGTAGTATATTAAACATTTGCTCTTAAGTCTACTTCCTAGATACTGTAGCATATAAAGGTAGAATTTTATGACATGAAGTACAAATAGATGTATCATTAGTAAGAATGTATCAGCCCTTCTGAAGAACATGGCCAAAAGCTTAGCACTCAAATCTTTTAAAGATCCCAGCCTAATGCACTTTCTGGAGCAACAATCCTATTTTCTTTGCATCATCAAGTTCTGAGGATGTATTTTTCATTTGTCTTGTCGTCTGTTAGAAAAGGTGAAGATGTGTATACATTTTGGTTTTCAATTCTCCTATTATATCAGCTTCTCAGCACTTCACTTTCCAAATGTTCAAAAGAGGTATGGATTGACATTTCTGCCAAAGGACAATTTTTTGCTCTGTAGTTTTTCTCCGAGTTAATGGAAAAAGTTCTGCCACTAATCTTTTCAATTCACCTCTAGGGAATTACAAACTAGCAGCAAAAGCTGCAAAGGTTGTGCCAAAATGCAGTATTTTTAAATTATACAAGTCAAAAAAGCCTACAATTTTCACAAAACATGATTTCCTTTTTTTTTTTAATTAAAAAAAAAAAAGAGTCTTGGGAGGCCAATTTTTGATTCATACTGTGATACAACTTCTAAGGTTAAATAACCTGGGCCCTGACTCTAACTACTAGATCCCTAAAAGAAACTGATCTGTATAGACCTACTATATGCCCAGAATTTTACCCTCATTTCATTAACCCTTATTAACAACCCATGAGGTATTATACATACATGTCCTATATCAACAAAAAGAAGCTCAAGAAGTTAAGTAGCCTAATGCTACACAGTTGGAAGGAATGGTCACAATTCAAACCCCATCCATGTTATGGAAATAAAAGTACCATTTCCTTAGGGTTTAGGTATGAGTTTGTTTTGCTGCAGCCTTCTTCTGAATTATCTACCTCCCACCCCCCCCACCACACACACACACACACACACACACACACACACACACACACACACACACACACACACAAAATCCAATTACTTGAAAGAAACTTTCAGTAGAGGACTACAGACCAATCCTATGAGGCATAATGCAGCTATTTAGAAGAATGAGTTGGATTTAAAAGAAGGCGTTGAATTTATGTGTTGACCGAGGGGGATATGTCCATAATAAATATAAGTTAATATATATATGGTGTAGTCTTACACTCTGTGAAAACAAAACAAAATATGTTTATTAACATATCTATTCGTAGAGATAAATGTGAAAGACTAAATATCAAACTACAATTCCACATGCTTTACTTTTAAAAGGTTGATCTGGAAAAGATCTGGAAAAGAAAAGAGGAGTAAAATTACATTTCCCTTGTTACAAGAAAAAAAATACTTCCTTGATAAATTAAAAGAGAAAAAAATCTAATATAGCAGTTCCACTTTATCCATGGGGGATACATTCTAAGATAGCTAGTGGATGCCTGAAACCATGAATAGTACTTAACTGTAGATAAACTATGTTTTTTCCTACACATACCTCTATGATAAAGTTTAATTTATAAATTAGGCCACAATAACAGACTACAACAAGAATAATAAAACATAACAATATACTAGAATAAAAGTTATGTGAATGCAGTCTTTCAGCATCTTACTATACTCTGCAAAAAGCAAAATTGCAGGTAAGGGGGGCCACCTGTAGTATTTATTAATTTCATATCCTTTTCACTACACTAAGTCTCTAAGGCTATCAAAAGAGAAAAGTTGTTCATAAAATTCAATGGGAAGGAGAGAGAATACTTTAAAAGGTTCATTTAATAATCAAGTGAACTAGCAATAGAAAATTTACCTAGGAAGTGAGCTAATTTTATCTATTTTGAGCACAATCAGAATTATAGACATAAATTAAAAATTAGACATCCAGATAAAACACATCTGAATAAACCACATACATTTGTCTCTCACACACTCTTTGCAACAACACAAAGAACCTGGTACCATGTGAATTCTCAGGACACCATTCAAAGGTATCACAGCTAGGAGTAATGGAAGCTAATCGTATACCATTTCAATTGGTATGAAAAGATGAGGCTCTTTTTTTGCCTAATGCCCTAGGATTTTCCCAGGCAGCATCACATGAACCCAATCTTTCCTCGACTCTCTCCTCCCCACCTTTTAAATCAGAACTAGTCTTTCCTATGTCCCATCCTTTCAAGCCCCTGAACTTTGCTATCAATCAATATGGCAAGCTAATATGTGGTTATTTTTGAGTGGACATTAGTGTATTAAGAGTGGTAGTCATTATTTTGATGCAGTAAACTCTAATTACTATGTAATAAATGTATACAATATCTATGCACCTAATATTATATTTTATTATTTGATAGAAGACTTCCAGAAACAATGACCAACTCAAAAGGCATAATCCTAGTGGTGACAATTATGGGCACCAGGGATAGGTGAAAGAAAAAATATTCCCAAGCAGGTAGAACTCTTGGTTGAATCTTTATGCCCTATTAACTCTGCCTTTTAAAATATAGCATTTCAAGTCCTTCAAGTCTGACGCCAGTCTTCCTTTGTGGTCTCATATTCCATTAGACCTCCCCCACACTGTTTCAACCATTTCCACTATTCAATTCCCTCTTCATGGCAAGGCCATTCTCTGTCTTCTTACCTGAAGAAAATCTCAAGGTGAGAAGATCCAGCTTATGCCAGTCACCTCTTCATGCAATCCAGATTCCCCTGGGATTCCCCTCCTAGTCCTACTGCGTTTTATGGTTTGTACCTTCATGTTAGCATTTAACATGTTTTGGCCACTTTTTGTATTCCCAATTTATAACAACCATATGGAATATATAAGATACTCAAAATTTTTCATGAACAAATCTTTTAGTAATAATTTCTGCATCAAATTTCAATACTTCTGCAGTTGAGCTAATGATCCCAATGAGTATAAGCCCTCTGAGGGCAGGGACTCAAATGATATGTTTGTATTTTCAGGGCCCATAGAACATGGAACATCCAAGAGACCCTTGATGAATGGATGTGTTAATACTGAGGATAAGTTCTTCAAAGCAAAAATGTCACATTAATACCTTTAAAAAAATAAATATATGCCAAATACATGCCATTGAGCTCACTAGGGGAAGAAACCAAACAAATAAGGACAGGGTGTCAGAATTCACTAACAGAAAAGAACTCCCAAGACAGGAGGTGTCAAAATAGGTCTGCTGGTAATATCCAACAACTCAAGTTCAAAGACTTCAAAAACACCCCCAAACCAACACCACAAATGATTTAAGTCATGACAAAGCATTTGGTTCTCGCTTCTTGTCAATTAGCCAGGATGTCTTAAAGATGAATTCTACAGCAGCAATGCTATTTTCTTCATTACACTAGCGTCTTTTGTATTGGAGAAACACTATCAGGAAAAGACAAGAACTGGTTGATTATGAGCAGTATCAAATGAGCTGTAATGGAGGTGTTACTAACGTAAATCAGAGAAGCCTGATGCAGAAAACAGCAGCATCTGGGCATGCAGCTTGCAAAGTAATGAGACTGTGATAATGCACTGGCACCCAGCTTTGATCACTTCATCTTGTTCAAGAGCTCTGCTTGGGAAACAAAGGTGTGAGGCACTGACCTCCTGCCCACAGCTTGCACGAGCACAAAAAATGGTAACACGTCAAGGACTGATACCCTTCTCTCTTCTCCTTGCCAACACACCCCTTTTTCACAACTGATGGTGTCATAGTTGGGGGCCCAGCATAGAGCAGGCTGAGCAAGCTTCTACCATATGAAGCGTCTGTCTGAACATGTCTACTATAATTGGCAATTCATTTTTCATCCTGAAAGCAGGAACAGGTGTATACTACCTTCAACACTCCAATCATAAACCATGCTGAATGCATCTCTCACATAGTCAGGTTTGTTGAGATCTACGCCAGTGGCCAGCCGGTGGACTTCAGAGTCTGCATAGATGGCTCTGCGTCACAAATGAATAGGCACTTGTGTAATCTCAGATGCTCAAGAGAACAAGAGGAGCAAACGGCAGTGCATAAAAAATTAAAAATCTCACCACACAGCAGCAGCCCCTTGGTCTTTCTTGTGTAAATAATGTAATTGGCAAATAGCTTACTTCTTTGTAATTGCAATATCCCTACAATGCATGTTTAACATACTAAAAAAGGAGGTTTTCTTTTCCTTGAAAAGGATTATAAAGCCAGATGTATCACTGCACAGTGTTTCTTGCCAGCTTCATCCAGAAACACTAGCTGAGGTGACTTGTGAAACGGAGCCAAGAGCAAGAACTCTCCTTAATGAGCACATTTATCAATTTTCCAGGGATTCAGCTGATTACCAGCATTTAGACATACACAATCACAAAAGGAACACAGCAATTTAACTATTGGCCACTGAATGGGAAAGCACATGAAATAACTTAAGGCAGGCATGTGAGCAAGTTGGGGATGCTTGGCGACACTTTAACATATGAACATGTGTGCTTTCATTTCAACATGTAAGGAAGGGCCAAGACGCAAGCTTTTACAAGTTTTCAAGCATTCTGCCAGGACTCAATAAATAGTATGAACAAATTACTGCATATGATTATTATATTAAAAAGTACCAGTGTTACTGTACAAATGCTTCATTCACAAATACTGCCTTTGAAATCCCTTTATCAAAAGTAATTTTCAAATCTTATCCAAGGCTACCTACAAGATCTTAGGTTGAAGAAGAAAAGAGTACAACAGGCAAATGTAACTTAATGGGGGGAAAAAGATGACTCTTTAAGAAAATAAATAAATGAAATATAAGCAAGATTTATCCCTATTTCTATAGTAATAAAATATCCTGAATGAACAGCCCTGACTTCGAGATAAAGGATTCAAATTCAATGAAAAAAATATGATTATGGATAGGATTGGGAATCATATATTTAAGACTGTGATTAAATTGAAGCAGCATTTTATCTAGGACAAATTACAGTTAGAAACTGGGAATTCCCAATATTTGGCGTATAGTTTTTCTTAATTTAGGGTGTTTTAGGTATAATTAACATAGAGGTTGAGTATCCTTTATTTGAAATGCTTGGGAATGGAAGTGTTTTTGAATCTGGGTTCTGGAATTTGGAATATTTGCATATACATAAAGACATATCTTAGGGATGGGACCCAGACCAAAATGTGGAATCCATTTACGTTTTATATATGCTATACATAGCCTGAAGGTAATTTTCTTCCTGAGGGACAGTGAATAGACTGCATGTTGTGCACCTGCCTTTGACTGTGACCTGTCATATGAGGTCAGATGTGGAATTTTCAACTTGTGGCATCATGTTGCCATGCAAAAAGTTTCCAAACTTGGAGGATTTGGGGTTTTCAGATTAGGGTTGCTCAGCCTGTATATCAAAATGCACCGATCTTAAGTGTTCATACTGTATAAGTTACATACCTGCATATACTTGTAAAACTATCACTCAGAACACAACAGAATATTCCCAAAATCTCAGAAATGCTGCTTGTGTCTCTTTCCAATCAAATCTCCTCTATTCCCACCAAAGGCAAATTTTGCCTATTTTTGAACTTCATTTAAATGAACCACGTAGGAAGCACTGTTTTGCGTCTGGCTTCTTTTTGTGTAACATGATGTTTGAGATCCATCCGTACTGTTACATGTATCAGTAGTTTGTTCTTCTCTATTGCTGAATAGTGTTCTACTGTATGAATATAAACTAGAACACTGCGCTTTCTATCCCTATATTCCAATCAGCTTTGCCATCTGCCCTACCCCTTTCTGCAGGATACCACTGAGCTGAGTGGAATACTGTCTGTTTTGTTTCTCCATTTCCTCAATGATGACCATTCGGATTGTTGCTAGTTTTTGATACTATGAATAAACCTGCTATGAACACAGGTGTACACGTCTTTTTGTAGATGTATATTTTCATTTCTCTTGGGCAAATACCTAGGACTAGACTTGTTGCATCATACAGCAAGTGTATACTTTACATTTATAAGAACTGCCAACATTTTTTTCAAAGGACTTTTGCCATTGTATACCCCCACCAGCAAAGTTTGAGTTCTGGTTTCTCCACAATCTTTCCAGACAATGAGTATTGTCAGTCTTCTTGATTTTCTCCATTCCTACGTTTTAAATGTACATTTCCCTGATACCTAATGATGTAGAAACCCCTTTCATGTGTTAATTGGTCATTCTTATATCTTCCTTTGAAGTGTCCAAGTCTTTTGCCCATTAAAAAAAATTTTCCTAATGGTGTCTTAAGATGGCCAGAATTTTAAAATTTCATAAGGTCCAATCTATCAATTTGTGTATTTTGTTTGCTTATCTCTTAAGAAAAATCAGAAGAGCCAGAAATAAGAATACTGATAAGGCTGAAATCATGAGAGGTGACTTGGTAATTACACATTCAAATGAGCAACAAGAATACAAGTTTAAATATAATGTATCCTGAGAGTTCTGGTTTCTATTTTAGTTTGTGGTTTTACCCCAGGCAGAGTGAATGGGGGCCAAATACATTCATAAGTTAATTATCTGGCTGAAACTGGGGAAGTGCTGATAGCATCTGGTATAGGCTTACCAAACTCTGGAGTGATAAGACATAATTAATTTGATGTTCTACTATGGCTGAACCTATACAATGTTCCAGAAACTATCCTGAGCTACCATTTTTATGTGTAGATAACTACTTTGATAACAATTTTTAACTGTGCTCAAGTCCTAAGATTGTTAACTTTGCATATCTGACACAAGGACAGAATTTAAATTCTTCCTTCTAGAAGTCTTTCTGGACATCTTATAACAGGGCAGGTGAGTCAGACAATCAATTCTAATTGGCCTTCCTACAAGCTTCACTACTTTCTACTTGTACCTTAGTTGCACTCAAAACACAAAATATGTTTTCTTATCTTTGAAAGCATCACAGGAAAATCAAAGAGATGATTTTTAACTGGAGCCCTTAAAAAGTAAATGAATTCTCTAGTTGGAATTGGCAAGAGGACAAACCTAGTAGTCTCAGAAATGCCTTTTCCAACTGTGAGCTGTGTAGTTAATTACTCAAGTAAGCAAGGATCAATAAACAAATTCCAAAATATCATGTACCCGAGCACTCAGAATGTTCTCATTTAAAATATTATGATACAAGGAAAGAAGCATCATTTTGGCAGAATCTTCATTTATCTAACTAACAGTATGCAATTAATATTTCACATAACCATGTAGGGTATACTAGATTCTTAATGGATCGTATTGATTAAGAAGAAAGTTCAATACGAATGTTCCTGCTGGGGAAGACAGAACGATTTGTTAGCTCACACAGAATGAATCATGAATCCAGGAGTATATGGCCACAAACCTAAGAGCTGCCACAAGAATGGTTTGATCATTTACATGTTTACACATAAACCACTTATATGAAAGGAAAGAAGATGCTTGGTGCAACGCCAACAAACCCCAACTGCCACGGCAAGAACAGAGAAGAATGCTCTAGGTCATGGATTTATGAAGGATGTGGCCAATCTGGCTGCACCATCGGCAGCTTATTTCACCAGTTGAGATGCCTTTACACCCTATGCTGAAGTGATGAAAAAAGTTTCTGAAGTGACCCTTTTGGTCTTGTGACCACGTTCATGAGATGGCTGCAGTCTGCATTGTCTTTTTAGAGAAATTAACAATACTCTCTGTTCTTGGTGTACGCTCCTCCTCCTGCCCTTTTTATCCCTATATTCCCAATGAGCTTTTCCATCTGCCCTGCCCTTTTTTGCAGGATATCACTGAGTTGAGTGGAATACTGTGGCAACCAGTCGTGGAGTAGAGGGATAATGCAGATGGAAATCTCTCTCCTTAATGTTTCTTGACATTTACTTCTATTATCTTAGAAAATAGTATTTAGACCAAGTATAGAGATCTAACCCGAGGAACTAAAAAGAAATAAGTAACTAGGCAGATCTGATTCGAAGGGCTCCAATTTTAGAAGGGGGTTAAAAAAAGCATTTATCAATGAAGTCTTCTTTGTAAATATAACCAATTCTAAATGGGTATCGTAAGAAATACTGTCAAATATTGGCATGCTCCAAAGCCGGTCTCACTTTCCGTGGAACTAATTTGTTGCTTGGTGGGAGGTGGACAGACAAACAAGCCGGGCAGATTGACAGCTTGTGAGTTGGCACCACCTTACATATCCCTGATGAGATAACGGAAGGAGCCGCATCATCTACAACTTTTCTGAAATGGGAGCCAGTATCTTGCAGTTGAATAAAACAACTTATGACCATTTTTTAGATAAGGATCAAAGACAACTTTCTCAGTTAACTTTTAAACCTTCTCAGCTTCTATGCCCTACAGAAGGTGGCACTTACAATTTACATTTTACAGATGGAAGACTCAAGTCAAAGACATAATAAATAACCTGCCTGAGGAATTTTGTGTTCTAAATAACCAAGTCGATGTGACAGCCAAATGTGTATTTGCCATTAGCTTCATATACAAAGTATATTCATAAGTACGTTAATATCTTTCTTCAATTTCAGATATGAAATCCTCCTCCAGCAGCACATTCACAAACTCCGGAGGGGACATGAAATACTAGGAAGTTGATGTAGGTGAGCTGATGCTTTAAAAACAAAAACCAACAAATAACCCGAAACTTCTAAAGACATAATTGTAACCAAGAGGCTTGTGCCCAAAGGGTACAGGTATATTTACTTTATCTAGAATTTTGCCTCTTCAATTACTATGTCTCTTACTGAATAATCAAGATGTTACTTGGCTCCAAGGACCGTGGGGAATAAAATGTCACCACTGCAGCTGCTATATTTCTTGCTCATAGCCCTTCAAATTAAAAAAGGGGGAAAAAAGGCCCAATACAAATGCAGAATTTAATTAGTTAGTAAAAGCCCAAATCCTTGCCTGAAGCCCTGTTCTTCCTGTAATATCGCATTCTTTTCTTCTTGTGTCAACTTTTCATTAGGAAGGAGACATCTTTATAATACAATAACTCTAGTTATAATGTAACTGCTGGTAACATAACTCCTGCATTAGAGAAGGCAGCGTGTTCAAGTAATGTTGTTTTAATACAATTTGTGTTCAGCAGAAACCAAGTCAACTTGATCATTTAAAATTTGATCAATGTGAATTAGTGTCTTACTGAGATAAACCATTTGATCATTTCAAAACTGATCAATGAGAATCAGAGATAAAACATTTATCATGTACATTTGGTATATTAGATCCATTCGCACAGCACTAAAGTAGGTTATAAGTAGACATCAATACGTGTTAGAGAAGATGTTCAGGGTACCTGTCAGCTGCAGATACAAATACACATAAAACAGTATATAATTTTAGTACTTTTGATAAGGCACGTTACTTAATAAGGGAGCTGGAGTCACTGACAAATTGCAAGAACTCAACTTCAGAGAAACTAGAAAGAGAAGTACAGAACTGAATAGCTCAAACTTTTGAAATAAGTTTTAATTAAAAGTTTAAGAAGAAAGGTAACTAACATAAATTTACCCGACTAAACTTCTAGAAGAATTTTAAGACTATTAATCAGAGTAAACTTGTACTTTTAGTACAATTAGTTCTATTAATCTAATATTTCCAAAATGAGGTTGCATTGACATTCAGGCTCACTGGCTTACGCATCTAACAGAATTATAAATTTGCCAGTCAAAACCATATTTAATTATTTTACAGCCAATTAAGCAAGATCTTTAAACACCGTTGCTTAAAACTGTCCATGATACACATGTGTAATTATACAGAACACGAGAAACACCTGCTGACACTATTGGCGCATCTTCCTCGGCTTCACAAATTCACCCGTGGCATAACTATTAAAATCTTACACCCAAAAAAGAAACTAAACAATATTGCCAAAGTGCAATCCCTTAAAAAAAATCAAGGACATTTTAAAGTTCAAGGGTTTTATATTGAAGAAAACCTTTAAAAACAGGGTAATACTTACAAAATCCATTTTATCTGTATGAGTTTTGCATAGTATTCCTTAGATACTCTAAAATCACCTAAACTACTTTTACAGGGTAACTAATCTTTTAATACTTGATAAGAATAGCCTAAGCTTCTTCTATGAGCCTAAATTTATAAGTCGGGTTTCAACAACTTCATTCAAGGATAAAAGCGAAAACCCCTCTAAAATCTGGCACACAAAGGAGTATTACTGGTATTCACATCCGAGTTCATAGAACTGTACTTCTTTAGAAGTACTTCTTCTTTCACAGAAACTGAAGCCATGTTAAAAAGTTATACCTCTAATGAAATCATTCCAAAAATATTTTCAATAGATCTATGTCACTTTCCATGCATATTCTTTCTTTCTTTTATGGAAAACAGAAACTCACCACTAAATTATATAAAGGACAGAATGAGAATGAAATATCAATTGTTTTTTAAATGCTTTTCATTTGTTTACTATTACATTGTCTTTATGGTGCACATATTGCCTTTAAAATACTTAACATGTCTTTGAAATTTGCTTTACATTTACTTGATATTTACTTTTCTATTTTAAAAACAATTCACATGCATGAACACTCTGGTAACATCTTCTTTCTATAGGTGTGGCATATCAGCTCCAATGCAGCCACAGAGATCTGATTCTGACATTGACCAAGAAACAGGAGGCTGGGAGGCTTCTCTTACATGCTATCCTATCATGAGTGCTTTATGTGCTGGTCATCCTGGCTACAGTATGAGCTCCCTAAGGGTAAGAACTCCTTCTAATGTGCTAGAGGTTTAGCATCATCTAGAATTTGTTTAAAAACAAATACAGAAATTTCTCCGAGGGCATAGGGTTTTGTAACTTTTTATATCATAATCAAATGTAGTATTTATTACTTTGGGCTAGACCCGTGTTAAGAACTACACATGTAACATTATTAAAATAATATTTTGTTTAATTAATTACCTATGAGGTACAGCATAGGGATTAATATAAAATATAATTTGCATTAGGATTAGCTGTAACATATTACTAGCACCATGTAATAGAAACTACCACCTAAGTTGTTATAAAATGTGACATGAAGTGTTGACAATTACTGTTTTAGTTGGATTGAGAAAAGAGAAGGTATTCCTTTTGAATTAAGGCTACATGTAAAAAGAATGCTGGATTTACTCAGTGATTTAGGTTTCAGAGCTAAAATTTTAATTCTATTGTGGAAAAATAGCCCAAATTATCTTCAAATCCCTTAGTTCCCACTGAAATCATGGTAAATAATATTTCTAACAACTTGATATGCATTAGGAATGTAATCACCCCAACAGAAGAGAACTAACTTTGGATTTTTAAAAAGATCATCATTTAAAAAGTTTGTCTTCCTTTTGTTTTTCTCTGATGAACTCTGAGTTTCACGCTAGTAGTAAGATCCTAGCCTGTTTTCTTAGTTGTGTATTCAGAGCTTGGCTTGTCACACAGGGGCTCTATGAATGAATGATGTGTGGATAAAGTAGGAGAAAACAATCCATTAATTCTCAAAGTATTTTACTGCCAAAACTATTAATTGAGGGGCTGAAATATAAGCTAATATTTTAAGCATCCCTAAAGTAATTCCATTAGCTATCCTGGTAGGTTGCATCAATGGACTGGTGTTAGTCGTGGGCAGCTTCAAATGCTCTTAGCTTTCTTTCTCTTTACAGTGATTTGTATGACCCCGATCAGGTATATAATACTGCCCTTGACACTGCATTTTAAAAAGTTTCTATCTCCTGTAACCAAGATGCACACAAATGAATCCTACTTTCATCAGATACAATTAACTAAATTCTCCTCAAAGTCCTTTAGAACTTGTTGCCTAAGAGGAACTGTTGAGTTCAGGTACAGATTCAAGAGACAACTCTTCAAGGTGATGCTTACAGGTGCTAAGCTGGTCATACAGATAGGAGCCAGTGAAAAAAATCTGACCAGGCGAAAAACCCCTGTCATGCAATGCAAATATTATATATTGTCTTACAAAAGTCCTGATTATCTGAGATGGCCAAATTTCTAAAAAGAAATAGCAGTCTACTAAGTAATCTCTGTGCCTTCAAAGATGGCAAGCATCTCCTATATCCAATGTACTATAGCTTCCTAGGTGTGAAGCTAATGAACTCACTGCAAATCAAAATACAACATTCTAGGAAGCTCAGTCTAGCAGGAAGTAGCTGGGAGAAAAAAATGGTACAATGAAAGCTACTCTCTAAAAAACTAGTATTAAAATTTCTTCACAGTGTGTTAAAACCTAGGTTTTGTGTGCATTGGAGTTAGTCAAACTGCAAAAATCCAACGGTACAGTCCCCAAGATTGCTCTCACTTCTGACACATCAACACCAAGTCTGCAGGAGGCAGAGGGGGTCCAAACCACCCAAAATTCAATGGTTCAATAATTCACTGAAAGAACTCAGAACTCAATGTAAGCTGTTAAACTCAGTTATGGTTTACTATAGGGCAATGATACAGAAAATCAGCCAAAGGAAGAGATGCATAGGACTGCACTTGGGGTGGGGATGGGGTGGGGGGTGGGTTCCAAATGCAAAGCTTCCAATGTCCTTAGGACCTGCTGCTCTCCTGATAGCAATGTGTGACAGTGCCCATGGAGTCCAGTCAACCAGGAAAGCTCACCTGAGCAGCACTGTTCAGAGTTTTATTGGAGCCTCATTAAACAGCTTGACTGACTGATGATCCACATGATAAACTCACCCCCTCAGAGGCTGAGCTGATACCACATGGTCCAAGGGGCCCAGCAAGAATAGCAATTTCTTTTTTTTTTCTCTCTCTCTCTCTTCTTTTTTTTTTTGAGACAGGGTCTCACTGTGTTGCCCAGACTGGAAGGCAGTGCTACCATCTTGGCTCACTATAACCTTTGCCTCCTAGGCTTAGGTGATCCTCCCACCTCAGCCTCCAGAGTAGCTGGGGACTACAGGCATGCACCACCACGCCTGGTTAATTTTTGTATTTTTTTTGTAAAGACAGAGATTCACCATGTTGGACAGGCTGGTCTCGAACTCCTGGGCTCAAGCAATCTGCCCGCCTCGGCCTCCCTAAGTGCTGGGATTACAGGCATGAGCCACCATGCCTGGCTGAGAATAACAATTTCTATCACTTAGGAAATTCCAAGGATTTATAATTTCCCAGGAGCTTGGTACAAAATCCAGACTTCTCTTTGGCCAAGGCCAATTCCTTACTACACAGTTTGGCCAGATTATTAATTATTCTTGAATAATATTTAATAGGTAAGACAAAATGATGCTGTTGAGGTTCTGTTTAAAACAAAGCCTAACTTACAGGGCCCTGCTGACCTGCAGGTCAGCCATCATGATGTCAATTTTGTGCTTCCCGTGGCCTCTCGCTCCCCAAGCCTAGCTCAGGCTAAATGACACAGCAGCTGGGCAGAACTTCAGGACAGATATTTTTCCATCTAAAACCAGGACTATCTTTTTCTATGAAATCCACTCTCCACTGATTTTCCAATCTGCTAACCTCATAATTCTGGTTCTTTTGCCCCTTTTATCTAAATGTTAGGGGATGAACTGTGTGCCCTGAAAATTCCTAAGTCCACTGCTCAGTATCTCAGAATGTGACTGTATTTGGGGTGAGGGGCTTTGAGGAGGTAATTAAATTGTAGTGAGGTCACAAGGGAGGGTTTTAGTCTAATATGACTGGATTCTCGTAAGAAAAGAAGATTAGCATGTAGACACAAGAGGAAAGATTGTGTCAAGACACAGGGAGCAAATGGTCACCTATAAGCCAAGGAGAGAGGCCTAGAAGCAACCAGCCCTGGTGTCACCTTGACCTCAGACTTTTAGCTTCCAGAACTGTGAGAAAATACATTTCTGTTATTTAGGCCACCCGGTCTGTGGTACTTTGCAGTTCTGGCAAACTAATACACCAACCAATCACTAATTCATGTCTAATCTTTTTTTTTTTTTTTTTTTTTTTTTTGAGATAGTCTTGCTCTGTTGCCCAGGCTAGAATGCAATGGCATGATCTCGGCTCACTGCAACTTTTGCCTCCCGGATTCAAGCGATTCTCCTGCCTTAGCCTTAGCTACCTCAGTAGCTGGGATTACAGGCATGCACCACCATGCCCAGCTCATTTTTCTATTTTTAGTAGAGATGGAGTTCTGACACATTGCCTAGGCTGATCTTGAACTCTTGGCCTCAAGTGATCTGCCTGCCTTGGCCCCCCAAAGTGCTGGGATTACAGACGTGAGCCATCAGGCCTGGCGCCATGTCTAAACTTTCAACAACTTCTTTTTTCTCTTGCACTTGTAGAGACTTCCCATCTGATTTTTTTTTTCTTTTTCTTTTTTTAAGACATAGTCTCGCTCTGTGACTGGAGTGCAATGGCACAATCATAGCTCACTGCAGTCCTGGGTTCAAGCCATCCTCCACCTTAGCCTCTCCAATAGCTGCGACCACAAGTACATGCCCCCACAACTGGCTAATTTTTAAGTTTTTCTTTTGTAGATATAGGGTCTCACTATGTTGACCAGGCTGGTCACGATCCTCCTGCCTCAGCCTCCCAAAGTGCTGGGATTACAGGTGTGAGCCACCGCGCCTTATCTCATTCTTCGAGTTCTTATTTTTCATACCTCCAACTAAACCTCACATCCACTGTCAGGTTACTTTTCCTTTAGGAGCCCAGAAATCAGAGCACTCATCTGGTCAAACATCTTCCCATGACTCATTGCTCAATGAAGACCAAACTTCACAGCCCAGCAGCTAATGACCCACTGACCTTTCCAGCTTTATCTTGCACAAGTCTCTCTGATTCAAGCCACTGCTTTGTCACCCACCAATTATAGAGCATAGTCTTCCTTCTGAATGTCTTTCCCGTCCACCTACTCAACACTCTTCTTAAAGGCTCAACTAAAAAATCATCTTCTTTATGAAAACTTCACAGATCACTCTAGTCAAAATTGATCCCTAACATATCCTAAATTTAGTTGTTTTTATAGCTATTGTCTTAGAATAAAGAAATACTCGGGGAGCCAACTCAAAGGTTCTCATGGTATAGAGACAAAAAAAAGTTTACTACTTTAAAAAAAAAAAGTCACTATATCATTAGGGAGAAAAATAAACACCTAACTTAAAATAAGATATGTAGAGTAACTTAAAAAAATCTATACCCAGTTCTATTAATATGTCTAAACTCTTAAGATCTCACGTTAATCTTTCAGAGTGAGACTTGTGGCCCATCCTTAGAAGGTCTCTCTCTGCTGCCTCCAAAGAGATAATTCACTAAGGAAGGCTGAAGGGTTTTGGCTCTTTAAATAAACCTCAAACCATCTTCAATTTTAAAAAAATTTTATTTGAATCCACATTACAGTAACACTAATATCCATTACCATACAAATTGCACTGTAGCAGAAAGTAGTAATTCCACCTTAGGGTTTAATCATTTTATCAAATGCTTGTAAACATGTGCAAGGAAGGAGGTCAGAGCCCGATGCAATCTTTCAACTAAAGCTGTCACAACAACTTTTTTTGCTTCACTAATTTGCACATGTGCTACCAATAGGGGTTACACAATAGGACTATTTATATACTTAGAAAAATTCTGAATGATGTCTTCTTACCTAATGTTAGAACTGGCAGCAAAGGGAAAGTACAAGGCTATGGGTCACGGACACTTTGATCCATCAATTACAGAACATTCATTTAAACACTCCAAGGATTAAGAGAGGTAGCAATTTAACATCACCTTCATAATCAAGGGCCAGGTAAAGTCTATGATTTAAAGGCTTTCAAAGTACATGTGAAGAAATGAAAACAGCCTAACCATGAGAAAGGCAGATACCCAAATCGGGACATGCCCATCATTTTATTATACAAAAGTGAATGGTTTCTATGTTTCCCTTAGTAGAGTAGCAATTTAACATGACCTCCATAATCAAGGGCATTCTATTTTATATATTATTACAAATGAAAATTCTATTACCATTAATTTCGATTTCCCCCTAGTTCATAAAATACATTGATTTGCAGCAAGCTTTCATCAAATGCCTTTTTCTCGGCATCTGAATTCCAGTTTAGCAGATAACATGACCCCCTGTCAACCACCCCCAAACTCTTCCAAGTATTCTAGAGTGCTATATAACAAACTATGTCCTGTGTAAAAAGCACTAAAATTGTGCTTTCATCTTGTTAAGAACAGTAAATAATTACAATACCATTAAAAACTTACTTGAACTTTGCTTCCACCTCTTCAGCAGCTTTCTGATACTGTTCAGTGGTGACTTTGTAGAACTCCGAGCTCTGTGGACAAAGATTGATAGCAAAGGTTTCACTATCCAAGATGACAAAACGTGTGGAAGATTTACAACTTCAAAAAATAAATAAAACCTTGTTTCAGCCACTCAAGCAGTAGAAGGCTTTCTTGTAAAGGTGGCATAGATAATTATAAAACACATGAAAAGCTACTTGTTTAAATAACAGTAGAGTTGTTGGTACATACCAATTATAATTACAGAGTAAACTTTCACAGTTACAATTCCTTATCATTTGATCCTCTGGAGAAAATTTCTAACATTCTGGAAAGATTCTTTAGATCGCCATTATTTGGAATCTACCCTTGTAAGATCAAAGGATGCCTGAGATCAAAAACTGAAATTCACACATATTCGTATTTGCCTATTATTCCACTGGTGTTCCTACCAGGATATTAAAGATCATTTCTTTCTACACATTATTTTTGTCATCACGATGGTATGTATGGCTCACACCTCTAATCCCAGCACTCTGGTAAGCCGAGTTGGGCGGATCACCTGAGGTCAGGAGTTCGAGACCAGCCTGACCAATATGGAGAAACCGGTGGCGCATGCCTGTAATTCCAGCTAATCAGGAGGTTGAGGCAGGAGAATCACTTGAACCCGGGAGGTGGAGGATGCGATGAGCAGAGATGGAGCCATTGCACTCCAGTCTGGGCAACAAGAGCAAAACTCCATCTCAAAAAAAGAAAAAAAAAAAAGTTTTCTTTATGGAGTTTAAGTTGTTCTATCTTTCCACATGACCACAAGAACAGCAACATTTATAACTAATCAGTAGGAACAAGGGGGCAGATTGAGATAATTTTAATAACAAAAAATGTTTCCACTATTAACATGAATGGACACATAAACAACATAAACCAAGATGCAGTGGCAAAGTAATGCCTTTCCTAGGGCAGCAAAATTTATCCATTCTGACTAGCTACACTGAAACTGGTCTTATTGCAGGAGGTGGCCTAAATGACCCCATGAGCCCTGAGACTCAATGACATATCCTGCAAAATGCACTGCATTAAAAAACAACAACAAAAACACCACCACAATACAGTGGTCTATTGTGTACCTTTCATTCTCTTATCACTCAGGTTTCACATGCATGGCTTGGGATCATTTATTTTTTACTAAATCATTGTTGGTTGGTGAAAAAATGAAAGTGAAATCCTCTTCACATCAGCGACCCCTTTGCATTTAACAATCTAGGTTGTCCAATGACAGTCACATCCAGGATTCTTGGATGTAGATAAAATCAATAGGTATGTGATTAGACAGCAGACTCAGGGTGGCTAGAGCCATGGACAGGTCACCATTTGAGATGATGAATGGCTTTCTATCAACCTACAGTCCCCTACGATGCTAACATTTACTATAATCTTATTTGGGCTACGATTTATCTTTCTTGCACCTGATCAATAAAGATGAACAGAACAGTTGTAAGGATCGATTGTAATTTTTTATCATTTTCAAGCACAAAGGTGCATTTCTGACACGAAGACAATATTCTAAGTGTATTGCTGCTGCATTTTATAAATTTGCAATTTGAGTGATCAACTGCACTTGTCTATATGCCGAGAGGTTTTAATTCCTCTGTAGGTCTCAAGCTATCAAAAAACCATTTGTCATCTCAGATACTTAACATTATGTCACACCTTCCTATCTGTTTCACTTGTAAGATTTTCTTCCCTTTAAAATACACACCAGTCACAACACATGCTTTTGCAATGTTCGGTGTAATCTTTCCTTTGAACTCTTCTATCAAAGAATGTAGCAAAAAGGCAGTTACTAATCACTAACAATAGTTACTCTCACTAAAGATGAGAAACTCCCGAATTACTCTAACGAAATGTTGAGTGGGTATTATGTTACTGAACCATCTATTAAAATGCTGGCTAAGCAATAATATCTTAATTAATACTTTTGCTTACTTTAAGCACTGGAACTGTAATATCTGGAAGGGACAGGACTAAGTTGAAAGATCTGGTTTCTGGTTCTGTTCTGTGACCCTGAGGGAGTCTTTAATCTCCCCCAGCTTCCCTTCCAGTGTAACCCGTCGAGTATGGATGATAATATTAGCCCTGCTTATTTCTGCCAAAGCTGCTGAAGAAATCAAATAAGATAGGCAAGAGAGCTGTGAAATCTGTGAAATGTTTTCACAGAGTAACATCAACATCTGAATGAAATAATTTTGGAGGAAAATAATTAGGGTAATTCCATTCTAGGTATAGATTCTAAATGGTAAAAATTCTAAATGGTAAATATTACACATTTTATTAAGAATGTGCACAAAAGCCATAATACAAATTAGTCAGTTCCCCTCTGCTTTGCCATGACAAACGCAGGTAAAATTATTACTAATTTTGTCAATTTTCCTATAGGATGTTAAAACACACACACACACACACACACACACACACACGCGCGCGCGCACAACCCAGTACCTGTGTTGCTTGAAAACTTAGCACATAATTCTCAAATTAAAGCTTTAGGCTTTATTTATGCTCCATACTTCCACCTCAGTGACCAGTTTCCCATATTGCATAAAATCCTTCCAACAAAGAAAAGTCCCCAAGAGGTAATATCATGTAACAACCAAGGGAATAAACACAAGTATTCTCAAGATCTATGTGTAGACAGTGTTTAATTTATTAAGTATTTGCTTATTCGTGAAAGAAAATTAAATTCTTATTATGCTAATAACATCTATCTTTGGGAATCAGACCCTCAAGAAACTTTCCATCTAACATGGGAGAAAAGAACAATTATTATCATGGAAAGTCACAAATGCCGAGTTAGAAGTCATAGATAAGTGTTACTGGAGTTCAGAAAGAGTAGAGATCTCCTTTGGCTTCAGAAGACACTTTTACAAATGAACAGAACCTATCCAAAAAAACAAAACAAAACAAAAAAACAAAAAAAGCACACACAAAAAAACAACCAACCCAACAAAAAACACTCATTGTTTTCCAGTGAGAGAATGGATAAATGCTGGGTATTTGTACAGCGAAAATCTACAGAGTAAAGGAATGAATTAGACAAACATGCAGAGCAAAAAAGTGGTAGATCTGATCGGTAGGATGCACCTTATGCTAAGATTTGAAAAGCGAAAAATAATGAACAAGAAGAGTAAACACCAAGTTCCACTGATGATCTCTGAGTGGCAGCAGTCATGTGGTGTGGTGGAAGTGCACAAAAGGAGCTGGATGCCACAAAGTATGGGAACACAGGCTACGCTGGGTTGCTGTATTTTTAAAAATGAGGTGTGTGCATGCAGCTAGTTGTTACATTGCCTTAAAATATTTTATAGGCCGGGCATGGTGGCTCATGCCTGTAATCCCAGCACTTTGGGAGGCTGAGGCGGGCATATCACGAGGTCAGGAGTTCAAGACCAGCCTGGCCAACATGGTGAAACCCTGTCTCTACTAAAAATACAAAAAATTAGCCAGGAGTGGTGTCTCGTGCCTGTAATCCCAGCTACTCAGGAAGCTGAGGCAGGCGAATCACTTGAACCCAGAAGGTGGAGGTTGCAGTGAGCTGATATCACGCCATTGCATTCCAGCCTGGGTGACAGATCAAGACTCCGTCTCGAGAAAAAAAAAAAAATTAAATATTTTATAATACAGACAAAAATTGTATTACTCCTACTTCCCTCCAAAGGGGCTAACAATTACAAGATTTCATTTGGCTAGAATATAAAAGTATATTGGGCAGGGTGGGTACGTCCTGAAGATGTTGGCTAAGTGGGGATTTTACATATTCTTGAATACTAAACCGTTGCAGGGTATACACAATACTAAGCAAATATACTGTCTTCATTTTTGTGAAAAAAATTTAAAGTTACAGAAAATAGGCAAAAGATTCCCATATATCCTTCACCTAGCTTCCCCTTATGTCCACATCTTAGATAATTATGATACAATTATCAAAAGTAATGATTTAACAATATTACAATAGTAGTAACTGAATTACAGACTTAATTCAGCTATTTCCAGTTTTCCCACTAATGTTCCTTTTCTGTTTCAGGACCTAATCTTGGATCCCATGTTGTATTAATTGCCACGGCTCCTTAGACCCCTCTCATCTGTGACAGTTTCTCAGTCTTCCTTGTCTGTTATGACCTTGACACTTCTGAATAATACTGGTGAGATATTTTGTAGAATGGCTCGTGATTTGGGCTCATCCGGCGTTTTCTCATGGTTAGAGTTTATGCACTACTGGGAAGAATTCTACAGAAGCAATATGCCCTTCTCCTGCCTGATTTCAGGGGCTACTTTATGGCAACAGATATTTTTATTGATGTTGACCTTGATTACCTGATTAAAGTGGTGTCTGTGGGGATTCTCCACAACAAAGCTACCATTTTTCCTTCCTGTAATTGATATCTTGCAGGAGATACTTCGAGGCTATGCAAATGTTCTGTTTCTTCTCAAAGTTTTGTCCATCACCTTTTGGTATCCACTGGTGAGTCCTGTTTGCAGCAATGATTACTGTAGTGTTCTGATGGTGCAATAATTTCTTTCTTTCTTTTTTTTTTTTTGAGATGGAATCTTACTCTTTCGCCCAGGCTGGGGTCCAGTGGCACAGTCTTGGCTCACTGCAACCTCCACCTCCCAGGTTCAAGTGATTCTCCTGCCTCAGCCTCTGGAGTACCTGGGATCACAGGGGCACGTCCACCACACCCAGCTAATTTTTGTTGTGAGCCCTTGGTTCAAGGTCTGTGGACCACTTGCTTCAGAGTCACTTACGGAGCTTAGTAAACTGGAGAGTCTTGGGCCACATCCTGAATCTCTGGGGATGGGGCCAGGAAGTTGCATTTTTTACAAGCAGCTTGGGTGATTCTGAATACACACACTAAATTTGTAAACTACGGGGTTTCTAGAACAATGCGAGAATAACATAGTATTTAGCTTGCCATTCAAAGTGAAAAAAATCAGTGTTTAGAAGAATGATGGCAAATAACCACTTTTCATAATTAAATATAGCTATAATCTTTACAAAGGTACTCCAAATTAGTGATTCTGCCAATGTCGCTGGCAGATCACTGGTGGACCCCAAACTGCTCCAAGAACTCTGTCTTCAGACATTGCCTAGCAACACCACAATGTTCCTACCCTGAATGGGTACTGAGAGGTAGGAGCACAATCATTTCCAGAAAGGTTGCTTTTGTTATCTCTGTTGTCTTGAGATGGTAACAGGTTGCACATGCTGCTATCTTGTTTATTATTTATAGATGACTGTTACTTTAATGTCATCATTATAACTGTTTTCTTTGGTTAACCCTACAGTTTGTAGTAGGATATATATCAATTTGTCTGATCATTTACTAATAGCTGAATTGTAAGACCTGTATGATCTGTGCTCAAATAAGGAACAATCACATTCCTATTTCCAAAGAAGATGTGTACATTCCCTCCCAAATTTGTTAAGAGTAATTACTCATAGTACATGGAGTGGGGAAGAAATCCTGTTAAGATGACCTTAAAAAGAGAACTAAAAAGAACAAGTGGGCCAGGTGCAGTGGCTCACACCTGTAATCCCGACACCTTGGGAAGCTAAGGTGGGCGGATCACTTGAGGCCAGGAATTCAAGACCAGCCTGGATAACATGGTGAGACCTCATCCCTACTAAAAATACAAAAATTAGCCAGGTGTGGTGACAGGTACCTGTAATCCCTGCTACTCAGCTGGCTGACGTATGAGAATCGCTTGAACCCAGGAGGCAGAGGTTGCAATGAGCCAAGACTGTGCCACTGCACTCCAGCCTTGGCGACAGAGCAAGACCTGTCTCCAAAAAAAAAAAAAAAAAAAAAAAGTGGAGAAAGAAAGATGTCCATGACCTTACAAGGTGGTCTCTAATGAATAATCATTTTTTTGTGTGTAACAACATATCACTTATGTGCCTATAAGGTCCTTTACAGCCTAAAATAAAAAATATCTTCATTCATATTCACTCTGCATATTGTCCGGCCCTACAAACAGAAAAAAAAATACTTGATATGATTTGTCCAATGGTACTGTTAATATAAATTTGTGGCAGGTACATGTGATTTAATTCAAATATCAAAGGTGTGCTTTAATAATTTCTTTCAATAAGAAAGGCTTATTGTTTGATATAAGCATAAAACATGTTTTCCACCAAGACTCTTTGAGAAGGTAGATCTCATAAATTTAAAGTAGAATGACAGTACCTCTTAGATGTCTTAGCACTATCAACCATCTGATAAAGACTTGCACATCCTTGTCAAAGATAAGCCAAGTAAGCTCCTAGGAGGTAAACTATATCTAAAACAACAATATAATTCTCTATATTTGGAAGATATTTCTGTCACCTATTTTAATAGACAAGGCATCATTGGAAACAATAGGTATTTTGATTTTCTGTATTAAAACACATTCCAATCTAAGGCACCATGGATCAATTACTGAAAACACAGGCAACAAACTGTGTGGGGAAAGACTGAGGGCTCCATTGTACATACTTTTTAATATGATTCCTGTAAAACATATGTATATGTTGTCCACAGAACTCTGCACTTAGGTGGGCGTTTCTTAGCAGTACAGCACAGTGGTTAAGAACACGGACTTTGGAGCCAGATGGCCAAATCATGGCCCTACGCTTGTGAACCTGAGTAAGTTACTTAACCTCAACAGTTACTTGTCCTCTGTAAAACAGGAATAGTGTAATAATGATTACCTAATAGGATACTCTGGGGATTAAATAAGGTAATATATGTAAAACTCTTTGTAGCACCAAGGACTTAGGAATGGGAACTATTATTAAAAATTATTTGAACAGGGAAAAAAAAAACTGTATAGTATGGGTGGGGTGGTTTTTTTAAAAAGCCATTTTAATAAAAATTTAAATCTTTAAAACAAAAGCCTTTTCTTCCATTAACCAGACATTGGTGAATGTTGCTCATATTGCTTACCTGTTCTGTTTTTCTGTTCCTCAAGATGGATGGGAAATATGAAGACAATAGTGGGCCAGTGTCAGGAACGTTAATAGCTATGGCATTAACTAACCAGCCCAAATAAAAATCAAACCAATAACATTTGACCTTACCACTAATGAAATCCAATTAACTACATTAAACAGCGAAAGTACTTCAATGCCAAGACTTCCCAAGGCCTTGATTTTTACTCTGCAGTGTGAATCTCTGGGATGAGAACTACTGTTCATGATTCTCAAACTGATTTGCTCACGGAGCATCTTGAGGAAACAGAATCTCCTAAAGTGGTCCATGAGAAATGCCAGATTAAAGAAAAGTCCAATCACATGTCAATCCTGCACTTTCTGGCCTGCAACTTTTCTTTTCTTAAAGTGGTATTTTCTTATGGGTTATTTTTTAAACTGATGTTCAACAGGTAATTGGCAATATTGAAAGATGATTCCAAAACTGGTGAAGATTGATGGTATCACCTTTTATTCAGTACTAATAAAGAAGGGCATGCTATTATCTTAAATTTTAAAAATCTGAGATGAAATCATTTAAGAAAATTGTTGCTATACCCTCCCCTGTTCTCTCAGAACCCGGTGGTAGATTGCAAAAATGGCCACCATGCTTTACTCTTTCCTATATCCGTGCCCCCAGCAACATGACTTCACAGCTTTCATCATGAGCGTGTGGAGTTTACTTCACCACCCCTTCAGTCTGGGCTGTGTTTGTGTCTTGCTCTGGGCACCAGAATATGACAACAGTGATGGTGTGCCAGTTTCAAACCTGGGCCTCTCTCTTGCAACCCTGAACAGTGCCATGTCAATCACCCCAGGCTAGCCTGCCAGCGGAAGAGAGACTACACGCTATCTACGGTGAGGACAGCCTAGAGCAGCCAAACCTCAGCCAACTCAGCAGGAGTGAGCCCAGTTGATACCAGTCCAAATTGGTAACCTGCAGAATCAGGATGTGAATAAAATGGTAGCTGTTTTAAGCCACTAAGTTTGTGGCAGTTCATTATATAGTAAAAGCTAACTGATTATGCTCTTTCCCTGTGTTCTTACCAAGAAGAGACTTTTATAACTTACCACAGTGTACCAACAACATGTATTTCTGGGTGGTCCCCACCTACTCCAAGCTCCCTAGGGGTAGGTATCTTGTCCTATTCATTGTTATACCTAGAGCACTCAGCAAAGTACATGACACACAAACTCACAGAAATAATGTTAAGAGTGACACCTGCAATTCTAAACAGCATTTCAACTGTTGCTCATATTTAAAACAGGATGGGATAGAGACAAGTCTAAAGTAAATGATGTTATAATGAGGATGAAAATAAATACTACCTTTATTATATCCACTACAAATTGACAAACACTTCAGCCTGCAATGCTACCACAAAAAGGAAATGTGTATCACTTAAGATGTGTTCAATTACAATAATAGTACAGTAACAGTTGAAGCTCCAAACAGTAGCTTAAACAAGTAAGGGGTTTATTTTTCTTGTGTAATAAGAAATCTGGATGGGAAACTCACGGCTGATATAACTATCCAAGTGTATCAACAAATAACTAGGCCCCACTCTTCTGTCTTCCCTTGTAGCCACCCTGAGCAGTTGACTTCTGTCCTCATGGTTCAAGGTACTACTACACCTGCAGTTATTATGCCCATGCCCTCAGGGTGGAGGAAGGGGGAGGTCCAGAGATTTGCACTTCCACCCCTTCGGCTACAATTATATCATGCAAAGGAGGCTGAGAATCCCAGCTACAAAGGAGGCTAGGAAATTGATTATTTTTGTTTTCTCACTTCTAGGGTAAAGAAGAAGAAAGAATTTGGAATGGGTGTTTACTGAGCGAAATTTATTGTACCTGCCACAGAGAGCTGAGGTGACAGTACAAAACAAACTGGTTGATTTTAGATACAAGTATTCCAATATTTCTTTCCAATATCCCTTAAACTAATTTGGGGGATGGGAGGGATTTACCCATCTGGTATCTTCATCCCCAAGAACAAAGTTTCTAGACCGTAAGGAAGGAAACGGGAATCAACAAGAGTGGGCATCATTCCCGAGTTTCTTTGGGCTGGCCGTGGCCCAGGATTTTGAACGTGCGATACACTGCCATTTTCCATTTTCAGAAAGTCTCACTTTTAAAAGGATATATTAAAATGCACACGCACAGATACACATTATTGCTAGATTTGAAAAGTATCTGTTTTCAAGTTCTAAATTTGATCAAAAGAAAACATGCACATACACATACAGTATATGTGAAATATTTTCTCAGATTCTGAATCTTCTGTTTTATTATAACTAGTATGATCATACCCGTCGCATGTACGAAAAGAACAAATCAAAGAGGTCATAAGAAAAATGTAACTGGCTCTTGTCAGTTCTATTACAGAATGCTTCATATGGAGATTAGGGCATGACTATGTAACACATGAGGGCTGAGGTACAATTTAAATTCTGGTGGCCTGACACTATTTCCCAGAAAAGAACAACAAGATGACTGCCTGCCCATTCAAGGATGGTGGCAACTCCACAGATCCTCAGCACCGAGACAATGGTGGCAGGAACAAGTGTGGTTCTGTACCTTCAAGGTACAACACCACACTGGCTGAAGGTGAGACTGTCCTGTGTCTAAACTGGTCTATAGTTACTGCTAACAACTGTAGGCCTCTTCTTCCTCCTACAACACATGCAAACACAAGTGTCACTCTAGGTGACACTTCCAATTCCAACAGCTAATTCCAACAAAGGTCCAGGGTGCACAAACACCAATGTCAAATAAGAGCAGTTCTCATTGTTGAGTAGCCAGATTCAAAAGTCCTAATCATACTTTTGGTTATAATCCTCGCCCAAGAACTATGATATAGAATCAGCTAGATGTAGGCAAGTATGTTTTTCCAAAGGTGAGAGTTAAGCACTTGGGGACCCAATTTAATGCTGCATTAATTGCTGCGCAGATACAATTCCAGGCACAGAAGCTCTGAAACAGTTATTTACTCAGTGGCATCAGGTGTTCAGAAGGAGTTCATGACTTGTCAACCATTCTTTATTTTTACAGAGTTACACAGAATCAAGAGATTGACTTTGCAATGGAACTACATTTTTTACCAGAACTTTAAAAGCTATGGTTGTTTTTTTTTTTTAATCAGTAACAGTCCAAATTTAGTTTATCTAGAAGTTTTAATGTTTATTCTATCAGAAAGCCTAATGACTGGTTTGAATTTTGCCTTTCTTTTGTCTATACTCTGAAGTCGGTTATAGGTGGGCAGAAAAGCAGAAGGAATTTGAAATTCTTGGTTTAGGAAAAGCAGCCCTCTAACAGAGTAGCTGGAACCTTAATATTTTATTACTGAAACTTCTTAAACCCATGGCCTTGAGTCCACTTCCCTGAACTCTCTCCTTTTATCCCCTACCCTCCGTCTTTACTCAACACCCCCAGGAGAATGCTGTCCTTAGACAGAAAAATCAAAGCTAATTTAAATAGTTTGCAAATTGTCAACATCGGTTCAGATTCACAGCATATCAGATCCAGTATTCTGTTTCTGAAAGGTACACTAAGGAATGGTTTGGGTTATTTAAACTGAGTCGCGCTTTTTAACATCTAAAACGAGGACTTTATCTTTCAGGATGACTGTATCAGTGGGACTATGTAAGTTCAGTACTTGGCATAGGGCCTTGTGGAAGGCAGAGGTTGTCCATCACAATACCATTCCTGCCAGCAACCTTGGCTCCCTAGGTAATCCAAAGAGCATGGATTTCCATTCATTTACCTATACAACTATACATGAACCTGAAGAACAATCATCAAGTGATGAATTCAAACTGCATCTCCATGTATCTAACATTCAGCATTGCTATTTGTTTTATGTAAGCATTGAACTTGAAAACCTAGTTATTTATCCTGCGTATCCCTAAATTTCTGCTAATAATCATTTGTGTATATGGATAAGTGAATCATAATTTGTCTCAGCCCTATTTTTTTCAAATCCATGTCACCAGTAATCAATAATAACCAAGTTAGCAGTTTCTAACGAATCAAAAAATCCTATTACATTCCACAGTCAAGACAAATTAAGATTCCCTATGGAAACAAGACTCTCACTAGTTTATCTTAAAATCTCTCCTTCCTCCTTAGATAACCCTAGTTTTAAGCTAAATATATGGTAAACAAAACTAATATTCCAAGTTTGCTGCCAGTGAGGCTGAGCTGTAAGCAGAAGTGTTATATGGGACTTCCCAGTAGGCTGCTTAAAGGGAGCTGATCTAAGCTGACAGGGGATCTTTTCAGCCTTTTCCCAGCCTGTTATGTTGATGTGATGGCCAGAGCTCCAGCAGCCATCTTGGGACATAAGCGGACCTTAAAGAGCAAAGGCCTGTGTTAGGGTGCTGCAGTGGAACAATAGGTGCCTGAGGCTCTTATGACACTGAAGCCACCATGCCAGCCTTTTATTAAACAAGAGAAAAATCTACTTCTAATGTCAGCCATTCTATTTTTATGATAGACAGGGTGAACGTAATCAGGAATAGACCTCTGTAAGCCCTAAGATGTTTGCTTTTTGTACACCTCATGAATAACTTCAATAAAGTCAAATGCAATGACACACTAGAAGCATCTTTCTCCTTTGCAGTAATGCTTCACTTGTCAGGAATCTCCATTTCCTTCTGCCTCTCTCCTTTTCCAACAAAGAACAGGAAGAATTAAAAAATGTCAAAGCCATGTTTAACTCTCGCATCAAATCTTACCATCTCTGAGAAGTCACATTTCATGAAAACCCCATTGTCTCCTGGATGCCTTGGCAAAATTAATAAACTGCTTTTATAATTACCCTTTCTTTCCATCTTTACTATATCTCATATAAAGAAACAGAGCTATTTAGAGCTTCTTCTGGCATTTCTAGTTTTATTCCAGGAGCTTTAGAAACTTCACTAATTAAGAGTCTCAGGTTTTTTTTTTTTTTTATTTGGTTTTCTAATTAGAATAGGAATCCTAGATTCACTGACAGCCCTGCCACTACACAAGGATAACCTTAGTTACATTATCTCATGCCTCAGTTTCTTCATCTGGGCAATTAAAATAAACAACTGCACCAAAAACTCATTTGGCATTCTAAGTTTCCTTTTATTTGTCACTTTTTAAATTCTTTTAATACTAAAGGTCTGTGCCAGACACGGGGCCAAGAATTTGGAATATAATGGTGAGCAAACAGATAAATGGCCCTGCTTTTATGAAACTTACGGTATCATGAAGGAGCCAGACATAAATTTAAAAATCACATAAATAATTAGTAAACAATTACAGTGCTACTGGATCACTATGTGGAATTTTTTTATTTGTAGGAAGTGGTTTTTGTAAAGAGTCTCTAAAGTCCTATATTTCTCTGAAGTATCTACCTTCATATTCAGTTCTTAAGTTAGTTGTGATTTAATTTCTTTTAAATTTTTCTAGCTATTTGTGTCACACAATTCAAGCTTCATCTCCCTACTTGTAAAAGTTTACTCTGACCCTTTTAGGAATAAGAGGAACCTACCAGTTTTGATATGGAAAGAGGTCCAAGAAGAAAACAGAAAGGTACAAAATACTTTGAACAGTTTATTTTACAAAATGATAAGCAAAAATACATGCACTCACATATCCAGATATGTTCTGCAAGGAACAGTTGTTACCGACGTGAGAAGATACTTTTCTTTCTTTTATAGCCTTCTATAACAATTTAAGGTTTTAGCCTGGGCATGTATAATTTTTATTAGAAAAATATGCCTTCATTTCCAGCAGGTATTAAGTAAATTCTTATCATGCATGAAAGTTATCTAAATATTACTGGGAAAGTGACTCTAATCCTTTCTCTATTTTCCATGCTTAGATTGAGACTTCTCATTTATCCCAAATATAAGATATTAATTTTTCTATTATTCTTTTTAATAATAATGCCAATAAAAGGTCTCAAATCCTTCTATTATTGTAGCCCTTCTCCCTGTGATAAAGCAGTATCAGCCATCTACACTCACCTTTTGGACTTCTATATTACACACCTGAGACCTTTCTGCTCTTGACATGGTTGTATGTCTCATTGTTTATTCTACAAGGGTGAGACAAAGCAATTTCAGTTATCAGAAGGGTTATCACAAGAATTTACGGTGATGTCTTGCAAGACCTCTAGAGTAACTCTTAAATTACTGCATGGAACCAGCACAGGAACCTCCCATTCTCTCAAGGGCTGTGTGATGTGACACAGTCACTCTCCAGGTCATCAGTTTTCCTTGGGAAGTGCTCAACGAGGTGATGCCACATGCATATTTAACAGCACGTCCACTGGATGGCTTTATACAGAAAGTGTCACATTCGTATTGCCAACACATCTCAGGCTTGCACTCCATTTTACTCCTGGTCTCATATCATCTCCTATGACTAGGAACTCTATAAATCTAACAAACAAACTCTCTTGTGCTTGCTCAGCTACAAGCTCTGGTGTAAGCACACGCACACAGAGTCCTCTTGAAAACTGTGGGCCAAGAGGAAAGCCATTAAGGATCAGCCTTACTGCAGACGAAGCAGGCAAACACTGGCTCCGTTAACAGCAATGCTCTACTGCATTCATTCATAATTTTATATTAATAATCTGAAGGATTTATAACAGATGCTCATTTGGATGATATTGGCTTACCATTCCACCTTCTTTTCCAGTCCTCAGAGAAGCCAACCTAAAATTCATTCATTCAAGAAGCACTACTGCTGAAGAGCTAATAATACGGGCCAGGCCAGAGGTAGGTCCTAGGAATGAAAGGCTGAAGATACCTCCAAAGGCTATTGGACAGAGAGCTCCAAACAGCTAACCAATTATAGTACACAGAGATAACGAGCTTCAGTTTCGTTGTCTCTCTTGTCTTCAAGAGCTCCATATTATAGTGTCAACGCCACGGGAGGGAGGTATTTTTGTCATCCAACCTAGTGTTTCTCAAATTTGTAAGGTCCATCCTACTGACTGAAAATACGATTATAGTAATCATAGAAATAACCATAGGACAGAGAACACAAATTTTAAAGATTCTCATAAAGAATTAGAAGACCTTGAATTATTATTTCTTTGGAATCCGGGTTGAGAGAGAAACTGAGTGAATCCAGTTATTATTACCCTTCAGCTAATTATCAGTTAACTTCCTTATAGAGACTCATAACCAACAGATGGGAACAAGAATGCTTTCCAGAACAAAAGTTAAGTGTATAGACTACAGAAGGAGTCCTGTGAGGAAGGAGTGTTCGTGGAGAAAGGAATCCTGAGAGAGTAGGCTGGAGAGGCCAAGACAAAGCTTGCCTTCCTCCCACTTTTGCCTAGAACCCGACTTTTTAAAGTAAGATTGCGTCAAATCTCTAGCAAGATAAGACAGACACATTCTAATAGAGGCCAACATAAATAATTCATTCTGATTCAGAAAATCTACTTAAGAAAAACTTTCCTAAAGATTGAGCAAACCTCTGAACTCTTTCACAGGCATGATACTTGCTATGCTCCTCAGCACCAGCTGAGCTGTAATCCCAGCAGAATCAAATGTATTTGCTCAGAAGTAATACCTTTGCAGCACCACAGAAAATACGCACCTCTCATAAAGGGCGAGTGCCACAAACAAGCTCAGTATCCCAGACTGTGCACACCTCTCTAAGTGAGTAAGAAGATGAAACAACTCCGACTGACCGCTGCAGGGTGACAAGTGAAAGCCTTAATGAGGAGGTGCTCTGATGGTGTACGCAAGGCAAAGCATCCTTAAGCTCAAAGGATCACTACGCTCAGGAAGTTCTCTGTGTCACCTTTTGACATATAAAAGGTGACACAGATGAGCAAGATGGATTTACTCATTAAGAACTACGGTGTAATCCCAGCACTATGAGAGTCCAGGGTGGACAGATCACCTGAGGTCAGGAGTTTGAGACCATCCTGGTCAACATGGCAAAACCCCGTCTCTACTAAAAAATACAAAAATTAGCCAGGCGTGATGGCACACGCCTGTAATCCTAGCTACTCAGGAGGCTGAGGCTGGAGAATCACTTGAACCTGGGAGGTGGAGGTTGTAGGGAGCTGAGATTGTGCCACTGCACTACAGCCTAGGTGACAGAGCGATATTCCGTCTCCAAAAAAACTATGATGCTCACTCTTTTAATGCACACACTTAACATCTATATTCGATGAAGACAGTCTTGGGATTGGTGCAGGCAAGGGGTATAGAATTACCATCCAAGACAGTGTCTCACTGTCAATCTACTTTTATCACTGGCATTGTGCACTCTCCGAAGTCTGGGATGAACTGTATTATATTCTAAGCTGAGATTTCAACTAACAGAAAATACCATTCTTTCAAGTCTCCTGATAGGGGAGTAGCACGGGGAAGCGCTAGACTGCAGGTGTCTAGCACATACATTTCCTTGATAGTCGCATTCGAAAAATTTGAAAGACAAAGATTGGTAAAATCATTTGATTTTATCCTATCAAACTGGCTGTCTTACTTGCTTTCTTTTATTTCACAGATGTATTAAGTGTAATGTGCAAATGAGGAAATGGGTTCCTTCATCATTTGCTAGGAAGAGTATAAATTGGTACAATTTATGGCAACATGTTTCAAATGCCTTTTGAGTGTACTCCGACTCAAAGGCTTCATGTCTGGAAATATGTGAAATAATCATTTAAGCTACAAAAATGTAGCTTAAAATTTGTTCATTGTGGAGTTTATCATACTGAAAAATGAAAAACAAGTATTTAGCCACAGAAAATAGCTAAAGTAAGTAGTAGATTATTCACATAATGGAATGATAGGGCTGCGTAGAGTTTGGTTTGTTTTTTCCCCCTTTCCCCAAGAGAAAAAAGGAGAGAATAAATGTTTAAGTTTTTTTTTAGCCCTTGGTGAATAGATATAAGAATAAGGACAGTTACACAACAGTTTCTTATGGTTTTCCAAACTGTACCAACCTTCCCTCTAGAACAAAAAAGTAAAAACAAAAATCTACCATTTCGTTTGTACAGTTTGTACTGTAGGCACAGTACAAACATACGCAACCACAAGGTCAATACAGATGAGAGAGTGGGGATTAATTTTTAAAAGGGAGTTGGGGGACAAACCAATTTTAAATTATGAAGGTAAAGTCCTATTTATTATTGGTATCTCTGAAATTCTTCTGCCATTTGTTAAGTGGGTCAATGTTCATTTTTTATTCACTCAAGTATTTACTGAATGCAACTCCTACAGAGTAAGGTCCTAGGACCCGAATTAGATTTTTTTAAAAATTTAGTTATGTGATTCCAGTGCTTATGATCTACTGAGATGTATTATAACATTCATATTCAAAAGTCTCTGGAAAGAAGGGACGCTCTGGAGATTGCTCCTATACAAGGGAACACAATTCTATCAGGGCAAGAGTTGAAAGCATAGGAAAGCTGGAGTCTTGGACTGCCCGAAAGCAAATATTGTTAGGAATCAAGTATTTCCTATGTTCATATCACTTGATTTTATGATAAAAACCAGCCAAGAAGGAAGTAAATTAGGGGCCACTATCTTTATTTTACCTACTAGGAATGGTATGTTTAAACAAGGTCACACATTTGCTGGTGTTCAATGAGGTATTAAGTACCAGAAATAAATCAGTCCTTAAGTCCAGAGCTAGAAGGCCTCAGGTCTTGAGGTTTACAATATTAGAGTTCCTTCAGCACACAGCAGCAGATGCTACCCTACAGAGTACTTGACTAAGTCATGCCTTTTGTTGACCATAGAGGGTTTCTATTTATTTCTTAACCAAACCACAATACCCAAGAAAAAGAAGACCCAATGCAGATGATACACATATCTGAAGTTTAATTTCTTTTCATCAATTTTAGCACAAACTGAGATGTTAATGATAATTGTGACACGGTTTTCTCTAGTGCTAACAACACACATAAAGTTATGCAGGTGAATAGAAAAGTCGGTCTTAAGGGTTAAAAATCTCAGATATGCATTGGAGAAAGCTCAAAAGTGGCAAAGGGATCACCGATCTATTTCAAAGATGTGTTTATCTTTTTGTATTTCAAAGGAAAGGCCTTTTTGAAAGACTTGGCAGAGAAATATGCATGTGAATAGAGGCACATTGAAAAGTCTTAGCTTTCAGGTATAATGGCTCTCCCTTAGAAGGCAGTGTGCAGGACTCCCGAGTCTCTAAGGTGTATTTCATATGCTACCAAGTACACTAAGAGCCCTGCAGTATTGCTTGTGTCCGGCTTCTATTTGGTGGCTCATTAGCATTTTCTTGCATTAAACTCTACCTAAAAGTTTTACCCCTCAACTGCAGAAAAGCAATTCATTCATGCGGTACTGAAATACGCCAGAATGTGTCATATTTGTTTTAAAAAAAAAAAAAAAGAAGAGGGTGGGTGGGATGGGGAGAAAAAGATAGCTATAGAGGACCAGTAAACACGTTTGATAGTCTTCTAGAAATATTCATGAAAATCTGTCCCTGAAGACTGCTGGTATTTAGTAGCCAATCTTTGCCAGGTGGCTCTTCTGAGAATTGTTCTTAGAAAGATCCCACAAAGGGGTGATAATAAAATGCATTTCATCAAATGATCTTTCAGTCTGGCATGATGTCACTTTCTCACATCTTCCATGTGGGATGCAAGTCTCCTTCCAAGGCCCATCTCATTTACTGTGTATTCTGCCTAGTGTAGGTCCAAGTCCTTCCAAACAAGACCTATAACCAAGAATGCACCCATCCATGAGAGACACAGCACATGTATTCTGTTAGTTCCCACAAAGGCAGATACTGGGGATTTAGGGAGTTGAGGTCTGCAAAAGTCTTTAAAGAACAGCATATTCACTCTACACAAAAGAGGTTCTTGTGTGACCCCTGTGATCTGAACACATTTCAAGAGAAAGAGACTAGATCTTTACTTTTGAAAAAGATTTTTATTAAAAAGACAAATGTGAAACATAAATGGAATCGGAGTGAATAATGTGAATTAGGCTCTGAAATGACTCCTTTTCCTAGTACACCTTCATAGAAATTACAGGGCAAAGAAAAGTCTGCAATAACCAGGCTGTGTTTGAATGTCGCCTTATTGCTCAGTGTGACCCAAATGTAACCAGACCAAATCCATCAGCAGCTGATGTAAATGGCCTTGTGCTAGGCTTAGTTTCAACAGGCATTCTCTTAGACTGGTGAAGCCCTCTCTCCAACTAGAGGCCAAGTTATTAGGAAATTGTTTGTCATCTTAGATTGAATTGATCATTTGTTTCCCTGAATTCTTTCTCTCATCATTTACTCATTACACGCCTCCTCCTGACAGAAGTAGACATTTATTAGCTTCTGCATTCATTGCATTGGCAAACAGAAACATTCTGCTGCATTTCCTGGGGGTTCACTCATTAATCTATTGGATAAGAGACTGAAGTTTTCTACAGGGCAAAAAAATTAAAATATCAGTCAGGTTGACAGCTGGGAAAATGAGGGTCTCTCTGCGACAAGCTTGCTGGAGTTTTTGGTTTAGTGAGGAGGTGCAATGTTATTTCACTGCACCACCACTTCATATGTAACTAGAATTGTGGGCTATCATCTGGTGAACTAATATTCCACAAGAATAATACACATGGTGCACTGTAAAGTACCTGAGATGCAAAGCTAATTGCTATTTTAAATAGAACATAAAACAAAAGGCTTTCAAAGATCCATTTCTAAAAGGAGCTAGGCAGAGAGGCTGTCTTATTAAACCCATGAAACTGGAGCTAGAATCATTGAACTTTAAGGTGTAAAGACCTTCCAGGTCATCAAATCCTTTTGCAAGAATCTTCTTTACGGTATCCCTGACAAGTGATCGCTCTCATTGTGCCTGAAACACTACTGGAGATAGGGAGACTGGCAAATCTCAGAAGGCAGCCTATTTTATATATTTATTCACTTTTTTTGAGACGGAGTTTTGCTCTTGTTGCCCTGGCTGGAGTGCAATGGTGTGGTCTTGGCTCACTGCAACCTCCGCCTCCCGGGTTCAAGTGATTCTCGTGCCTCAGACTTCTGAATAGTTGGGATGACAGACACCCGCCACCCCCCACAGCTAATTTTTGTAATTTTACTAGAGATGGGGTTTCACCATGCTGGCCAGGCTGGTCTCGAACTCCCGACCTCAGGTGATCGGCCTGCCTCGGCCTCCCAAAGTGCTGAGATTACAGGTGTGAGCCACCACACCTGGCCTAGGCAGCCTATTTCAGAGCTGAAGATCTCTGGATGGCAGGGGCACTTCCTAACAGTGGCCTCACTGCTTGTGACCTTGGGCAAGCTATTCAATCCCACTGGGTCTGGTTTTAGAAATCAGTGACCCCTGTGTTGAAAGGATCAGAGCTGAAGGAGAATAATGTCATTTAGAGGCTCAACTACTTTATTCCAGCCAAAAGCCTATCTGGCCTAGTAGGTCACAGGGTAACTCCTGTCTTCTGGGACAGTGTCTCTCCACAGGCAGAACCAGCACACTTGTCTGTATTTCTCTGTGCTGAGACGCATTTGAGCTCATTCAGAGTAGAGCTTTCTTCGATTCTTTTTTACTTCTTTCTTCACTTTGTTGTTGAGACTGAGTCTCGTTCTGTCACCCAGGTTAGAGTGCAGTGGTGCAATCTCAGCCTCCCAGGTTCAAATAATTCTCCTGCCTCAGCCTCCCAAGTAGCTGGGACTACAGGCATGCTCCACCACGCCTGCCTAATTTTTGAATTTTTAGTAGAGATGGGGTTTCACCATGTTGGCCAGGTTGGTCTTGAACTCCAGACCTCCGGTGATCCACCTGCTTCAGCCTCCCAAAGTGCTGGGATTACAGGCATGAGCCTCCGTGCCCGGCATCTTCACTTTTTTCCTCTTTTCTCTTTAGTTTCACTTCTCTTGAGCCAATTTTTGTTATATACCTTTCATTCTTGACAAAAAACAAAAGTAATGATGCAATGGAAAGTTCTGCACAGCCACTAACACAACCCTTCAAGCAGATGGCGTGTGCCAGCCCTTGCCCCAATAATCCTAATTCTCTAATAAACAACTTTCTGAGTTTTAGTCCTCAGTTCCACAAAGCATGAATAGCCTAGTATTGTGCCACGTACTGGATATACAAAGAAAAATATATTTTTAGTCCTTAGCTCTCTGAGAGTTTGTATGTTAGAACACTAAAGCCTTCCTGATTTAATATCGCCTAGAATATTGCCCATATCCCATCAAATCACTTTGAGGATAAGAAAGAGTAAAAATGCTAATAATAATATCTTTACAAATCATGGCATCTTTTAGCTAAGGGTTAATACAGACATTTTTTCTAAATAGTTCTTAAATCTGATCCCAGAACATGCGCTTTATATAGATTGTCGCATGCAAACCTGACAATACCTCCATCTGGTTGGTACAATTATCCCCATTTTCCAGATAAGAAAACTAGGGCCCCCCGAAATGAAATAATTTGCCAGGTCATTTGAGCTTGTCTGTGGCACTGCCAGGGTCAAATCCAAGCAGCCGAGCTCCAGAGATAATATTCTTAACAGCTACCGTACAGTGATTTCCAAATCACTATATTAACGTACTGATTTCCAGATCACTATATTAACTTGAATGCCCTATGAAAAGAGATCACCATCTATACAAAACAATTAGAAGGCTTTGTGTAGGAGGCAGCATTTAGCCTCTAATTGAGTAATATTATCACCTTCCCTGAACCTAGAATGAGATATTTTAGTTATTATATATTAAAAATTCTAATTACATATTTTACTTAGTGTAAGGGGATGGGATTTAAGCCAATTTTAATTACAAACAAAAGCAGATCGACATGTCAGCTGTCTGTGATGCCTTTGTGGATATCCAGACACTTGTTCTTAAATCCGTATATTACAAAGTGAAACAACAACAACAAAACCAGAATAAAGTAACAGAGGAAAAATTGGCTAACAAGTCAAGGAACATGTGAGTTTTCTGATACAGCAATTATAAAGGTCAAAACTTATTTTCACCCTATGCAAATTAAATTTAAACGAACTCCTAAACTATACATTACAAGGTCCAGAATTAAATTTAGATTAGCCAGAGGCTTTGTTTGTAGAAGATGCTCTTAACATTCTTTGGCTTTTGTCCAGTCCAGATTCCCACTTCCTCCAAAGATGACGGAGAACTGCTTCCCTGGATAAATTAGCACAAGTCCTGCATCCTTCCCGTTCAGTCCCTATGGAGGAATTCCACTGGACTCTTGCCTTCCCCTAAGAAGTAACCTCCACTTCAGACCTCAGGGCTGTTCAAGGTTCACTTTTCTCCTTGACCTGCACTTGGTCTCTTAGCGAAGCTCTTCCAGTTTCATGGCTTTAAACTCCCCTCATGGGCTGACAACTCCCCGATCTATATACCCAGCCCAGACCTTGCCTCTGATTCCATACTCAATGGTCCAAATGTTTTATTGACATCAATTGTATCAGAAACACCTCAAATTTAAATTGATTAAAACACAGGGCTGGGCTCGGTGGCTCACACCTGTAATCCCAGAATTTTGGGAAGTCAATGAGGGCAGATCACTTGAGCCCAGGAGTTCAAGATCAGCCTTGGTAACATGGCAAAACCACGTCTGTACAAAAAAATACAAAAAATTAGCCAGGCATGGTGGTGCACACCTGTAGTCCCAGCTACTCTGGAGGCTGAGGCAAGAGGGTCAACTAAGCCCAGGAAGTTGTGGCGAGCCACGATTGTGCCACTGCACTCCAGTGTGGGTGATGGAGTAAGATTCAATCTCAAAAATAAACAGATTTTTTTTATTGATTGATAAGAATACAATCGCACATTGTTTTTGTTTGTTTCAATGAACAAACTTATTCCTCTTGGTCTTCCTAGACTCAGTAACTGGTTCTATCTTTCACACATTTCCTGAAGTCAGAGACACAGAAATCATCCTTCTTTCTTACCTCATCTTATATCCAGTCCAGTACATCAGACACTCCCTACGCTCAGGCCTTATTGGCTTCCTTTCCTCTTTAACAAGCTGTAATGGGTTTGGATTTTATTCTAAGGGCTATGGAAAAGCATGGATGGCTTTCAGCAAAGAAATGATATAATCTGACTCAAGTTCTTTTTTTTTTTTTTTTTTTTTTGAGACAGAGTCTCACTCTCTTGCCCAGGCTGGTGTGCAGTGGTGCAGTCTCAGCTCGCTGCAACCTTCACCTCCTGGGTTCAAGAGATTCTCCTGCCTCAGCCTCCCAAATAGCTGGGATTACAGGTGCATGCCACACCTGGCTAATTTTTGTATTTTTAGTAGAGACAAGTTTCACCATGTTGCCCAGGCTGGTCTCGAACTCCTGATCTCAAGTGATCCGCCTGCCTCAAGTGATCCGCCCACCTCAGCCTCCCAAAGAGCTGGGAATACAGGTGTGAGCCACCACTCAAGAACTTGAGTCTTGCCCAGACTCAAGTTCTTAAAAAACCATAGCTCTTGGTTGGAAAATAGACAGTGGTGGAGGGAACAGAGGATGGACTAGAGAGACAAGGGAGTGATTACACGAGCTCAGCTGAGAGAGATGGAGGCTTGGTTTACGGTGGCAATAGACTTAAAAAATAGGCAAAATTGAACTATGTTTTGGAAGTAGAATTAACAGAACTTCCTGATGAATTGGAGAGGAAGGAGGGAATGTGAGGAATGGTAAGAATCAAAAATAGTCATAGATTGTGAGCTTCAGCCACTGAGTAGGTAATGGTGTCATTTCCCGAGGAAAACTGGAGAAAGACTGGTGGCTGGAGCACTCAGGACGGCTACCTCTGCTGTTCTTTGGAGTGTGAGTGCATGCTTCCTAAGGGTTTCGGCGTTAGAGCACCTCATCTGAAACCCCTCTCCTATTTTCTCTCATAGTGTTTATGTTTCTTTCATCACACTTTTCATGATCTATTTTGGCTCATTTTGTTCTCTGTATTGTATTCCACTCGCTAGACTCTGAGCTCTGTGATGGTAGGAAACAGGTTCTTCAGGTTTGTTGCTTTTTCCTGTATCCCTAGCCCATGTCTTGGAACATAGTTGGATGTATCCACAATCAATTATCCTTGGGAATTTCTAGGGGAAAAAAGATGTCTAAAGCAGGAGGTGACAAACTTTTGCCATAAAAGGCCAGATGGTAAATATTTTAAGTTTTATGGGTCACATGGTCTCTGTCAAAGCTACTCAACTCTGTTTAGTACGAAAGTAGCCATGGACAATACACACACAAATGAGCATGGCTGTCTTCCAATAAAACTATTTATGGACACTAAAATTTGAATTTCATAGAATTGATGTGTCATAAAATTATTCTTTTGAATTTTTCCCCCAACCATTTAAAAATGTACAAATTATTCTTAGTTTGCTGATGTCTGATCTATACAAATTTTAAGCTTCAGGTTTCAAGGAATATGAAGGTGAGAAAATGTTAAACTGGATGATTAGTATACATTGTATTAAAGAACTTATAATACCATAAAATAATCCCTGTATTCCTTCCCACTAACCTACTGTACCTTAAGAAAAAGGAATCATGTCTATGAATCTTGAAATCCAGCACTTAATGTTTGCTGATGGATGGATGGATGGATGGATGGATGGACGGATGGATGGATGGATGGATAGATGTAATGAAGGAAGGAAGGAGGGAGGGAGGGAAGAAAGAAAGGATGGAAGGAAGAAACGAACTAACAAAAGAAGGCAAGGGAGGGGAGGGAAAGAAGGGAGAGGAACAGAAAGAGAGAGAGATAAATGAGGGGAGAGAAAGAAGGAGGAAATACTTTTATTTTACAACCACTATATCACTGGAATAGGAAAACTGAATACAGGCATACTTTGGAGATACTGCAGGTTTGGTTTCAGATGACCACAATAAAGTGAGTCAAGCAAACGTTTTGGTTTCCCAGTGCACATAAGTCATGTTTATACTACAATGTAGTCTATTAAGCGTGCAATAGCATTATGTCAAAAAAAGTACATAATCTTAATTTAAAAATACTTTATTGCTAAAAAATGCTAACAATCATCTGAGCCTTCAACAAGTCACGCTGGTGGAGGGTCTTACCTCAATATTGATGGCTGCTGATGAATCAGGGTGGTGGTGGCCAAATGGCATGGCTATGACAATTTCTTAAATAAGACAACAATGAAGTTTGCCACATCAATTCATTCTCAGGGGAGAGTTTTCAGTAGCATGGGATGCTGTTTAATAGCATTTACATAGAGTAAAACTTCTTTCAAAATTCAAAATTCTCTCAAACTCTGCTGCTGCTTTACCAATTATGTACTGTAATATTCTTAGTTGTTTCCTGTCATTTCAACAATATTCACATCATCTTTACCAACAGTAGACTCTATCTCAAGAAACCACTTTCTTTGTTCATCATCTGTTCAAGTTTGCTCCTCAAACGTTAAAAGTTTCATCATAAGATTGCTGCAATTCAGTTCCATCTTCAGGCTCCACTTCTAATTCGAATTCTGTCGCTATTTCCACCACATCTGCAATTCCTTCCTCCACTGAAGGGTTGAAACCTTTCAAGCCATCCATAATTGGAATTAACTTTTTCCAAACTCCTGTTAACTGACATTTTGACCTCTTCCCATGAATTACAAATGTTCTTAATGGCATCTAGAATAGTAACTCTTGCCCAGAAGGTTTTCAATGTACTTTTCCCAGATCATTCAAGAGAAATCACTACCTATGGCACATATGGTCTTAAAATACGCATTTCTTAAATAGTAAGACTTGAAAGTCAAAATTACTCCTTGATCCACGGGCTGCGGAACAGATATTGTATTAGCAGGCATGAAATTATTAATCTCCCTGTACATCTCCATCAGAGCTCTTGGGTGACTAGGTGCACTGTCAATGAGCAGTAATACTTTAAATGGAAAACGTTTTTTGTGAGAGGTAGATCTCAACAGTGGGCTCAAAATATTCAGCAAACCAGGCTGTAAACAGACATGCTACCATCCAGAATTGGTGTTCCATTTATAGTGCATGGGAAGAGTTGACTTAGCATAATTCTGCAGGACCCTAGGATTTTTGGAATGGTAAGTGGGCACTGGCTTCAACTTCAAGTCATCAGCTGCATTAGGACCTAACAAGAGTCAGCCTGTCCTTTGGGGCTTTGAAGCCAGGCCCTGACTTCTCTCTAGCTATGCAAAGTTCTAGATAGCATCTTCCTCCGATACAAGGCTGTTTCACCTCCAGTGAAAATCTGTTGTTCAGTGTAGTCACCTTCATCAATGATAGTAAGGAGATTTTCTGGATACCTTGCTCCAGCTTCCACATCAGCACCTAGTGCTTTATCTTGCATTTTTATGTTATGGAGATGGCTTCTTTCCATAAACCTCATGACCAACCTGTGATAGCTTCCAATGCTTCCTCTGCAGCTTCCTTGTCTCTCTCAGCCTTCGTAGAACTTAAGAAAATTAGGGTCTTACTCTAGATTAGGCTGTGGCTTAAGGGAATGCTGTGGCTGGTCTGATCTTCCACCAAACCACTAACCTTTCTCCATAGCAGTAATAAAGCTGTTTCACTTTCTTATCATTTGTGTGTTTACTGGAGTAGCACTTTTAATTTCCTTCAAGAACATTTCCTTTGCATTCACAACTTGGCTAATTGTTTGGTGCAAAAGGCACAGCTTTCAGCTTATCTAGGCTTTGCACACATCCTCCTCATTAAGCTTAATCATTTCTAGCTTTTGATTTAAAGAGAGATGTGTGACTCTTCCTTTCACTTGAACACTTAGAGGTCATTGTAGGGTTATTAATTGGCCTAATTTTAGTATTGTTGTGTCTCAGGGAATAAGAAGGCCTCTCAGGTGAGGGAAAGAGACGGGGAAACGGCTGATGGGTGGAGGAGTCAGAACACACACATAACAGTTATCAATTAAGTTCAGCTTTTTATATGGATGTGGTCCGTGGTGTCCCAAAACAATTACAACAGTAACATCAAAGATCACATCACAGATCACCATAGCATACATAACAACGAGGAAAAAGTTTGAAATATTGTAAGAACCACCAAAATGTGGCACAGAGACACTAAATGAGCACATGGTGTTGGAAAAACGGCGCTAATCAACTTCCTTAATGCAGGGTTGCCACAAACTTTAAATTTGTATTTTTTTTTAAGTCAAATGAAGTATGCCTGTACTGTGATTTGTCCATCTGGCATCTCTTGGACAGATAAGAGAAATGCACCCCAAGTCTAAAACAAAGGTAAAAACTTACATTCTTTGGATTCTGGTTGAGACACCAGAATACCATTCTCTTTCCATGTTGAGATACATATCAATTTTTAAAAAAATGAGTGGCAATATCATGAACCTGGATTTTCAACTAAAACAATGATTCAACACATTGCAAAGACCCTAAATAAAATGTAAAAACTTCTGAAAACTCTTGTATTATCCTGCATAATATCCTTCCCAGAATAAACACTATTTTCAAATACAACATCAGCAAGATCTCTACTAATTGCGAAGATGAGCTCTAATCATTAAAACTTCATTTTCTATAGTCAAAAACGCTGAAAGAAACCATTAAAATGAATTTTAATTTGTCAGATAAGGAGAATTATGGTACAAAGATGCTTTAAGTACCTAATAAAATTACACCAAACATACTGGAAAGCAGTATTGTGTACCTGGGGGTCCGAACTTGAGAAAAATTTATATGGCGTGAGAAAAACAAGTGATTACCCACGCTAAGGATGAAGAGTGAACATATGTCCTAAAGCTCCAGAAGAGTTACTTGAACTTTTTCAGCCATACCTAACTGCTGCCACCTCGGCAGGCTGTCCACAGTACAGAAACCTTCAGATAACCAAGGCTTTTCCTGCTTTAATCATGGGGAAGAGGTTGGAGGACAGTAGGGGGACTGGAAACCTAAAAGCAGGAAGGAGAATTCATCCAAAGGTGGTGGTTGGGGAGAACACCACAAAAACTGGGGACTGAGTGCAAAGATGACAGGTGCAAATAAGGCGATCAGGCCTCTGTTTTAATAGGGGAACAGATCAACAAAAGCAGGAAAGGGACCATGGAGGTGGTGAATACAGATCCGTCTGTGGCTGACTGCCATGGTTACTATTTTGAGACCGTCATTACAGCAGTTACTACTGTTACTGCTTAAGACCATCATTACAAGATTGAATGAAGAGACGAATGTAGAAATGAAAACTTAAGACAAAAGAAACTGTTTTAAAGGAACGGGAACTGGGGAAGAAGAAGAGAGCTGCCTGCTTCTAATGAGCAAAGGCAGCCCCCAAGCTTCTACTGCCCTTCGTATTCATTGGGTAGCAAGAGCAGTGAGGAGGTAACAATTGGTCAGCTGCTTAATTGATCACAGGTTCACATGATTGTTAACAGGCTTCAGCCTAATCACAAGAAACACTTGTGCCTGGGTTGTGACTGCTCTCAGCATTCCTTCTGGGTGGCAGACGCAGTTTGTCATTTTGCCAACATCCTGCTTTCATGAGAACAGTTTGCTGTTTACTCATATAGCCTCCAGTGGTATAGTGAGCTGATCACGACCCCTCATACTTTTGGCCTGTAACAACCATCAACTGCACAACCTTGTGGACAAGAACCATTTCCAATCTACGGACGATGTTAGAGGAGGAACTTTCACCCAATTATATTAAAACATTTATGTGGCCCATCCACTTATTATTTAACTTTGGTAGAACACTGAACCAAAGGGCCCACTCAGCTCCTTTCTGTCTAATGCAATCCCATCCCAATTATAACTTCCCAAAAGTCTGTGTTGTGTGGCTTAGAGAGAATGTGAGCTTTGACTGCCAGGGTTCACTTCCCGGTTTTGCCACTTACTTCCTGGTAAGTGTCTCACTGTACTTGCCTAAAACATGAGGATAACACTCCTAGAAAGCTGGAAAGGTTAAATTAAATAACTTAGCATTGCAGTGCTAGCAAACACATTGAGATACATACAAGAAAATTGGCAATAAATGTTACTCTTCATTTTGAATGGCTTGGTAACATTGTTAGTGATGACTTGGGTTTGGGAGAGGCTTGAGGAAAGGTGTCTAAAGTCAGAGAATCATGGGTGCATTTTCACTGGATAAGGAATTTTCTAAATACTTCAATACTCACTGACCAGATTCACAGGGCTTATTTACTATTCCTCTAGGAGAAAAAGAATTAGAGTCACTCTTGAAACCAGAGTGTCATTTGAACTCAACATAGAACTGATCTGCTAACAAAGTACAGACCAAAATAAGCACTGTCTGCCAGGCTTGGCAAGACAGATACTGTACTTGAAAAGCAGACCTGGCACTTTCTGAAAAGATAGTGAAGAACACGCTAGAGCAATAAATGACATGGAGCCAATGCAAGAGATGTAGGTAACGAGCATTCAACAGGACCTGCCAGCAGGCTTCTCCTCCAGGTAGATGATACACATGGCTCTTTCGGGTCCCTGCTCACGTAGCATCTAATCGGAGGCCTCCCTATCCAAAAGAGCATCACCCACCCCCACCCACCATACACATACCATCATTTTCTCTCCTCTTATTGAGTCATTTTTCTTCATAGAACCCATCACCACTTGACATAAAATATATTTTTTATTGACTATCTTGCATCGATGAATTGTCAGCTCTATGGAACCAGAGGAATTTTTGTCTGCTTTGCTCTCTGCTATATCCCCAGAACCTATTAAAATGGAGCTTGCCACATAGTAGGTTCTAAATAAATATTTACGAAATGAACAACTACTAGTGCAAAAATAACACTAAAAAATAAAAAGACATTTGGCAAAAGTCTTAAACTGTTAGAAACAAGGGTATTAAATTACATTAAAATATTGTTAAAGTAATGCCTTTTAAAGCTTTACAAAAGTCCAAAAAAATTATTTGAAAGTATTCTAAATTACAGGTGAGACTAAGAAATTAGAAAATAGTTATTCTTGAATTCAGCAAAATTTACAGAACTTACAGAGGTACGTTTTTGAAAAAATATGGTTTAGAATTTTTATTTCAGTTGCTGATTGTCAACTGAAATTAGCAAACCCTTCTCTCTCCTTTAAACGTCCACAGATAAAGAAAGTTACTAACAGCATAATAGAAATACATTAAAGTCAATATTCCAGGTTACTTAAAATATGTACCATGCACATATAGGATTTTATTGCTATTACTAATTTTAGAGTAAATGAATGATGAGAAAGTACAAGGCAGAAAGACTTATACCAATACTCTGTTTTGCTATGTGGATAAACTTTAAGAGAAAAAAATTTCTCAAAAGAAAAATGATTTTCTCTGGATAATGAGGGGATCCAAAAAGTACATTATATAAAATAGGCTATGGGAAATGTTTTAACTGCAGAGTGGGTGTTCACAGTGGCAAGTTAGCAGGTATTTTTACCATATTCTGTACCACAGAGAAAATGAGAAAGAAAGACAATTTAAAACAGTTGTTATGCCTTTATCTTTACACTGTAGCATATTCAAATGAAAAAGACATTCACCCACAACTGACAAGCTAGGTTTAAGCCTTATAATGCCCATAATTTTATACTGTAACAACTGCATGCTTTAGTTACTTTGCACTTTGACTTAAGGGATTAAAAATATAAATAAGATCCACAAATATAAAACATAATTTAAGAGGCCTAACCAATATTCGTTGCTTTCTGCTTTTTAGGTAGAAGCAGCAAAACCGACGGGAAGTTGTGGGAGGAACATAAAAATGAATTTAAATTACAAGAGAAAAAAATTATTAGATGTTTACACAGATCTTTTTGAAAAGTTATTGCTTGATGACTTAAAGACTGGAGTTTTTCATCATTTAAGTTTAATGAAATTAAAATTTCAACAAGATCAGGCATTCTCTAAACTCAGAATGCCTTTTGAGTAATTTAGTAAAAAAAATTACATTCTTAAAAAAGGTAACACAGCCTTCTGTGAAGGTTTTCTGAGCTGGCCAACATATGCTGGGACCTTTAGTTTTATAACGAAAAGGGCTTTGGTGATTTTGCTCTTTGGTGAGTACTTCTAATAGACTCTTGCATAAAGCGCACAAAATAATGAGATGTGCCAGAATTAAGTCTGACCCAGTACATTTGTCTTTAGAAATGAAACATTTTCTTTAGAAATGAAAATTTAGAAAATTTCATTTCTAAAGAAAATTGATATAAACATCCCAATGTCATTTTGCCAAAGCCAAGACTCCAGAATTGTTTTGTGCCTCTCAAATAGAATCCAAATGAAAAGCCTTGGTTTTCAAGAAAAGACTTTTTAAACAAGGACTATTCACAATCGTGCACACCGTCCCACAAAGCTCTGTGGCTGTCGGGAAAGTAACTGCTGCGCGACTTTCCCCAGGGCTCCTTGCTCTTGCCCACCACAGCCTGGTGATCCATCCTCACCCAAGCTTTCATGTTTGTACCCTCTTGTTGTTCATTTCATCTGAATGGAGAAGATGAAAAATACAACTCAGTCTGTACTTACTTGATGTTAAACAAACAAACAAACAAAAAAAAACCTGACCCAAAATTCGTCAAGAAAAAGCAAATCCTTGTTCTGCACTGATATCCTAAGTCAGAAACTTCTGATGAACATTCAAACGCAAAACTAAAAATTCCAGGAGACAAGCTCACAGTATATTAGAGGGCACCTACATAGCATTTCTTCTGATGCTAAGGTCTACGGTCCCACAGTCCCCATGCCCTGGCTACTTCCTTAACACTGCCATCCCCAAATGTCACAACCACAACCTCTAGAACCTGGTTTCTTCTTCTCTGTGTACCTCTTTCCTTGGTCTGGAAGAGCTAGACTGCAATATTACAATACCATAGGATTTAATAAACATGCCATAGGATTGAATATGCAGAAGTGAAAGCTCAACCAGCTCTGTTCTTTTTTTAAATTTCCCACTCATTAGCTAGGCTGATTCAACAAAACGGATGAAGATTCAAACCAGCCTCTGCTCAAAAGATGACAGACAGACCTAAGCTTAGGCGCACTAAATTACCAGACTTCTATCTCTGATATACACAATCTGCCAAATTCGAAGGCAAATATACAGGCAAGACAAATCTGCTCTCCCCACCCCTCATGACTTGTTTTGGAGTCAGGATCTCGCTCTGTTGCCCAGGTTGGAGTGCAGTGACATAATGGCTCACTGCAGCCTTGACCTTCTGGGCTCAGCTGATCCTCCCCACTCAGCTTCCTGAGTAGCTGGGACCATAGGCACACACCATCATGCCTGGCAATTTTTTTTATTTTTCGTAGAGACAAGGTCTCGCTTCGTTGCCCAGGCTAGTCTCAAACTTCTGGGCTCAGCGAGCCTCCTGCCTCGGCCTCCCAAAGTGCTGGGATTATAGGCATGAGCACCGTACCTGGCAGAAAAATTCCATTTTATCAAATAAAATGATATACATGAGAGAGATCTGAAAAACCTGAAAGATTATGTAAGCTTAATTGTAGGTTTAATTATTGTATCTATATTATAAAAACAGCCAATAATTCCATTCCTTCTGGCAAAATTCAATATAACATTTCAATGTAACAAAATAGTGGCCAGGCACAGGGACTCATGCCTGTAATCCCAGCACTTTGGGAGGCCAAAGTGGGCAGATTGCTTGAGCTCACAAGTTTGAGACCAAATTGGGCAATACGGCAAAACCCCATCTCTACAAAAAACACAAAAACTAGCCCGGTGTGATGGCACGTGCATGTAGTCTCAGGTACTCAGGAGGCTGAAGTGGGAGGACTGCTTGAGGCCGGGAGGCAGAGGTTGTGGTGAACAGAGATCGTGCCACTGTACTTCAGCCTGAGTGACTGTGCGAGACCTATCTCCATTAAAAACAAAAACAAAAGAACAAAAACAAAACAAGATAAATACTTCAAATAGAATTCAACCTGTGTTTCCAGATTCAATCCCTCTACTCTCCCTACGGCTTTCTCCCTGCAACAAGCTACCTCAAACAGCTGTATAATTATCAGCCTCCTAGAGACTGGTGCTGATAACTGATGTTTATCCTAATTTAGTATGTACATATAAATTAACACATAATATTTTACTTAATCTCCACACCCCCAAGGAAGTACGATATGAAGGCCACTTTACAGATGAGGGATCTGAGGGTCAAACAGGTCACATGATTTATCTAAGAATAAACAGCCGATACCTAGGAGGTCTAATATATGAATCCATATCCACTTGGCTGTATGTGGGAGGGCCACCCCAACACAAACCAATTGCAGGAACCTAAACAGACAAAAACCCACTCACTTGACTAGAACTTATTTGATGAGATAATCGTAACTAGGTAAACACTGCCACCATTCCCTTTCCCAACTACGTAAAAACGATTTTCAAGCCTCTAGGTTTCTCTTTCATTGCTTTAAAAAAGTGTAATTTTATACTAGATGAATGCTAAAGTTTCAAGGAGCAGTATATTTTTGTGTGTCTATAAAATATTCCATGTCATTGACATATTATACAGGTTGTTGTATCAATATCAGTTTTAATGATACAGGCTTAAAACATCAGCAGTCTTGTTTTATTGTCTGGCAAGGCTTGAAGCACAGAATTTCATCATAATCACAGCTTCCATTTGGCCATTTCCAGAGGAATATTCGTTCAAAACTATCTTTCGCATAATTACTCTTAAATAGCTAGAGTCTAACTGATATTTCCATAAATTTAGTCACTTTATATAACTTGAGCCTCTATTCAGACTAAAATATACTTTTGTCTTTCTGGCATTGATCTTTTGGGAAATGAGTTCAGGGTCAAATCCAAATGATACATAATATAATTTTTTAATGTACCCAACAGCAGAAATGGCAGTCGCTGTCTTTAATTACACACTATTGAATTTTAACAAATAGTTCTAGGGACGACTGCCAAATTTCCACAATTTAGAGTAACTACACCATGAGAGAATAGACAGTTCACAATTTATTACGGGTTATTTTTCTTGAACTACAGAAGTGCTCACTGTAGTTCTAGTTACATTTTCATTTTAATGAAAATGAGGATAAACAGACAAGCAGACAAATCTTCTCAACACGTGGATTGCTTGTCCAAGGAGACAACCCCTCAGTCAGTGCTGCTCCGCTCTCACTTCTATTTCTGCTGCCCAAGTCACATCACAGATGGTCCATCAAGGCAAGGTAGAAACTACATTATGATTAAGTTCCAGAAATTCTAATATTAGGAGGTAACAAGCAAGGAGAAGTGATGGATGTTAGAGGTAAACTGTGTCTGCTTCAGTGACTGTGTGTGTCACAGGTGCCCATCATGCATAATATCTGCACACACTGTAGGTGCTCAACATCCCCTCATCATCTACAACTCATCACAAGTATTATAAACAAAACATGGCTATCATCAAGAGAGGCATAAAGCATTATGGATGTATTTTTCAATTATACAAAACAAACAAAACTAAAGTTGGGGAAAAAAAAGTAAAACTAAGGGGATGCTCAACACAGGCAAAGCAATGTACAGAGAGAAAGCAAACATGAAGATCTCCTAGGAAGGAATGCGGTGGCAGGAGACGGACAAGAATCTGCCATCGAGGAAGGTTAAAAGTAGCGCTGGCTTGACGGTAGTTAATTGAGTGGTACATGTACTAAAGTTTATTAATTACTAAAGTGGTTCAAATAGTTATAGGATAGGAGAAACATTTCTGACCTGAAACTAGAGAGTTGAAACAAGAGCACACTCGGTCTTAGAATGGAAAGTGACAGTAAACTCGTGTGACTAAACCTAAACTTGCAGGAAGTTGTGCCCTGGGATTCCACAGGTATAATCCACATAGCAGGCTAAGTGTGCTGGGCTGCTGTAGACACCATGGTTCAAGGCTACTTAAGAGCTACTAGTTGCCATCATAGAAAGTGTCATCACCTTTACCTGGGCTGATTTGGCTTGGCTTGGCTTGTAACTTCAATTTCTGGTTATATTTCCCCACAATATAGGGCCAGCTTCTTTTCTCTGCATCCCCTCAGAGAAGTAAGACCCAATTCACAGATCCCTTACAATTTCCTTACTTTTAGCACCTCTCCTATTAATTTAGCCTATATACTAAGCCGTACTAATTAACTGTATCTAATCATGCCCTGTAATAAAGCTGGCTCAACTTCTCTTTAAACAAGATTCACTATTAAATAAACAATGGGTGCTTAGCTTGTGGAAGAAAACCAAGTATGAATGTTGCTGAGGGAAACTTAGTTGAGAATCTGTTACTTGACTCTAGTGGTTCTAAACAAAAAATGTCAGGCCCACCTCCACCAAAAATCTTTTTAAAGAGGGAGAGGGCTGGATGCAGTGGCTCATGCCTGTAATCTCAGCACTTAGGGAGGCCGAGGCAGGTAGATCACTTGAGGTCAGCTCAATACCAGCCTGGCCGACAGGGTGAAACCCCATCTCTACAAATTAGCCAGTCATGGTGGTACACGCTTGTAATCCCAGCTACTCGGGAGGCTGAGGCAGCAGAATCCTGAACTCAGGAGGTGGAGGTTGCAGTGAGCCGAGATCGTACCACTGCACTCCAGCCTGGGTGACAGAGCCAGACCCCGTCTCAAAAAAATAATAATAATTAAAAAAAAAAAAAACTATAGAGGAGGAGGATGGAAAGGGGAGTGGAACTACATGGGACCGAAAGTGAAAATTTAAGAGTCCACCACTGGTGACACAGAAGGAGAGGCCGTTGGTGAGCAGGAAGACAGAGGCCTGGGTGCACCAGCTAGGAATCCTGGGTCAAGTTACTCAATGTCTTTCAGCCTCAACAAATCAATTGGTTGCCTGGTGAAGAAATACCTTCCCCTAATGGTTTGTTCTAGGGACAGAGTACAGTATTATGTTAACTCATTTCAAGCACTGCCTAGCTTATAATAATCCCTCAATAAATGGTGAATTTTCTTTTTTTTTTTTTTGAGACGGAGTCTCGCTGTGTCACCCAGGCTGGAGTACAGTGGCGTGATCTTGGCTCACTGAAACCTTTGCCTCCCAGGTTCAAGTGATTCTCCTGCCTCAGCCTCCCAAATAGCTGGGACTACAGGCACGTGCCGATGGTGGATTTTAATGATGATGGTGATGGTACTGACACTAATATTCTTTCCCAACAATCTTGGAACAAGGATGTACACAATGCACAGTACTCATGGGCACTCTGTCACTCAAAACCAGGTTTTGGGATAATATATGAAGTTGGGTATTCTACTTAGGTTAAGGATTGTGGATAAAATTGATATCATCATCATCATCATTATTCACCCTCTCTCCAGTCATGTAAAAGTAATGGGTAAGAATATCACTTAGACAATAATTTGATTTATTTCAAGTTTGCTTGAGGAGTAGTAATTACACTGATGTTTAATTTTACATAAATAAGATATGCTGTTGCATTAACAGCAGAAATTATCATGACTGGAGCAAAAGGACCTTCACCTAAATCTCAGAAAACCTGCAGAATAAGGTCTAACTGGAGACAAGCTGCCCACTAAGCAACCTGGAAGATGCATCTCTAGGTTACATGGCCATGTTTGACCTGCTGAAAATGCCTTCATTGTTCATTCAACAAATATTTACCAAGCACCTGCTAAGTGCCAAGCACTGGTCTAGGTACTAGGGATACAGCAGGGAACAGACAAGGTCCCTGCTTTTATAGAGTTTATGCAAACACTACAAGTCACAAGGGGACAGTGTGGTGATCGTGCCATTCTCTCTGAACTCCAGTTCCAAACGTTTTCTGAACACAAATTAAATTACAGAGCATGTGATTACTGACCATCACCAAACTTATTCTCCAGATACAAAAGCGCACTTTCTACCCTATGTAAGTAAACCTTACCGCTTCCTCACAAAATAATAGCAAGTCCTATAGATTCTTTCTAGAGGGTCACAGAAACCTTGAGGCTGTGATGGAACAGAAGATATTGATATCTCTTTCACATGCTCCTTCAGCACCATATCTTGGCAACCCTTGCGGGAAGATTTGTAAAGATCCACCGGGGTAATTTATCCAATTTAATTACCTTCTTACTTCATTTCATAAAAGGGAAGAATATTCTGGTTTAGACCTTCCCTTGGTGGCATTCTGTTGAAACCTGTGCCTGGTTCTTCAGGCAAGTATGTACAACTCTTGGGTTAACGGGTACAGTGCTGAGTCTTGACACGGGAAGATCAAGGAGAAACCCCACTACCCACTGCTCCCAATTCTGAGGAGGCTGGAATAACGCAAGATTGAGTCAATGGACACCCAAATACAAAATGAGATACCTACTATGGGCTACAGTTTCTCAAAGACTCTTGGAGAGGGTGAGGATGAGGAAGAGAATTCAGAGTGAGAAAGAACACCCCACCCCAGCGCACTGCACCTTTAGGACCCTGAGACAGCCTCTTCTCACCGGCCTATGCTTCTGGCACACAGTGCAAAGGGCGGCAATCCCAGGGTGCTTTCAGGTCCTCAGATGCCCTCAGATTAGGAATTCCATCAGTGAAATTCTATGGCTACTATACCTTTACATCTCAGGATGCAAGCTAAGAAGGACTAAAAAAATGTAGGTACTAGCATTATTTAGGGCACAGAAATCTCAGGTGATAAACTGGGATAAATTCACAGATATATCTCAGAAGAACGATTCCATGGTTCGGGTATAATGCTGAAACATATTATGCAGTATCCTCATCCTGGAGGCTATAAGTGTACATAACTTTTGAGGAGGCCTCTAGAAAAGAAATCTGTTCAGCTTCGTGAAACCTAACATTCCTCAAAATTATTTGGCTATGGAACCCACCCCATTTCTGGACAAACACATCAATTTTTAAAAATTTATCCAAGGCTTAATATGTGCCAGCCACTATCACAGTGATCAAAGGGGAATGAGTTCTGGTCTTCAAAGGAATTACCTATTTAATGTTTATTTTCAGAAAGAACTACTTGAGGCAACCAATGTATTGGGGTCTTTATCTGATAATTTAACCTGATGGATCTCTCCAACCTACTAACTTTCCCTCCAAATCCCACGATCTTTAGATCTGGAAGGGACAAAGGCAGTACAAAGGTAGTGTTCTTCACAAAACACAGCCTCCATGGGCCCATTGCACCATCGTGTCAACTGAAAGCTCTGTGCCAGATACCAATGGGCTTTTGTGCCATTTGTATGCATCATTTTATCTTTGAATAGGGCCTGGCTCACTGTAGGAGATTAATAAATGTGTTTTTGAATGAGTGGTGAACGCCAAGGACTCCCTCTAGCTCCCAAAATTCTGATAAGAATGAACGGCCGGGCGCGGTGGCTCAAGCCTGTAATCCCAGCACTTTGGGAGGCCGAGACGGGCGGATCACGAGGTCAGGAGATTGAGACCATCCTGGTTAACACAGTGAAACCCCGTTTCTACTAAAAAAAATACAAAAAAAAAAAATAGCCGGCCGAGGTGGCGGACGCCTGTAGTCCCAGCTACTCGGGAGGCGGAGGCAGGAGAATGGCGTGAACCCGGGAGGCGGAGCTTGCAGTGAGCTGAGATCCGGCCACTGCACTCCAGCCTGGGTGACAGCGCGAGACTCCAAAAAAAAAAAAAAAAAAAAAAAAAAAAAAAAAAAAAAAAAAGAATGAACAAAGTTAAAATCCTATCTTAGTCTACACAGACAAATTGGATTTGGGTTCCCTTCATTAAATGCCGACCTTACTGTGCAAACCTGCTTTATATGCCAAATTCAGATGTGGGCACTTCTTATTTGATGATGTTATGAGCTAATATTATTTGCAAACATTTTAATGACCAAATATATCTTTTTAACTGAAGCTAATGTGTTGAAACGTAATCCCTTACAGAGGCACAGCTGTCTCATGGTCTGAACATAAAACTGGGATTGAAGAGCACTTTCTAACACAAGCATTGCAATTTCCTTTAAAAAATTTAATATTCATGTACTTTAATTTTTCAGTCAGTAAAATAGGGAAATATGCATTGGCTGGTCTGCCTAAATGAAGTACATTTGAAATGTATAAATAAACAAGATATCAAGAAGCAAAACAATCACTAACTTTGAAATTGGTTGTGAAGGAAATTCAAAGGATTTAGCCAATTTCAATCTCATACGCAGGAAACATAATGATTTCCTGGCTGTAATATTCTTATCAATAGAAAGAAAGAAGCTCAAAGAAAGTAAAGTGAGTAAATAATTGTTTTTCAAATAAAACAGCCTGCTGAGCCTTCCCAAAATGTACAGAATCTTTAAAAGTGGAATTAATTTTCCCTGGATTTCACAATGCTTTATTTCTCACCTTGTCTTTACACAGTCAAGTGGCATATCATTTTTTAAAACCATCAGGGTAAACAGATTCTAATTATTTTATTGTGTAGCCTTTCAAAAGGTAAAGGAAATGTGGAGAGTTGAGAAACTATGCAACCATATTGTTGGCGTCTCAGCACTTATGATCATTACAAGCACTCACAAAAAAGCAATGCTGGGCTTTAAAGCTGAACTGTATATTATCTCTTTCTCAGAGCCCTGGGGCTATCACTGCAAAGCACAGTAGTCCATTCTCAGCTCTGAATAAAGAAAAGGAAGAGATCATTAAATTATAATTTCCATGCACAATTGGTACAAGTATTTCCTACCAACAGGATTAATATGAAAGCAAGATCCCAGAATAAAGCTGCTCAGCAGAGAGGATGGCAGTTTAGTGTCTTGTAAATTTGATTTCACTGAAAGCCCTGACACATCATAATAGTGAAATCCTATTTACTGTAGCAAGCAGGATGGATAATGCTATTTAATACCGCTGTACTGTGTGCCATCAACTCACAGCTTTGTACTCTATGTTCTCATCTTACCTTAAGGTTAATACTTCTTGACAGCCTACATGGTAAATAGAGCCCCAAATTAAGTGCTGATCCCATGATTTGCAAATCTTTCCTCTAAAGTTAGACATAGAAAAACAGTCTCCGGTTAAGGGGATCATTTTACCTGGATGCACTTTTAACAGCTCACCCTAGAAAAAAAGTAAGTCTCATATCCCTAAAGCCAAATTTAAAAAGCAGCTCAAGGTTACCTAAACCATATTTCCAATTCGAATTTCAGAGAGGTTAACAGAAAAGCCAATGCATTTTGAGGATTTGTTGAATAATGAATTAAGGATAAGACCGTCATATCTACTATACTGGTATATATTGATTTTTTTCCCCAGAGCACAAACTAGGAGGAAAAAAAAATCTTGCTTGCTACTTTTGGAATATCTGCAATAATAAACTTCCTTTAGGAAAGCAGGGGAAGAGTGTAAAATAGTTCCATCTTTGCACCTAAGTTATAAATGTGTCAATTATGTTAACAAAAGATATATTGATACCGGGTCTTATTAATTTTTCTACCGAACAATTAACATCTAAGTGCATTTACTTAAACTATCATTACTTGTTGATGACAAAAAATTGAGAGTAACTCAATGTACACAATCCAAGCCACTTTAATAAAACCTCTGTTGCTTATGACATTACAATTAAAAGTGGTATTAGCTTCTACTAACTTCAACATCCAAACCTGTGGACTATAGAACCTCATCTCTTGTTTCTGAGGCTCTCAGTAACTACAGAAACCACAGGGAACCTGCCCTGATCTCCACATGAATGAGGAAGCCAGAACAAAATTTCCCAGTGTCAAAGGAATAGTACATCTCTCTAGGTTGACAAGTGCAAACTAGTATAACCTACGTAGGCACATCTACCAGGAAGTTACATTTTTAACTATTGTGTTAAATTTACTCTATCACATGGCAGGGCCAAAATGAGTTATCCACATGACCTAAAATCATTGGCAACTGTTTCGAAAGCACGTCCCGGGGGGATATGTCAAACGGTTTCTTAATCCCACAAACCAAGTTTAAGTAATCTATCTCCAAAAAAGGATTGTTTATCTTTTAGTATCTCAGATGTCAGTAGTCTAATTGTGAATCCATCCTGTATTATTCCCTTGAAAAGGCTGATCCAGCTTCACTCACTGAAATATTTTACAATGATAGACTTCATCTGGTAGTAAAAAAACATAATAATTTCTTCCCGTAAGAAGCACACTGGGCTGACAATAACCTGTTCTACTGTCATTTCTCGTTATTATCATTGTTGGCATTATTTTTTCCCCAAGCTTCACACAGAGGAGCACAGAAGCAAAGGTACTAATTGAGAAAGAAGAAGTCACGCAATCAAAAGCCAATTAATCACACAGATGAGCCCAACACTTTATGATGCAATAAAAGACATGTCATCTGCCATAAGTGAGAGACTTAAAAATTGCTCATTTGATGTAAGCATGACCTTAGAATTTAATTAGCAACTCTCTCCACAGGTGACAAACTAGTAATATACTTCTCTTCTTAGTGGCAATTTATTTTTCACCATTCTCTTTGTATTATTCTCTTTTGCTCAGCTTATATAATTCTCTCCCCATCTTAATTCAGTGGGATTTCCTGCAGTCTGTATGCAAATTGCTGCTGAAATCCAGAGGTGTCTGAAAACTGAAAACAATCCATGCCATGCTGGCATTTATGATTCACCAGATAAGGGATACAGGGGTGTCTAAGACAAAGTTTCTGCCTTTGTGGAACTTCTACTGGATGACTGGGAAGGCAGTCATGAACAAGTTAACAAGTAATGAGTAAACTAATTATAGATCTGGAAGGGTGCTTTCAAATAAATAAATAAATAGGTTGATATGACAGAGACAGGGTTCAGAAGTCTAGTTTCTGATAGTCATTAGGAAAACCTAAAACTTGTAAGGGAGTCAGAGACAGCTATTTAGAGGTGGGAAAGAACATCCCAGGGAACAACAAAGGCAAAGATCCTGACATGGGAGAGAATTTTGAAGGATGATATACACTTAGCAGATCTTCAATACAGTAAGCATATGATGAATAATAGATAATATGTTTATAGACAAGGAGGCGTCTATTGGACTATATGCCATGGAAAACTAGCCTAATAAAATAAGTCTTCCATTTTTTTACATACAGCACATAGAACAATATTTTAAGCGACCAATCTTACAAACATATCTTCATATTTAGGAATGCAAATAAATTGTAAATGCAGTGGGGGAGGTACAGAGAGGAGTTCTCAAAGCAAAAATGCATGCCACATCACTGGGTTATTCAACATTGTATTATACCTAACTAAACTTTCTGATTTCCCTCAGCTCCTCAAGCCAAGAGGGCTTCAGGCTGAGCCAAACCCCATCATTCTCAGGAAAGCCAAGAGCAAAGTGGATTCCATAGAGCAAATCAATTCAAATTCATAATTGAGAAGTTATGCATGCAGAACACATTATTGAACAGCTCAAGTCTTCAACATGTCCTGGGGAGACAAGGCCCTTCATCCTGGAAGACCCCTGGGAGACTGTGGGTTCTGCCCTCTCTGACACGATCACCATGGTCCCTCCCCTCACTTCCCTCTCACAGGACCAACAGACTCCTGAAAAATACACATTCTCCTGAAGAACACGCAACGATCCAGACTCCGATGAAATAACTATCAAAACATTTTGTCAAAAGTTAAAAAAAAAAAAGTTTGCTTTCTTTCCAGAAGATGGAAAGAGATGAAAAGATGGAAAGCAGTATTACCAAAGTATGAGCAAGTGAATGAAGACCTCAAGAAGAAACTTTTAAACTACTTTAATGACTACAAATTTCTTATTTCACCGTGAAAGAAGCACTAGATATTAAAATAACTCTTAGGGGTATCATGCTGTAATTGCTAGGTAATAAGACCTTATTCATTCCTTGTTGGTCAAATTTTCCCAGGAAATGCCAAATTCCGGGGAGAAAATTATTCATTTTTGAATGCTTAACACTTTTAGGTTATGAGTAGAATTAATCAAATTATAACGTCAGGACCTAAAAAGTTGTACTAGAAACTGGAAAGAGCTAACTTGAATGACCCAAGAACTAACACTACAATCAGAGGATTTACATACAGAATGAACATCTTCAACTTAGTACTAGACAGCAGCTAAATGCTTAAGCATGGAACATGGCTCAAATCCAGATCTATCATATTTTGGCTGTATGTTCTTAGGTGAATTACTTTAAGCCTTCACCTAAGCAATAGGGTGCACAGCCACACAGGGCTGTTGGTGAGTATAAAATGAGACAATCCATGCAAAGTGCCAATCACAATGTAAATGCTCAATAAATGTTATCATCAGCTATGTTAATGAGGATGCTATAAACAATAACAAAGTATTCAAAGTTAAACTTGACTTTCTCCCAGGATAGAATTAAATTATGAATTTAAATGGTTAGTGAAAAAGATATTAAAACATTTGTGTGTATTTTAAAACCATATACTAATTGCATAAACACGACTTCATAGCATAAGCTTAGAAAATCTAGAATTCATTGACTCTGCTACTTGTAGAAAATACAGAAATATGCAAGTTATGGAACCTCAAAAACCAAAGAAAAACACAGAAAATACAGAAATAAGAAAATGAGCTCTCTGTTCCCAGGACTGTACAAGATAAACACACACAACTAATCACAAATATTATAAACAAAATGTGGCTATCGTAAAGAGGTATAAAGCACTATGGACATATTTGTCAATTATAGAACAAACAAAAATAAAGTTGGGAAAAAAATTAAAAATAAAGTTGGGAAGACAAAAAACAAACAGAATTCCTTGAGAGACTTGGAGACTACTTCTTAGAAACACTTAAGAACCTTCTCGTTGAAAGCTGTTCTCAGCTTCCTCTCATCAAATCACCAACCAGGAATTAACACTATCTATGTCTCTTATACTAATACTCAGGAATTAATACTCTCTAAGTATCTTTCAATTAGGCAAAACGCCTGAATGTGATATCTCTAATGTTCACAGAGATGCCACTGATAACTTAGCAACATTTGGCTATGAAATAAGGACTTAAAAAATCTTTTCAAATGGCTTTGACCTTCTCTCTCAGTAAAGTGTCGCTGCTTTTGAAAACTGGTTCTAAAGAGGGTGAAATCAGCGTCCAGTTAAATTACACTTATTACTCCTAACAAGTTAGTGAAAGAAGAAAATTATCTCAGACTCCTGGGTGCAGTGGCCAATATAAATACCTGGGTGGAGGGGGTTCCATTCACACGTGGGAATTATCTAATTAACATAATTTATTAAAATAGATCCAAGAAGCAAATCAAGCTGTATTACAGAACTAAATGTACTTCACATGTTTAGTGCACTTTGATTCATACTCTCAAAAGAAATTTGCATCAAGCCAATAAAAATGAATAGTTCAAGTCATCAAAAAGTGATAACATGTACAATTGCTGTGTTAGTTAATCTAGTTGCTGTGCAGATGGTAAGGTTATCTTAGGAATCTCCCTCAGAATGATTCTGCAAAAGACTCATTGATGCTACACCCCTCTCCATTAATGATACACCATCTGGTATCTACTTTATAGTTTCATCACTTCATTTGGTTAAAAGAGGAAAGATATGTGCTTATGTCCACTTTTAAACCACAGGCAACCTGGATTTCCTAGTAAGTTAGATGATTCTGCAAGTTATATTAATACTAGAATCATTATTTCTTACAATACGAATTAATGGATTCAGCATTTTTACACTGTCTAATACAAAAGTGTATGCAGAATTCCTAATACAAACAGTTAGACATTGTAATTTTCACTGCCATCGTAATACAAAAGAAAATCCCTTTACAATCTTTTGTATTATGCCTAGAAAATGCTTCATCATTAGAGACCTAAATGTCTCCCACATATTCCTGGAAGAAATCCAAAGTGACAAAATTCAAGTTGGGTACTTTGAGAATGACAGTGACAAACAAAAACAGGACTGTACAGAAATGGGCAAAAGACACAAGGAAGTTGAATGATATTAATTTTATGATTATCATTATCTTACACACAATGGAAAGTAAGCAGATATTCTTTCATGGCAACAGCTGATATTTGTTAAGCTCTTTCCAGCTTTCAAGGGGCTTGTACACACTCATCTGATCTACCTCCCATCACCATGAAGATGAGCAAGGAACAGAGTATATCCCCATTTTGCAGATAAAGAACCAGACACCACAAGATGACAAAAGCATGCCTTCTGACTCCTTGTCTAACATTCTTTCTATCACATATTACTTACTGTGGAGTTATTAAGTAACAGTAGTGTGTATGTTCCACCTTAGCATTCTAAGCTTACTGGTGCGTCTCAGATTTCAGTTTCAACTGCAGGCTAACTACTTTCCAGCCTGATCTTCAAAAAGGAAAACAATATATTCTGCGTATATATAATTTGATTTTATCATATCGTGTCTATCTAATCTTCTACCACTTGTTCTACTTCATGCCAAAATGCCTAACAGTTTATTTGTTGAGAAGTTGTTGAGCAGGTAAGTTCAATCTGCGAGAAACAAATCCTCTCAGACACTTGTACCAATCAAATTGGTGAGTCTATGAGAAATGGGAGAATATTTGTCAGTGCCTTTTCTTGAACCTGACAATAATTAAAGTCAAGTTTATAAGGTACCTAACATAGTAAAACCTGACGGCAAAGAAAACTGTCATTGGGTGAGGAAAAGCAGGTGCCAGGTGCATCATCTCAAAAACTTTCACTTGCACTCATTTAACGTTTACTAACTCTGATATGGTTTGGCTCTGTGTCCCCACCCAAATCTCATCTCGAATTGTAATGCCCACATGCTGAGGTAGGGACCTGGTGGGAGGTAACTGGATCATGGGTGTGGTTTCCCCAGGCCGTTCTTGTGGAAAGTGAGAGAGTTCTCAGATCTGATGGTTTAAAAGTAGTTTCCCCTGCATATGCTCTCTCTCCTGCCACTGTGTGAAAAAGGTGCCTGCTTCCCTTTCACCTTCTGCCATAATTGTAAGTTTCCTGAGGCCTCCCTAGCCACGGAGAACTGTGAGTCAATTAAACTTCTTCCCTTCATAAATTACCCAGTCTCAAACAGCTCATTATAGCAGTGAGAAAACAGACTAACACAAACTCTAAGCCATGTACAATGCTCTAGGTATAGAAGTAAAACAATTAGTGGGTGAATGGTTACTCTGTGCTACACACTATTACAGGTGCTTTTTGAGTATTGGCTCATTTAACAAATTAGTGAGGTAAGCACTATTAAATCATCACTTAATATATGAAACAACTGAGAGGTAAAATAAGATGCTCCACATTACACAGCAGGGAAATGCCAGGTCAGAAATTTGAATCCAAGGCATCTGACATCAGAGGCTTGTGCTCTAAATCTGAGTTCTGCCCACTACAACCAGGGGGCCAAATCAGGCCCAGTCCCTGTTTTTGGTTTTACATTTTTAAATGGTTGAAAAAAAATTTAAGCAAAATTTTGTAATGTGTGAAAACCATACGAACTTCATACTTTAGGGTCCCTCAATTAGAACAGAGCCACACTCATTCATTTACAGTTGGCTTTCTCTGATTCCACATTACAAAGGCAGAGTTGGGTAGCTGCACAGAAATCAAATGTGGTGTGCAAAGCCTAAAATATTTACTATCTGGCCCTTTACAGAAAAAATTCCTGACATTCTCTAAACCATTCAATTTTATGCCTATTCAACATCTCTACTTCAATGTCTGAAGTGTCCCAAGCTTAACATATCCGTAATGAAACTCCTGATTTCCTCTACCACCAACATCCCAATCCATATCTTAAGAATTTTCCCCGGTGGAAAAAACCTTCTAGTTATAAAAGCCATAAACCTAGAGTTTGAGTCTTTTCTTTCTTCACTCATGTTCAAAGCCATCAGCAAATCTGGTCAGCTCTACCTTTAAAATACTGAACCACATTTCATTACTTCCCCTGCCGGCACTCAGACCCACACCAGTCATCCCTTTTCCGAATTACTGCCATATTTCTTACTAATTCTCTGTTGCTTCAACTCTTGCCCAAGACAGCATCCAGAGGGCTTGTCTGTTCCCAAATCCCCAGCCTTCCCAAACACGCCAAGTTCACGCCTGCTTCATGGTTTTGGCAATGGTTTGCTTCCCTATTACCATAGGCCTCTTCCCAAATGTCACCTCAACAGAGAGATCTTCCCTCTCTACCCAACTCCATGCCTAAACCCCAGCCCTGGGATTTTTCCCATTTTAGTCCTCTCGAAATTATCATAACCTGCCATACAATATGTATTCTGGTTTTAAATTGAATTTAAGCCCCAGGAAGATAGATGTTTACCTCATTTTCTTCACTAGTACAAAGCTGCTGGCACAAGACCAGGGCCAAACATATATTAGGTGCTTAAGTAAATATCTGCTAAATGAATGAGAAAATGCTCTCTACATTCAAGAGGTACTCAGTTCGGTAACATACGGAGACAGCAAACACATTTAACATGCACATAACTGTACTGAGTGAGGGTTAATATTGTATTTCTTATTTTTTCCTATTTTCTTATCAAATAACATTTTCAACAAATAAAATTTTGAGAGTTTCATTCAAAAGAAAAAGAGAGCTCACTCTGCAACCTCATGGTCTATTAATCTAAATAACCAATTAATCTAAATAACCAACCTACTTTATTGAAGAGGGCACTGATAAGGTGCTCAAACTCTCATTCTTAAACTCACTGCCTTCTTTTGTCCATCTCTGTCCAATGCTAGACCCATGCTGACTTGACACCCTATCGCTTTTTCCTTCTCCTAACTCATGTTTAACTTCTACTATTCAGCTCCTATCCACCTCTCCTGAAGGAGACATTCATTTCTTAACTACAAATGCAGTGAAACTGAGTTTTCAGAAAGAAGATATACCCTGCCTGGCGCCAGTGGCTTATGCCTGTAATCCCAGCACTTTGGGAGGCTGAGGCAGGCAGATCACTTGAGGCCAGGAGTTCGAGACCAGCGTGGCCAACATGGTGAAACCCTATCTCTAATAAAAATACAAAACTTAGCCAGGCATGGTGGTGCACGCCTGTAATCCCAGCTCTCAGGAGGCTAAGGCATGAGAACCACTTGAACCCGGTAGGCAGAGGTTGCAGCGAACCAAGATCACACCACTGCACTCCAGTCTAGGTGATAGAGTGAGATTCCATCTCAAAAAGAAAATAGCAAAAAAATAAAAGATAAAAGAAAATAAATATATCCTTTAAAACGCTACCATTTTTAAGAGTGTACTAAAGTTTAGTCAACGTTTGGGGGAGATAAGAGTAGCAGTGTACTGTGTGACCTGGAGGCAATGTAGATTCTAAACATATAAAAAAGTATTTGCATTTGGTAGGTCCCAAAGTGGTAAAATGCATCAGTGAACAAATAATGCAACCATTCCAAAGTGACCAAAGAAAAAATGACATTGTTACAGAGGATGAACTACCTACCTGCCTGCTTTGCTTCTTCACTTCCTGGTCATTTTCCACCAGGAAAAGCAGCTGAAGTTCTAATTAATTAATTTTTAAATAAATATACAAGAAAGCAGCAGATGTGGTAATAGAATCAATGACAAAAATAGTCATACCCTCTCCTCCAGTCTAGCCAGCTGTTCTTTGTAGAATGCATCCTGCTTCTTTAGCACTCGGTCTTTCTCTTCCAGCTGCCTAGCCTAAAAAAAGAAATGAGGAATATACTATATCAAGAAAAAGCAGCAACAGCAAAGCAAAAGTCAAGAATAAATTGCATTAGAAATAAGAATACAAATCTGAAGATTCTTGCAATCTATTAGGTCTCTGCCATAGAAAAACATTAAGATGATGATTGCTGTATTTAAATGTAAAGAATAAGTCCGCATTGTATTTTTCACTGTAACAGCTGTGTCCTATTTTGTCCAGATATATTTGGAAATGTCAGAATACAGCACAAAACAGACTCTTATTTAACTTGCCTATCGAAGAGTAATTTCAAGGATTAATATTTTGTACAACAAAACTTTAATTTTATCCTGGGCATAAGATACATGGCTCTTAACCTTTTTTGAACAAAAAAGTAATGCCTAAATAACATTTTGCACATAAATCTTGTTTAAGAACAGTTAATTACCTGCAAATAAATACATACATTGTTCTATTTCCCTTTATGTAAAGAATTAATTGTTATGGAAGAACGGAAACAAAAACTACTATATTTATTTATTTCAATAATTCAAAATAATAATAATAAATAACAATAATTTAAAGTAATTTTAAAAACTTTAGTTATTGCACTTTCAATTCATAAGATTTTTTAAAATAAAATCAAAACAAGTAAAATATTTTTGGTTCTTTAAAAAATGATGAAGATGGCTACTTATGGATATTTTTCAAGATTTGTGTAAAAAAAATGTATTTCTTAAATTAAGGTTGGTATCTTGAATATTGTGTTTAATTGGCCTTTATCTCTGAGGGATGAGACTTTCCTATATCACTCTGAGTTAGATTTTGTTTTCAACATATTTTTTGCTCAGTGAATGCTGAATATATGCCTGACTACAACTTATAAGAAAGTGTGTGTGTGTGTATATGTATCTATATATATTATATACAGATATATAGGTATATATGTGTGTGTATCTTTTAATTTATATAAACAAAGTATATATATTACTTTTAATATGTAAAGTGTGTATATATATATTTTTTAATTGTATGCATCCAGCCATCCATTAACAAGTATATATTTAGGCATTCCCATCCTTGTGCTACTTTACCAAAATTCTTTCGTTAAATGACCAAGTATTGCCTATTTCAGATGTCAAGGTGCCTGTCTACTCAACTATCTGCTTAGTTTAGGTGAACTACTTGCACATTTATAGGTTGCTGTTTTGCTACTTACTTTGTCTTCAATATCCTGCGGCATGTTAAAAATAAAATAAACAGTTATTTAACAACGTAAGTACTGTTTTTTCCTAATTTCACGCACACACAAAATCTGACGGATAATATTTAAAATGCAAGTCGAAGAAGGTAATGGGGAAAAAATAAAAAGGAAATACTTAACTTGAGACACATTTTAATGTCACTATACTGTTACAGTTTGAATAGAAGATTCAATAAAAAGTACATGCTGCTTGGAAGCATAAGAATAAATAAAAACAAATACAATGTTAAGATTAGATTAAAGTACACTCATATACAAGTATATAATCTATGGCTCTCTGGTACAGCACAGTAAAAATTTTATTAGACTGTTAGGAATATGAAACAAAAAGCAAACGAATTTCAAATCTAATATACATGACTACATAATCTAAAGAGAAAAGACCTCTCTAAATTCAACATAAAAACCCAAAATATAAATAAAGAAAATGAAAAAGAATAGACTCATAAGAAACTCCATAAAACAAAAGCACTATAAAATCCAAAGAAGCAGCAAGTAACAAAAAGAGGAAAAGAAATCCAACATATAACTGGGAGAGTTAACGTTATTAACGTACAGAGAACTTAAAAAAGAAAAGCCTCATCCCCCACTCCTCTCCCTGCCAAAAAAAAAAAAGAAATATACACAAACAATACAAACTAGAAATTAACACACAAAAAAATATGAATAATAAACACATGAAAAAAATCCAACCCCACAGCAAATCAGATAGTACAAATTAAGGTAACACGGTGTCTAATATTATTCATTCACCAACTAACAAAAATGTAAAATAAAAATACTCAATATTGGCAAGGATATAAGAAAACAGGCTCTCCTATACACTGCTGGTCAGAATATAAATTGGTATACCCATTTTATAAATCAATCAGATAAAATTAACAACTCTTTAAAATGTACATATGCACTGAGACCTAAAAACACTACTTATGGTACTTTTCTTAAGTACTATATGCAAAGATGTTCATGATAGGGCTTTTTAGACTTCATTACAAGGCTGTTTAGAATTGCAGCGAAACAAAAACAAACCAATGGCTAAATGAAATATGTTCTCAAAGTATACCACGTAAAAAAGAAAAAAGCTATATAAACCAACAGGCAGTATAACCTCTTTTTTTGTAGGGAAGACGAAGAGAAAAAACAAAAACAAAAGACCCCCCAAAAAAAACAGAAGGATATTTTACAAAATGTCAACAGAGGTTACAGCAGAATGGTAAACTTATGGGTGGTATCTATTTTCTTATTTTTGCTTCTTCATATGTTCAGAATGAAAAACCAACATACTTAATAGTCAAGGGGCAAAAGGAAGAAATTTTTTAAGGTGAGGAAATGAATGGGTTTCTTGATTGTGGTGGTGGTTACATAATTATATGCACTTGTCAAAACTCATAGAATTGTATATCAGAAAGAATGAATTTAACTACATAAATTTTAAAAATGAATATAAATTAAGCATACTAAAATTTATAATAATAACTATAAATGTGTGAATGTGTGTATAAATCATTATTATCATTAATTTTCTTATGTGGCCAATTTGACTTCCAGGCATTCAATCCTAGCAAATATTAAAACAAAAGAGTATTTACATCTAAGAAAATGCAACGAGCATTATTTAAAGCAACAACTAAGAGTGAACAATAAAGGTTTGGGTAAATAAGAATCTGGCAATAGGATACTGATTATAAAGATTTTGATCCAGCCATATAATCAAACAGTAAGAGTCCTTGAAAGCTGATATCTTAATAAAAAATTAAGTTTTTAAAACTCAGAATGTTAAGTGAGAAAAAAACACGTCATAAAATAGGGTGTGCCCTAAGTTCCTAATTTTGCATGAGAAATGGGGGAGGGAGGAGCAGAAGGGAGGGATGGAGAAGGTGGAGTACTTGTTTATATTGACATGGAAAAAAGTGTAAAGTATGGTAAGATGTTATAGTAGTTATGACATACGCAGTGGGATATATTATTTGGACTGTTTCTTATTTCCTATAATGAACAGTTATTATTTCTGTAATCAGAAAAAAAATCTTTTAAATATCAATATTACTCATGTTTACACTTGACTATGAGATGGAAATATAGCACTGAGGACATCTAAAAGAGTGACCTATTAAATAATTATATTAACAATTCAAAAAATTTGTTTTAACAACTTGAACAGTTATAGATAGCATGGAAATTGTATTGCCTACTAAATCCTGAATGTATCAGCACCTGGTTTTCTCCCCCATTCAATATATGGCATTATCTACACTGGATATTAAAACACTCAGACTAGGTAATGTTCCTTTTGTTCACACAGTGAGATTTTTTAAAATGCAAAGAAATCATAATGGACATTCCATTATCATTATTTAGAAAACACTACACCTGAGCCTACTGAGGACACTGCATCAATCAACAAATTTAATTTTGAAAAGCTGATTACAACCTAAATAAAGGATGTACAGATATATGCTCACTTTTCTAAGACATGATCCTTGAAAAAGTTTAAAATAACATGTCCAAAGTTCAGATGTGTACACTAAAGACCAAAGAGGGGAATATTTCCTAGGACCCAACACCACCAAATTATAGGCCAGCAGCACACATCTTTCCCTGGACTGCAAACAGAATCAATAGTTTGAGATCCACTGGGAAGAATAACAAAGTAAGAAACATGGCCACAACACTTTAATAGCCCATTGCTTTGAAACAGTTAATATGATGCTAGGAGGAAAAGTCACACGATATGAATCCTGAAACTTAAATAAGCCTAGAATACATTGACTAAGCTAATAGCTGCTGAGGATGGGGAGTCACATTCAACTTTAAAAAAGTAGTAAACCTACTGCAAGGAAATAAAACTCCGTAGGGCTCTCTAACAGAGAATCATTGTAAATGAACAAATAAAAACAAAGAGGATTACAACATTATTTATTGATATAGAATCTATCTTGGGAAAAAAATAATATAAAACATTTTTCCCCATCTGCTATTTGCTATTCCTAGAAGAAATAAGTATAGAATAGTTTTCAGATCTTGCCAGATTTGGGATAATGTGACTGGACTTGAAAATGTGACACAATGTACATAAGTGGATCATTACGGAAAACTAGAGTATCCCATAATGCCAGAACACAAAAAAAATATGGAAATCAAGTTTAAGGAATCCAACACAAACATTTTGATGTCTTAACTTGGTGTTGATAGCTAGATTAAAAGTGAAGTACGTATGTTTACTTCCTTAAAGACTTGTCTCTTTTCAGAATGGACTTGAAGGTGCTTTACAACAAGGGGTATAATAAAGTTTATACAAAAGAAAACTGGGATTATGAATATAACATACTGCGCTGATAGGAACTTTACCTTCCCATGAATAGTCCAGGCTAAATCTTCATAGCACAAACTTTTCGGCATTACTACACCCTTTTAACCCTGGTTGCTCCTGGGGACTCAGGTGTGGCACCAACTGCACGGCACTGGGAACTCGGTGACATCATAATCACTTAGCACAGATAATGAAATGTTACTTTGTATATCAAGCACAAGGCATGTTAAGGCAAGGTTCTATGCTACGGGAAAGCTTGTATATTTTAAATGACAAAGTTCCCTGAAATGGCAGTATCCAATTTTTAATAGCTCAGTGTAAAAAACAAAGCAGGTACCTATTCAACTTTCCATGAGATAACACTATGAAGCCAGAGATTACTAGGATTTAGAAAAGACAACAATGCTCTAACAACATAAACAGGATATCCCTATAACTATATGTCCTTTTATTCTAAATCTTTTAACAATCTGAAGCATACATATAAAGAACTGAGAAAGATTAATCTTTCACTATGATATGGATAATCTACGGTAGGCAAAATCTATTTTACAACTCACATAGGCAGACGAGCAAATAACAGTAGGAAAAAGACCTTTATTTATTGTCAAAACTACATATGAGGTGCAATATATACGAACCTAATAACATTATATGCTGACATAAAACAGAAAAAGAATTGAAATATCAAAGGAGGCTGAACCATAAACTTGTAAGGTAATATTGCATTTAGAAGCTGTAAAACATGATCACTGTGAATATCAATTAGCCATAACAGAATAATTAAAGTAGCCATGTATTCAATTAATTGAATTCTAGACTTTCGTTAGGAGAAATTACATAGGGTTCACTGAGTCTTTACCAAGTGGCATTAATAAACAAAGAATTTTACTTTCAGCACTGTTTTCCAAACCATACCAGAGCGTGACCTTCAGTAGGGTAACTCATCTAGGTGAACTTAAAGGATGTCCAACCTATTATACTTTTCAATGAGGCATAAGCATCAGCTATAAGCAGACCCCAGCTTGAAATGTTAAACTGCACTGATGTCCACTAACGCTATAACACCTAATGGAAGGTGAACATAGACCAGAGAGATGAAAGACAAAAGTCCATTCTTCCAATATACTTCCTTATCTGAAGTCTGGAACTCAAACCCAAGCACCCAGGATTAGATCAGGGCAGTTGGTGTTGGTGTTTGTTTTGTCTTCCCCTTCTCAGAGTTTCAAGAGACCTGATCGACATTTTAAACTTTTTCATACTAATAACATACTGAAAACAGTCAACTGATTATGTCCTTTGCCACACAGGGGTATGATATAGTTTGGCTCTGTGTCCCCACCCAAATCTTATCTTGATCTGTAATCCCCATAATCCTCACATGTGGAGGAACGGCCCAAATGGGAGGTGACTGGATCATGGGGGAGGATCCCCCTGCTATTCTTGTGATAGCGAGTGGGTGCTCACAAGATCTGATGGTTTTATAATTGTTTAATGGTTCCTCCTTCACACGCTCTTTCACTCTCCGGCTGCCTTGTGAAAACGTTTCCTGCTTTCCCTTTGCCTTCCGCCATGATTGTAAGTTTCCTGAGGCCTTCCCAGGAAGCGCAACTGTGAGTTAATTAAATCTCGGGTAGTATCTTTATAGCAGTGTGAAAATGAACTTATTTCATTTTTACACTGCTATAACGATTTAGCAGTGTGGTACCAAGGTAGTGGAGCACTGCTATAAAGATACAGAAAATGTGGAAGCAAGTTTGGAACTGGGTAATGGACAGAGGTTGGGACAATTTGGAGATCTCAGAAGATGACAGGAAGATATGGGAAAGTTTGGAACTTCTGAGAGACTTGTTGAAGTTTTGACCAAAATGCTGATAGTGATATGGACCATGAAATCCAGGCTGAGGTGGTCTCAAGATAGAGATGAGGAATGTACTGGGAACTGGAGCAAAGGTGACACTTGCTATGGTTTAGCAAAGACACTGGTGGCATTTTGCCCCTGCCCTAGAGAACTGTGAAACTTTGAACTTGAGAGAGATGATGTGAAATGGGAACTTATGTTTAAAAGGGAAGCATGGCATAAAAGTTTGGAAAATTGGCAGCCTAATCATGCAGTAGAAAATAAAAACCTATTTTTCTGGGGAGAAATTCAAGCCAGTTGAAAAGATTTGTAAGAGTAACAAGGAGCTGAATGTTAATCACCAAGACAATGGGCAAAATGTCTCCAGGGCATGTCAGAGGCCTTCACAGCAGCCCCTCCCATCATAGGCCCAGAGGCCAAGGAGGGAAAAACGGTTGCGTGGACCAGACCCAGGGCCTTGTTGCTGTGTGCAGCCTCAGGACTTGGTTCCCTGAGTCCCAGCAGCTCCAGCTCTAGTCATGGCTAAAAGGGGCCAAGGTACAGCTCAGGCCATTGCTTCAGAGGGTACAAGCCCCAAGCCTTAGTGGCTTGCATGTGATGTTGGGCCTGCAAGTGCACAGAGGTCAATAACTGAGGTTTGGGAACCTCCACCTAGATTTCAGAGGATGTATGGAAAAGCCTGGATATCCAGGCAGAAGTCTGCTGCAGGGGCAAAGCCCTCATGGAGAACCTCTGCTCGGACAGTGCAGAAGGGAAATGCTGGGTTGGAGGCCCCATGCAGAGTCCCTACTGGGGCACTGCCTAGTGAACCTGTGAGAAGAGCGCCACCGTCCTCTAGACCCCAGAATGGTAGATCCACTGACAGCTTGCACAGTATACCTGGAAATGCCACAGGCACTCAATGCCAGTCCATGACAGCAGCATGGGGGCAGTACCCTGCAAAAACACAGAGGTGAAGCTATCTAAGGCCATGGGAGCCCACCTCTTGCATGGCATGAGACATGAGACCTAGACATGAGACATGAGACATGAGACATAGAGTCAAAGGAGATTTTTTTAGAGCTTTAAGACTTCATGGCTGCCCTTATGGATTTTGGACTTGCATGGGACCTGCAGCCCCTTTATTTTGGCCAATTTGGAATGAGAGCACTTACCCAATGCCAGTACCCCCACTGTATCTTGGAGGTAACTAACTTGCTTTTGATTTTACAGGCTCCTACATAGAAGGGACTTTCCTTGCCTCAAATGAGACTTTGGACTTGGACTTTTGGGTTAATGCTGGAATGAGCTAAGACTCTTGGGGACTGTGGGGAAGGCCTGATTAATTTTGAAATGTAAAAAGAACCTTAGATTTGGCAGGGGCCAGGGTGGAATGATATGGTTTGGCTCTGTGTCCCTACCCAAATTTCATCTCAAACTGTAACTCCATAATCCCCACATGTCGAGGCACAGACCTGGTAGGAAGTGACTGGATCAAGGGGGCGGTTTCCCCTGAGCAGTTCCGGTGATTATGAGCGATGGCTTTATAAGGGTCTGAAGGTTTCTCTTTCACAGGCTCTTACTCTCTCCTACCACCTTGTAAAAAAGGTGCTTGCTTCCCCTTTGCCTTCTGCCATGATTGTAAGATTCCTGAGGCCTCCTCTGCCATGTGAGATTGTGAGTCAACTAAACCTCTTTATAAACTACCCAGTCTCAGGTATTTCTTTATGGCAGTGTGAAAATGGACTAATGCAAAGGTATATCTACTATTCTCTTAAATAAGAATGGAGAGCCAAAAATGAATGATTTTTGAAATTAAACAGTAAAGATGACACTGAATAAAGAGAGGAGGTTGTTGGAGTACACAAATTTTGAATAGAAAGTGATCTGGTGGTGTTTTGCTTTAAATTATCCCAGAAGTTCTCTTATAACTTTTATGTATATCATAGTGTCTAACAAAAGAAGCAAAATGCAGTGCTGGATGAAATTAGAACCAGTTTTATAAACTTTTTTCTACAGTTTGAGAGAGAGGGGACAATTGTTAACTATATATTTACCCCTCCAGTTTTCTAATTATTTCATAATTTGGAAGTTATTTGCACTATGACAGAGTAAGAAACTCAGTGAGGAGACAGAATACTTGGGTGCCCATGTCCACTCTGTGGAATCATCACATCACCATGCACTGACCCAGCCCAGCACCCATGTTCCAAAACCATCTTGGACATTACTTCCAGAGTCTTTGCCAAGTCATACCCTAGCTGTTTCTCCTACTTTTGCAGCTAATAAAACCTTTCAGTATGTTTCCTATGGCACCTGTTTTTTTATTTTACCTTGTATGATACATGCTTACTTACCCACTGCTCCTCTCCTTAACTGTAAACTCTCTGAGACAAGAGAAGGGCTTTCCTCCTCTCTGTCTGTATCTTTGGCTCAACCTAGATCTGTACTTTCCATAAGGAAGCAGTCAGTACACAGCAGCTGTATCAAATGAACTGCACTGAGTGCAAGAGTTTGTACGAAGTAAGTAGGTACAGCTTCTGGGAAGGAAATCTGTCCTAATGTCCAAGATTTAGTTCAAACTACTACATGATATACAGTGTGATTTTATGTGTACATTATTATGTAAGTTCTGAATTAAGTGCTGCCAGCAAGTTACTGAGGAATGCACAATCCAGGAGCAATCAACAAGTATTCTTATTAGAAGCTCAAAAAGTAGAGGAAGCTACTAGAAGCGCTTCAGTCACCCATGCCTTAATCAACAGTGATGTTTTGCTAATTAGCAAAATGACTGCTGGAAATGGGATTTTATTGGTGAAAATGGTCCATTAACCAGCATGATAAATGTTAGATATGAGTTCTTATTAGTAAAATGAGAGCTATCACAAAGATATCAGAATTAGCTGCCATATTATAAAGACACTCCTACATCTGCTGCATGAACAGGTTAAAGAAATCCAATGAGGCCTCTAGCTTTTACTGTAGGAATGGTGCCTCGGAATTGATCCCTAAAAAGCTCTGTATTCAGCCATGTGTTTAAGACAGAGATTCTTATCTTTGGCACTATCAACAATTTGGACCAGATAATTCTTTGTTATGGAGACAGGTCTTACATACTGTAGAACGTTTAGCAGTACTCATGGCCTCTAATCCATATAGCCCAGCAGCACTACCCCAGCTCTGAGTTGTGACAAACAAAATGTCTCCAGACATTGCCAAATGTTGCCTAGGAGGCAAAATCGCCTCTGTGGAGAACCACAGGTTTAAGAGGTGATATAGTTAGGCTGTGTACCCACCCAAATCTCATATTGAACTGCAGCTCCCCTAATTCCCACGTGTCATGGGAGGGACCCAGTGGGAAGTAACTGAATCATGGGGGCGGACTTTTCCTGTGCTGTTCTCATGATAGTGAGTAAGTCTCATGAGATCTGATGGTTGTATAAAGGGGAATTCCTCTGCACAAGCTCTTTGCCTGCCACTATGTAAGATGTGACTTTGCTCTTCCTTTGCCTTCTGCCATGATCGTGAGGCCTCCCCAGCTACGTGGAACTGTGAGTCCATTAAACCTCTTTTTCTTTATAAATTACCTACTCTCTGGTATATCTTTATTAGCAGCATAAGAACAGACTACTACAAGAGGATTGTTGTTTGTCATCTGTCTCAGGTGAAACTTTCTTGCAAAGAAAGTACTTAAAAGAACAGAAAACTGCAACTTCGTTGAGTTTTACAAAACAGGTCGTATGAATCATTTTGTACCGGCTTTCTAATAAAGTTTTATTCAATAAATGTCTGTACATATTGTAGAATTGGGGTTGGGTCTTCTTGTGCTATCTATCATCTGGTGGTAGGGTTGAATTGCAAAGGCATAAAGCACAAAAGCAATGAGAGTGGCTCACATCTTTGTAATGTAATGAATCATTTCCCAGTGAGAAAATATATAAAATATGTACAAAAGCTCTTTCTTTCCTACAGCTTCTGGTAAAACCAGAATCAAAGTTTCTATCACATATAAGACTTTGAATCCATTTAACTTATGTTCAGATCAGGCAGGGCTGAGATTCCCTTGACATGAACTGGTTCTGGTTGTTTAACATTTGTTCTGCTTGGGCAGTGACTACGCCATACCTGTTGTCAAATATTTTATATATAATTCCTGAGAACAAGGCATATTGTGATTCCATTATAATTTACAAGTTTCATGTTACAAAGTAACATGACATTTCAACATGAAAGGTGCTGAAACATATCACCACATCAGTTCAGTGGCATATGCTCTGTGCTCTCCGCCCAACATCCATTTAAGACAAGAACACTCATCACAATCCCCAACCCATAAGAAACGTTAAAAAAAATGCTGAATCAAAAATGAAATGAACTGCTGGGGTTTCAGAGTTCTAACACAAGCAGTCTTATCTTCTCTAATGACAATGGCTTCAGCTACTACATGCTTATGAAAGACACAAGTGAATATAAACAGCTAACAAGCCTAAAAGACCATGGTGAAGCAAATTCAGCAATTGAATATAAAATACAGCTCCAAAAAGCTAAATTCTATAAAATAAATTAAGGACTCTATGTCACAGCATCATTAGCAAGCTTAAAAACTTTAAAGCTAAGAATTAGCACTGAAAGATGAAAAAGTGGTAAAAGAGGCCATATTCTATAAAACCATGTGATTATATGGACTTAGAGAAGGAACAGGCTTTTACTATCAAAGGCAGCTGCAGCACAGATTGGTGTTATCAACTACTGAATGCTACCATCACTCGTAAAAGCAGGGTGGTCTCAACTCTAAACTACAGCTGTTGTGAGTACAGAGTGGGAATAAATACTAAGCATTTTGAGTTATATAACTTAAGGTGCAATTATACTACAATATCTCTATCTTCTTATTCCACATTGTGGGAAATAAAACTTCCATTTCCAGGCACTTACATATAATCTTGTTTTACCATGGAGATTAAAAATCTCAGAAGCACTCTGACATAGAGACACTAGTTAAACTGCACTATCTGCACCAAGATATTTGGTGTCAGTGAACTGACAAATAAATTGGACAACAACATGGAGACAATTACCGCACAACTTCTGAATTCCTTTTCTTTGTACTAACTTGTATTTGTTCAATTTAAATTTAGACTTAATGTTCACACTATTGGGACCAATTGGCCACTCAACCTCTTTTCTTGCAATCTGTTTCACATTCAGAGCTGAAGAAAACATCCAGAGATCACTCAGTTCATTTTCTAGGAAGTAAGTGAGGCTCCAAGTTCTTTGTCGGCGAAGGGAATTCTTGAAGGTCAGAAAGAGAATTGGTTCTGGGACTTCTGTCTCTTGACAACAGTGTACTTCCCATCGCTCTGACTTTATTTCTCCGCATGTTGACTTCAAGTTAAGAGAAGAAAATGTAAAAAATGACTAATCAAACATTTGTGGCAATTTTCAGCCCTACTCAACATAAAGATTCGTTTTTAAAGATTTTCTGCAACCGTTATTGCACACTACACTAAAAATAACTTCAAATCGACCTGTATACTATGTCGGTTCAGGTCTTCTGGGATGCAGATGCTGAGACATAAAGTACAAGGGACTGATTATGGGGACATATGTGGGAAGGGTGGAGGAGAGAAGGAGCAGAAGAAAGCAGGAGAGCCTCAGACCGTGCTGAAGGTCTGATACCAGCAACAGCAGGGAAGGAATGAAGATCATACACAGCTCTGGGAAAATCTTAGCCAGGCTGACGGGGAGCCCCAGAGCATGTGGTGGATCCCAAAGGTGCAGCAGCTTGATGCTGTCAGCTAACTGCACCACACCCTTTGGAGCAGGTTCTCTTAAAGATACTGCTAAAGGGCACACTCCTATGGCTGCCACATAATCAGGTTTGTTAACTAACACAAAACAAAATGATGACAACAAACACCAACTTCCACTTCAAACAGAATGTAAACCAGCAGAGAATGAGGTTTACATGTGTTTGTATATATGAGTTCCCTTTAGAATTGCTTCACTTATGCAGGCCAGGCTGAGTAAATTCAATTGAACTTATGGAATACTATTTGATCCATAAGTTCTATCAAGTAGAGAAAGCAACAAAATAGGCATCAATTAAAGCTTCCATTCCATCTTGGCTGCTAACTCATGGTCTACAGCAAATCACCTCACCTTTCTGGATCTGTCTCTTATCTGTACAATTCAGAGGACAGGCTAAATAATATCTAAGACCCCTCTAACATCCACATTTCATGCATTACATTTACCACAACATTTCCTCTATTATTCATTTTGAATCTACTAAGCAGCTAGGCCAGAGGAAATTCAATAAATGTGTATGTTCTTCTGCCAAACTGCTAGGATGCTAGGGGCACATATTAAACAACATTTGGAAATAACCATGTATATATGACACCTGGTTGCCAGGGGCAGACACTGTGTGGCAGCAGCAATGTTCCTTCTCTGCCTGACTTGGCACCGGCAGTGGGTTTGCAACTACCAGAACAGAGCCTTTGCCTTAGCAATATTCGCTGGGCTGCCTCCTGAACCTCATACCACCTGGCAAACTCAAATAGGTAAGACTGGGGCTGCAAGGGGCCACTTTTCTAAAACAACTTCAACTCATTGCTGCTAACCAAATCACACTCATTCTTATCTTCTACATAAAAACGAGGAAGGCCAGAAAATAATCAGGCATGTTCATCCTGTTTACGTTTCTTTACAGAGGCTGGTATAATTACATCATACAGACATTTAACTTACGCAAACTCAACTGCCCAGGGTGATGGAGGGAGAGAGAATAATTTCAGTAGTACCCAGAGCTCCACTTACTCCACAAGAAAGCCGGAGACTGGAGGCATACATCAGCTCTCCTCTCGATCTGTCTCATCTCCAACACGCCCTCACAGAGTGAGCATCTCTTCCCAGTGAATGGAACTCTAGGGGTTGAACTTACACAGGTTTCATTCACAAACCTTTAAATGAAAGCCAGCACTTTCATCTAGTGCTCAACTGAAGAAAACTACTGATCCAGAATAGAAAAAAAACTAGCAGTACTGAACTCCTAAGAATAATTTTGAACAAAAGAAATGTTTACCTTATATGCTGATTTTAAAACTAAATCCTTAAGATGCAACTCTACTATATTCTAAGAAAAATAGAATTTGGAGGCTAGGCATGGTGGCTCATGCCTCTAATCACAGTATTTTGGAAGGCTGAGTCGGGTAGATCACCTGAGATCAGGAGTTCAAGACCAGGCTGACCAATATGGTGAAACCTCATCTCTACTAAAAATACAAAAATTAGTTGAGTATGGTGGTGGCACCTGTAGTCCCAGCTACTCAGGAGGCTGAGGCAGGAGAGTTGCTTGAACCGGGGAGGCGGATGTTGCAGTGAGCCAAGACAGTGCCACTGAACTCCAGCCTGGGCAACAGAGCAAGACTCCCTCTCAAAAAAACAAAAAAGAGAGACAGAGAAAGAGAAAAGAAAAGAAAAGAAAAGAAAAGAAAAGAAAAGAAAAGAAAAGAAAAGAGAAAAGAAAAGAAAAGAAAAATAGAATTTGGAAAAGCACTTAAGGAATAAAAATTTCTTTCTAAAGAAATCGTCCACAATGGGTCACTGGTAATGAAAGTACAACAGAACACTCAGCCCTTTACAACATCCCAGTTTTCCCCAAACTGGGTAGTGAGGGGTTTCTTGAAAACCTTCAGCCTCTGTACAAAGCCTCTGGCTTATCTAACCAAGGAAAAGAAGTTAAGAGGTAAGATCATGGGAACAACAAATGATAACCTGAGGCCTAAACAGGTAAGAAGGGAAAGAAGCCTTAGAAGGCAGCAATGGAAAGAAGAGAATGCACTCAAAGCACGAGTCATTCTCATCCAAACAGAAAGCAACAGCACACACAACATAGGATGGAAATCAGCCACCTCAGTGCTGGGATCCAGGTGACTGAAGAGAGACATGCCATCATCTTCCCATTAAAGAAGCCACCCTGAGGCAAAGGCAAAGGCCACAGGAGGGAGGCAGGGGGTCCTCTTGTCTGACTCAGTCCTCAGGCCTGGCTGGTTTAGACTTAGCTTTGCTCACATCCCTATTTGTGAACAATACTCTGGTATGGGAAGACCAAAATGAGGCAGGATCTCCGCAATCTCAAATTCTAGAAACTCTTGGCATACCAGTTTTGCTGTCAAGGAACTCAGGAATAGACATGATCAGCATTGTCAACTTACAAATTTTAACATCCTTTGTCACCTTTAAAGACCTGTAACTACATAATCACACTAGAAAGCCTCACTGCACAGCAATGTGAAGCAAGTACAATCGTCTCTCAGTATCTGCAGGGGATTGGTTCCACAACTCCCCAAGACCCAAATCCACAAATGCTCAAGTCCCTGATATAAAATGGCATAGTATTTGCATATAAACTATGTACCTCCTCCCATACATGTTAAAGCATCTCCAGATTACTTATAATTCCTAATACAATGTAAATGCTATGTAATTATTACCCTGTATTGATTTTTATTTGTATTCTTTTTAGTTGTTACATTAAGGTTGTTTTTTCTGAATATTTTCAATCCTTGGTTGGTTGAATCTGCAGATGCAGAACCCGTGGACACAAAGGGCCAACTGTAGTACAGTTTCTACACGAACCTTTTTATTTTATTTTTTAATCTTACGGTTAAGGAAACAAGTTGCAGACAACAGATTAGCCTGAAATCCACAAGCTGGAAGAGCTGTCTCATGAACACATAATTTCTGACTCTTCCCAGGAGAGCTCACCAGGTAGATCCATCTCTAGGCTCGAACCCAACAACAAAAAGCAACCTCATAATTCTGATTTGGTCTTGTCTTCTGGGAAGTCAGATTATTATTAACTACCTGGCAAGGGTATCTGGCCTGCTTATGGCTATAGTTATTGTTTTAATTACATGTTGCCTTCTGACTTAAAAATCATCTTACTGTGAGTAGGATTTTCATTAATCCATCATTTGATCAGATGCTAGAAAGCTCTTCACAAGTGTTCGAACTGAGGAACTAAGTGATCAGATTCCAGATCAGAGAAAAGCGATTCCCACCCTTAAGCCTTTTAAACCACATGTGAGTGTATCACATGTAAAATCATCTTAATGACAAACATGAATGACATCTGATGCCATATTTCTCAGCTATCAAAAATACCTGGACAAAGGACAGGCATGGTGGCTCATGCCTATACTGCCAGCATTTTGGGAGGCTGAGGTGGGGGGATCATTTGAGGTCAGGAGTTCAAGACCATCCCGGGAAACATGAGACCTCATCTCTACAAAAGATTAAAAAAAAAAAAAAATCAGCCAGGCATGGTGGCATGTGCCTATAGTCCCAGTGACTCAGGAGGCTGAGGCGGGAGGATCACTTGAGCCCAGGAGGTCAAGGCTGCAGTGAGTTATGATCATGCCACTGTACTCCAAGCCTGGGCAACACAGCAAGACTTTGTGTCCAGAAAAAAAAACCCACAACTTTTTTTTCACTTTTTTTTTCAAACGAATCATACATATTTAAGGCAGAGGCAGGAATATACCTTCGAAACCAAGGCCCTTAGAAGTCAAAGACACTTTTAGGATCATAAAGCTAACTAGTCATGAGTTAAGAATAGAATACAGATTATTCTGACTCACTTTTTGAAGTTGGCATACTAAGCAATATCTCAATATTCTTAAAAACTTACCTGTAAATGACACATGAAAAAAATGCTCATCATCATTGGTCATCAGACAAATGCAAATCAAACCCACAATGAGATACCATCTCACATCAGTTAGAATGGCGATCATTAAAAAGTCAGGAAACAACAGGTGCTGGAGAGGATGTGGAGAAACAGGAGCACTTTATACTGTTGGTGGGAGTGTAAACTAATTCAACCATTGTGGAAGACAGCGTGGCGATTCCTCAAGGATCCAGAACTGGAAATACCATTTGACCCAGCGATCCCATTACTGGGGATATACCCAAAGGATTATAAATCATGCTGCTATAAAGACACATGCACACGTATGTTTATTGTGGCACTATTTACAATAGCAAAAACTTGGAACCAACCCAAATGTTCATCAATGATAGACTGGATTAAGAAATGTGGCACATATATACCACGGAATACTATGCAGCTGTAAGAAAGGATGAGTTCATGTCCTTTGCCGGGACATGGATGAAGGTGGAAACCATCATTCTCAGCAAACTATCTATCACAAGGATAGAAAACCAACCACCGCATGTTCTCACTCATAGGTGGGAACTGAACAATGAGAACACTTGGACACAGAGCAGGGAACATCACACAAGGGGGCCTGTCATGGGATGGGGGGCAGGGGGAGGGATAGCATTAGAAGAAATACCTAATGTAAATGATGAGTTAATGGGTGCAGCAAACCAACATGGCACATGTATACCTATGTAACAAACCTGCATGTTGTGCACATGTACCCTAGAACTTAAAGTATAATAATAATTTTAAAAAGCCATAAAAAGGAATGAGATCATGTCCTCTGCAGGGACACGGAGAGAGCTGGATGCCATTAACCTCAGCAAACTAATGCAGAAACAGAAACTGAAATACCCCATATTCTCACTTATAAGTGGGAGCTTAACAATGAGAACACATGGACACAATGGGGGAAACAACACACACTGGGGTCTGTTGCAGGGCTGTGGGGAGGGAGAGCATCAGGAAGACTGGCTAATAGATGCTGGGCTTAATACCTAGGTGATGGGATGATCTGTGTAACAAACCTGCACATCCTGCACATGTACCCCGGAAATTAAAAGTTGTGGGAAAAAAATGCCTAATTAAAGTAAAAAAAAAAAAAAAAAAAAACTTGCCTGTAAATAAGAATCCAGAAATAGAAATCCTTAATACATTATTCCAAACATAACATCACCAACCACCCCACTCCTGCCACCACATACACACAGACGTATTTAAAAGCATGCATTAACCATCCATTTGGATGGGCTGATCATCTGCAGAGCTTCTAAGATGCAATTCCTTTCCAGAGGCACTTACTAATCGAGATGAGTACTGTACTACAGAGTGGACCAAAGGATATTGCCACAAATCAAAATAGCTGCATGAAAATATATTCACTGAAAGTAACAGACATATATATTACGCATAAATAACCAAGACACACAACTCAATATGGTAAGAGAAATATTTCACTGAAAGGGCTGGCTTGATCCTTTAGACATTTACTGTACTATGCAAAGAGAGCGAATGTTAACTGCACTGGGCACAAAAATTATAACTATGTGAGGTAAAGCATTTGGTAATTAGCTGGATTTAAAACTTCCACAACATATGATATATACTTCAAAACATCACATTGTACATGATAAATACATACAATGTTATCTGTCAGTTTAAGAAAATTTTTAATTTAAAAAATTTACAATATTAGCCAGCTGTCAATTTTTTTTAATGTTAAATGTTTTGTGATCCTTGCCATTTGTCACTTTGCACAAAATATTCTAGGCTACAATAAGGAATTAGTGCTTTTTCTAACTGAACAAAAAAGCCTGTTTGCTTTGAAAACTGCATACCACCTGCTATTAATCTGAAACTGAAAACAAGCAGTGTAATGACAGCTAGCAAGTTAACACCCCCTCCACCTCTTTCCTGAAAGATGAGCACGAGTGCCATTTCATAATCTTTTCAAAATTCTTTTCTAAAAAGTTCTAAGAAACAAATTTATATTTTACTACTAATAATGACATATGAGATTACTAAAACCAAACACAGTGCCCCTGCAGTGTGACAAGCCTGGTTTAAGCGCTGAAGGAATTCCCTCCCCAACCCCCCGCCCCATCTTTTTCCTTTTTTCTTTTTGTCTGGTGTCAGATGAATACAGCAGTAATGATGACACGATCAAGGAAGAGCTGACAACCAGCTGGAATATTTGTAAAAAAAAGACTGCCTAGCAGGTCTTTGCAGCAAGCTATCTTTTGTCCTCCTGTAGCTTTCTGTCACCTGAGGTAGCCTGCATCCTCCGGAGATGAAATGCAACATAAAACTATTAATTGATCTACTGTCCAAATAGTTCCTGTAACACTTTGGAGAACTTCTGCAATTTGGTGGGTAGAATGGCCAGGCCACCAACTTACTCAGCTCTAAACACAAAGTCTGATCTAAGCAGAATACACAATTCATGATCACCCATAAATGACTCTGGGGCATTCTGAATGTGTCTCTTCCTGCTAGAGGAAATAAATCATACCCTATATACATGTTAACATGTTAAGTTAAATGCTAAAATAATTTACTCATCTGAAGAACAAAATAAACTTAATATATCTATTCATTTATTCAATAAGCACTCAGTGAAAACCTATTTTGTACAAGACCCTCAGACACTGAACTAGACAGGGCAGACTACAATAAATAACTTGTCTACTGCATCTCACTCAGTGACCATAAACCACAATCCTAAAGCTCCCATTTACACACAGAGCTATAAAACTACCAAGAATCCATTCCTGTCTACAGATGCCACGTTTTTCAAGAACTTATAAATTGGAGTAGAGGGCAGGGCACAGCTTGTAAACACAAGCAACCATAATAGAAGATAATATACGATAAGGACAGTATATGCTGCCAGGAAAATACAGGATTTCATCAACTGGACTAGAACTTGAAAGCCAGATGAGTAGGATTTAGATGGGCAGAGACAGGGTCAAAGGCCATCGCAAGATAGGGCACAAGAAACTGAGACACAGAGGAGGGAAGAAAGGAGGCCTCAGCAAGTCTATCAGTTGAAGAGGGAATTACAGTAAGAGGGCCAGAAAATAAGTGGGAACTAGTCTGTAGGAAGACTTAACTGGCTAAGAGGCCTGGACTTCATCCTGTAGGCCATGGGGGGGCCTCTAAAGGTTTTTGAGCACAATGAAAACAGTATTTTAGGAAGATTAATCTTGGTATGTAGGATGGATTAGAAAGAGGGGAGAATGCCAGTAGGGAAACCATTAAAGGGCCTGTTGAAAGGATCCAAGTGTGAGATAACAGGACCGGCACGTGCTGAATGACAGCTATGTTTCTACCAGCACTTTCTAAATATCTTCTAAAGGAAAGGTATAAATTCTAGTGAGAAGGCAGTGAACTGCAGAACTGAGAAAACAAACCATGGTCAAAAACCCAGGGAAATGTACAAGAATTAACATAATACATACCATGACTACGCCACAGAAAATCTCCAAATAGAATCACCACTGAAACTAGGCAATTTGAAGGTAGGCCACAGATATATTCAAGAGATCAGACATGCTATTCTAAAATAAAATTAATTAAGAAAGAAAAGATAATTAACGAAAGAGAAGGAAATTTGGGACATATGATCATGAGGCATGAGGAACTGTTTGTTGTAACCATCAGTCTCGGTCTGCAGTTCAGAATCTGGTGTTTAAGAGAATCATGCTGCCACAGTGCAGGAAAACATAACTGGGAGTTTTCCTGTGTCCAACTTGACAAAAGTACCAATTTCCTTCCATCAAAACTTCAAATTTGCTACAGTCTAACACCAAATTTTAAGTTCTTTACCCTAAATAAAAGGCCACTATATAAAGTCTCCAACCTTAGAAAAATCATGCTGGCTCTAAATTTTTAAATGTCCTAATTTTAACATTTGTTCGATATTTCACTGAGATGCTGTTTAGTATATCATCTTCAAAACATGAGTTAAAGTTACCCTGCACTTTCATCTTAAAGGTATCCTTTCACATCTGAGACCCTTGCTTTCTAAGGCATGGTCTAAAGGTTAAAACTCTAGACTCTCCTCTGATAAAGACACCATCCTTTCCAATAAGTGGCTAACATACCCGAAGAAGAAGGTCAGAAGCATAAGCCCTTGTAAGGCCAGGCAGATTCTTTTAGGTTCCTGTGGACACTTGAACAAAATGGAAGACAGATGCAAAGGAATAGATCCCTAAACTCAGGAGTCTGGGGAAAGCTGCTTCTAAATAACAAAGATTAATAATAACTAATAGTTGTGAACTTTAGAATGTTATAAAGTTATCTCATATTCATTATATCATTTAATTCTCAAAATAATGCTAGGTCTTAATTAAATTATCAAAGCTATGTCTAAGGATATGGTTTGGCTGTGTCCCCCTACAAGTCTCATCTTGAATAGTAGTTCCCATAATCTCCACATGTCGTGAGAGGGATCTGGTGAGAGGTAATTGAATCATGGGGGCAGTTATCCCCATGCTGTTCTCATGATAATGAGTTCTCATGAGATCCGATGGTTTTATAAGGGGCTTTTCCCCATTGCTTGGTACTTTTCCTTCCTGATGCACTGTGAAGAAGGACATGATTGCTTCCTCTTCCACCATGATTTTAAGTTTCCTGAGGTCTCCCAGCCCTCCAGAACTGTGAGTCAATTAAACCTCTTTCCTTTATAAATTGCCCAAGACCGGGTGCACTGGTTCACGCCTGTCCCTGCACTTTGGGAGGCTGAGGCAGGCAGATCACTTGACATCAGGAGCTCGAGACCAGTCTGGCCAACATGGTGAAACCCCGTCTCTTCTAAAAACACAAAAATTAGCCAGGTGTGATGGTGCACACCTGTCGTTCCAGCTACTTGGGAGGCTGAGGCAGGAGAACCACTTGAACCCAGGAAGTGGAGGTTGCAGTGAGCCAAGATCATGCCACTGCACTCCCGCCTAGGTGACAGAGCGAGCCTCCATCTCAAAAACAAAACAAAACAAATATCAGTAACAAAAAAACAAGTCTCAAGCAGTTCTTTATAGCAGCATGAGAACAGACTAATATACCTACAATACTGTATAGCAGAGGAATGGTAAAATAAACAAATCCTGCCAAATTATCACTCCCAACTTCACAGTGGAGCGTAATGAGGGTCAAAGAAGTGAAAGGGATTGGCACAGTTACACAGCCAATAAGTGGTCAAGATGATGTTGTATTTATTTTTTAATCAACTAGTCTCTCATTATTAACACAACTACCTTTATCTTCTTCTCTACAAAGCCATACCAGGCTCTATTGACAATTTTATTTCAGAAACTTCATGGCACTTGCAACCTACAGCACACAATTCATTCAGCAATGGTTACAGAAAAACTCCTATGCATGAGGCATTGTAGCTATTGCTTAGAGGCTGGAACAAGAATGAGAAAATAATCAGGTATGAGCTTTCCCATGAAAAACTGGTACCAAGCACATACACTTGACCCTTGAACAACATGGATTTGAACTGAGCAAGTGCACTTACAATGACTTATAATGCAGACTTTTTTCAACTCAAAGCAGATCCAAAATACAGTAGTCACGAGATACAAAACCTAAGTATAAACTTTCTATCCACAAGTTCTGTAGGGCCAACTGTGGGACTTAAATATGCACAGAATTGGGTATATAAGGGCGGCCCTGGAACCCATCTACTGTGTATACCTAGGGACAATTGTATTTGTAGCGGTAAAACTCACCATGGGCAGGGGGTATTTCTTTTTATTACTGTATGGTCAGAGTCCAGAATAGTGCCTGCAAGTCCATAAGAAGTGACCTCCACATGCTTGGTGCATGCATTGGAGAGCAGAAAGAGTTGCCATGGCTCCTATAGTTGCCTGTATTGTTCAGGCTCCTGACAGACACAAGTAGGTTTACCTAAATGCATACTCTTTATTCTTTAACTTTCTTATAGTAATAAACTATTGGGAATTCAAGCAGATTTCTGACAGAGAATGGTGAACAGAACAAAGTATATTTCTGCAGATTCCGTTTGTATATCTGTCTCTCCGTTTAATATTGAACATTTCTATGTGTCATTTTCTCCATCTCTCTTGTGCCAAGAGATAGCTCTAAGCAGGCAGCTTAACTATTTCCATTTCTCTTCATCCAAGCTGACCCCCTCTAACTTTCTCAAACTGAACACAGCAGCATACTACAGGTCAGCAAAGGGCTAGCAATTATATGCTTCTAAAACATGGCAGACAGAGGCAAGGATGTCACTGCTCCTGGCTCCCATGCTCATAGCAGACGTTGCTCAGCCAGCACTGTCTTTCCTGACCCCACTGAGTCTGAGTAAGGCTACATAACCTTTCCCAACACAGCTCATTACGTAAGCATTACCAATCAACGGGAGCTGGCTGACAGTTTGCCACAGTACTATCCTGGCTGTCAGACATGCTGTGGGTAAAACAGTAACACAAGGAGAAGAAAAACTAACAGAAAACCAAGAGGAGTAATTAAGGGCATAAAAGGAGCATAATTAAGGGCAGCAGATACAATAACAGATTAGGTTCAAAAAGAAGCATGGCCCATTCTCAGCCATGAAGAATAAGGGTTAAAAGGGCAAGAAGAGATGGGAGTTCCACAAACACAGTCCAGTAGACTCACAAGGCATGCCCAGTGTCTAAATAAACACATCAACACTAAAGCAAGGACAGACAGTAGTCCACTCTGTTGGAATTAACAACTAATAGGAACAATATGGGAAGGGGTCCTAGCCAAGGAAGTAGCCATGAGATGACTGGCCACCCCCATCTACAAAGAGCTAGAGGCAACCCCAGAACATCATTAACTACCTGTCAATGTTATCTTCAGGCACAGAGCAGCAAAGACCTTTCAGATCACACTGGAAGGACAAGGACTATTCATAGGTTATCTCACTATTCCCAGCAACCACCAGAATGCAAATGGGTCAAGGCAGACACAAGATGCTAACAATGGACCTATAAAAAGGCCCAAGGGATTAGAATTCTTTTTCTTCCTTCCATAAAAGTCCTGTGAGAAAGCAAAAGTTTGTTGTAGAAGTGCACAAGTGGTGATCTGGGAAAATACAAGTGGCGTGTACTGTTATATTTCAAACTTACCTTGGGTCATCCCAACTTCAGCCTGACTTGTATCTTCCAGACAAACCTTTGCTCCCTATCGGTTTAGCGTCTTTTGTAATAGCTTCACAGCAACTGCCTTATGGCTCTCCATAACCCTTCTTTTATAATCTGTCCCCATGTTTATTGCCCAAAGCAAGTCAAAAGTTTAAAACTTTGCTATCCAGTAGAACACCTTTAATATGAATGAGATCATTAAATATAAACCAAATCAGAGCTAAATAATTGAATACACATGCAATGTAGGTTAATAATGGAACATGAACATGTCCGCCTATGTCCTTTCTATGCCATCTTATCCCCTCAATTGCTACTAAGTTTTCCATCTTTAGGTTCCCTTATCTTTGCAAACACAACAAACGTGAATTACATCAGCCAAATGAGCCAAACCACAAAGCTGCCCTATTCATAATTCTTCACCCTCTGTAAGCAACGACTCACAACGTCCTATCCATTAATACGTAACGTATCACCTTCAGGACTTTGGTTATATAGGCCACCATTTAAGATCTACTGCTATTCACTTGATATTTTTCTTTAAATTAGCTCTATTTCAAAAGTTGAATAATTATAAGAGAAGTCTTTATATAACTACCATAATTAGAAAATCAGATTCAACTGTCTAAGTGGAAGATAATAGGGAAAATACAATGGAAACTATTTCTGGTTAGAAACTGTTGCCTGGCCCAAGGTTCTGATCTGAGACATCCTCCCTTCTCTGCGATAAGAAGATAGATAAACTGCTAGTGGTTAAAGGTAAAATGACGCCAGCAGTGAAGCATGGGAGTAAATTACACGTTAGCCCATAGCCAGAGCTCCTTCCCGGCTTGAAATGTTGGCTCTCCCACCTACTAGCCATGTGATATTGGGCAAGTTGCCCTAACCTCTCTGTGCGTCAGTTTCCTCATCTAGAAGATGAGATTTTTTTTTTTTTTTTTTTTTTTTTTTTTTTTGAGACAAAGTCTCACTCTGTTACCCAGGCTGGAGCGCAGCAGCATGATCTCGGCCCATTGCAGGGTCCACCTCCTGGGTTCAAGTGATTCTTCTGCCTCAGCCTCCCAGGTAGCTGGGACTACAGGCATGCGCCACCACAACGGCTAATTTTTATATTTTTAGTAGAGACAGAGTTTCACCAAGTTAGCCAGGCTGGTCTCAAACTCCCAGCCTCAAGTGATCCACCCTCCTCAGCCTTCCAAAGTAGCTGGGGTTACAGGCATGAGCCACTGCGCCCGGCCAAAGATGGGATTATTAATAGTACCTCCCTCATAAAGATGTTATGAGGTCAAATGGGTTAATATGTAAAGTGCTTAAATTTTCTATATGTTTGTTAAATAAAAACTGTAACTGCCGGCCGGGCGCGGTGGCTCAAGCCTGTAATCCCAGCACTTTGGGAGGCCAAGACGGGCGGATCACGAGGTCAGGAGATCGAGACCATCCTGGCTAACACGGTGAAACCCCGTCTCTACTAAAAGATACAAAAAACTAGCCAGGCAAGGTGGCGGGCGCCTGTAGTCCCAGCTACTCGGGAGGCTGAGGCAGGAGAATGGCGTAAACCCAGGAGGCGGAGCTTGCAGTGAGCTGAGATCCGGCCACTGCACTCCAGCCTGGGCGAGGGAGCCAGACTCCATCTCAAAAAAAAAAAAAACAACTGTAACTGCCACAATGACAATATTTGGTTCTGCTCAACAGCCCATATGCACTGTGCCAGCTAGAACATCACAACAAATGGCACTGTCTAGCACGCGATGAAAAATCCAGAACATCAATAAATCAAAACCCTAGCTGTATCAAGGACATATGCTGAAGGAGGCCAGAGAAAAAGAATGTTGAGATTCCAAAGTCAAGGGAATCCAACTTGCATTTCCCCTGCTTCAATTAAACCAAAAATTCGGCTATCCCCCAAGTTCAACAACCTCTGGAAACTGTGGTAGGTATTATCAACGATGAACCAAACTCCAAAAAAGGATCTCAAAGTCAAATGAGGAGACAAATAATTTTTTTAAATCACAATATAATATGATGATAAGGGAGGCATGGAACTTTAGAGAAGGGGGAAATTATGCCTCTGGAGTCAGAAAAGGCTTCCTGAAGGGAGGTAAATTTAGAGATGAATCCAGGAGTCTGGGTAGGAATTCATCTATCAGGCAAAATAACAGGCCCTCCAGGCAGAGGGAATAGAATGCACAAAGCCCTAAAGGTGGAAGCGCAGGCAGCACTCAGGCTCTGGCCACACACAAGAGTACCTGAACAGTCTTCTTTACATTGGCTGTGCCAAGAAAAATCTCACCAAATAGCCAAATCCTGCAACAGGGAGGTCTACAAATTCTGAAGCCATGATTTCTTACCACGTCATGTCCAGGAAGAACAAGTGTGGAGAATGAATGATATCAGAATCTGCACAGAGAGGCACCACAGTGGGCTGAGGCCAGGTTACTAGTAGCAGAGGGAAGGAAAGAAAGGCTTTTAAGATAGACTAAACAGACTGACAATAACATGACACTGATGTGACCCACTGGGAAGCAACTACACTGAGACAGCACACTGCTGGGCAGCAAATCCAGTCAATGGGTGCTTTATTTGAAGGGCCACTTATTAACAGAAAAAGGCGCTATAAATTTTTTTTTTTTGGCGGGGGAGGGGGATGGAGTCTTGCTCTATTGCCTAGGCTCCCAGACTGGAGTGCAATGGCACGATCTTGGCTCACTGCAACCTCTGCCTCTTGGGTTCAAGCAATTCTCCTGTCTCAGCCTCCCAAGTAGCTGGGATTACAGGTGCCCGCCACCACGCCCAGCTAGTGTGTGTGTGTGTGTGTGTGTGTGTGTGTGTATTTCTCATAGAGACAGGGTTCCACCATGTTGGCCAGGCTGGTCTCAAACTCCTGACCTCGTGATCTGCCCACCTTGGCCTCCCAAAGTGCTGGGATTACAGGTGTGAGACACCACGCCCAGCCTAAGGCTCTATAACTTCTGATTAGTTTAGCACACAGCATCCACCTTTGCCAAAGAAAAGGAGTTGTGCTTGTCAGTTTACTTCATCAGTGATCTCTACTGATGCCTCAAAGTTCCAGAAATGACATTACAAACTCAATTATCTAAGCCTAAGCATACAACTGTGTTCAGCCAAGGTGGCCCATAATTAGTACTATTATGTACATCATTAATAGGAAATATATTTTTTCCACAGAATGAGGAAAACAAGTATTGAACTTAAAAAGTATGATCTAGTTTATTTGTTGTGGTAGACAACTCCTAAAATTCAAAGAAATATAAAAACAGTTATCTTTTCCAGACAACAGTCTTCAAACGTTCTCAAGCATTAAACCTGAAAGCTGGAACAAGGGGTGCCACTCTGGCAGACCCAGTGTGCCTTACATGACAGGAGCAGCCGGGGTGGGGGGAGGGTGCCTGACAGCCTGACAGAGATGTGTGCGCGCATGTGGTTCAGTGGGAGGACAGGGACTCTGAAATGACAGATAATCAGATTAACGAAACACACCAACTTGGAAATGATGAGGAATAAAGTTTCACTGGGAAAGCGAAAATAGAGAATAATAATATAAATTCAACAAAGAGGCCAGGCGTGGTGGCTCATGCCTGTAATCCCAGCACTTTGGGAGGTTGAGGCAGGCAGATTACCTGAGGTCAGGAGTTTGAGACCAGCCTGGCCAGCATGGTGAAACCCTGCCTCTATCAAAAATACAAAAATTAGCCGGGTGTGGTGGTACATGCCTATAGTCCCAGCTACTTAGGAGGCTGAGGCAGGAGAGGTTGCAGTCGGCCAAGATCATGCCACTGCACCCCAGCCTGGGCAATAGAGCAGAACTCCATCTAAAAAAAAATAACAAAATAAATTCAACAAAGAAACACTCTGCAATCCTATCTACCTCAACAAGTTCTCAAGGGCATCCACTGGAAGGGAGCAGCAAAGATTTTGAGCTACGGTAAGGAGGAACAGATTTTGGGGAAACATGGGGTCAGGGACAGGACAACTGGGACAAACCTCAGAACAGACTGTGCCCAGTTAAGGGGGCAGAAACACAGGCTGGGAACCATAAGAAAGTTCTGGAAGTGACATGTGGAGGGCGGATGAGGACGATTTTTCTCACTCCTGCATGGTTCCCTCTGGTCTTTCCTTTTGAGCTGTTCCCCATACCCATCCCCTTCCTTATCTATCCTTCCACTTACCAGAAACCTTTTCCCACTCTCTTGTCTCTTTTTTTCTTTGCTCATTTCTTCTTCTACAATTTTATTTCCTCACTCTTTGTTCTCGCCCTTAGTGAGCTAAAACGTATGTGATGCATTAGAATTGTTTTGTTTTGAAGTTCAAAATAGTCAATTATTTCAAATTTCTGACTCCAAAAATCCCTAAGCACTAATCCTACCCCGACTATTTTACTTGTGCTCTGATTTCTTTTCTTCTCAAGATAATTCATAGTACTTAAGAGAGATTTCCTATCCCTGACTTAGCAGATACGTTCTTCATTCTTTTAATCTTTGCTCCTGTTGCCACCTAGCCAATCCTTGAACTTCTTCGTTAATTTTTAACTTTGTGAACTCAGGGATCAATGGGTACTAAGGACACGATATAGTTGGTGCTTTGTGGTGAGATTTTTTTTTTTTTTTTAATCAAACTTTCTGTTTTTTTTTTTTTCTTTGTAAAGCAAAATGAGCATTGTTGTTCTGGGATCACACACTGCAGAATCAACACATATGGGTGACAGTTCAGCAAAGGACTATGCCTCCCCACTGAAGGTAGATTTCCAAGTTTCTTGTGTCTAGTGACTGTCTGTTTTTCTAATTATTTCCCAATGATCTGGTTAAACAACCCTTCTCATCTCTGAATTCCATTTTGATTTTTTAAATCCACACTACTAATTTTAAATCCATTCTGTGTAGTTCCACTCTTCGTCCTAATTCGTTTACTGTTGTCTGGTTCTACCATGAAAGTGCTCTTTCAGAGAATTAGAAATATAACTAAATCACTCAGTAGGAAATATTACAAACTGATATAAGTGAAATCTTCTTGAGAAGCTCTTTTTACCTAAATACTTTGTTTCACATCACCATCCTGTTTTTGCTCTAGAATGTAAAGAACATGGTAGAAAATTACAGTAGTTACCCCTTTATCTGAGGGTCAACCATAGTCTGAAAATAAGTGAGTACTGTACAATAAGATATTGAGGGAGAGAGATGACATTCACATAACTTTTATTACAGTATATTGTTATAATTGTTCTAATTTATTATTAGTTATTGCTATTAATCTCTTACTATGTCTTTTTTTAAAAGACAAGGTCTCACTCTATCACTCAGGTTGGAGTGCAGTGGTGCAATCATGGCTTACTGTAGCCTCAACCACCTGGGCTTCAAGTGATCCTCCCACCTCAGCCTTCTGAGTAGCTGGGACCACCAGTGTGCACTACCATGCCCAGCTAATTTTATTTTTGGTAGAGATGGGGTCTCTCTATATTGCCCAGGCTGGTCTCATATGCCTGGGACTCAAGCAGTCCTCCCACCTCAGCCTCCCAAAGTACTGGGATTATAGGTGTGAACCACCATGCCTGGCTACTCTCCCTAATTTATAAATTAAAATTTATCATAGTATGTATGTATGGAGAAAAAATTACATATATAGGGTTTGGTACCATCTGCATTTCCGGCATCCACAGGAGGGTCTTGGAAGGAATCCTCAGTGGGTAAGGGAAGATTACTGTATTTATAATAAAGTCTGAGTGCATGCAAATGTTACAGACTGAATCCAAGCTTATGACTGCATTGTTGTTTTTAAAAATTACAACCATTGGATACAATGGTAGAACTTTGGACCTTGCTGGCTAGTTTATTATTCTGAATCTGGACAGAATCTGAAACTGTTCTGTACAACCCTACGGAAAAGATTAACCAACAGACTTTCCAGCTAAGGGGGAACTAGTTCCCATCTTTAAACTAAATCCCTTCTGCTGAAATTGAATTCTTAAAAAAAAAAAAAATTAATCCCACACTCAGACATAACTAGAAAAGAGCCAGTCATAATCCTCTATATCATACTGCTACACATAGTAGGAAAAAGTAATCCCTCAACCTTCTCCTCTTTTAACTAAATATCTGTATTATACAGCCAAACATTTCTTTATTCAACTTTTCAACTGCAATATGGATCTTTCCTATATATTTAAACTCTAAACTCTTGTGGTTCATTTAAATTTTTGAACCTTAGTTTCTTCATCTAAAAAAATTGAGCTAAAAATACCTGCCCTATTACTCATCTTTTGAGCATCAAATTATATACCTAAAAGCATTTTTAAGAGGTAAAAAACAATATACCCATTCCAAGCAGGTATGTGAGCAAACAAAAGAGAAAAGATCAGAATGCAGAAAAGAAAAGACATAGGGACAACATGGTGAAGATTTTAGTCATTTTGTCTATATTCTCTGCACTAAACTAGAGCTAATTCATTCTGTGACAACCCCCAGGTTTGATTCCAATAAAGACTGGCTTAGCAATTCATACTGAGTTAAGATCTCACCTACCACTGTATTCAAAAAAAATCTATAGCATTGAAAAGTCTTGAGTTGGCTGCTGGCAGGGGGATTATATAATTAGGGAGAGAAGGAAACTGAATCTCAGATGTAGCATTTACTTGCTTTAGGACCTTGGGAAGACTTCATGGGCTACCCAAGCTTTAGATTCCCCATCAGTAAAATGAAGCTAACCATTGGACCCTCCTCAATGGGCCGCTCGGAGAATTAAATAAGAGAGTTTGGGTAAAGCTCTGGCACAGTGCATGACATATTTGTGAAACACTCAGATACAATCAAGACTAGTAAGTGAAAAACAATTAAAAAGATACGTATGTACTTCACAATAAAGTTGTAATAAAATATCTAAGTAACAAAGTATTTCCCAATTGTCTCATATGAGGATCAGCCCTTTTCCACCAGTATGGTTCTGCTGAGTTCTCCGGAATCCTTCATTAACAGATTATCTACATTTTCAACTGTTTTCTTTAAAGGTCAGTAAGAACTAAAAGACTTAAAAGACTCAATCTGAGTGCAGAACCCTTCCAGATTTCCCCTTAATCCTCCACCCCCCTTGCCTATACCTAATTCAAGGGCAAGTTTTTAAGTAAATCACCTTTACAAGTCTTCCCAAAGCACTCCGCTTATTTTTCATAGAAACAGCTACAGCTGACTTGACATTTAATAAAATTATGTAATAGAAACCACTGGCAAATAGGTGAATAAGCAAGCACAACTCACTCTTGGTAAGGAGCTGACTTAACAGATAAGAAACACACAGGAGTGTCAGAAAGTCTACCAGTGATGAGCATCAATGTGCCATGGACATTGCAAAGCAAGTCTTATGAGGGAATGGGAAGCTGTTTTCTCCACAAGGTGGATTCTGTGAAGGTCAGATAAGAGTCTGTACTGTATCTGAATCATCATCATCATTCATTTTACTCTAATCCTATATAGTTGGGTTTATTCTTAGAAGACCCCACGTAAATTGTCTGCCTTTCCTTGACCAAATAGTAACCTACGACAAGTTGATCTAACTGCCTTACCAAAATACTATAAAATATACTTTCAACTTGGCTAAATCCAGTCAAATGTTTTCAACATCTGTAGTAATTCTAGCTTGCAAGAGATAGAGACAGGAAAAGATCTAAGAATATGAAACACAAGGCATACTGCTGTTGGGCTCAGTTTAGTCACACGCCTCTATAAACAACAAATGTGAGTCTTTTGTGCACAGTAAGTTTTGAGTGGCCCATGCATACACTACTGGATGAGCAAAGATGTCTTGTCTTGCTTCAGCTTTGATGACTGTGTTCCTTGGACCCAAACCATTAACTCCAAATGACTAGCCCTCTAAAATCACTTCTAAAAGACCATATAACTACAAGCTGGTGTGTGTTGGAAAGCTGTGAGGAGTCTGACAAAAAAATCTGATGCTAATAATAAAGTGCTTCAGATTCCCATGGATTTACAAGTTACACAATTCAAGGTTTTCCCTGGGGGAAAATGCTCTCACTTCTTGGGTTTCTGGGATGTTTTCTTAAGTGAGAGAAAAAGGGGTAGAGCCACAGCCAGCACACTGGGAACGCACATTGTCATCATGTCCTTCTCTATCCCTTTATCATAACATGAGTAGTCCATGGAGCAGGGCTGTACAAATACACACACAAGGAATAAGAATTGTCACTCTAATGATGGCATCAACAAACTATGGCCCAAATGTTGTCTTTTGGAAATAAAGTTTTATTGGAATACAGCCCATCCATTCGTTATTCATTGTCTGTCGCTGCTTCCACGCTACAATGACAGAGATAAGCATTGCAAGAGAACCCATGGCAGGCAAAGCCTAAAATATTTACTACCTGGTCCTTCACAGAAAAAGTTAGCTGGCCCCTGCTCTAATAGAGAATATGGTGCTTAAACAAACAAACGAAAACTAGAAAACCTAGCCCTCCTAACACTTTGGGGAAGAAAATAAATAGCAAAACAAAGGAGATGCTTATCTGACATGCAAGTCCTCCCAAAAATCATAGAAAAAGATGATTTAAATACACTATTCATTCACTGAATGACCAAACACACACAATGCAAATATTGCCTCAACTTCTTTTATTTATTGTTGTTTATTTGCTTACTCTGTCGTCATGAAAAAGCAAAAATAGTCATGAAGGTTCCAGATGCTGACAGAATGCTTTTTTGTGTTTTAGAAGCAAGTAAACAAATGGCCCATCCAATACAAGTTCAGGTGCTTGGTACTTCACTTAGAATCACAGGCTTGCTATGCCTCAAAATAAGAATGTAATCATTGTTCACTTAATTGTTGTATTGTTTATATGTATCTGTATTTTTTAAGTAGTCTCAGATCAAAGAAAAAACTATCTACAGACTGCCTTAAAAAAAACATCTGGCCTTATAATTTGTAATGAAAACAGCAAACCTTACCTCCTGAGACAGCTCAGCTTCTTTGTTGATAATTGTAAACATCACTTATTTTCTGTCCACTTACCTACAGTACTGGCTGGGGAAGTAGTACATTAACGGGCATTGCTTTCAGTAAAATGGCAATTGATAGAAGTTATTTTCCAGCTATCATGCCCCATTTCCTCAAGATAAATCACCACCAGGAAGAAGCAAAACCCATGGAATATCATTAAGTATAGAACAAGAGAAGGAAAATACTGATATATGTAAACTGAACAATACTTTAGCTCTTTTATTATATTTGAGTAAATTATGACTACAATTTAAAAAAGATTTGAGGGTCTATATATACATTCAGCAAAAAGTTAAACTACACTCATAATGATACTATAATTTTATAAATTTCTCTCTACCAAAGAATTCAAACCAATTATATATTCTTGAAATATACTTACACCACTACTTTCCTCCAGGCTCTGAAATTTCATTTAGGAAATGTAATAAAAGCAAGAAAATTCTGGGACAAGTTTCAGTATTCACCCCTTGAAACAGTTCTTTCTCAAAGTAATAAGATTAATAATCTGCAAGTCTCTGCATATTAGGCTCATCCTAAAAGTAAACAGCAAATAAACCCAATATTTGTTTGAAGGAAGTATCAAAAATCCCAATTTATAGGTAAATATACTGAAATAAAGAAGAGCTTGAGACCTTTATTAAATACAAAACAGAAATATATGACACACACAACAACAACAACAACAATAAAACACAAAACAGGATCAAGTCATCTTCTGAGGACTAAATTCTAAGGCAAGTGTTTGGAATTCTGAATGTATTTTTCCATTAGAAAATGGTCCTAAGGCAGCCTACAAAGCCTGAAGGGCACTTCTTATCACCAAGTCTCAGAGGATGATGACACTGGGCTGGTGAGAAGTCTAATTTCCCTACAGAACTCACAATTTCCATAAACAAAGAATTTATACTTTCAGAGGACTTGAGAAATCCTTTATTTTACGCCACATCTCTATTCAGAGGAGGAAAGAAAGACTTAACAAGAGCAAATGACTACCCAAAGATCCACAGCTAGAAACAGTATACAAGAAGCGCAGAGAAGAGCTGCCTCACTTCTACAGCTTGTCCTTGATGTGATGGATAGCTGAGCTAGACTTGACCAGTTTTCTTAAGCTCACAAAGAGAAATGGACCGAGTAAAGGAAAAAAACTGTTCCCAGCTTGGTAGGCAGGAGGTAGGACGTGGAAAAGGAGGTAATGGCTTCAGGTAAACATGGGCGTGCCTGGGAAGCTGCCTGAAGCCTACGGGTAGACATGAAGACAAAGGGTGGGTACAGCACAAGCACTGGACCCTTAAGAAGGAAGAAGAGGATTGACCAAACCTCTCCTGCCTCAAAAATCTGTTCATAGGCATTAAATGTGACTTGTCCCAAGCAAAATTACTAATCACCACTAATCTCTGTGCTCATTAATCATCAGTACTCAGTTCACCATCTCCAAATCCCAAACACGAAATAGAACACCAGAGTTTTAAAAACTGCCAACATCCCACTGCAATGCAACTCACTCATGTGAGTCCAAGCCAGGTCCATATCCCATATTCTGCCTACTCATTAAAAGAGGCCTCAATATTGTATCCGTTTCTCTTCCTCTCTATACTTTTTTTTTTTAAGCAAACTTACTAGCAGGTACTGTTGATATACTTAAACTTTGATCAAAATGTCCATTGTGACTCTGAAATGCGTAAGTCATACTTCCCACTTGGGCAAGAAGCTATTCTGATTATTTGACTTCATAATCCAAGTGGGTTAACCAATTTTTGTAGAGTTTTATTCACTCTCAGGGTTTGGCCACAGTTAAGACTCCCAACTTTGTCTTAGATTTACTTACAAATAGCTACCCTGTATTTCAAGTATGGGGCAACCAACCAGCAAAGCAACTACTTCTTACTTTTCTAAATCACAACCCTTGGCCAATAATGAGGAAACACCATTCCAAATGACGTTGATTCATCAAACCTATCCATCCAAGATTGTGCAGAGCATTAAAACTTACATGTAAAATCATCATGTGAAAAACTACTCATTCCCCAACATGCAGGATCTGAAAAATGGTCCAGAAGGAACACCAGAATGAAAGAGTCACTTAGAATAGGAATTCAAGACAACCAGAATATTGTCTTGCTCTAATAGGCACAAAGCATATACCTTTCAAATATATATCACAAAAGATATTATCACAACAATGTCATAATAAACTTGACTGAAATTCCAACCAAAATTGATCAAAATTCAAATACACCAATAGACCCTTCTAATAATTTTTACATTTAGATTCAAAAACCAATATTTACATGAATAGTCCTTTTTCAAAAGTTGGGTTGATATTTCAGTTGGTTTTAAATGTCTTTATGTTTCAGCACAGTTGGATAAAGTATGGCTGTCTATTTATAGACAGACAGATTTGTGTGACTGGACACTTCAAACTCGCCTTTTCCATATGGATAAGAGATAAGATTAGACATAGATAAAAGTAAATATGCCAAATATTCAGAGGGAAGAAAATAAAAATAATTCCATTTATACAATGACCAGACTTTGGGGACTTACAACCAACTGGAATATAGTAGTTATGTTGAATAAGGTTGTTTTTTTTTTTTAAATTCATAGCAAGAGGGCTATCAGTTTATACATCTGAGCGTTTATATGAGGGTTCTAATGTACCTTCAGATCCTCAGCCATAAAATTACTCATAAAATAGGACAACAAATCAGAACCCAAGTTCTAAATCCAAATAAACATATTTTTTCAAATATGCCTTGTCAATGGGAAATAGACTTGAAGATAGACCACACCACCAATCTGATTTCCCAGCAGCCAGAAATATTTTTGGCCTTTAGTCCCTAAAAACCTTGTGCCTATGTAAACACTCTGCTATCCTAACATTAAAAAGAAACAGATATATGGAAGTTCAACTTGATTTAGAGAAGGAATGAGAAAGATAAAGCACAAAAATTAACACACAGGTGAATTGTTTAAATAATTTATTAGCTCTATGCAATAAGTGAATGGAGTCTTAGATTTTTAGAGAATATTACATTCCTTTGTAGACAACAGTAATAAACTATGCAATTCATCAGAACCATAAGAATAACATTCGGCTTATAAATCTTGGAGTAGACATTCAATTCAACTAGAAGAAAAATGGGACTTTGACCACAGCTGGAGAAATAAGGAATGGGAGGCAAAAGAAATTTTGGCATTTCCATGAGAGTAAGATCAGTCAGAAGGATAAGATTAGGTGACAATGATGAGACTAGGAATGAGAGAGGCCTGCATAGTGAAATATGAAATGCATCTTATGGAAATTTTGAAGACTAATAATGATCAAACAGTAGTGGTACAGTTTTGGCCTGACATCTCACACTAGTCTCACAATAATAGTATGACATACATACATACATAAATCACAGACTGAAGAACAAAGCAGGGTATAAAAGAAAGGTCAATTATTTTTAATTTATTAACATGTCAGTGTCTCACCATTAAAGTCCAATTCATTATTCTTGGTTTTAAGTATAGGTAAAAATTAATCTCTCCTCATCTTGCCCTACCACAACTTGAAATTGAGACTACAAACCACCAAGAGTTCATTTAAAAGGGTCTCACTGGTTCTGGTCATAGTAAAGAATTAAAATATTGTTTTTTAAACCTCTTTTTCTGTAAAGCCTAGCAACTACAGAACATCCATTCGAAATGTTTATGATGCCAGAGTTCAAACTGCGGGGCAGGTATTCTCAGACGGGGATCTTTAAAGGACTCCCCACTTAGCTGAAATAGAGACAAGTAATATTTCAACACAAATACATTCCTTTAAGATGTGTATCTTTGGGACATGCATCAAAATGTATGAACACCAAATGTCCAGCTCTTTCTCTGTCTTAAAACACACACACACACACATACAGCATTTGGCGTGCAGTAACACCCAGCATCTGAGTGCCACATGCCTGGAGAGAGATCTAAGGCCGCAACAAATTCAACCAGATCCCATTTCTTTAAGGTCCAGAACTGAAAAGAACTGCTGAACACTGGGGGTGAACCTGTATCCCTTTGATCTCCATTGGAACAAAAAAGCAAAATGACATGCTCAAATGAAAAATCATTTATAATGGATGAAAGAAGGGCTATTCTTTCTTTGAATTCTATCTGTTTGGAGGAAATAGGTGGGAGAGCTTTGAGGAAAAAATAAATTCTCAAAACACAAAACAATCCTTATAAGATAATACCAATAATGGAGTAGGGGTGGGAGAAATGGTAGGAAAAGGATGCTGTCCCCATTAGAAAAGGGAGAGGTTCTTATTAAAAAAAAAAAAAAAAAAAAGGAGGAGACAGTTTCTCATTTAAGTAACACTAATTTTAAAAGAACCTGATTATAGTGCAAAGCTGCAAGTACAAGCCACTGATACATCATGCATTAACCCGGTACTACTGTGACTCCGGAATTTATTTCAAAATGACAGAAGTTTCACTACCACTTTCCAGCAACGTTTACTACTTTTTAAGATGTAAATGTTGGGAGTAAAAATTTGTCTAGGTGCCAATTTCAATGTTAAAATTGCACTTAATTAAATGCCTTATTTACACGGGACATGGTTCCCCACCCCATCCCAAGTTACACCTTCAGGACAGTAATGTAAGGTTTTTATTTAGTTTGTCTTACTTACATTTAGTAATTTAATATTTGTGCAGACTCAGATCTGTACGATGTTCAGCAAGCGTTCATCACACACGTATATACCCCAGCTATAATACAAGTGTATATCCCAGCTAGAAAAACAGAGGAATACCACATCGTACTTGTCCTCTAAGAGCCTGCTGTCCACTGGAGAAGTGGAGCACAAACACAGAGCACCAACAAACTTCATAACGAAAACGTTTCCAAAAGATGAGCCTCACAAACGAGTTGGGGATGGGGGAAAATGCAAATGTATATTCACAAGGAAAGGTATTAAAGCATGGAGGGATGGTAGCCTAAAAGACCACAGTAGGTTCAGCACCTACCAATGGTTCAGGGAGGTGAAGTCCAAGCTACACCTAGAAAAATGGTCAGAGATGAAGCAGCAAAAGCAAGCAAGGCAGACTATGAGGATGAGCCATCTACCACTCTGAAGTGCCAGATTTAGCTGAAGATCATGGCAAGCTACCACGGGGTTTCCTGCATAGGAATCAGATACGCCATCCCAGAGGCAATGTGGAACACAGAGGCAAGTAGAGTAGTTGGGATATGCTTGAAGCAGTATAGGCCAAATGAAGGCCAGAACAATGTCCGAGACAGCAAGTTTGGAATCCCAACTTATAAGTTACTGGTATCAGTAGAGTTTGGAAAGGGGTAGAGGGGTAGCAAGGAGGATAGCTAGATTTCAGACAGAGATGGCAGTCTCAATCACTGAGAAAGAGAACACCAGTTTCTGAAGAAGCTGACAGTGGGAAGGAAGACTAGTTCAGAGTTACGTGTTGAAAAGTACAGCATAAGAATATAGATCCTGGAGCTGCTGGTTTATATCTGATGGCTGAGATCTGATGGCCTGCTGGGTGTGGACGAGACTGCACATGGAGAGTTTAGACACTGAAAAGGAAGTATGCTATCCGTAAAAGGAATTTGTGAGGCGCAAATGAGATAATGTACATAACTGCATACTGTAAGCCGCGCTTTTGATATACAGTCTTCCCCTGGTATCTGCAGAGGATTGGTTCCAGGACCCCCTTTAGATACCAAAGTCCACAGATGGTCAAGTCCCTCATACGAAACGGCATCATATTCGTAAACAACCTATGCACATATTCCCATATACTTTAAATCATTTCTAGAGTACTTATACCTAATACAATGTAAATGCTATGTAAATAACTGTTAACACTGTATTGTTTTTAATGTGTATTTTTTGTTGTTACATTGTTAAGTTTTTCCCCCAAATATTTTAAATCCATGTATGGGTGAATTTAAAAATACAAAACCCATGGATACAGAGGGGTAACTGTATAGGTATTTTCGTTTTAACAAAACATCAGAATCCATCCTGTTTATCAAGAATCTCTACTGAGATGCCTTTTTATGAGCAGCTCTCTATTACGGAATACAGCTATGATTAGAATTCAAAGTCCAAGGGAACTTTAGGAAGCATAGGCTATTGCAATTTCTTCATAAAGATTACATAGAAACCCATGCCCCCAGATTACAACCACGAACAGTTAAGAGCCCACTGTAACAAGTCCATAAAATACATACTAGCTCACTGCCCAAAATGCAGTATAGAAAGTGGTTTCACTGAAAACTATAAATTTTCTACAAACTACTCCTGCTTCTGGTTCCTTCCTTAGCTGTGCTTGTTAAGCACAAAGAAGCTAAATGAGAAAGTACCTTTTCTTTGAATATACACACCAAGTCTCTGGAACCTCTGCATGCATTCCTAATTTCTCAACAGCCATCAACCAGATCTGCTCCTCATCCAGAAAAGTAGACATCAAACAATCTAGCATATCTGTAAATGCAGGGACAGCAGGTAACTTGATAAAGTATGTAACAAACCTCAGACTCACCAAGTTTTCAACACTGTACCTCGCCCAGGCCTTTTATAATACTGTGCAACAGCTGCTGTTAAGTTAGATGGAAGCAACTGGTTAAAAACAGCTTGAATTTCTAAAGCATGTGTTATTTTTCAAAAAATGAAAGACACTGTTAAAATAGCTCTATTCCTTACATATCTATTAAACTGTTTAAAATTGACAATCTTTAATTTAAGCCTATTCTTGGAACTAGATGTCCATTTCCACTGTCAGAAAGTCAGAACAGATTTCACAAGCACTGGAGGTACACAATCTTAGGACTCGTAAGTAGGTTTCAGCAAGAAAAAACTAACCTTACAGAAAACAAACCTGTCAGACATCTTTAAGACTTCCTTTTAATTTTTTAATTTTACCTGCAAAGTATCTCAACCTACTCCTAAAGACATCTTTACCCTGAAGGATCTCCTAACATATTCATTTATTCATACAAAAAAAACCTGATTTATATAGTTGTGAAATAGACCCCATAAGGCAACCCCAGCCTCATTCTCTCATCATGACACAGAACCGGGCCAGGTTCCAGAAGAGAGTCCACTAAGCCCCAGCTAAAGAGTAGGCTGGGGACTCTAGTTGGAGGCTGGAGTCCACGTCTGATTCAGAGGGAATCCTATCTTCCTGGGCAGAATGAGGAAGAGGACAGGCCAGCCAAGACCTGTAACATGAAGAGAGTGACATCATGGATAAAGGATAAAAAGTGAAAAAATTCTATGAGGCCTGGGTGAATGCTGAGTTAGGAAAGATGTGCCAGGAATGGGCCAATTAAGTCAGGGAAGCAATATCAATATCTGATTAGCAATGAAGATGCACTTCTCAGGTCACCGGAATAGAATTGCATCACAAGTGTCTTATCTGACTGTGTACACCTTGGGCTGTCTTAGCCTCCTACTCTAAAGAATAAACGGGGCCAGGCGTGGTGGCTCACGCCTGTAATCCCAGCACTTCAGGAGGCCAAGGTGGGTGGATCACCTGAGGTCAGGAGTTCGAGACCAGCCTGGTTAACATAGTGAAACCCCGTCTCTACTAAATATACAAAAATTAGCCAGGCATGGTGGTGCATGCCTGTAATCCCAGCTACTGGAGAGGCTGAAGCAGGAGAATCACTTGAACCTGGGAGACAGAGGTTGCAGTGAGCCAAGATCACGCCACTGCACTCCGGGCAGAGCAACAGAGCAAGACTCTGTCAAAAAAAAAAAAAAAAAAAAAAAGAATAAATGGACTCAGCATTAACAGAAGAACACAAAATATCAATAATTCCATTAATTGAGAAAATGGAGGCCATTCAGGAGGAATCCTCCCTCCCTTTTAAATTTGCTCAGGTCATCCTTGCTTTTCTCCGTCTCTTACCCTGAAGCAGGGTTATTCTTCGCTTTCCAAGGACTATTTCTACCCTTGAACCTATTCCCTCCCCAAATCCTGAGATTTTGCTACATCAACTTATTATCACCTCTTTCTTACATTTTTGATCCTTCTCTTGCCATTGGCTTCTTTCCCTCAACTCTCAAACATAATACCTTTAAAGAAAACCACCCAAAATAACTGCTACTTCTTCAAGGTACATAATCTTTATCACCTTTCTTTCAAAGCTTAAAATCTTCACAGAATAGTAACTACCCTGGCTATTCCCTTTTTTCCTCTTTTTTAACCACCTGAAATCTGGGTCCTGATTTCAACACTATTTTTTATTATGTACATATTACAAAGGGATAGCAACTAATGGTTCAACAGGTTTCTCACTGAGGCTCATTTCACTGGCCGTCTCTGGAAACTTCGCCTCTGAGAGACCCCTTACTTCTTGACTCACTCACTCTCTCTTTTGTTGGCTGTTTGAACACTCATGGTTCATCCTCCCTCTGCCTTGCAGATGGCTCCTGCATAGTCTCCGATGCAACTCTTTCTCAACCTGCTGCTTTACAGGTTGGTATTCTCCAAAATTCCACCTTTGTCTTCTTTCTTCTCTCCACACACTATTTCTTGGCAATCTCACCCATTCCCAGAGCTTCATCACTTTGAGAAGGATTCCCATAACTCTCTCTATTCCTGGCTGCTCTCCCCAGTTCCAAACATATGTTTCCAACTTATTTAATGAACACAGCTACAAGGATATCTTGAAGGGACCTCAAACACAGCAATATGAAACATAACTTGTCCTTAACCCAATCTAAAGCTGTCAATATCTTGCTAGTCACTGAGCTCCACACTGCAGTCATCTTTTACTTCTTGGCATACTCCATGACTAGGGCTATGGTGGGCCCAGAGAGACAGGAAGAGAAGAATTCATGAGTGGGCACAGGAAGCTTTCCCTTATGGTAAAGGGGTAGATGCTTGAGAGCTGATAGGCCTCTTTCCTCAGCTTAACATATGAAAGTCAGAGAACCTATGGTTCTGATTGCCATGAATATGGCATGTTGTTTCCTGCATGATGGCTGTAATGACAACAGAATTTTGGATTTACTCTGTGAGAAACTAAGGCAAGAGAAAGCCTCATCCAGTCACTTGGGTCCTAAACTCATTACATACCCTTGCAATTGCTTGTTTGTTGGTTCAATAATAAACCTAAATGACAGAAATCTTAAACAGAAATATGATTCTTATCAGTCTTCAAGCTGGAGTAAGCTTTATAGTGTTGCCTAACTTACTTCCTCCTTCTTAACCTCCCACTTTTTTTTTTTTTTTTTTTTTTTTTTTTGAGACGGTGTCTCGCTCTGTTGCCCAGGCTGGAGTGCAGTGGCGCGATCTCTGCTCATGCAACCTCCACCTCCCTGGTTCAAGCAATTCCCCTGCCTCAGCCTCCTGAGTAGCTGGGATTACAGGGTCACGCCACCAAGTCTGGCTAATTTTTTTTTTGCGTTTTTAGTAGAGAGTGGCTTTCACCATGTTGGCCAGACTGGTCTCGAACTCCTGACCTCAGGCAATCCGCCCACCTCAGCCTCCCAAAGTGCTGGGATTACAGGCATGAGCCACTGCCTCCGGCCCCCACTCTAAATTTTATTCCAACCTCAGCAATGTCTCTCACATATAATCCATCATTTGAATTCCCATGAACAATCCCCGAATGCAGAGTGTTTCCACTTGTTTGGAAGGCTGTACCACATTTCTAACATATTTCACCCTTTCTTCTCCCCTACCCTTTTGCCCAGCAACACTTCCACCAGAGGCAGTTTAGCTGTTCTCTACCCTCCACTCCTATCCTGTTATCAGCCCTTCCTCACCCCAGCACCCTACGTTCTAGCAACATTAAGTTACTCAGCATCCTAAAGTTGAACCCATGTTCTCCCATCGCTATACCTTTTCGATCCAGCTGTTCTCTCAGGCTGAATGCCAGACACATTTCAAATCCCTATGCCCCTTGCAGCTCCGACACTCACTCTTCTAAGACACTGTACCAGGTTTTTTCCTCATTCACCCCATGGCCCAGTCCCATGTCCAGGGCTTGAATTACTCAGCCCTTTAGCACTTTGTGTTTCTATCTCTATGCAGGTATCAGTCTTCTAACTAGAATTTAAGACCCAAGAGAGTTAAAGTTTTGAGGTTGCTTTGTAACCCCAGAAGCACTAATACAGCAGTCACCACACAGAGGGCAGCATACCATTGTGGGAAAACTCCAGAAGTCGAGAAACAAGAGTGACAAGCAGGGATCGAGTGACAAGCAGGGATCGAGTGACAAGCAGGGATCGAGTCACGATCTCCTCACGTATGTTGCGGCAGTGATTTCCATCTAGTTACTTAACGTTTTGATTCGCATTCCCCTCATCAATAAATGTTAAATAATAATTATTAACTTTGGATTTTTCTAAGGACCACATGAGATAACATATATAAAAGTTATTTGGAAAACCACTACAATGCAAACAAATATAAGACAGTATTATTATCAAGATATTTTGCATAATGTTTGTTGAAGACTGACCCAAACTTATCTTTCTACAGAAGAAAAATTGCTATAAATGATTAAGTACTTTTCTACAGGAACTAGAAGCAACAAAAACATGAAAGTGGTTTGCTCACTGGTAATAGCTGATCTCATTAAGGTCACCGTATTGTTTTCTTATACTAGAACATAAGGTGCTAATCAAAGTATTAAAACTAGACTTTAAAATGCAGTATTTTTTAGCCTTCCGTATAACTTTAGGCATTAATATGGGTAAACTAATCATTATATTAGATGATGATTACTCAGATGCCTAAATGCTAAGTTACATCTTCAATACAAATGTCAATTAAATGAAACAGCTCTTGAAAAAGAAGTTATATTGTTTTTCTTTCTGATTCAACATTAATATAACTATCTACACTCTCACTGACTATTGTAAATGACCTTGTAAATTTTAAGTTCTGTAGGAAGAATGGGTTCGATGCTGCCTCCCCTCCCCCCACCACTGACACACACATTTAACACCCTGTCTGCATTACTTCTGAAAAGAAGAAACCCACTGTGCAGCAGGCGGTGGGAAATATAATGCAGCTTTACACTGCATCATGAAAGCAAGAAAACAGCCAGCTGTGAGGCAGAAATAGCACAAAATTTTGAGTTGCAAACCCAAGGGACCTTCAGGTAACATTGAAAGTGCTCCTGAATGATGAATAGCTGATTTTTTTTTCAGACTCACGATGGACACTGCAGGATATATTTAACATATTAATTTTTAGTTTCAAAAGCAATAAACCTGTTGGTCAGACGGAAGCCTGACACTCACAGCAGCCGATCTATCAATCAATCCAACATGGCTGGGCTCTGCCAGTAGCCCCTGACACCAATTAGGAAACTAAAATAGTGAACTGCTGCTACCAGGTTATAGTTTTGCCAATTAGAGCACATCCCGGGTGAGAGGGACCAATGAATGCTAGCACTTAGGGTCAGGAGAGAGAGGTGAAAAGAGCCGCATGTAATGTGACATGAAAAAGAAAGATTGCAGGAGGGACACAGAAAAGAATCAAGACAGTGTGGAATCAAACAGCACATTTTATTGTTCACTTGTCAAACACATGCAGACACTAAGACAAAGCAAAAACAAGGCGCTTCCCTAGGTCTCTACCCTGGAAGGCACTGTTTATTGGCCTCCGCAACTTGCCAGCCAATCACTGCCATCCATGCACGCTGAGGCTGCCGTCTCCCACTGTTCCCCTTTAGTGAGGATTCACAAGTTAAGCCGCTGCACACAGGGCCTTCACGTCAGGGCCTTCACGTCAAAGGCAGACCACTGATAGACACATATCAAAGTGCTGGAAGGACAATATTTCAAATCAGGCTCATTATTAGCACATACACCTTTTTTGCTAAATTTTCTCGTTTTTACATCCTACAAAATTGTAGGGACCTCCTTTAAATTTTTTCACCTGAGCTTCTCTTCTAAACCATGACTCAGAGCCCTGACTTACCCAACGTCATAAAATCTAAGGACCTCAAAATCATTCCCTGTGAGGCCCTTCATCTAGCAACTATTTCCTGCCTCAGAATACCTTCTCTTAATTCCATTTGAAGGGCTCCCAGCTGATCTTGTCTGTTTTGTGTCATCTGAAAAAGCAAATGGCAAAAAGCAAGGCTGACACAAAAAGACTGTCCAGAGTATGAAGTTTTAAACAACAAGGGTCACTTTCAGATTCAGATGGAAAACCGAGGTCTTGACCAGTTTCATACATTTGTTAAGGAGAATCCATCCTGAGTTAGATGAAAACAACAGGCAAAAACATCCTGAACGTTAAACGGAACAGTTATTTTTCATCAAGGGCAAAATGTAATTTTCACTTATCAACTGAGTCACATTTGTTGTAACATATTTTCCACAGAATCTAATGGTAATCCCACTATAGTGACTCAAATTTAACTCTGGTTACTCTGCTCTGCTGCTGTCAATTCTGCCATAGGTTTATAAGAAGGGGCCACGTGATTTCTGATGGCGTGCTCAGCATGCCATACACATCAAGAGAAGTATGTATTTCAGTGACGATGTGCAAAACATCAGCCAGACGTTATCATAAGGCTCTTCTAAAATGTTCTATGGCCTTAATAACATAAAATAGATTTTCCCTCTAGAATCTCAGCTGCCTTTTGAAATCACTGGAGAGTTTTGAAAAATACTGGGTCCCAATTTGCAGAGATGTTGATTTCACTGGTTGGGAGTGATGTCTGAGAACCAAGATTTCTGTTAAAGACCTGATTTAGCCCACACCTGGGTACCCCTAATCCCATAAATGTACTCAATAACAAAACACACCATTAAAAAAACTAGATGTCACCTGATCCAATGATAGTACATAACAGAAAGGTTTATTAACACTCGGGCACAGGAAAGGTGAAAAGAATCCCTGGGCAAAGGGGCTCACTGGCAAAAGGGCTCTCATGTCTGGCAGAAGAAGAGACAATGTGCCAGGTCCTGGGGACACACATACAGGACCAGAGTGCGCCAGTGGGATTTCTTAATAATGATGGGTGGAGGACTCGTTTCAGGTAGCCCATCTGGGTTGTGGGTGGATGTCAAAGGCACAGAATAAGTTGCCTTGCCTTCAGCCTAAACTTAATGGGCACTGCAGAAGTAAATAAAGCTGGGGCAGTTGATGATTTCCACCCTGGCAGATTAAAGGTCTAGCTAAATGCCATTTCACTGGGAGGGACTTACTGGACCTAACTCTCCCTCTCTACAGCAGCCAAGGCTGAGAACTACTACTCTAGAAGAGTACTTCCCAAACTCTGATTTGCCTAAGGATTCACCTGGTGATCTTGTTAAATTGCAGATTCTGCTTCAGTAGGTCCAAGATAGGCTGGAAAGTCCCACTTGTGATAAGTTTCCAGGTGATGCCAATGCCACTGCTCTACACACCGCATTTGGTTCTATTCCTTGAAACACCCTCTCACTGAGTTACAGGACTTTCACAAATCAAAATCCTATCACGGTCCTGGGCTCACACATTGAGGATCTCTTTGGAGGATTTCTATATCCTAGAGAAATTCACAATCCATGGGGTGGGACACAGATAAGAGGAGAAATGCTGCAGTCCACAGTTCTCTATGACCTTACCTCACGTTGCTGTTCTTCATACGCTTACCGGATTCTGAAACCAAATACATAGTTACATACCTAGTTGCTTTCATATTTAACGACTGTCTTTCCCACTAGAATACACGCTTCAAGAGAGCAGTGGCCTGTGTATCACATTCCCCACTGTAACTCTAGAGCCTGAAACAGGGCCATGATGCAGTAGATACTCAACAAATGTTTGCTTCCTCAAAAAGGATTGAATGAGATGACACGGACACCTTATTTCAAGACAGTGCTAGGTGATGCCGCTCCTACACCACTAGTTCATTCTACGCAAAGACACATGGGGCAATAACCTTAGTCTAGCCTTTTAGCCAATACTTTGGTAGGTCTAACAAGGGGTACAAGATGATAAAGATGAGACTATTCTGCATCTTCTCAATTTCTATTTACAACACATTTCTTATACTATCTCCAGCACATCATGGAAAAGATACAAGTGGAGAAAGAACATTTTTGTACTTCAGTTTCCTTCAGTTGCCATAATGAACATGCCTGGCATAAAAGAGCTTTAGAAAAAAAAAGGAGGCAGCCTCTAGTTCTGAGTATACTCGTGTAATCCAAACTCCACTGAAACCCCAAAGGACCATGATGAAATGGCAAAAGAGAAACTCTCACAGCCTCAGGAAAAGTATTAATCCTGCCTCAGAATCCAATCACTCACAAATGCCTACTGGCAAAACTATTCAAGGCTTCACAAAATTAGAAAACTAACAAAATTAGAAGTACAAGTACCTGAGGCAGCACATGAGCAAAACTAAAACCAATGGAACACAGATTTCACTCAGCCGCATGAACCCCACAAGGCCAGCACTGACTCTCAGTGATTTTTCAAACTGGAGGTTACTACCTATTATTGGACTATTATACCATTTTAGCATATCATACTAGCATTTTTAATATGAAAACACAATAAAATAGAAACTTTAAGAAGGAAGAAAACAATAAATCACAAGTAGCATTACTTCATATGTAAGAATTAAAATCTGTGTGTACTCTGGGTCAGGATGTAAAATATATTCTTGTAGGCTGTAATTTTAAAAAATTTTACAAATATCCATCTATACCAAGAAGGTATTTCATATAGTGCCTATATCTGAACTGTTAATGTTCACAATTACACTAAGAGAACACATTTATACTAAAGAAGTGGTTTGGCATAGAAGCCTAGAGCATGAGTCTGGAGCCAAACTGACTGGTGACTCTAGACAAATCACTTCACTTTTCTAAGTCTCCTTTCTATCATAGGGTGTTTAGTCCATTTCTGCTGCTATAACAGAATACCAAAGACTGGGTAATTTGTAAAGAAAAGAAGTTTGTTTAGCTCATGGTTCTGGAGGTTGCAAAGTCCAAGGGCATAGCGCCAGCATCTGCTTGGCATTTGGTGAGGACTTTCTTGCTGCATCATCCCATGGCAGAAGGCAGAAGAGCATGTGAACACACAAAACAGAGAGAGGATGGGGGCCAAACTTATCCTTTCATCAGGAGGCCATTGCCTGGACAAATGCTCACACCTGAGATAAGAGCAGTACTCCATTCATGAGTGCTCTGAGAGGACCACTCTCACAATGGCAATTAAATTTTGAGGTGAGTTTTAGAAGGCACATTCTAACCATTGCATAGGCACAAGAATACAACCACCTCATGCTTTAACAATTTAACAATTTAAGAATGTACATGGAGTTAGTATAGTGCCCGGTATGAGCAAGCGCCCAATAAATAACAGGCATTATTGTCCCCTCTTAAATGCAGGTCTGACATGCTTATTTTCCATTATGTCAACAATAAAGTACTAAAGAACAGGGGATAAGATCATTTTCAAGTGAGCAAAAGACTGTGGCTGCTACCAAAGTAAAAACTGCGGAATTCATCTAATTCTGGAAGAGTCCATTTGAAATCAAAAGCTTGCCATTACAAAAGGACAAGAAAGAAGAGCGGTGTACTCACGGAAATGCCACAAAGTTAAGACACAGCAAGGACAGGGAGCACAGGTCAATAAAGGCACAAATTAAATTTTCACACCAGCACACCTGAATGTCTTCCTACAACTTGCTCTTCTTTTAAGCTGCCTTTTCTATCAGGCCCATAAAAGTACATAGGACCTTAAGCTTGCCCTGTTTCCCAATCTTATTCAAACTGTGAGAAACCACATGCTGTGTTCTTAAGAACCAATTATTAATTAGAAACTCTGGAAAGCTGGACAGCACTCATTATTATTAAACCTAATATCAAAAAAGGATGTGGATAATTACTATATTTGCTTCTCCAACTGGTCTTGATAAAACATGCTAAAGTTATTCTTGACACAAGTGTCACCAGTGGCAAAGGGCTCAATTTGCTGCCATCTCATCAATAGCACGCTTGAAGCCCCCATTGCTTGCAGTTAAACTAACAGTTTATATTAGGCTAAACACAGTTTGGTAGCCATTGTCAAGACAATTGGAGTTGCTCAGGCATGGCAGAGTTACTGATGTTATTTGTTTGGAAGCCTTGTGATTTAGTGAATCACTAGCAATTGTTAAGCAAGTAATTAAACTATAAAGCCAAGACCTGTGATTTTCAGTCTTTTCAAAGCAATAATCATCAAAATTCCAAGTACCATTTAACTGATCCCCTTCTTAAACATGCTGGCAACATTTATGTTGTTGTCATTCATTCAGTTGTACAGTTTATAAAAACTAGATTATGGCCTTTATAGAAATTATATACCACTCAACTGCTTTGATAAATGAGAGGTTTAAAGAAAAAATTCACAAAAAGTAGTGAATGAGAACTGGACATAGAAAGATTTGGATTTGCTCATGTATATGGCTATCTTAGGTTTAACAGCAACTCAAAAAGTCCTATTTTGGGGACTGAAATACTAAAATAACTGGACTACTGTTCTTATAACCTTTTCCAAACATAAGAATGCATTATATAAATTTCACAATTCCCCCAAGTGCCTTTAAAATTATAAGCAATTTAGTCTATGATTCATGTACCATACTGACTGCATACAATTTTTTAAACTTCACATCTCAATTATATCTTAATATTATGGGGGCTGGAATGCATTAAATAAATCATATTTCACAGACTCCTGGTAAAGTAATAATACTTACACGCATTTTAGAAGAAATTGGCCTGCATTATAAATGTATTCATAATGTCATTACCTGCCTTTCCTCACTGACTGAAATATTAGGCAGCAGTGCCTACTTCAAGCTACTAATGGAAGCTTTCAGAAAAGCTTACACTTAGGCTGTGGCTGGCAATTAGCAGTGCTAGTTAATATAATCCAACGTTTACAAACAGCAATTTACCCAATATATAAACCAGCTCTTGTAATTAGTGACACATTGTTACTGATTAAGATTTAATATGACGGCTGGTATTTCAGCCTGTGCTACATAAAGAGACTGAACTGATCTTTCATTTGTTAAAAGACATTTCCTTTTCATAGTACCTTATTACTGTAAGGTGTTTTACTTACAAACATACAGTCATTAAGAAAATTAATTCATTAAAAACCTGTATTACTTAAAAATTATACATGAAGTGTTTCTATAAAATGGCAGGAATTTTAAAATCCCAGCAAATGCCTTCAACAACTTATGAAAATTTATGATATTTTAAAGACCTGCCAAACACAGCTATTGTTCTAATTATTAAATACTAAATAACTGTATCTTTCATTTATATCCCTTCCTAACAACTTACACGGCACTTTCATCTACATTATACCATATAATGCTCAAAATCATGTTGTGTGGTACATATTGTAGCTATGAATCATTCCCTATTTAACAGATGGAGATACTAGGGCTCATGGAGGTTAAATGACTTGGTCAAAGTGAGGCAAATGAGAATAAGGATTTGTACTCTAGTTTCTTGATTCCAGAGTCAATATTCTTTCCTCTGTACCCAACTGAAGACGTAATACATCTATTCCCATAGCTGGAGTGAAAATTTTAAGTAACTCACCAAGAAAAGACTGAAACAGTACACAACTTGGAAATAGGTGGTTCCAGAGTCACTTGAAATTTAATTTTGGAAATCAACACAGGCAGCCCAGGCAAGTTCTTATTTAATTCAATACACAGCTAAAGTATATCACCATCAAAACTCAGGAGTCCCAGGTAAACTAACTACTCCTTATAATATTGTCTAAGGAAAAATGCATTTCCGATGGAAATCGGAATGCAAGAAAGCTATCCCCACAAGCCACAGTCCAAACTGACAGCGCTCCTCCACTGGGCTCACACTTTAAACCTGCAGTGTGTCCCCCACACCAGCAGCAAGGAAACAGGAAAGAAGGCTCCCAGGACGTTTAGATATCTGAGCCCTGGGGAGACGTGGAGAAGAGTGCCCCAAGAGGAGACGCGGCTGCGAGGTCTACAAAGCCCACTGACCCCAATGGGTGTGAGGTTGAATGCATGTTTGGCAGCAGGGAACAGCTGATAGCAGCAGGTAGTCTATCCTTGGTAAGTGTCATTCTTGATCTCACACAAGGAAACAGTACCTGCTAAGAAGGTGGAGAGAAAACAATAGCTGAATGTACTGGCCCTTAATGAAATCAGCATTCTTTAAAAGAATAAGATGGCTTTACACTTTTAAATACAGTTACGCCACATAAAACTGGTCTCAGTCAACGATGGGGCGCATGTGTGACAGTGGTCCCAGATTACAACGGAGCTGAACATTTCCTATCACACAGTGACTCACAGCTGTTGCAGCATTGTAGCATAATATGTAAAATAAATTTAATTTAGCATAATGTAAGTATACAATGTTTACAAATTCTATAGTAGTAGTATACAACAATGTCCCAGGCCTTCATGTTTACTCATCACTCACTGACTCGCCCAGAGCAACCTCCAGTCCTGCAAGCTCCGTTCATGGTAAGTGCCCTATACAAGTGTACCGTTTTTATCTTTTATGCTATATTTTTCCTGTACCTTTATAAATACGTTTAGATACACACACAAGTTACCATTATGTTATAACTGTATTAAGTACCAGAATCTGCTACACAGGTTTGTAGCCTAGGAGCCACAGGCTATACTATTTAGCCTAGGTGTGTAGTAGCCGATACCACCTAGGGTTGTGTAAGTACACTCTCTAGTATTCACACAATGATGCATTTTTCAGAATGTATCTTCTTCGCTATTTATGACTGTACCAAACAAGAGTTCAGTGACTCTCTAAACACTAAGGAGTCCTTTGAACAAATGAAAATTTGGAAAGGAAGAATGAAGAGGGTGTGTGTTCAAGTGTCAAAGTCAAGAGCCTGGGAAAGAAACTTCCAAGTTCATATAAACCAGGGGGGGAAATGCTGGAAAAACATCTAGGAACAAATGAGTATGTGCTATTCCCATTTATATTAATTGCCATCACAATTTCTTCTATGATTCAAACTGATTAATCCAAACTTGTTTTCCTCAGAGCCTATCAACTAATAAACAGTCCCTATGGACATATTCTTTTGAGTAAATCTATTAAACACAGAGCTCCATAAATGTATCACATGGAAAATTACCTCCTCTAAAGAGCTAGTATCTAAAAGGCATGAGTGATCGAAGGCAAAAACATGATACATTTGTCACTCCCATTAGCAATATTAGTGCTAATGAGAAAGTACATGAACAAGAACATACACCTCCTAATTTGAATGTGTGACAAATAAAGACTAGATTAGTCACAGTTACTCAGATGAAATTTTAGCACTTAAGGTTGAAATACTATATGAGGCGATGCTTATAGTGGTTTTGCAGCACAATTTCAGCTATTTAATTACAGTTTCCAAACCATTTAACACCTCTCAGCACACAGAAGCTAAATGTGTACGCATGTGTGCTAGTCAGACAGTTCAAGATTTTAGGTATAACTCAATTATCTGGCATCCCTGGGAAATAAGGTGTTCCATTTAAGTGCATTTTCTATATAACCGAGGCCTATCCCTTGATACACCGTGAATCCCTGATTAAATTTTGTGGCCATCTGGAAGGGAACTCTTTCCTCAGAGTATTTCATTCCCTGCATCCTTACAGACAATTGGATTGAAAGTGGTGGAGTGGCTCATGGGTTTGGTTTTGTTGTAGGAATAAACCATAGCCGTCCTTAGGAATATTCACCACTGGAGCACTTTAACAGAGTTTCTACTTTTTATATTTTCTCTCTTCCTTCAACGTCTGGCTTTCAGCAGTCATTTCTTCCACTACTGCTGCGATGGCTTCTAACAGTCACAAGCCTCCATTATTCACTTCAGTCTTAGAGTCTATTCCATTGACTTGGGTGGAAATAAGTGAGCTTGTTAAGAAATACATCCTTGACAGGTGTCAATAAAGCTAGGCATGGGGCATCAGATGGAAAGTACATGGCTTTCCTGAACAAGTTTTATTACCACACAGGAATGGATGAGTTAAGGTATTGTTCCACCTGCCCCGTCAGTTTTCATTTTTAGTAGAAGAGTCCAGGGGAAACCTTAGACCTCGGACTCTGCATACAAGATCCAAATTCCAATATAACCCAAGAAGCCACTTTCTCAGTGGTCAGTTTCCTCTTAAAATACTGTAAAACTGTTGCTTTCTGATCTTATATGTGCCTGTTTATATTCATTCTTACACAGTTCTACCCACTAAAGCATTATGATCTATGTGTTCAATTGTAACAAAAAGGTTACGGTGGGGCAACAGTTCTTTGCATTCTCTCCTAAAATTTGGGACTATACCCAATGTTAAGAAATAGATAAATATTGATGACAACAGTTCTTGGATTCATAGTTATCCCTGAAGAGAGTACTTAAAACAAGGCACTTGATATCTTACAGCTTCATGACAGGCTAGTTCCCTGCAAGGGTGCAGTTACTGCCTAGGCCCCGCATGGATGCTATAATCCTCAGGCCATCCGCAGCTGCGTGACACTGAGGTGCTCCCTACTTCTCAACAGACCCACACTTCAGCTCACAACAATGGCTTTCCTTGTCCTCTTCAAACCACCCCCACTGAGACCATCAGCCACCCGCCATAACAGCCATGCCTATACTGCAGGACTGTAAGGCTCTGCCCCACTATGTAGATTTGTAACGTGAAATTCTGACCCTTCAAACACCACCTCTTTATTTCTGATATTTCTATCCTCCTTTGCAGTCAATGTTTAATTCTCAAACCCTCCACGTTTACCAATTATTTGTCCACTTCCTGGTTATACTGGGTTCCTTACATTATTGGCAACACCAAAACTTAGGAACACAATACCGTTGGGTTTTAATACCATCATCTCCCCTGCTTCTCCAACTGCTCCTCTGCTAACAGCCTGGGATGGCTGAGTGATCTGATAGGGCAGCAGTGCAGTCAGGGAGGCATGGAGCCATTTCTGAAAAGCACAGGACAGGATGGGAGATCACCAACAACAGCTCTTGGGTTCAAGTCCACTCGTGGAATCTGTCTGTGGGTCTGCAGTCCGGATTAACACTGTCAAAAATAATCATAGCAATAGGAATGTAACATAATAATCACAGTTTCAAAGCACTTTCACATACCTCTTCAAACTCTCAAAACAGTCCTCTGAAATAAGTACCTGTGCTCATTTGAAAGATGAGAAAACTGAGATACAAAGACTGGACTATGCCCAAAGGAATATATTCACAAAGTAGTAGAGCTAGAAAGCAAATCAATCTAAGTCACGTGACTTCCTGAACTATCCTTGCTGGGTCCCTATACAATTCTAGACCTATATTCATCAGCTGGAAACATTCAGGAGACACACACTTCTAATGAGAAAAAGAGGTGGAGACAGACAAGGGGCAGAAATCACAGGGGCAGGAGGAAAGGGGAATACTGTTACAGTCATTAGAAAAACTCTACAGTGACTAGTTTATCATCCTTGATACAGACAAGAACACGGGTTGATGTAATTATTGATGATATCTAACAGTTTAATGGAGTATAAAATATATTCTTTTTTTCATAGTAAAAGTTGTGGAGTTCTTAATGTTGTCATATCCACACTGAGCATGTATCCTACCCATCTAGACTTTTGACAGAAGCATCAATTTTCTAAATTGTTCTCTAACAACTACAAGTTAAGAAAGAAGAAAATTACTCATAGTGTTAATAATTGCAATTCTCTGAAGATTCTAAAAGAACCCACTGTAATTTCACATTATTGAATCCTGCGGCTTTATACATTGGAAGAATTTTCTGTTTCTCCTGTGTTTTTATATTAAAAGAAGATATCCATAAGAAATACACTGAAAAGCTAAAAGTAATATGATGGGATCTAGACTGGTATTACAGACATGAAGATGCTCTATGTTTTATAAACATGGAGAAAAACATGTAACACAAATGTCCTCTGAAAAAGCACACAAGTAATTATCTTTGTTCATAATGAAATGAGGAAGAGTTGGCTACAATAAATTCACAGGTGAATAAAATAATATGGTTCTTAATAAGAAAAGCCACATCCCATGTGCAGCCTACCACTAGGTATCTGGTTTGCTGCAAGAGGTCTCTATTGCTTACAACATGTCCAACCATGCACAAGTAATAAAGGGTCTGGTTGCAAACAGAGAGAAAGGAACCCAAGCAAACAATGAGAAGAAAAAATAAAGGACAAAAAATAAGCATTAATAGATCATATTTTTTGTCTTAACCATACTCTAATAAATAGACCTTTTAATGAATAAACTACCTATTATGTCTAAATATTAGATATAATTTATACACACATTCCAGATACTGCATAAAGGTATCTAAATGCACAAAGAAGAACAAAGAGACTTGAGTATTTAAAATACTTAATGAAAAGAGACTAATGTTCATTTTCAAGAAGAGATAAATCATACTAGCAAAGAAATGTTGAAAATTAATGGTCATGACTGGGGAATTGCCTTGACAAATATTTTTTGAGTATAAATATACAATAAATAATAATGTTGTGCTGGTTCAAGAATTGGTAAATATACAAATTGGACAGAATTCAAAGACCAGAAACAGCCTTAATTCTACATGAGAACTTAATATAAAATAGCCAAGACAACTCTAAGGAGAATAGATAAATTACTTATTCAAAAAGCTAAACTGTTTAGAAAGACCTGGTGAGATACCACATGCCAAAATAAACACAAGACTGAATTAAAATTTCATGAGTAAAAAAATTAAAAACAAAAGTACAAATAAAGCAGTGACAATTTAAATAAATTTTAAAGGGAGACAAACCATTTTAAGCATATAGTTACTATAAAAGGAAAAGACTGATAGATTTGACTATCTAAAATAAAACTTACATATGCAAATGAGGGGGTCTGATGTAAGACATTACTGAAACGGAAAGTTACGAATGAGCAATTCAGGTTAGCCACGCATGTCTGGCGATGTCTATTTCACTATCTGTCTCTTCATCTAAGAACCACAGATAAAAATGAAATCTTCCTCACTTTCAAATTGATAAATAATAACAGAACTTATAACATCCAATGCTAGTAAGTAGGCAAGTAATTCCCACCACATGTTGCTGGTAGGAATATAAATTGATACAAACTTTAAAGGGAGAAAATTTTCTCTGTGTGGGCATGAGCTCCTACTAGCATGCATGTACAGAAAGAAAACATTAAAATACACTTTTTAAACAGCAAATTTGCTTTTAGAAATTTATCAAAAACAGAAAATAAGTCATTAACATCAAGTCATTGATTGCGCCTTAGCAACTAATGTACAATTCTCAAACTCTCCCCTTTAACCAATCAATTGCCGACTTCTTGGTGACACAGGGTGCCTTACATTGCTGGCAACCCAAAAATTAGGAACCCAATACTGTTGGTTTTAATAGCATGATCTCCCTTGCTTCTCCAACTGCTCCTCTGCTAAGACTCTGGGATGGCTGAGTGATCTGACAGGGCAGGAGTGCAGACTGGCTAAGATTTAGCCAAGAAGTCACTCTTCTTGGCATTGTTGGGGATAGTAAAAAATTAAAAATTAAAAAAAAAGAAAAAAGAATACATCACAAATATCCAAAAATGGAGAAATGGTCAAATATCCAAAATATACATTAAAAGAATACCTAGAACATTAGTAATATGAAAAAATAGTCACAATACATTGCTGTAATAGAAATATTACATTTTTATTGCTATAAAAATATTGTTGTAATAAAATAATTACATTGCTGTAAAAAAAATGTATAAATAGTAGTAAAATATGAGCCAAAATCTGTACCTCCTCCATCCTATCCATACACTCCCCAAAAGTATATATGGATGGTAAAACCAGGAATCAAACAGCAAATATTAACACTAGTCATCAGGAGTGGTAGGATTATGGATGTTTTACGTTTTCAAATCTAGTGGTGCAAATTTTTGTACAATAAACATTTTGTACAATAAACATTTGCATTTATTTCAATATAACTGTCAATACGTTACAAAACTGTTATTCCAAAATGAAAGCCTACTCTAAACTCTCCTTGTTCTCATTACTAATGAGTACATAAACAACTTCTTTATTGACTTTATAGGCAGTTACCTAACTGAATTCTCTCAGCTTATAAAAGTTTGTCAGCTGGCTTTCTTCATTTTCCAGGTATACAATCTTAAAATAATGGAAATTTCACTTCCTCCTTTCCATGTTTTCCCTGCTACTTTTTTCTCTTGTCTAATGGCATTGGTTAGTACTTCCTGAAAAATACAAAGAATGTATATGTTCCTGACATTAATGAGAGTGCTTTTTTAAAATTGCCATTAAAAACCATGAAGACTTCTTGCGTTTTCACTGTTTTAAAAATTCGACTTTCAAAAAGGTTCCTCTTAAGCCAGCACCACCTAACATTAAAACAATTAATTAAATAAATGTGAAAATACTCAGAAATAATGCTTTTCAAGTAAGGCGTGGCATTCCAGAACTTTATTTTTATGGTAAATAAATATAAAAGAATAGATGAGATTTCTTTAATATTGTATGTATATTTATAAACATACTCACACAAGTACCTATCACTGGGGTTGCCAAGCACCAGAATGAGTTCCTATTCTCAATTAAAAGTTAAAATGATTTAGATGTGATTAAATGATCTCAAACTTCTTTACAAGTGATAGGTAGGAAGCAAGAGAATGGAAAAGGGCAAAAGAGGGGTGTGAAGAAAACACATATGAGAGTAAGCTGATAAGGTAACATTACTATGACTTAGCGGTCATTTGCGCAACCCATTTAAAAACTCTCATCTTGCTTTAATAAAAGTTTTAAAAGAACTTATAAAAAGAAAAACTAAGACGCTTAGATAAATCTTGAAGCTCAACTAAAATGTAGGCATTGACACTAGGCACAGAAGAAGTGCTCACAAGATTTTCTCAAATGAATTTGAAAAGAAAAGGGTATAATGTGCTTTTTTTTCCTAAAGATTGTTCAATGCAATCTACATAAACACCAGTTAGCAATTATGCTCATGAACATTAGAAATTCTATGAAGCATAATCTTCAGAGGGCAGAGTTACGAAAGGTCAGATAAACATTTTTATTGAAAATGATAACCAGAACCATCTGTGTGCACACTGTCCAAAAATTCATTCAATAATTATATAATGCATAAAATTAGACACATTCTTATTACATCAAACATAAAAAATCGTGCTGATGATTACTATATTTAGCCTTGATAAGATATTCTCATGTAACCATTAAGGAATAATTCAATTTAACTAAAAATTTACTTGGCCTTTATATATATATAATATATATGTTATATATAATATATATTATATTTTATATTTTATATATAAAACCAAAATATATATATTAATATACAATATATATTATGTGTGTGTATATATACACACACACATATACATATAGTGTACACACACATTTCTCACTGTTATACACACACACAGAAAGAGAAAGAGAACAGTGAGAAATTCAAAATTATTTTAATACCTCTGAAATGTACCTGACATGTAAAAATAAGCACCAAGCAGTGCCTGGTATATAGTAGGTGCTCAATAAATACTATAGAATAAAAATCAGCCAGTTTTAAACTACTAGGGCAGGAACATAACTGAGAGCTCTTCTATGGCGTTGCTCAGTTTGCTCAAGATCTGAGTTAAAACTGGAATTTCATGTCATTTGGAGCTCCACTCAGTAGGGAATGCCAAACATTAAACTTCTATTGTTATAGGTCATTAAGAATTAACTCCGAAAATTTCTATCCAAAAATGATGAGTCTCCTAATTTTATAAAAATATATTCCATTCTTAATTAGAGTACAAATATATTCCAGTTTATAATTTTATAAATATGGAGTAATACCTGGTATATATCAGACTGAGTTCCAAAGTGATAGATTCTATTTTTATGCAAACTTGCATCTTTATTACTGAGGTTATACCCTGAAATATGTGATAGTTTACCAAATGAATGGATGAATAAATAAATGAGCAAATTATATTATAATGTGTTTAATGTTTTTAATTAGAAGAAATATCTAAATTTTGTATTTATTCTTACTGTTTCTTAATGTTCAAATCCTCAGTGACTTTTATACCACCCTAAAACATTTGCCAAGCTGCTGAGGTTCAACAGTTGTCTCTTCTACCAGAAAATACATATAAACCAACATACTTTTCTGCTAAATGGTTATAAACCTTTCCTCATTCTCAAAAAGTGGACTAATGAGTACTTATTTACAAGACAGATACTAGAAAATCAAATGAAGATTACTGCTTTTTATGGAAAATAAATGGTTATTTTTAAAGCCAGTAGACAATCGGGTATCTTAATAAAATAACTTTCTTATATATAGCTAATCACTACTGTTAATGCTTTAAATTTATTGTGTATTATCATAGTTGAAGGCATAATTTTATTAAACAAAAATTGAATGAAATAAGCCATGTAGTACAAATAACCAGAAACAGGAGGCACTTTATCTCAATAGCTAAGCATACATATTTAGCTTTTGTACTAATTTCTTTTCCTTCCTTCCTTCCTTTCAAAACAAATTCACTAACATCTTCACTTTATTTTAAAACTTTACACATGAAGTTGGAGGAAAGAAAAAAAACTTCTGATGGCCAGTAAGCATGTAAAATAAAAAGTTTCTAAATTATAGCCTGAAAAAAATGAGATACCACACAAGTTCAAAGGAAATACAGAAATGAAAAACACTGTTTTTCTAAGTTTAAAATTCTCTTTTAATAAATATCAAGTTTTAAATTTAACAGACATTGAAAGACTCGAATGTTTAGTATAACTGCTGAATATCTCTTTTTAAAAGTTACACTTTGGAAGCAATATAAATTGATGGCACTACATATAACATTTGAAAATGTCACAATAAGTAATATCATTGCATATGATAGTACAGATCTAGACGATGATTATATTTAAAACAAGCATTAAAACCTTCCTGCCAATTTTCAAATGTTAAACTCCAAATTAAAAAAAAAATCTATCAGGTAGTCAATTTATGTAATTAAACATTAAATGAAATTTGATTTCCTCCTATGTTGTGTCACTTTAATTACTATATTTCAATATGACATACAGATATCATTTAAAACGCCAAAAGGATTATCAACATAAAATAAAAGTGTGACAAGGATCCCACAGTCAGTTGAAAGACACAGCCATTGGGGAAAAAAAGGTAGGCACAAATACAAAAATAAATAAATAATATACAAAACTTGCAATGTCATTATAAAACAAGACTAGCTTTTTGTTTTGTTTCATTTTTAACAAATACACACAATAAACTGAGATTTCCTATTTCGGGATTTCCTTCTTTGCCTTCCAAAAACTCAAGAAAAATGGGCTCACTACTTTATAGTCACTCCCTATCTCTAACTGAAAATGTTACTACAGTTTTATTACCCACTGACCTTGACTCTAAATGACTGCTGTTTCCAAAAATCAAATTTATTCTCAGCTGATGAAGATTTATCACCTTGGAGGCTGGTCAAAGAGACGTGCTTTTTAGTGCAACTCCTGACAGACAGACAGAAAGAAAAGAAAGAGGGGAAGAAAATGGTGGAAGTGTGAGGGACGGAGAAGAAGAAGGGAGGGTAGGACCGAAACTTTGAGAAGGGCAGCTCTAGTAGAAAACGTAACAGCTTCCCAAGGAGATTCCTTTGGGAGAAGGAATATATAATGCATGATTTTGGTTTATTTTTAAAAAATTCATGTGAAATCGCAGTCAGTTCTGCAGGGATGTTTATTACCAACAATGATACCCAAACTCAAGAGGAAAGAGTTTCTATGGAAAATCAACTACTAGTGTTCAAATAACACGTGTCTACTGAACATACTATATCAATGGCTTTTTAAGATATTTTTTCCTCCATTACACACTGACAATTGACTTTTTCACAGCCAAAACTTTAAAATGGCAAAACAGATTTTGAAGACATTTTCTGTAATTAAAACGGCTGCTTAGATGCTGAGAGAGAAATTCTCAAGGATAATGCTGCTTTTCACTTTTCTCTTAAAAGATTCAAATGAAAGAGAAATGTGTTGAAATCAAGTAATTAGAATTCCATTTGGTCCGTCATCCCTTTTCAAAATTTATTTAAAGATTCTAGATTTTACTGACAACTCTTTAGCACCACAATAACTAGGAAAATAATAGTATTTGGTGCTTTCAAATGAATATATATAATCAAAACGTCAATGTGATTTACAATCGCAAAGGAGTTGTCAAGAAATGTTAAAATATCTAAATACTTTTGAAAATTGGCTTTGCATCAGAAAGCTCAAATATCATTTTTGAAGACCATATAACTGTGGTAGATATTAACTCTTCATATATCCATCTATAACAGGGCCTCTGAATTTTTGCATGGCTCGTATCATTCTAAGGAAAAACAAGATATGTCCTAGCTTCCCTTGATGCTGGATATGTACAGGCAACTAAGTTCTGACCAATAGAATGTGAAGGAAAGTGATAAGCACGCTTCCCAGGACTCATTAAAAGAGAGGGGACAAACACCTATTTCCTGCTCCCCTACTCAATCCCACTGCCTGGAACAAGAAGATACTGAGCTTTCTTGGGCCCTGTGGATGAGAAATGAACAAAAACACATACTAATGAAGTTTAAAATCACAAGTTCCATCTTCTAATGAGCCTATGTTTATTTGCCTAAGAAGCATAACAGTAATTGTTCCAGAATGCAAAAGTGTACAAGATGTACTCTGGCAATGGAAAAATGCTTTTCTTCAATTCAATGAACAGATTCTGAATTTTAAACAACCCAATAATTTTTAAAAGTAACACACACAGCAAAGAATAAATGACCTCATATAGTGTCAATATTTCAAACAAATAAAAGAAACCAATATTCAGACCCTAAAATTAACAAGACTTGTCTTAAGACTTGTGAAAATCAAATTATTTGCTTTCCAATCACCAAGAAAAAAAATACAGAATAAAAAAATACCATCTCTCCACAAAGGAGTTAGGAGTTCAGCATGAAAATTATAATATTGGTAAGGCTACAAAGATCATTCTAGAGTAGCACACAATGGCTACTCTAGACACAAAAAGCAGACACAAGTTAAAGCTCTGGCCCTTCCAATGGTCAGCTGTATAAACCTGACCACATCAACTTTCCTCCAGGAGGTTCTCAGCTGTGTTTAGGAATATGGGATACTTTGTGTTCTGCTCTCTTCATAATTCTGTTGTAAAACATTAAATATGAAAAAAATACATTAAGTAGATATTAAAAAACAGCATCCTTGGCAAATATAAGAAACTATTATTCAAATAAGTATGAGAAAAGTACACATTGATTTGCATGTTTCAAAAGTAAAGAGGTCATTTAGCTTTTTTAAAGAAATAAGTCATAGTGAAAAACTAACTATCGGATACTACATTCAATACTTGGGTGACGGGATCGACTACACGCTAAACCTCAGCATCATGCAAAATACCCACATAAGAAACATGTACAGTGTATCCCCAAATCCAAAATAAAAGTTGAAATTGTAATTAATAAATAAATAAATCATAGTAAATGCATTATAAAAAAATCTAATAGAGACCTTTTCTCACTCATCCTTGACATTTTAGGAAAAAGATGTGGCTTAATTTGCTTCTCTGAAGATCTCCCCCTCACAACTAAATAAATAACGAGCCTAATATTCACCAGTACAAGTAAAAATGGCATATACCCTACAAAACATCTGTCATCTTATAAGATGCAAATCACATTGATTCCCTGATTGATCATAAGACAGAGTGTGTAAGACAGTCAACGAGCCGTCCACACACACCAGGAGGAAGACTGTTGTGGAGTTAAGGGTGCTGGTAAACAGCAATCTTAAAAAAATTTTTAAGAAGGTTTTTTTCATTAACTATTTTAGAAAGCCTGAAAAAATAATTCCAGGATAGCACATTAAGTGCTGTGAATTATGTTATACTCTATAGTATGTTGCTATGTGGTTTCTTGATTTTATCAAAATTACATCTGAGGGAATGAAAACCATTTGTCTACATTTAAAATTCCTCATCTCTACAACTCGATATTTTTCCGTGATGCATTCTAAATGCCCTAGTAGAAATTATTTTGAAAAGAAACCATTAAAGGTATGCTAATGACTCTGAATTGTGACAGATGCTGGGGAAACAGGCCTGTTGGCTGAGGCACAGCACCATTAACCATCTATCATAAAGTACTCTGGACCTGCTCATTCATTACTGCTGTGTTGCTCAAGGGGAGAGAAAAACAGCAAGAGTTTCTCTTTCTGAGGCAAAAATCATAAGCCACTCACTAATTCTAATGTCATGATCCCCACTGTTTGTCTGCATGATAATTAGGAAAATCAGAAGTAGTGAAATATTGTTTTAAGAACGTGATCAGAATTAAACTGCTGAAAAGGCCAAGGAGGAAACTCCACACATCAACTGGTGGGTCTCCAAAACTAGATACTAACTGTAGGCAAAAGAAATCCTATTTCCTAGGAATAAGTGAAGAAACAGAGCCCCTAGCTTTACAGGGAGGGGTGCAAGGAGAAGGGAAGTATTTAGAAAGAGGCAATAGAAACACATTATTACTCTGAGAAACTTCTTTCTATAACCTGTTGGGAATATCTGTCAATCAACCATTTGGATGAGGTGTACCGATCCAGCCACTGTGGGAAACACATATACGAAGCCATATAACTACACTTTGGTCAGTGACAGACTGCATATTGAATGGTGACTGTGCATGGTTATACCATATAGCCTAGGTATGTAGTAGGCTATACCATCTATGTTTGTGTAAGTACATTATATGATGTTGACACAACAACAAAATTGCCTAATGATGTATTTCCCAGAACATATCCCTGTCGCTAAGCTGTATGACTGGATATCAAAAATACATTTATTACGAAATATAGAATTTGCAGTTTTACAAAGTGCTTGCTTATATTAATACATTGCCTCATTTGATCCTACCAAGAAAGCTATGATGAAAATATCACCTTGATTTTAGAGTAGAGGAAACTGAAGCTCAGGTAAGTGAGGTGACTAGCTAAACATCACAAGCTCATTAGTTGAAGAGCCCCTAAATCACGTCCTTTGTCTCTAAAGCCAGTGCTCTCTTCTCTAAGACCTAATAGGAAGGAGGTGGCATCAAGGGAGAGGCCCAAGAGGAAAGATGAATAGAAATATTTTCCTTAAAAAAGTATGAAGAGCATGACTGCTACATATATGCTTAACACAGATTTCACTGTCATACAATGTGGAGGAAGCTTGAAAGTGCATATGGGCACAGAGGCTTTGGCACCAACCAATGAGTTTGCTAGCCTAAGACCAAAGCCGTCCCAATCACTGGGTTGTCAACCAGCAGCAAGAGGAGAGTGACACCTTGCCTCTTTCATGTCCTTGATCCATTTTTCACATCAAGGGTTAAGCATCAGAATGGTATATTTTAAAAATACCCATGCCCAGGTCCCACCCTGTAAGTCTGAATCCACTAGGGCATTTATACTCTCTAACAGTTTGGCAAGGGGACTTCAATGACCAGCCAGACTTGAGCCTCTCTCGATGCTGGAACTTCACAGCTCTTTCTTTTGCACCTGCATCCACAAATGATGGAGAAAATGAGGTTGGCACAAAATTCGCAACTTTAAAAGTTGGCTACAGATTTCACAAGAGCCAGTGAAGGACAAGAAGTGTATGAAAGAATCAAACAGTAAACAATCTTGTCTAAGGAGCTAATATCAAGCCTAAGGTATTTTAACCAAAGAAAGGAAAGAACTCAAGCCAGTCCTGAATAGAGAGATGAGAAGTTCACTTTCATACCAAATACTATAAATGTAGGCCATATAGAGTTTCCTGGTCATAGTTGTCTGATTAAAAGTGTTATAATATTATAGGCTCAAAAGTCTGTACTAACAACTTTCCACTGGAGTCCCAAATTATTGGCTGCAGTAAAACCAAATGCTCATTACCCACAAAAGGATTTTAAGTGTCCACCTTTCCAATGGGAGTTGGCCCCAAGGCACTAAAGAATTATGACAACAGGGGAGGTGGCAGTAAAATACTGCACTTTTCAAAAGACCTTTGAAGCGTTCTAAACCGTTCTAAAGAGGTCTCTTACAGCCATCTATAAAGTAGAAGTCAATGTATCCATTATTTACTTATTTCAGAACCATGTGGTAATAAACTCAATATTATATTCAATACCTCACTTCATTATGCCAATAGCTGCCTACTCTAGCCAGTGAAAGGACTGTTTAAATGGCAAGTCCTTCATTTATATGTAGAAGTCCATGAACTAATGTCATCCAGACTCTTCATCAAGGAAATTCCTCAGTGACAACTAGTCTATAAAATGAGCCTTATAGAGTCCTTCACTCTACATAACTTTCCGCGGCCTTACTAAGTGATTATAACCTTCTCCAATGCTGTGAATTTAATATACTGCCAGGAGGTATTGAGATGTAATGAAGACTGAAGGTGCCAGCCACAGCATGGAGAAACACAGCCTGTCACCTGTCTACCTTTGGAGAGGCTCTATTTCTCCTCACAACGAGGCTCCTATGTCCACCCAGGAACCACAGCTCCACCACCTTCCAGACTGCGCTGAGGGACACCCTGACTTCGTGCTCACATAACAAAACAGATCTGACCTTAGGTTGACCAAATGCAGCCCAGCATGGCACCAGATTGCCATTACACCAAGACTGGACTACTGGACAACTCAAAGGAGCCACTCCACAACTGAAACTCCCTGGCCCCAGCTCTGCCTATTCAAACTGATTCTCTTCTCTCCGCCAGCTATCCTGGAGGTTCCAGCAGGTCTGCTCAGCTTAGGACACGTATAGTGAACTGCACAAATTCCATTCAGGAAGCATTAGTGAGCTCCATTGCATGTAAATCCCAGTATGGAAATGCAAGTATAAATACTTCTGCCTCCTCCATCCCAATGATGGACTTCACATTTGAACATGGCCATACTTGGCCAGACTGTATTTTACTCAAACAGGAGTAAAGGTCATAAGTAGGGTGATCACATGTCTTGGTTTGCCTGGAGCATCCCAGTTTATGTGTGTTGTCCCCGTATAATTAACAGTGCCTCCTTTCACTTTCCCAGTTTGGATGACAAATTATCGGGTTGCCCTCGCTATAAAAGAGTCATAAAAGAGTTTGGAAATACGGAGAAGACTGTGATCATTTCTGTGTTAGGAAATCAGGAAGGCTTTTTGAAGAAGGAGAAATTTATGCTATGGGATGAAATGAAAGGCAAAGTTTAAAAGAGGGCTGAGAGGTGTGGCAGAAAGCAGGGGAGGATGTCCCAGGCAGAGGGACAGGCAGGAAGAGGGTTAGGGCAGCAGCAGGCCTGCGCGTGCTTCCAAGGCACGTGGGGGTTGTCTTGCTTTGGTGTATATGACAGACACTCTAAGCTTCTTGAGAGCAAGGACTATGCTCCATCTTGTGTCCCTATCTTCTGACACAGCACCTGGTGCAGAGGAGCACAAAACCCATGGGCTGCTATTCTACTGAATAGCATGGCAACATTTTGTCACCTATGTCCAATTACATGGCTCTGTTACAAGAGGAAGCTTATGGCCATGACACTAGACATTTTGCTGGCCTGACAGTTTAGGAGAATGTGGAAGAGACTGCCAGAGCTGGCAGAATCCATGTCCTTTGTGGAGACAGGGTCAGGAATTATCCTCAGGCAACAATCCAGAGACAAATTTTGGAGGAGTGGTTGAGAGGTAAAGGCACGTGACAATGCCAACATGGGGCCACCACAGCCCTCACCTATGCTGTCTTCAGCATCTCAACAAAATACTGACTCTACGATGTTCAGAGACAAGGGGAGCCCACAGCAGCAGGCCCAATTCCTCAGAGGAATCCCCAACATTCTCAAATTCCGGCCCAGAAAAGCCACCAGGACAGCAGCAGTCCCACTAAGGGGCTGAGTAGAGCAGAAATCTCCACTCTGTATGCACTGGACATCCCTTGCCATCTGCCTGCACCTCTAGATGAAAGGACACAAAGCTAGATGTGTACCCGCCCCCCACCCGCTACACCCTTGTTCTGCTCTCTAATCTTTGCACATACCAGAGATTTCGTAAGTTCTGTGAGTACCTGGTTTTCTGCACGTACCAGAGATTTTGTTTTGCACATACCACAGATTTTGTAAGTTCTGAGGCAAGGTCACAAGACGTGTTTAAGTAAGATAAACTCTTGCTGCCATAAACCTGCTCTCCCGCCTCAAAGTTTGAACCAAAATATCAGAAATGGCGGGAATCAATCATAGTTAGCCAAATCGCCTTGTTCAAACACTAGCCAATCATATATCTGATTTGTATAATAACTCTATGCCCACTTTTCTTAGACTATATAACACTGCTCGGAGCTCAGTGGGGGAGCTCTCCTGCCCGTCTCGTTTCACGAGCGAGGGAGAGTTCCAGGTTCGAACCTGTAATAAAGATCCTTGCTGCTTAGCTTTGACTCTGGACTCTGGTGGTCTTCTTCGGGGAATAAACGGTCTGGGCATAACAAATGGGGGCTCGTCCGGGATTTCCCCCAAGCCCACCAGACCCCCAAGTCAATGGATCTTAATCTGTAGGTAAGCCGGCTTTGTCACTGTCTCTGTCTTTGTCTCTGTCTGTCTCCCTGAAATTTCGCGAAATCCGTAATCTGTAATCTGTATTGGTCTGTTTTATAAGTGGCATGGTCTTGGCGGACGCGCTAAAAGACAGCCACTCGGGACTGGTGGGAGACGTCCCCCAGTGCCCATCTGGGGGCCTCCAACCTTGGTTGCCCCGTCTGACTCAGGGCGGAAGTCCGACACGCGCTCGCGAAGGCTCATCGTTTCTCACTGTCTGTCCGTTATTGTTAAGTGTTAAGCGTAAGTCCAAAACACAACATAAAACCTTTTCTTCCCCTTCCAGGACTGGACCTGTCGGATACTCCCCTCTGCTTCACACTCATTTTCGTCCCTCCTTCTCTTTGTAGGAGCAGTCCAAAGATGGGCAACAACCAGAGCACGCCGCTCTCACTCCTTGTTACCAATTTTAAGGATGTGAAGGCTCGGGGGCGTAACTTAAGCGTAGAACTAAAGAAGGGAAAGCTAGTTACTTTCTGCCGTTCGGAGTGGCCCTCTTTCGGCGTAGGGTGGCCCTCCGAAGGAACTTTCTGTCTCTCTATTATTACTAAGGTAAAAACTAAGATTTTCCTGCCAGGGCAGTCAGGACATCCTGATCAAATTCCTTATATTCTACTGTGGCAAAATCTTGTGGAAGACCCACCGCCCTGGATAACTCCATTCATCCTTGAGCCTTGCAAGGTCCTAGTAATGCGACCTACAAGACAAAGGACTCCCTCTGCTCCCTCGGCCCCTGTGCTGCCAGACAGCCAGGACCCCCTAACGTTAGAACCCACACTTCCCCCACCATATCCGCACCTTATCCTGCAGGACCCAGTCCCCCAGGGTGGTGCTTCCGTAGAGGGAAACCGAGAAGCGGAAGCAGCCAAGAGCGAAAGTAACCCGGGGGGGCCGGCCGGCCGAACGCGAGGCCGCGTACTGCGGGACCAAGCTTCCCAACTCCCTGACTCCACCGTAGCCCTGCCTCTCAGAGAAATAGGATCGCTCGATGATACCGGGCTCTCCCGTCTCATGTATTGGCCTTTTTCCACTAGTGATTTATGCAATTGGAAGTCCCAAAATGCTCGGTTCTCCGATAATCCCAAAGATCTAACCTCGTTGTTAGACAGTGTCATGTTTACTCACCAGCCAACCTGGGATGACTGTCAACAGCTCCTCCGAATCCTGTTCACAACGGAGGAGCGGGAAAGAATCCAAGTTGAGGCCAGAAAGCTGGTTCCAGGAGATGACGGCCAGCCAACTGCAAATCCTGACCTCATTAACGCGGCTTTTCCTTTGACCCGGCCCAGATGGGACTACAACACGGCAGAAGGTAGGGGACGACTGCTCATTTATCGCCAGACTCTAATGGCGGGTCTCCGGGCTGCAGCTCGCAAGCCCACCAATTTGGCTAAAGTATATTCTGTGTTACAAGGTAAGACAGAAAGCCCCGCTGTGTATTTAGAGAGATTAATGGAAGCTTTCAGACAGTATACCCCTATGGACCCGGAAGCACCGGAAAATCAGGCTGCGGTAGTAATGTCCTTTGTAAACCAGGCAGCATCAGATATTAGAAGAAAACTCCAGAAATTAGAAGGTTTAGAGGGAAAGCAGATTCAGGACCTCCTTCAGATGGCCCAGCGAGTTTATAATAATAGGGATACTCCAGAAGAAAAACAGTTCAAGGCAACCAAAGAAATGACCAAAGTTTTAGTAGCAGCTTTCCCCCAGGCAGGGAATGGCCAAAGCAGAAAGCAGACAAAGCAAGGCTCTAGGCAAGGATTAGAAAAGGATCAGTGTGCTTATTGCAAGGAACGTGGTCACTGGATTAAAGACTGCCCAAAGAAACGGAGACCAGCTAACCCTACCTCCGTACTCGTTACCCAGGACTCTGACTAGGGAAGACGGGGTTCGGACCCCTTCCCCGAACCCAGGGTAACTTTGCAAGTGGAGGGGTCCCCAGTTCGCTTCTTGGTCGATACTGGGGCGGAACGCTCAGTCCTAACCAAACCAATTGGAAAAAAGACTGTCTAAGAAAACATCCTGGGTGCACGGGGCCACAGGCATCAAAAAATACCCCTGGACAACCCAGAGGACTGTAGACTTAGGAACGGGAAAAGTCTCCCATTCCTTCCTAGTCATCCCAGAGAGCCCCTGCCCTCTACTAGGGAGGGACTTGCTGACAAAAATGGGGGCCCAAATCCACTTTGAGCCAGAAGGGCCCCAGATAACTGATTCCCAAAACAGGCCAATATCTATCCTGACTGTCACCTTAGAAGATGAGTACAGACTCCATCAAGAGCAAAAGCCCCCCGATCAGGAAATTGACTCTTGGCTCCAGCGTTTCCCTGAAGCGTGGGCAGAAACTGGGGGCTTAGGGCTAGCTAAACATCAACCTGCCATATTTGTGGAAGTTAAGCCAGGGACGGACCCGGTTCGGGTTCGGCAATATCCTATGCCCCTGGAGGCAAAAGAAGGAATTACGCCCCATATCCGCCAACTCCTAGACCAGGGAGTCCTACGGGCTTGCCACTCATCCTGGAATACTCCACTGTTACCTGTTCGTAAACCCAACAGTACGGACTACAGGCCAGTACAGGATTTAAGAGAAGTTAATAAAAGGGTCATGGACATACATCCCACTGTGCCCAATCCATACACCCTTCTGAGTGCTTTACATCCCGAAAAACAGTGGTATACCGTTCTTGATCTAAAAGATGCTTTCTTCAGCCTTCCTCTGGCTCCCAAAAGTCAAGGACTCTTTGCATTTCAATGGACGGATCCTGAGAGGGGCATCAACGGTCAGCTAACATGGACCAGGCTGCCACAAGGGTTCAAGAACTCGCCAACCCTGTTCGATGAAGCCCTTCATGAAGATCTAGGTGAGCACCGGCGGCAACACCCTGAAATAACTCTTTTGCAATATGCTGATGATCTCTTAATAGCAGCCAGATCCCCGGAAACTTGTGTTCAAGGGACTGAGGACCTCTTGAAGACTCTAGGGGAGCTAGGCTACCGAGCCTCAGCAACAAAGGCTCAGATCTGCAAGTCGGAGGTAACTTATCTGGGGTACCTATTAAAAGGGGGGCAACGCTGGCTAACCAAAGCCTGAAAGGAAACAGTCCTATGCATCCCTAGACCCCAGTCGACACGGCAAGTGAGAGAATTCCTGGGGTCGGCAGGGTTCTGTAGGTTATGGATACCCGGATTTGCTGAGTTAGCCAAGCCCCTATACCAGGCAACAAAGGAACGGCAGCCCTTCAATTGGACGGAAGAGGCTGAGCTGGCCTTTCAACAAATCAAAACTGCCTTGTTATCAGCCCCCGCGCTGGGGCTCCCTGATGTCTCCAAGCCCTTCCACTTATACGTAGATGAAAGTAAGGGTGTTGCAAAAGCCGTGTTAACACAGTACCTAGGCCCCTGGCAGAGGCCAGTTGCCTATTTGTCAAAAAAATTAGATTCAGTGGCTGCTGGCTGGCCACCCTGCCTGCGGATAATCGCGGCGACCGCCCTAATGGTCCGAGACGCTGATAAACTTATCATGGGGCAAGAGTTGCACGTTATAACCCCGCATGCCATTGAAGGCGTCCTCCGGCAGCCGCCGGACCGATGGATGAGTAACGCCCGGCTCACCCACTATCAAGGACTCCTGTTAAACCCCCTCAGAATAACTTTTCTGCCCCCAACCTCTTTAAACCCTGCTTCACTGCTGCCAAATCCAGACTTGGACGCCCCGTTCCATGAGTGCACTGAGATACTGGCTCAGGTGCATGGGGTGCGGGAGGACCTGCAAGATCGTCCGCTCCCCGACACAGAACTCACTTGGTTTACTGATGGCAGCAGCTACGTCCACCAAGGCCAGCGGTATGCAGGAGCGGCTGTAACGTCAGAGACTGAGATACTTTTTCAGGATGGACAGAAGCGTTCCCAACTAAGAGAGAAACTGCTCAGGTTGTAGCAAATAAAATTTTGGAAGAAATCCTCCCCAGGTATGGCTTTCCCGTCCAAATAGGGTCAGACAATGGACCAGCCTTCGTTGCTAAGGTAAGTCAGGATTTGGCTTCCATTCTTGGGGCAAATTGGAAATTACATTGTGCTTATAGGCCCCAAAGCTCAGGACAGGTAGAAAGGATAAATCGGACTCTGAAGGAGACCTTAACTAAATTGACCATGGAGACTGGCGCTAATTGGGTAGTACTTCTCCCCTACGCTCTGTTCCGGGCCCGAAATACCCCTTACAGACTGGGCCTCACACCATATGAAATCATGTATGGCAGACCCCCACCCCTGGTCCCCAGTCTAAAAGATGACTTACTCAAACCTGAAACTGAAAATGTCTCTGAGCTCCTGTTCTCCTTACAAGCCTTACAGAAAATTCACCAGGAAATTTGGCCCAGACTACGAGAACTGTACGAGGCAGGACCTCCGCCGACGCCTCATCCGTTCCAGCCGGGAGACTGGGTCCTAGTCAAGCGCCACCGGCAAGAAACTCTTCAACCCAGGTGGAAAGGACCACTGCAAGTACTCCTGACTACTCCCACCGCTCTCAAAGTAGAAGGCATCGCTTCGTGGATCCACTACACACACGTCAAACCAGTGGACCCAACATCCGACCTTCTCGAGCCGTCTGGAGCACCGGTTACATGGACTGTAGACAAAGCTAAGAACAATCCCTTAAAGCTAACCCTGCACCGTCACCCACATAGCCGTAACCATGTCTAGCTTGCCTATGCTTTTATGCCTTATACATCTGACTCTCCTAACTGCTGCGCCGTCTAATCCCTATGTCTGGAGGTTCTGGCTCTATGAGAACAAAACTCACCCCGGGGAAACCCCCCAAGCGGGTAAACTGCTAGCTAGTGCAGACTGCCCCCCCTCCCGGTACAATACTCCAATTTACCTCAATTTCACTAATTTCCAAATTGCCCAACCGGGGATACCCATGATTTGTTTTGAATATGATCAGACTGAATATAATTGTAAGAATTATTGGTGGCACCAGAATGCAGGTTGCCCATACCACTATTGTAAATTGCACTCAGCCAGGGTATGGGACAAATACCCGAGAAAGTCTAACCTCCTCAGGACTTGCTACCCGACAGGGACTCCCAACATATTCACTTGGATAATAACAGATCCAGGGCACTCCCGGTGGACATCGCCCCAACATGGGGCAGTCTACTACGATGCCAGTAGTAGCTGGCCTAGTAGCCACCTGTACTTGTGGCGGAGTCTAGTCCAGATTCGACCCTTAATCCATACACAAATCCACAGACAGGAAACCAAGCTATCACAAGACTTGCAGCCCTTCTCCTGGCTAACCCTATTACAAGAAAGGCTAGCATTCGCCAACCTCACCGGTTTAGGCGACCTGTCCTCTTGCTTTATGTGTGCAACCTTAGGAAGACCACCATTAACCGCTGTTCCCCTTTCCTCCCCACCCACAAACTATATGCCAGATTCTAATTCATCAACAGTTGCAATACCTGATGTAACCCTGTACCGTGACCCATACCAAGAGAAATACCCCTACTGTTATTCAGCATTTAGTAGCAGCCTCTGCAACCAGACGGCTACATACCCTAATAGCCCCATACGTGCTCCCCCTGGTATGTTCTTCTGGTGTAATATGACTCTGTTAAAAACTCTGTCCAAAAGCATCTCTGACGGACAGTTGTGCATCCCTGTTACACTAGTTCCCCGACTGACCCTGCTGACCCCGGCAGAGTTCATAGGCTGGGCAGGGACTGCCCCAACTGAAACTGCGCGACATAGACGAGCAGTTTTTCTACCACTAATTGCCGGAATATCCTTAACCACCTCTGTCGTCGCAGCGGGGTTAGCAGGAGGGGCCCTACAACACTCCATGATAGAAAACGACAAGCTGTTACGACAGTTCTCTGTTGCTATGGAAGACTCCGCCTATTCCCTAGCCTCCCTTCAGCGGCAGCTCACCTCCCTAGCACAGGTCACCCTTCAAAACCGCAGAGCCTTAGACTTACTCACGGCTGAGAAAGGAGGTACCTGTATGTTCCTCAAAGAAGAATGCTGTTTCTATATAAATGAGTCAGGGTTAGTTGAGGAAAGAGTCCAACGCCTACACGAACTAAGCTTAGAAATGAAAAAGCAACAATTCACTACAGCCGCTAACAATTGGTGGAGCTCTTCAATGTTTTCCCTTCTGGCACCCCTTTTAGGCCCCCTAATGTCTTTACGACTTCTATTCACTATAGGCCCCTGTGTGGTAAATAAAATTTTACAATTTGTCAGAGAAAGGTTTGATACCATCCAACTAATGGTCCTCCGTAGCCATCACCAGCCTCTCCTGCACCCAGAAAGTGAGGCTATATTATAAGACTCTGGAAATCCAAGATTGGACATCCAGTTACTTATGAGAAGGGGGAAATGAAAGGACACAAAGCTAGATGTGTACCCGCCCCCCACCCGCTACACCCTTGTTCTGCTCTCTAATCTTTGCACATACCAGAGATTTCGTAAGTTCTGTGAGTACCTGGTTTTCTGCACGTACCAGAGATTTTGTTTTGCACATACCACAGATTTTGTAAGTTCTGAGGCAAGGTCACAAGACGTGTTTAAGTAAGATAAACTCTTGCTGCCATAAACCTGCTCTCCCGCCTCAAAGTTTGAACCAAAATATCAGAAATGGCGGGAATCAATCATAGTTAGCCAAATCGCCTTGTTCAAACACTAGCCAATCATATATCTGATTTGTATAATAACTCTATGCCCACTTTTCTTAGACTATATAACACTACTCGGAGCTCAGTGGGGGAGCTCTCCTGCCCGTCTCGTTTCATGAGCGAGGGAGAGTTCCAGGTTCGAACCTGTAATAAAGATCCTTGCTGCTTAGCTTTGACTCTGGACTCTGGTGGTCTTCTTCGGGGAATAAACGGTCTGGGCATAACATAGACATCCATACAGCTGGCCCTGACGGAGGCTCACTGTGGTCCTACTTAGATAAAGCAGAGGCCTGATCACAGACTGCATGTACCTCAAGCTCCATGCCCTTGTCCTCCACAAAATTCCTCAAAAGTGGAGGCCACACCATGTACTACAGACATGGCTTTCCTCTCTGAGCAAAAACATCAAGGAACTGCAAAGTAGGAAGCCATCGAAAACGGTAACCGCAACTGAGGAAGAGTCAGCGCAGGCCCTTCTCTAAATGGCCCTTAGCCCAGGGAAGTCATAGGGTCCCAAACGATCACACTGTGTGGCTGGGCACATCACCAACAATATCAAGGTAGAAAGGAGGCTTTTTTCCTCAGAGGGTGTCGGGGTGTGTGTGTGTGGTGTGGGGTGGGCTGGAAGACATTCCTCAATCAACTGTTGTTCTTCCCTACCTATGCAGAAAAGACCTACAACCATGGTCCTGAACAAAGCAAACACCTCTACACTCTACAGCCATTGGTATGCATATCACCAACATGATTGCCTAGCTTTCTACATCGTTTGGAATGCAGGGCAAAAAGTACTTGTTAGTTCGTTTCATCTAGAAAGTGGAGACAATTGCTTTCACAGTTAATTTAATGTTCATCAACTAGACTATGATATCCAGATGTTTGGTCAAACACCAGTCTAGCTGGGTTTTGTTTGTTTGTTTTTTGGGGTTTTCTTTTTTAAATGTGATTAACATTTAAATCTTCAGACTTTGAATAAAACATTACCTTTTATAATGTGAATGGGCCTGTTAAAGAAAAAACTGTTCATGATACTTGTTAAGAAGGCACAGCAGACTTTATTCAATAGGGCCCATGGCAATAGGTGTAGGAACTAATGCAATGAGGTCTTGCAGTGATGGGGAGAGATCGGCTCAATTCTGACTCTAACAAGGAAGAGCCAAGATTTATAACCAAGGAGCAGGGTGGGGGGTCAGCAAATAGGAAAGTACCAAGAGGAAACATCAAGGATAAGGAGGTGACTTAATAGGATCTTTGCTGAAGCCAAGGCCAGGGTGATAATATCCAGGGTGGTCAGATAATAAAGGTGGGGGATTTTCCCAAAACTGACTTAGCAGGATTCTTGCTCAAAGTGGATTCTACAAGAAGGAAACCCAAGGTCAGTCTATTCAGAAAGGATTCAACAGAGCCTGACTAAAGTTTTGCTCGAAGGAGAGAATCTTTGTCAGGCTTCATCCAGTCAGTTGAATCCATAAGAGAGAAAGGCTGAGGTTCTCTAAGGAAGAGGATTCTGCCTCCAGATAGCATTCAGACTCAAGACTGCAACATTAAGGCTTCCCTGAATCTGAAGCCTGTTGGCCTGCCCTGAAGATTACAGACTTGAGAGTCCCAACAATCACATAAGCCAATTTCTTAAAATCCATTACGCATGGTGTATACCAATTCCTCTTACCAAAATATAAGCTCTATTAAGGCAAAGATTTTTGATACATATATTTTGATGTATACATATAGACCACAATGCCTAGCATATAGTAGGTCCTATACAAATAACTCTTCAATCAATGGAAATGTTAGTCAAATACATACACAAACACACATCAGTACAGACATAAAGAAGACTGAGAAGAAAAAGTCCACTCTTGCTAAAACAATGGGCATTGGTTATGATAGGCAAGTCATGTTATAAATTGTAAAAGCTTTACTATAATTCCACATAAGTACAATATAATGTCATTACAATCATAGAATGAGGTCTATCAATGATCATCATTCTCTGTATTCAGTGACCATATTTCTGCCTCTTTGTTTCAAGTAAGAACACACAGAGGCTGGAGATATTTACTCACAGTCTCACTCATTATAATAGTGGTCTTGAAGATAACTGATAGTCTAGGCCTTTTCCTCATCATTCAAGAGAGATGATGGCATAAGACACCAGTTTCACTATCTAGGAAGTTATGACATTAATCTTTGCCCAGCCACTTAGGCTGAGGAGGTAGGTAAATGGTGGAAAGGGCTGCTAAGAAAACTGCAACATATTAGGCAGAAAATAGGAGATAATACAAAAACAAACATACATCTCCATGCCTCTTCCAATGAATGATTTACCCCAAATCTCCTCTGTGTGTCTGGCTTACCCAGCAGAGGGAGAGAGCTTCCCCACCCTCAGTGTAACTACAAATCCCAAGTCAGCCCAAATGCATAGAAAGACCCCTGCCTTCTTGTTCTCTGTGCAGCAATCCTGAGAGCCTCTCTGAAAAATCACCACAAACACTGAAATACACCCTAGACAGGGAACCTGGAGACTTGGAGGCTGGTTCTGACTCTGTTGGTTTATTCCCAAAAGCCCTGGGCCTCTTTCTTCATGAAGAAAAGGTAGAGATTAGATAGGGTGATTACTAAGATCTCTTCAAGGTCTAACAAGAAGTACAGTGATTGTGCAAGGTAAGTTGACCCCGTCTACTCCAAGCAAGCCCAGCCTCCAAGAAAACAAAAGGAGGAACTAGGGCCCTAAAAGAGCAATAGCATGGTGGGGCCAAACTGGGAAATGGCTGTGCCACTCCAATCTGATGAGGGTCTCACCTCACTGGGCATCCCTGGGCACACACCCTCTGGGGCACACGCCTTCCCTCCGTCCTCTCTCTCTCTCTCTCTCTCTCTTTCAGTTTCACTCTGTCACCCAGGCTGGAGTGCAGTGGTGTGATCTCATGTTGGTCAGGCTGTCTCAAGCTCCTGACCTCAGGTGATCCACCCACCTCAGCCTCCCAAAGTGCTAGGATTACAGACATGAATCACCATGCCCAGCCCTCAATTTTCTTTCTTCAATAAAGTTTTGAAAATGAAAAGCCCAGTTGGCACGTGGTACAGGAGCTATTACTAGAAACAACTTCAGGCCACCTATCAAAAGGTGAATAATTACTTTGGGTGAACTTAGTATTGCACATTTGAAAGACTAGTTTGTCAACAGGCTGAGAAATTTACACAGACTTATGAACCAACCAATGGGCCAAATTATTGCTTTAAAATAAAAATTAAATCTGCCCAAAAGAACAGATATGTGGGACCTCCTGCTAAGACATGCTCTTTCTGCAGACCAAGTATCTGGGAAGCTAAATCGTAATAGTATGTCTATTTGATAAGCTTTACAGCCTGAATGTATGACAGGCATGAGGCTAAGAGGGCTTATTATAAACATCTCCACAAAAGGCAGAGGCCTACAAGGGCCAGAGTTGTTACACCAGGGCAGAGGAGAAGAATATAACCATTGCTTGTCTTTTACAATCTCTTCTTTCTTTCTATGCATTGTACTCTTTTCTAAATACAATTAATGGCTGAAAATGTATTTTGTAAATTAACACTTACTCATTTCAGAGACTTCAGCAAACACAGAAAAGCAGTATTAAAGTATAAGGAAAAAAACTCACACTTTTCTGTGATAATTTAAAAAAATACAAGTATGAGAAAAAAAGAAAAAGAAAAAACAATCTTACTATGAAGCTTTCCATCCATAGAGATGTACAGCTATTAAAGAGTATCCTGATTTTTACTCCATTAAACATCATATTGTAAATATGTCTCGTGGTATTAAATACTCTGGAGATACATCTGTTACTTGGTTTTTATTTAGAACTTTAAAGACTGAAAAATAAAGATTGGCATATCCTTTCCTCAGATGTATTAATATAGTCCATCAGCAATGGGCCATTCTTGTTCTGAAGCCACTCGGTCCATTTCCAGCTTTATCCCAAGACCACTATTTCTCTCTCACTTCTAAGTTATTTAAGAGTAAGTGTCTTACTACAATCTGTGAGCACAGGTAAGTCCTCCCAAAATAATAGTGCCCTGGCCAGTGAGAAGCTTAGGTCTTATGAAATCTCCACAGTCACAAGGCAGCAAAATAACATCTGACAAACTGACAGGTATCACCATAACGGGGAGAGGAAGAGAACATGTGTCCTTCTAACCCAAGTATTAACCAGCATCTTTTTTGCCCGGGCAACATACATGTCTATCAATGGTGGTCTTGCCAAATTAAACACTTCCAGCACACTTGCCCTTAATTCTATCTTGAGAGAGAGGGAAATTAAGAATTTCAGGCCAAATAGAGAAGAAAGGGGAGGCCATGCCAAATGAGTGAAAAGTCTATTTTTGAAAAGGCATAACCTGGCAGTAGCCTCAAATCACAACATTATTCTGCCTATACCTGGGATGAGCTCTAACTCCCAAATGAGGCTATATTCACATTCCAGAAACTTTCACCTGCAAAGTACGTATTACAAATCTAGAGAAACAGCCCCACAGCCATGTATCAAACTGTGAGCACTCTAAGAGCATTCCCTTAACACACAGCTGTCTGTCACTTGCCTCTGTCCTGTCTTCAGTGATGTGGGGACAAAAATGTTTTATGTACAGTTTCTAACGGATAGCAGACATTAACAGAAATGCATGGATGGGGCTAGGCACAGTGGCTCACGCCTGTAATCCCAGCACTTTGGGAGGCTGAGGCGGGTAGATCATTTGAGGTCCGGAGTTCAAGACCAGCCTGGCCAACATAGTGAAACTCTGTCTCCAATGAAAACACAAAAATTAGCAAGGCATGGTGGCAGGTGCCTGTAATCCTAGCTACTCAGGAGGCTGAGGCAGGAGAATCACTTGAACCCTGGAGACAGAGGTTGCAGTGAGCCGAGATCGTGCCATTGCACTCCAGCCTGGGCGACAGAGCAAAAACTCTGTCTCAAAAAAAAAAGAAGAAGAAAAAGAAAAAATAAATGTATGGATGGGTTTACAACTGGCATAGATCAATTTCTAGTTATTTTACAATTATTGATTAGGGAATTCAAACAACCTCTGCTATTTGCCAGACAAAAAGCTAAATATCCCCCTTCATAAATCTTGAGAAAAGGCCAAAGAAAAATGAAAATGGTATATTCTGGAAAGAGAACATGCCAAGACAAGATTATAACCAAATCAAAGCTGAGAACCAAGTAACAAATGTATCTCCAGAATAGAGCTTGAAAAACTTGCAGTCTTGGCAAGTCCGTCTCACTCGCAGCAGCAACCTTTGTTGCAATCAGAATTGACGGACGCTTTTTCACTTCAACTGAAAGATTTCTGTCAGGGTGAACATATTTTAATCCACCGCATGCATTTGTACCATGTCATTTACAAGGACAAAACCTGACTACATCAAGAGCCTGCTTTTGTTGTGTCACTCTGTGTACATGTTCCTAAGGCTCACAAAAAAAAAATTCAAAGAGAGGAGAGAGGAGAAGAGAGGACGGAGAAAGCAGTATTATCATACACACAGAGAGCATATGTATAGTTAGAGACGGAGCTTGGAAGTGGTGATGTGCAAGATGGAGAGACACAGTTAAAATATGCTGCATTCTAAAGGAGGATGTTATTTAGAACTTGTTCTTTTTGATGCCTCCAGGGTTGGAACTGAGTCACTCTCTCTATAATATATTGAGTTCATCAAGGAGGTAAAAAGTAATAATCAGTTTGAAGCACCAATACATTCTTCTATCACCTGTGCATGACAGGGAATGATGGGAAACTTTCTAATGATGCCACTGTCCATATGCTTAAAATTCAACATGGAGCAAGGAGGTGTTTAGAAAGGAAGAAAAACAATGTCAGAAATTAGCAAGGTGGAAGATCCAATGGTCACATTAAAAATTAACAAACAGGGCCAGGCATGGTGGCTCATGCCTGTAATCCTAGCACTTTGGGAGGCCGAGGCATGCAGAACACTGAGGTCAAGAGCTCAAGACCAGCCTGGCCAACATGGTGAAACCCTGTCTCTACCAAAAATACAAAACGATTGCCAGGTATGGTGGCATGCATCTGTAGTCCCAACTACTCAGGAGGCAGCACAAGAATTGCTTGAACACCGGAAGCGGAGGTAGCAGTGAGCCAATATGGTGCCACTGCACTCCAGCCTGTGTGACAGACTCTATCACCAAAACAAAAAACCAAACAAAAAAAGGGGCTCAGGTGCAGCATCTCACACCTGTCATCCCAGCACTTTGGGAGGCCTAGAAAGGAGGCTCGATTGAGCCCACGAGTTTAAAATCAGCCTAGACAACATAGTGAGACCCCATCTCTACAAAAGATAAAAAATAAATTAGCCAGGTGTGGTAATACACACCTGTAATCCCAGCTGTTTGAGGGGCTGAAGCAGGAGGATCACTTGAGCCCAGGAGGTCGAGGCTACAATGAGCTATGATTGCACCACTGTACTCCAGCCTGGGTAACAGAGAAAGACCCTGTCTCACAAATATATTAACTTTTAATGAACTGAAGAAAGACATGGAAAACAAGCAAGCATTCAAAAAGATGAATCTTTGTTTAAGCTTAGAGATAGCAAAGGGGTTTCATCCACTATGATACAAAAATTTGGGTCACTTAATTATATTTTTCCCACCAGTTCTGTATTTTTCCCCAGTTTTACTGAGGTATAATTGACAAGTAAAAATTACATATTTTTAGTTATGCAGCAAGATGACTTTATATACATATACAATATAAAATGACTACCACAATCAAGTTAATTAACACATCGATCATCTCACACCTGTGTGTGTGTACACACACGATGCATGCATGCAGTTAAGAACATTTAAGATCCATTCTCTTGGCAAATTTCAAGTACACAATAGAGTATTATTAAAAATACTGTAGAACTATAGTTACAATGCTGTACATTCGATCCACAGAACTTATTCATCTATCTTATAACTGAAACTTTGTACCCTTTAATCAAATCTCCCCACTTCTCCCGCCCCCAACCTCTGGCAACCACCTTTCTATTCTTTGCTTCTAAGAGTTCAACTTTTCTAGTTTCCACATACAAGTTAGAACATAGTGTTTGTTTTTCTGTATCTCATTTATTTCACTTAGTATAATGCCCTCCAGGTTCACACTCAGGTTGTTGCCAATTTAAGTTTATTTTCCTAACAAAGCTCTGAGTTTTCATTCTCAGCCAACAAACACTATTAGCAGAAAGATCCCATGCTCCCATTTCCAAGAAAAGGATCCCTCTCTCATGTTGACACTTCCAATTCAGTGACTGTCTAAAAGCATTTATGCCTGGCCTGTGACTAAACCACTTCTACTAATCAGAATAAGTATTCAATAACAAAAATCCAATTTAACCAAGAAAATAGAGGCTTTCAACTTTAACTGTTTTTCTTTTTCTAAAATGGACTTTTTTAATAACCAAAGAAAATTAAAATAAATGTGACTCTTGGAATTGGTAACCTATTCATAAAACAAAATTACTTTATAAAAAGTCAATTTATACGTATATAGAACTTAGCATTCTGTAAGAACTCCTATATTTAGATATTTATTCAAGGTAAGAGACTTGAAAAAAAACTACATTAACGACCTTGTCCTCATTTTAAAAAGACGGAAACAAAGGGCATAAAGAAAAGGAAGCAATTTGCCTAAAATTACATGGAGTCGTACCTGGAAGGGGAGGGTGGAGGGACAGAGAGAAGGCTATTTCAGATGATATTACTCTTCAAAAATTGTCAAAATATAGGAAGAGTTTATTCTCTAACAGTTTTTAATGATGCAACATGGATGCCTGCTGGACTTTGAAGATACAGGATCTATACAGATGCTGGTGAAAGCATTTTTAGTTCATGAAAAGAAAATTTCCAAAACAATGATTTTTCCTCCACTCACCCACAATACAGAATATTAAGCTATAGGTCTGAATGAAACTCTTCACCTCTTTTTTGCCCATTCCACTTTCTTCTTACTAAAACTCTAGCAATGACAGCAGTAATTCATAAATTGAAGTTAACAGTATTCATCTTAATACTGTTTGCAAATCATGTTTAAAATGGAATTTTAAGGCCGGGCGCGGTGGCTCACGCCTGTAATCCCAGCACTTTGGGAGGCCGAGGCGGGCGGATCACAAGGTCAGGAGATCGAGACCACAGTGAAACCCCGTCTCTACTAAAAATACAAAAAATTAGCCGGGCGCGGTGGCAGGCGCCTGTAGTCCCAGCTACTCAGGAGGCTGAGGCAGGAGAATGGCGTAAACCCAGGAGGCGGAGCTTGCAGTGAGCCGAGATCGCGCCACTGCATTCCAGCCTGGGCGACAGAGCGAGACTCCGTCTCAAAAAAAAAAAAAAAAAAAAAAAAAAAAAAAAAAAAAAAAGGAATTTTAAGACACAACAATTACAATAGTTGCAATATATGATCCTAGAATACATCCTGTATCCAGAGGAACAGTTGCTATAAAGAACATTATTGAAATAATTGACAAAATTGAAATCTGGGCTAAATATTAAAATAGTCATCAATGTTAAATTTCTTGATTTTGACAACTATACTTGATTATGTAAGAAACACTGATTTTTAAGAGGCAGAAGTATTAAGAGGTAAATAAGCATGTCTTCTACCCATGCTCAAATGATCCCCCTCCCCCATATATAATATATATATATATATGTAGGCAGAAATAGAATGATAAAGTGAGTTAAATGTCTAAAAATAGATGAATCAGAGTTAAGCTCTTTGCTACTATTCTTACAACTTTACCATAAGCTAAAAATTATTTCAAAGTAAAAAGTTTAAGAAAGGAATTTTAAAATTCTAATTTCTTAGTGTCTCTACCTTTACCCTGTGCAACACAAATGATGATACACACACACACACACACACACACGCACACATAATCTAGCAATGTTAATACTCAGTTGTTAGTTTTTGCAATAGTAGTAAGATCAGTTACCAGCTCTTTCCTATCATTCTATCAGAGCTATGAGAAAAGAGCTTATTTTTTGGAAATAAACTAATTTTTAATACATTAGTTCACCTGCTGTTGAGAGAATTATTCTTGGAATTGGAAAATATAATTGAAAACTACATTAACAATTATACAACTACATCCCCAATTTTTTGTTTCCTTTTTTGTTTGTTTGTTTGTTTAAACTTAACAAATATCCAAAATGGTCAATGGCATAGTTTTTCAAACTCTATTCAGAGCGTGGCTTTACAAACAAACTGTAGAATATCTCCCTTTAAATTTCTCATAAAACTCAATGAAAATACAAAAGTGATTGAATTCACTAATGAGTAAACACTGCTAATGTATATCACATTTATTCCTAAAAATACTCTATTGCAGCAAGCCTACCTCTACTCTCAACAAGCATTCTCCCAGATTAATGCGTCTTTATTATCCAAAATTGAATAACTGACAAAATAATTGACAAAAATAATTGGATCATCTCTTACCTCCCCACAAATGAAGACTTTATGTTAGACATAAAAAAGAGAAAGCCGGGTGCAGTGGCTCACACCTGTAATCCCAGCACTTTGGGGGGCCAAGGTGGGTGGATCACGAGGTCACGAGTTCAAGACTAGCCTGACCAACATGGTGAAACCCCATCTCTACTAAAAATACAAAAATTAGCCAGGCGTGGAGGTGCACACCTGTAATCCCAGTTACTCAGGAGGCTGAGGCAGGAGAATGACTTGAACCCGGGAGGCAGAAGGCTGCAGTGAGCCAAGACTACACCACTGCACTCCAGCCTGGACAACACAGTGAGACTCTGTCTCAAAAAAAAAAAAAAAAAAAAAAGAGAAAGTTTCTGCCTTTATATACTAGTATTCCTCTGAGGCCAAGGGAATGTATAATCGCTAGAAACCAGGTCCTTTTGTGTCTATATCAATCACTTCTCCCAAAGTGTAACAGGCCATAGAAAACTTTCTTTAAATAAGAACATTCAAAAATGACTTGATGAAAGTGTACAAATAGCACTTCCTTTGACTAGTATCTTTTGCAATACAGGGATTCACATAAGAGAATGTCTTTTAATACTGAAATTTACAGGTTGACATGCCAGAACTTTTTAAATGCAAAATGGTTTAGATGGAAATGGTAGTGCTAATATTTCTCACCCATGCTGGTAAACAGATTATTCTCAATCCCTGATAGTATTATGATTGTGCATACACTATTTTACTAAGCAAGAACACACAAAGCCTATTCAAGTAGTTAAGGCTGCCTGCCTCTATGCTAAGTAGGCTCATAATGCTATGGGTTTCGTGTGTGTGTGTGTCTGTGTGTGTGTTTTATTTCCTGTGAGTGTATCACATGCATGACAATTAGTTGCCTTTTCTACTTTTAGCTGCAGTGATTTCTGCTTTGTCCATGTACCTAAATGTCCACTCACCCTTTCTAATGTAATAAATCAAATCCATTACACGTTAAAAAAAAACAACAACAAAACTAAACTTGCTAAATTGTGCCCAAAATAAGATCACCTCTGCAGAGAAGATCAGAGTTGTAACCCTGGCTCTATCTCTGTGCAACCTTTAGTTTCACAGTCTCTTTGAATGTTTCTTTTATCATCTCTAATAAGAATGAATGATAGATGTCTACCCATATCAAACACCCAGGGAGATACTAGAGTTGAAGGCTCTTAGTTAAATGAAAAAAAGAAAAAAAAAAAAAAAAACTAAATCTAAAAGCAAATATGGTTTTTACTGTGATGCTGCTTATCAACAAAGCTCATAAGCTTCAAGACACTAGCTAGAATCACTTTGTGATGCCTTTGGGGTTCACAGCTATGGTTCCAGGCAATGAGTTAGCTGTGTTCCTGAGAGTCAAATATGTAACCTATGGATAGGTAAGATAGGATTTAAAATATGTGCATACACTGGGCTAAAGAAACTGTAAATGGATGAAGTTTAATTTCTAAGCAGAAAATGTATATGAGTAGGTTTTATCATCTCCAATAAAACTGGCCCATGACACTGACTGGTGTTCTTTCTTAACAAGAAAATATTAAACACAAGTCTGGAATTAAATTTACAGTCAATGTTTGAAACAGGCAGCGGGTAAGTATGGAACTCTGTAACCATTTGTCATAAAAGATGAAAGAAGGGGGAAAAGCTAGCTAGAAAACTCTAAATGCTTTATTTAATCAACAAATTTCTATGACAATGAAGACATTTGATAAGTTTACCACAAGTAATCATAAATTATTGGTGCTGATCATTCTACTGTATTTTTTTGAAAATAGCATGGTGCTGTCTGTGTAAATCATATTCTGCCTGCAGCAATGTAGCTTACCTCGAATTATTTCAGAATCATCTAAAATGACTCATTTTTCTATTAAAATGATGAATGGACTAAATGAGGTATGTAATAAATACTGCAGGTTTGTAAACAGATTCCTGCTCTCGAGAGAATGGAAGCCTTTCTTCATTTGGTAATTCTGCCCTTTGGTATTTTCAAGAGAAGTCACCCTTAAACTACAGTTAGTAAAGAGAAGAGTACAGTGAGCAAGAAAATGTCCAATGTCTTTATGGTTAAGGGAATAGTTACAGGGTACATGAAGATAGCTGCTGCCTGCTCCCACCCCCAAATCAGGGCACAGGTCAGAGCATCAAGAAACACAGAAAAAGCATAACTCAGTGCCAATTAGGAATTACATCAAAGCAATAAAAGCAAGGATACACAAAAGGAATATAAAGCTGGGATATTCAACACTGTGAAAAATTTAATATGCAATAAAAATGAAGCAGGCCTTATTGCACATGGTACATCACATAGTATACCACATGGTAAACAATATTGCTGTTCGATTTAATATGAATTTGCTAAACCTCAGGTCCCTGCACAATAGGTTGAAAACGAGTCACAACAACTGTATCAGAACTGACAGTTGTATGACTAGCCATGAAGACAATGTGGAAAGATTGCTGTAAAAATATAAGGAGTTCATCTGCCTTACATTCTCATTCAAAACATAATGTGCAAAACATGTACTTGGGATTCTTAAGGACTGACAGACTTGATTATGCTTAACTTTTAATTTGTTGCAGGTTAAAGCAAATACCAAGGGCCGTATTTCTTAGCCTCTTTAGTAGGAAACGAGATTATGATGTCAGTTCAATACAATTCCAACAGACCAGGCAATGAAGTAAATATGTTCACAATGAATGCCAGGTCATCATAAATAGATGGAATTATAACCAGCCTTTGCACCGCAGTTGCCTATGGACTTTTACACAGTGCTCTCCATATCTCACCTGGACACCCATAACGACCCAAGTGACAGGATGTCAATAAGTTATCACAGCTAACACTTAGGACACCACTCAACAAGAGCTGCCCTGATCCAACTGGTTTGCAAGTAACTTGATGAATTTTCAAAAGCACACTTAGAAAATATCAGAACACATTCTAAGCAGAGTTATTTTCCCTAGCTGTCTTTAAATATGACTAATTGCTGCCAAGAACATCAATGGCATTCTACTCAACTGTGCTGTCTTCTTTTCTAATCACTGTCAAGAAGGTCACACAATCTGACACAGTTCCTTGGAGAATGGCGACACCGTGTTTACGTGATCGGCCCCCTGAGTCTTGGAAGTGAGATCTCCAGGACCAGAATACTCCACTCTTCTCCACCTCCAGGTCCCTCGATATCTAGTCAGCATAATGTTGCGCTTCTCGGAGGCTATTTGGTGATGTTAAGATCCTAGGTATTTCTGGTCGGGTGCGGTGGCTGACGCCTGTAATCCCAGCACTTTGGGAGGCGAAGGAGGGAGGATCTCCTGAGCACAGGAGTTTGAGACCAGCCTGGGCAACATGGCAAAACTCTGTTTCTTAATTAAAAACACACACACACACACACACAAAATAAAATAAAATAAAATTAGCCAGACATGGTGGAATGTGCCTCCAGTCCCAGCTACTCAGGAAGTTGAGGTGAGAAGATCGCTTGAGCCTGGGAGGTCAAGGCTGCAATAAGCCGTGATGATGCACTGCACTCCAGCCTGGGCAACAAGCAAGACCCTTTATTTAAAAAAAAAAAAAAAAAAAAGAACCTAGGCATTTCTGCCAACCTGGATGAGGAAAGGGGGTCTGACAATGTACATTTGAGAAATATATTAATCTGGGCAAGTTTTCAGGATACAAGCAAAGTTTAAATCTGTAATTGCAGTCCTATTCATTCTTTGGGATCTTAACGTACAGCCCAGGCGGGCAAACTGAAACAAAAGGCATTTCTCCTTTTTCACTGCAGTGCAGTGGCAGACATACCTAAAGCTGCCCTGCTACTCCACAGAAAATTTGGTTCACAATCTCTTCATAAGGTTGTGTGTGCATTCCAGCTGATAATAATAATGCTGCCATAATACACAGGAGGTAGAGGCCACACATGATAACAAAGAACACAAAGGAGAAAACAGAATCTGAATGCTTTGCCTCAGAAGCCCTAACAGCCTGCTAAATCCAAAGGCACAGGAGGCTCTCACCTGTTGTGAGGGATACTTCCCTTTGAATTTCCTGGTAAGCTATTAAGAGAGCAAGAGTCAGAAAGAACAGGATTTGCAGATGGATCCCAGAGCCCATTCTCACCAATAACACTGAGGAAAATGTCTAACATCTAAATGGCCCAAATCCTTCCAATATAACGTGGAAATGCCATATTTCAACAGTTGTCAAAAGCAAAAGCTCAAATTCATTAACTTCATTTTTGGAATTCAAAGCAAACTGATATCCAAATAATTGGAGGTTAGTGTCTAGGGCAAGAAAACCAGTACACAACATACATAACCAGAGAGAGAGTTTTAACAGAGGTTATAATCCAAGTCTAAATTGCACCCAAAAACAACAGATTTATTTTTAAAATTATCTTTAAATGCCCAATAAAAGAACCCGGGAAACCACTGCTTACACTGCAACTTCATTCACCTGGCTAATTCCAGTGATACTAAAAATCCCAAGTGATCACTCTTACTCTTCTCTTACACAGAACTTTTGAGCATGAAGCATGTCGATCATTTCAAAATTACAACCCCAGTTGTATCCTTTCCCCCTTGGATAGAACCTCACTTGGACAGCAGTAGTGTTCTCATCTGCTTCCTTTAATTTAGTCATTTTTCTCTATACCCCAAATTCAAAACCTTTTTCTTTTTTACCATGAAATTTCAACTGTCACAGTTTGAAGCACAAACAAAACACAGAACTGAAAGGCACACAGCACAAAATTAATCAATTCTTCTTCTTGATTGCTTCACTGGTGCATTTCAGACAAAAGGCAAACTGGGGATGAAAAGTGACATTTTGAGAAACAGTCGCTTAAATTTGCAAAAACTAAATTTATGCATTCACCCACCCTTTTTTTTTTAACTGTATTTTTTTTTCTACAGTATAAGGTTTTACAAATTCAAAAATTATAACTTAAGTTGGGACAAAATATACAAGGCAAGAATAACCTTCCCCACAAACCTGACACTTAACTGCAGACTCTGAAGAAAAGCAACCAGATCTAATTCATCTTTGCAACCCTGGCAAATAGTGCTTAGTACACAGTAGGTGTTTAATAAATATGTGATGAAGGACAATGCAGAAAGGAACAGAAATTACCTAATGATCTGACTAATGTTCTTGCCAAGCGCTGAATAAACAACTGGTGCAGTATCTGAGGCCAGGACCCTCCTCAATGCTACACTGAAGTCAAATTTCACACTATGCTTAGCCCAGGACATTTTTTACATTGATTGCTAATTTTTGTATTTAAAATGATATGAAGTTGCTGATACTAGAAACCTTGCTTGTAGTTAGTCTTGACGTTTCTTTCAACCCTTCAAACCTAAAATCCTAGTAATACTACCTTCCAAATAGTTCCTATGCCTCTTCTTTTCTCTGCATCCCTGCTACCATGCCCTAACTTGGGTACCACCTGTTCTCACCTGGATTAACACAGGGCTTTCTAACTGGTCTTTGGGCTTCCTGCCATTTCCTCCTCTGCCCTTCCCTTCATACTTCATTATGGAGTGCAAGCTAAAAATCAAACCCTAAGCCCCATGACTGACTAAATGGACCCCCTCTTAGCCAAGGGGACCTCAGAGAAACTAAAAAACTGATATCTTGACCATAAAGGGATAGGAGGTTGGACATATCTCTTTATACACCCTCTCTTTTGCAGTTTAGACACAACCACTGACCAACATTAATGTTAAAATAGAGACCATAAGACTGGCAAAACAGACTTTTTGTGGCAATCAGGTACCAATTATAAACAGGACCTAGGGCCATGCCAGACGGGTTAAGTTGTGAACCCCCAGCACACACATACAATTAAAGAATAGACTATGTTCTAACTGCCACAAGGATTCCCTCTCAGCAACTTCTACTAGTGTCCCCCTGTCCCCATGTTTCCATGCTTTTGCCTGCAATACCTGAGGCTGTTTCATCCCACTCCTCAACCTTGGGAGCAAATCCTACTCATACTTCAAGATTCAGCTCAGGGGTCCTTTCCCCAGAAAATCTTTTCTATTCTTCCCCATTTCCTCTCATCCTATTTCCAGGGCTTCAGTAGATGCAATTAGTCATTTATTCAATCAACAAATATTTATTGACTGCTTACTGTTTGCTCAGCACTGGCATATATTAAGCACTCAATTATGTGTTGAATAAATAAATGCAGACACAGCAATTAGTTAAAAGAAAGACAAAGTCCTGGCCTTCCCAAAAGTGAGAATCCTCACAAGACTATAAGTAGCATGGCTCTATAACAGACTTAGCATTTTTAAACTCTACCTTTTATTCCTCAAGGGCAAGATTTTGTCTTTTATTTATAGATTATTAGTACCTAACATTGTACATTTCATACAGTAAGCACTCAATAAAACATCTGTCCAAAGAGTAATGGAAGAATACTGACGTAAATATTGCCTTAAGTAAATTGAGACTTCTTTTAACGTTTAGATTAAAAAAAATGAAAGAAAAGAAAAGAAAATACTACATAGTTCTGTGATGGTAACAAGAAATATGTGGCTGGGCACGGTGGCTCACGTCTATAATCCCAACACTCCGGGAGACCAAGGCAGAAGATCACTTGAGCCAGGAGTTCAAGATCCATAGCAAGACTCTGTCTCTACTTAAATTTTTAAAAACAATAAAAAATTAAAAATTAAAAAAATCTAACATTAAACCAGCATAATGTAGTAAGACATAAAAAACAGTGAGTCAAAATTTTAATTGGTATTTTAAAAAGAAACTATAATTGCAAAGTCAAAAAAACCAACCTGCTACTGTTCAATTTCAACAAAGAATCTAATGACAGCAAATATGAGATCACATATATAAGATCTTTACAATACACATAATATCAAGTTGCGTTCACTTTACAAATTCCCTGGTCTTGTCTTTCTAGTCAGTCTTCATTCTTTACACAGAGGTGCTTTCCTGCTCCTAAGAAGCATATTTTGAATATGAGCTGCTTTTAACATTTTCTTGCAGGTAAAATCATTATCAGTAGACTGCCTCTTCCAAAGCCTCTGGATAAAGTCAACTGATTAACATGCTGGCACCACTCAGCGCTGAGTAGAGGAAGAGGCTGGTATACTCTTCCAGAATCTAGAGTGGGATTAACAGCTTCCCCAGTGAAAGCAATTCTTCCAAAGGGGAAAGTTTTGATCTGATCCTGTTTTAAAACTTCAACAACAGGGCCATCATGACTTTGCCCTTCAAAGAGCTTCAGTAAAGCTAGCCGCTAAAACAACTGTGGGAAGAAAAAGCCTGGACTCACATCTAAGGAGACAGAAACCTAAATGTCAGCTGTTGGTGAGACAGAAAGATGCAGGGGGTGTGGGGTAAGGGGTGGGAATCGTTTTATTTCACAGTCCCAACATCACATCAGCTCCTGTGCTTTCACCCCCGTTCTCCTGAAAGACAACTTTTTAATTACTTCACATGTGTGAAACCCAATCTTTACTTTCCTGCAGGCTGCAACATTTGAGTTCTAAATAAAGAGGAATGAAGCAATGCTTGGCCACCACTCAAAGAGTCCCACATATTAGAATTAAGAATGGCAGCAATAGGGGCCCTCCACACACAGTGGAGCAATGCTAACCTTCTTGGGGTTACTCCCACATCAATTACGGGTTCTGAAGATGCCCACCTCTCCAGCTGGGGATCAAGGAACTAACATACAACAGCAGGCTTGCGATCACTGTCCACACCACACAGTACTGGTCTGGAGGGTGGTGGGATGCAAAATCTGAAATCCTAAAGCATGTATAAAATATATACGTATGGGGAAGGCAGAAAGAACTTTATACCTCTGAACATTAATGATAGATGACAGAATTATAATAATACTGATTTTCTTTGTAATTTTTCCAAATGTTCTATAATATTCTTGTATTAATTTAGTAATTAGTGAAAAACTCAGTGAAACACAACTATTAAAATGTGACCATACAAAAACATATTTATTGCTATAAAAACTTCTACCACATGGCCTAAATGTTTTAATGTGAAGGCTATTGTTAAGAGTTATATAAAAGTGTGTGTACTATTATCTATGTTTGGAGAAATACAGTAATACACATAAAATCAAATGTTTTATACCAACTTAGTGGGAAGTAAAAAGGAATATAAAAACAATAAACCAAAATATTAACAGTAACTATCTCTGAATTGTAGTACATTGAGTGATTTTAGTATCTCTTTGTATTTATTTTCTAATCTTGATCCAATGAATATGTATGTCTTCCATAATAACAAATAACAATAATAAAGGGAGAAATCTGGTAAATAAATTGGGAATTGCCCAATAACTAAATGTCATAGGCAGCCATGTTGCTGTGGTCATGGCAGACCATGCAAATGTCTGATAACACTCTGGGAAGGAAGGAAGGGACCCTCTGAATCAGTTGTCATCCTGTGGTATAAATTCCACTTTTATTCCCTAAGTGCTTTGAGGGCTCTATAGAGGTTGTGAGTACTACAATTTGTCATCTATACCACACAACCAGAATCTGTAAAGAAGAGATCTACAAATCAGAACGTACGAGGCCAGTTGTTCATGCTTCACCAGCTACACAAAACAGTAAAGACAACAACAGACAAGATTCAATAGGTAAAAGAGAACAGACTACAGATACACTATTCCAATCAAAACATGTTGCTTAATATTTTAGTTATGCTGAGTAACAAATCTTTCGATACTTTCACTTTTTTTGTGAAATCTCTTTTTGTGTCTTGCTGAGTGTGTGTAAACATTTAATGAGTTTTTTGGGTTTTTGAATCTTGCTGGTCTCCATAAACTAAGAGAACAAGACAGTATATCCAAATTCAGACAAAAAGAGATAGAGAAAGAGTGCTTCAAACATAAGATTCAAAACAGTAAATGCTCGGAGGCAAAGAGAAATGTCAACCAAGGTATTCTGCCCGCTGAAAACTAAGAGTTTTGCTCTCGTACCTTCCTCAAACATGAGTGCTATTAACGTCCTCCACTACATCCTTAGCTTCCAAATTTGGAGACTTTAATATGCATGGAAATGACCTTTCAACCCACTCACCTGACATTTTTTCAACTTCCTCAAAATATCCTTCAGCTTAGACATACAACAAATTTAATTTCCAGTTGAGTTACTTAAAACTTACTGTCTTTAATTCTGAAATTATTCCCCTTTCACAATGACTGACTTTGCTTCCACCTCTCTTATTCACTTTGTTCTAGTCAATACATGTACTGTTCTCAGGGCAGCTGCCAGTCAGTCCACTGACATTTCTTTCTTCGTCTACCACCTCTATTCTTTCTGGCTTCACTATTTGCCCATGCAACCTGGACCCCAGATTTGTCACTGAAGGAACTGATTCCTTAGGCATGGACTTCCTTTCATGTTCTCTGATTGCAGCTATTCATGGGTTAGTCTTTCAGAGAAGTGACCAAGGTAAAGGATGGGAGAGACTAGAAACTGGCCTTCTTCTTATAAAGTTTTAATGTTTCCCAATTGCCTACTGAACTAGGAAAATCCCCCTCACTCTTGCATCCAAAGTTTTCCATTCTGTGGTCCCATTTTCCCTGTCCAGTGAGTTCCCAACTGTGCTCCATTGAGGATTAAAGGTTCCAAGGAGTTACATCTGGGTTTCTAGGAAGGCTGAAGTGGAGGCTAAGCAGTGAACACTCCAGGTTTCACCCAGAGCAGCTCCACTTTTATCTATTAAATAACAATAAGAAATTGCTTAATAAATTATGTTGAATACGAAAGTCAGAATATTATTCAGCCATTAAAAACTACATTTCAGAAAAATGTTCAGTGACACAGGAAAATGTTCATGAGGCTTAACACCATCTATGGCATTATCTAAATGCTTCAATATGTTAAAAAGCCTAGAAAAAAATAATCTAGAGGAAAACACACACCAGTGTAAACCATGGTTATATCAGAAAGACAGATTGATGGGGGCCTTTTAAACCTTCTTCTGTCTGTTAGTAATACTTTTAAAGACAACAACAACAAAAACATGTCTATGTAATCTTTTAAAAGACTAAAAAATATTTTCTTTAAAAAAAAATTATCTTAGAAAAGACTGTTCCCCCAAGGCCCTGGCTCTACATTTTCTCTTCCCTAAACCCCAGAGAGTGATTTATCAAATCTTACTCATCTTTGCCAGAGTCTTCCAGACTAACACCTGGTAGTTACCAGCAGCGAGAGAAAGAAGCCTAGACTGCTGACCCCTGAGGTTTCAAAGACAATAAAACCAAAGGCAAAGGAGAAAAAAAAGCAGGCAGGCCGGGCGCGGTGGCTTACGCCTGTAATTCCAGCACTTTGGGAAGCCAAGGCGGGTGGATCACACGGTCAGGAGTTCAAGACCAGCCTGGTCAAGATGGTGAAACCTCGTCTTTAGTAAAAATACAAAAATTAGCCAGGCATGATGGCAGGCACCTGTAAATCTCAGCTACTTGGGAGGCTGAGGCTGGAGAATTGCTTGAACCCCAGAGGCAGATGCTGCAGTGAGCCAAGATCACACCACTGCACTCTAGCCTAGGCAACAGATCAAGATTCCATCTCAAAAAAAAAAAAAAAAAAAAAAAAAAAAGAATTAAAAAAAAAAAGACAAGACAGAAAACGAAAACAAAGCACACAACAATCCTTCAGGCATGAAACATGTACATATGTCCGCATGTTGGTCTTTACTTCAATACTTCCAGAGTTACCTGCCTTTAAAGTCCTTGATGGTTAAACCTAAACTGTAAGCGACTTGTAAAAGGCAAAAATCAAAATCTGAGCAAAGAGAACATGAATAATATTATCAACACTAAGAGCTGGCACAGAGTACTTAGCTCTTCCCAAACATCAGAGATTTCCTTGTAGGCAAGAAAATTTCTCCTACATTTTTAATACTCACCAGGTGCTTTGCCTTAGCGCGTTCCTCCTCGCTTGATATCCTCTCCCGAAGGATGGCTCTGGTTAACTGCTCATTGGCAGCAGCCCTCTCTCGGTCCAGCTCTTTGGCTTGCTTTAGTCTAAAATGACAAGAATTGTCTAAGTTAGAAAAAATATTTTATTAGTTGACATTATTTTCTATCAAATGAAATAATTAAAAAATAGAAGCACATAGCCAAAAGGGTCAACAACTGAAATCATCTTGGCCCATAATCTATCAAAAAAGCAGGTATAGAAGTAAATCCCCATGTAGCATCCACCCAAGCATTTAAAATAACCAAATTCAAATACATGAAGAAGCTTATTAATTTGGCTGCCAAATATAACGAAGTTTTACAAAGTTCTTCTTATGTAAAATTAAAATCTGCCCACCAAAAAAATTCCATCCCTGGTACTTCCATTTGGCCTCTGAAAATTTAAGTAATTAACAAACTATCTAGGCCAGGCATGATGGTAGCTCACGCCTGTAATCCCAACACTTTGGGAGGCCAAGGCGAGTGGACCACTTGAGGTCAGGAGTTCGAGACCAGCATGGCCAACATGGTGAAACCCCGTCTCTACTAAAAATACAAAAATTCGCTGGGCGTGGTGGTGCATGCCTGTAATCCCAGCTACCTGGGAGGCTGAGGCAGGAGAACTGCTTGAGCCTGGGAGGTAGAGGATGCAGTGAGCTGAGATCATGCCACTACATTCTAGCCTGGGCAACAGAATGAGACTCCGTCTCAAAAAAAAAAAAAAAAAAAAAAAAAAAAAAAAAGGCCATCTACATGACAAATATTTGAAAGTAACCATCATCTCTTTCTCCAAACTTAACTCGTCTATTTACTGAATGCACACCAGGCACTGTGCTAGGCATTGAGGACACAGCGATAAACAAGATGGACGGGTCACTGTCCTTGTGAATGTTACATCACAGCAGAGAAGCCAGACATTAGGGAACTAATGAGGACACCTTTCCTCCCAGTATATTATCCCTATTTTCCAACAATTCTCATATGCAAATATGACCACACCTTTCAACTGCAGGGCTCCTCACTTCTAGAATGACTCCAATCTATCTGTTAGCTCCAAACTAAACCTAACCCTCCAGGCATACTCTAGCAAAATAAGACAGAAGAATCTTACTTCCCTAAATCTGTACATAATACTAGTTCTATTAATGAAGCACAGGATTGCATTAGATTTGTCAGTAGCCTCATCACACAATTAGATCATATTAAGTTACAACCCACTAAAACCCCTCATTGTACATGATAAAGATAAATTACTTTGGCACTGATTTTTGCCATAGTGCCTGGCACATAGAGGCATTCAGTAATCACTGAATCACTGAAGATTTCAGTCTAATCTCATGGACAAAGATTTTCTGATTGCCTTTTCTTCTTTCAGAGAATAACCCTACTATACCATCATATCCCTAAAGGTATAGCTATGCTTTAAAAAGGAAAAGTAAAATTGTTATGTTGGTGTAAGTGAAATTCTGAGTGAAATCTACTTTACACGTGTGAATCATGAGCATCAAATTCTACTCAAGACTAGCCTGTCAAATTTTAGTTTTAAAAAGATTTTTGAAAAAAACTAGAGATAAAATTTTTTGTTACTATTTTTAAATTGCTACATCATCCTGATACTCTGAAATTCTCAGAAATCAACTATAACAGAAAAAAAAATAACCTTGCAAGATATATTACAAAGTTATAATTCTTTTCCCCTAAAAATCAAAGCTGTGTAGCTTTGTGTCTTGAATAAAAAAAGAGGAATAGAAACAAATTAAAATCTGTACTTCAAAATTCTCTAATGCAAAAGTAACCTTTGGGAAACTTCCTAAGCAATAAGCACAATGACACTCATACAAACCAAATTTCTCTAAATTATTTCACAAGGACCATACAATAAATTCAGCAATATCAATGATATCAATACATTAACATCACTAGATATGTGTAATTGTAAGAGAACAGCAATAATTAGAAGTCACACCACTTCCCTAGAACAGCAGTTCTAAAAGTACAGTCCACAAACCAGCTGCAGTAGCATCAACTGGGAGTCTGTCAGAAATGCCCCTTCTCGGATACCACCCCACACTTGCTGAGTCAGAAACTCTGGGGATAGTGCCTAGCAAACTGTCTTTTCATAAGCCCTCCAGAATTCTGATGCACGCTAAAGTGTAAGACCACAGCCCTTAATTACCAAAATACACTTGTACTCAAATAAATCCTGGAACATCGAAAATGAAGTGGTCCACAGGAGAATATTGTGCAAATAACTGCTGAGGTTATCATATACAACACTGTATTTAAAGCATTTTTATGGACATCTTACCCATAAGTAAAAAAGCATTACCTATTTTTACATGTGAGGTGGAAACTAAAATAAAATAATAAAATTACTATCATTTACGGATCAACTACTAAGCACTGTGCTAGGCACTTTACAAACATATATAAAATGTTTATTAAAATGCTACTATTAGTTTATGAACATAAAATGAATTCTGTACAACTGGATTATCGTATCTACCACATTTGGTGTATCTAATTTTAAAGTACTGTTTATTTTAACAATTACTACTTTTTTTTCCATTTTAGTTTACTTATGTACGGCTTAGATTTTAATTATATATGGAGTTCTACATGGTTTAACTTTAAGAAATACAGGATCATAAGGATTTTGGTAAGTTAATGAAAAAGAAGCAAAACATGAGCACAAAAGTCTTCAACGTGATAATAAAAATAAACATATTTAGCTTGCCATGACTGATACAGATACGCAAACTCTGGGTCCAAATCAAGACTCTACACTTCCTATCTGAATAAGTACTTTATTTAACCTCCAGTGAGTCCTGTTATTCTCATGGGTAAAATGAAATAGTGTAATACCTAACTTACAGGGTTCTATATAAACAAGGCACTTAGTACAATGCCCATAACATAGTACACACTCAGTAAATGTTAGGTAAGTAGCAGTAATAATGACAGTACCCACTACGCAGGTAGGAATACAGAGAAAGCAGTGATTTTCCGAAATGAAGAAGACAATCTCCAAATTCACTAACTACAACGTCGTCTCCATCATCTTTTCCAATTTTTCACCAATAAGTTTTGCTTTATTTTTATGATATCTAAGGACTTCTAATATCACAAATTGACTCTACTAACTCCAGGAGCCTGACCCTTTCACAAGCTGCTTCCTTTCCCTCTTGTCCATAGCTCCATAAGGACAAGGATTTGCCCTATTTTTGTTCACTGCTATATTCCCCGTACTTATAAAAGTGCCTGCCACATACTAAACACGCAAGAAAAACTTTTGATGTATGCATGTATGAATGAATGAATAAACAAATAGATGGCATATTTCCAACCACAAACAAAACAAGGAAAACAAACTGCAAAAGAACAGAAGGCGATGGTATATAAGAAACAACTAGAGAGACAAACTGTATACTCCAAGGGCCTAGCCACCATGTTAGATGTGGCACATCTGTGATATAATCCCAGGCTACATTAAATAGCCTACAACAGGAGGTGCCACAACAGTCCAGAGACCCTCCAACATCAACACCTAACTATATTTGACACCTGGATTGAAAAAGGATTGGCAGTGGTGCAAACTGACCAAAAAGAATATCATTTTCCTTTCTTAATAAATTCTTATAATTTCATTCATCCTTATAAATAGAACTGCACAAATTCTCAAATGTTTTTAAAGGAATGTCTATAAATTTTTTAAAACTTTTTTAAAGGTCTATACAGTGACTATTTAAGAAACTAAATTTTTTGTCATCAGGGAGTTTGGCAGTAGGACTTTGAACAAATTCTCATTTCCTATCAACAACTTAGCTGTACAATTTAATAAGCCTCAGTTTCATCAGGTTTAAAATTTGAAGATTGAACTACTATATAATCTTATGGTCCCTTGCATGTAAACATTCTAAAAACTCTATACCTTAAACATATTATTCCTCATTCCATAAAAAATATTGAAAAAGGTGGTGGCAGGGGATAAATGAAACAGAGGGGCATTATATTATCTCTCGGGTTGATACTGTTATAATTTCTACTCGATGGGCAGATATAGTACTGTAATCCTGAGATTTCTCACTACAGTACTCAACAAAAACTACATACTGGAATTCATAAATTTATTCAGTATATAATTAGTAGGTGAGAGGGACTACTCTGGTTACTAAGAATAAAGTAGTGAGCAAGAGACACAGTCCCTACTTTCATGAGCCACGATTACAAACAACAGATGCATTATTTTAAAAAAGGTAGGTAGGTATCTATGATACTGCATGGGTGGGACTGGTATTTAACTTGGGCTCTACAGGACATTAACTGAGCAACATGGGGAAGAAGACAGTGTCTTAGGCAGAGGAAACACCAGTGGTCCAGAAGCACCAAGAAAGGATTTCCTTCAGCGAGATTCCTGTGACAGCCTTAGAAGGGTTTCTGAGGCTTGAAATCACCTCTGCAAAGAATTTTACTTGCCTTCAGATTCTTTTGGAGGACAGAGTTTCAATGGTATACTGACTGAGGTTCAGTTTTGTCCAGTGCCCAAAGATAAGAAGCTCCTAAGTTGTGCCATTTCCCAATTAAAAGCAATAGATTTGAAACTTCAAAATTGTACCATTCTCCATTTCCCCCGTCCTCCCCTCCAAAATACTGCATGGCAATTATTTTCTTCTAAGTTTCCCACTTCACTGGTTCCTGTCAATTCTGCAAAGAAAAAATGCTTATGTTTTCAGAAGCCCCCAATTCTTGTCAAAGCTTCCCCTCTGGCCCTTTGGTTTTATATCGCATGGAGCTATACTATTCAATGGCCGTCTGCGAAAGGTGGATGAGTTGTCAACCAACGTTTCTCTTTTTGAACCAAATGAGACGGTCGTGCCATCTGGGCCTCTCCGAATACTGCTGCCCAGACAGTGGAGCTATAACACCAGAAGCCACCAGAAACCATGTTGTTCAGGAAACACTTCACTAAGGAGAGAAGGCCGAGGCGCTCACTGACCAAGGGAAGGCAGGACTTTATATGTAAAGGCAGGAGATAAAATAAGTCTCTCATTATTAACTTGGGTTTCCAAAGATTTAAGAATTATCTCAAAACAAAACTAAACAGGCCAAGTATCTTAAAGAATACATTCCTTTTTTATTTATTGGCATTTCCCACTTAATATTTTAGATCTCCCACTCTAATATATTCTACATTAAGCCCCTGATTTAAGTTTCATGTAAATTTCTTTCTTTTAAATACATATCTCTCCTCATTTAAATTCTCTAGAGTTTCAAGCAAAGAAGTAGGAGTTTAGTGTAAACTTTTCTTGTTTGCATTAAGTAATTGGATAGCTTGCCTAAGCTTAATGAAACAAATACCAGTCAGTGCTGCCCTTAGACCTCAAGCCCCAGCAACTTAGCTCTTTTCCTCAGTATATTGTCAATCAGGCGAGGGACTTAAGGTACACCAGCAAAATGAATTCCTAAAAGCCAGCCAAATCTCCTATCATGAATATTATTACATGTCCTTTTAAATGGGAAAAAAATAAACTACTTATAAAATATTCAACTTTCATGGACAGCTGGTATAAAATCTATTTCTCTATATTTCAGTCCCAGGGTAAAAACTAGCCAGTTTGACTTTACTCTAAAGAAACTCAAGTTTTTAAGAAAGTAGAAAGACAATTTTAAAGATAACTTTAGCAGGGCATTAACATATTGAACTTCATTCACCTCCATAAGGGAGGCATTACTTGCTCTAGTTTTTTTGTTTTTTGTTTTTTAAACACGGCCATGCTCTGGTGCCCAGGCTGGAGCACAGTGGCATGATCTCAGCTCACTGCAACCTCTGCCTCCCAGGCTCAAGCAATCCTCCTGCCTCAGCCCCCCAAGCAGTTGGGACCACAGGTGCATGCCACCAAGCCTAGCTGATTTTGGGGGTTTTTTTATAGAGACGAGGTTTTAGCATGTTGTCCAGGCTGGCCTTGAACTGGGCTCAAGTGATTCACCCACCTCAGCCTCCCAAAGTGCTGAGATTACAAGCACAAGCCACCACACCAGCTACTATCTCCATTTTTAACATGAGAAAAACTGAGAAGTACAACAGAGGCGTGAAAGATGCTGATCTGACTTCCAAAGCCATGCTTCTTCAACCTCCTAAAGAGTAAACTTTCCTATAGGAATTAGTTTCCATTATATTACTCACCTTTGTGGTCATGTAAGGACAGTTTTAAATCTCACATTATTCACGGTTATTTTTAAATAGGCTCTTTCAAAATTTGTTTATACTACACTAAGTCAGAGTTTGCCAGAGTCTAAATTATTACCACCCCTTTCCCAAACTGGTTTGGCTTTCAATGGCCCTAAATGTTTTTCTGAATTTAGATACTGCTCATTTGGCCATCCACAAATACTTAGATTTATCTTCATATAGGCTGACACATAAGTTATTCTATACAATTCTAGCTTAGAAAATTACTTTATAATTTAATACATAAGGCCATTATACTATGGAGAGAAAGTTGATAAGAACTTCAGATAATGGGAAAGAATAAATGGGAAATGGAGATTGCTAGAGATAAAGTGATTTGACTAAATGACTTATCTAAAGTTGAACCATGACCATTATACACAGGCAATATCTAGGAGATACTGCAATGCACCTGACGCAGAAAGACTGTTTCAAACACTGAAAGAGAAAAATGAGTGACTACAACCTCAAAGGTCATTTTAATGCTAACGATGAATTTTATTTTCATGCATCATATTTTGTCAGAACCTGGTGAACTAGCATTCAAGATACTGTTTACCATCTATTTTTAAACAGAAGAGCTGAGCTGGGTAATTCAATGAAGTAATTATTAGACTACTAAAAATCATGACAAAACAAATATACAGCTTTTGATTAGTAAGGCTTGACATAAATAAGGGAATAGAGAAGCTTAACACTTCTCAGCTCAAATTGTTTCAAATCCTGGAAGAAAATACATGTGGATTGAAAATCTAAAATAAATACATAAACATGAATATGGCCATCTTAAATTTTCTTTTTTTTTTTTTTTTTTTGAGACGGAGTCTCACTCTGTTGCCCAGGCTACAGTGCAGTGGTGCAGTGGTGTGATCGTGGCTCATAGCAACCACCACCTCTGGGATTCAAGCGATTCTCCTGCCTCAGTCTCCCGAGTAGCTGGGATTACAGGCATATGCCACCATGCCTGGCTAATTTTTAGTAGAGACAAGGTTTCACCATGTTGGCCAGGCTGGTCTTGAACTCCTGACCTCAGGTGATCTGCCCACCTCAGCCTCCCAGAGTGCTAGGATTACAGGTAAAAGCCACCACATCCAGCCTAAATTCATATATAATATCTGCATGTGTGACAGAAAAAGAGTTAGCATTTATTATGCTTATTTGTGCCAGGTACAAATGTAAGCATTTGACAGGTGTCACTCATTTAATCCTCACAACAACCCTATTAAATCAATTATATTTCAGATGAAAAGCTGAGGCACAGAGAAATTATGCAAAATTGAGGCTTACAGAACTTATACGTACAGCTGAACCTTCAATAATACAGGTTTAGACTGTGTAGAACCACGTATGTGCATTTTTTTCAATAAGTATATTGAAAATTTTTTGAAGATTTGCAGCAATTTGATAAAACTCACAGATGAACCACATATCTATAAATATAAATAAAATTTTAAAGTATGTCATGAATGCATAAAATATGTTAATTCTGGTCAGTTTTATCATTCTCTATCATAAAATATACACAAATCTATTATTAAAAAGTTGAAATTGGCCAGGCACGGTGGCTAATGTCTGTAATCCCAGCAATTTGGGAGGCAGGTGGATCACCTGAGGTCGGAGTTCAAGACCGGCCTGGCCAACATGGCAAAACCCCGTCTCTACTAAAAATACAAAAAATTAGCCAGGCGTGGTGGCAGCGCCTGTAATCCCAGCTACTCAGGGGGCTGAGGCAAGGAGAACTGCTTGAACTCCGGAGGCAGAGGTTGCAGTGAGCTGAGATCACGCCATTGCACCCTCCAGCCTGGGTGACAGAGCGAGACTCTATCTCAAACAAAAAGTTAAAATTTAACAAAATGTATGGCACCATCTGCAGTGAAGGGAAATGTAAACAGATGTAAAGATGCAGTATTAAGTCATAACTGCATAAAATTAACTATAGTACATACTGTATTGCTATAATTCAGTAGAGACCTCCTGTTGCTATTGTAGTGAGCTCAGGAGTTAGAGTATCTGCTTAACACACTATGTGATGCTAATCATCTCCGAGTGAGCAGTTAGTCTCTCCAATAAATTGCAGGCTGCAGTAAAAAGTGATCTCTTGAGGTTCTCATGTCTTTTTCATTGTGTTTATTGCAATACCATAACTTTGCATCACATCATGGGACCCATACAAAGTGTCACCAGTGATGCTAGAAGTGCTCCCAAGAAGCAGAGAAAAGTCAAGATATTACAGGAAAAAAAAAAAGTTGAATTGCTTGATAAGTACCATAGATTGAGGTCTGCAGCTGCAGTTTCCTGCCATTTTGAGATAAGTGAATCCAGCATAAGGACTGTGGTAGAAAAAGAAAAGAAAATTCGCAAAGCCTTCAATGTGGCTATGCCAGCAGGCACAAAAACCATGCGTGTTTTGAGAAATATCTTTTAATCTTGTATTGAAAATGCAACTTTTATGTGAGTGCTGGATTGCTAAGAAAGGCTTACCCTATAGACTCTAATGAGATTTGAGGAAAAGTCAAGTCTCCATTATGTGACAGCTTAAAGGCGAATTTAATACCAGCAAAGGATGGTTTGATAATTTGAGAAAGAGGTTTTACTTAAAAATGTCAAGATAATAGGAGATAATAGGAGAAGCAGCTGACCAAGAAACAGCAAACCAGTTCCCAGATGCCATTAAAAATCATTAAGAAAGGATAACTGCCTGAACAGATTTTTAATGCAGACAAAAGTGCCCTATTCTAGAAAATAAATGGCACGAAAGACATAAATGAGTAAAGAAGAGACGCAAGTACCAAGATTTAAGACAGGAAGGGATAGGCTATCTCTATTAGTTTTGTGCAAATGCAGTTGAGTTTATGGCACGATTGTCCTTATCCATAGAGCTGCTAACCCCTGAGCCTTGAAAGGAAAAGACAAACACCAGCTGCCAATCTTTTGGTTGTGCAAGAAGGTCCTCACAATAAAAACCTATTTTCTGGATAGGTTCCATTGATGATTTATCATCGATGATTTTTTCTGAAATCAGAAAATACTTTGCCAGTAAAGGACTACCCTTTAAAGTTCTTTTGATATTGGATGAAGCCTCTAGCCACCCAGAACCCCATGTGTTCAATACTGAACACGTTAAAATGGTGACTTACCCGCAAACAGAATATTTTTATATCAGCCTGTAGATTAGGGGGTCATAAGGACCTTTCTTCATCAGACGTGATAATCTATGAAAAGGACTGTCAACGCTATGTAAGAGAACCCAGACAGAGAAAACATCATGAAGTCTGAAAGAATTACATCACTGAAGACGCCACTGTTGTTCCAGAAAAAGCCATGAAAGTCATCAAGCCCAAAACAACAAATTCCTACCAGAGGAAACTGTGTCCAGATATTGTACATGATTTACAACAGAGCCAGCCAGGGAAATCACGAAAGAGATTGTGAATATAACCAAAAAAAAGGTGGGGGATGAAGGGTTTCAAGATGGACCTTGGAGAAATTCCAGAACTAACAGACACCACACCAGAGCAATTAACAGAAGACGGACAACATGATGGAGATGAGTGTTTTCGAAACACCGCCAGACGATGAGAAGATGTAGAAGCAGCAGTGCCAGAACACAACTGACATGAGACAACCTGGCAGAAGGGTTCAGATTATCCAAGACTACAAATGACTTCTTTTATGACAGGAACCCTTCTAAAATATAGTCACTGAAACTAAAGCAAACAGTGGGAGGAGAATTGGTACCACGTAGAAACATTTTTAGAGAAACCAGAAAAAGCAAAAAAAAAAAAAAATCAGACAAATTATAAGGCATTTCCATAATATGCCTGCCTGTCCTTTCATCTTTTCTGCCTCTACCACCAGAGACAGCAAGACTAGCCAACATTCCTCTCCCTCCGCCTATCCAACCTGAAGACAAGGAGGATGAAGACCTTTATGATTATCTACTTATACTTAATAAATAATAAATATATTTTTTCTTGCTTAAAAATAATAAATATATTTTTCTTGCTTATGATTTTCTTACTAACATTTTCTATTCTCTAGCTTACTTTATCATAAGAATACAGTTTGTAATACATATAACTTACAAAATATGTGTTAATCTACTCTGCTATTGGTAAGGCTTCCAGTCAATAGATGACTATTAGCATTTCAGTTTTTAGGGAGCCAAAAGTTATATACAGATTTTCAACTGCACAAGGGATCAGTGTTCCTAACACTCACATCATTCAACGGTTATAAGAAACTTACTCAAAGTCAAATTGACCCAAAATAAAACCAGTGAGAGGTATAGCCAGAATGAAACTCAGCCAAGTTCAGAGCCTGCATTCTTACAGAAAACACCCACACCCACACCCACACGTGCGCGTGCGCGCACACACACACACACACACACACACACACACACACAAATATAGAGATACCATTAAAATCCATTAAAATAAGTGGCATGGGGGTAGAACTTTCCCTTACGTACCACTGTAATCCCCACACAAAATAATACCTGGCACTTGGTAAGCATTCAAAATGTATTTTGAAAGAATGAATACAGAATGTGGGCATATTTTTATAAATATCATGGAACATAGGTACTCTTTATTTAATGATTATTTAGCAATATATATTTTACATAATGGTAATTTAGCAATACATTAAATAAAATGGGTTCCTCATCCACAGATTTAACCAATTGGGAATCAAAAATATTTAGGGAAAAATAAATAATAAAAGCCAGGCTCGGTGGCTCACGCCTATAATCCCAGTTACTCAGGAGGATGAGGTGGGAGGATCACTTGAAGCCAGGAGTTCAGAACCAGCCTGGGCAACACAGTGAGCCCCCATCTCTAAGAAAATTTTTATTTAATCGGTCAGGTGTGGTGGCACCTGCATGTAAGTCCCAGCTACTAGTGAGGCTACAGCAGGAGAATCGCTTGACTGCAGGAGCTGGAGGCTGCACTGAGCTATGATCACACCACTGCACTCCAGTCTGAGCAACAGAATGAGACCCTATCTCTAAAAAAAAAAGCAAGAAAATAAAAAATAATAATACAATTTTTTAATATACAGTCTAACAACTATTTACATAGTGCTTACATTGTATTGTAAGTACATCTAGAGATGATGTAAAGTATATGGGAGGAAGTGCACCAATTATATGCAAGTACTATACTATTTTATATAAGGTCCTTGAGCATCTGAGGGTTTTAGAGTCCTTAGGGATCCTGGAACCAATCCTCCCTGCATATTAAGGGAGGACTGTATTTAACCATCATTAAGTCCTGGTTCTGAACAAAACCAAGAGGACATTTATTTTGGTCATCTACATTTCTGTGTAAATACCATTGAAAATGGCACTCAGAATTTAAGTCAAGGTTTCCTTCCTTTCCACAGGAACATAGAAAAGGTGATTTTATTTTAATTCACAATAAAATTTTGTCACTATCTGAAAATATGTCTGCATAGCTTCAAAATGATGCAAGAGGAAAAAAAAAAAACTCAACCCATAACTGAAAGCCCAGGACTATAATTATGGATTACCTACAGACATAATCCTAAATAGCTTTCATCTCCCCCTTCCAGATGATTGCCTCCCATTTACACATTGTACATTACTTTATACCTAAAGTCCCTATTTCAGTTCTCATTTGGGAACAAGTACCACCTGTCCCAGATGCTCTTCAACCTTCTTAAATATTTTCTCCTACTGTACTGAAAAATACATTTATATTTGAAAAGTATTCTGATTTTAGTTCATAAGTTAATGTTACTATATCCATGGCTCCTGCGCCCACTCTCTCTCAGAAATTCACAATCAAAACTACCTAAGAGGAAATTACACAACACCACAAAGCATCCTAGTCTTCCACTACTGAAATGACCTATAGCCACTTCTTTGTCTGACTTGAACTGAATATTTAGAGGCATCTTAAACTGAGACCATCAGCTTTTTACCTCAAAGTGCACATCAAACGTCATAATATTCAATATACGGGTGAATAATGGTGGGAATGGGGAGGTAAAGACACCACCATTAAACCGTGTCTTATCAGCAGGGCTTAATGGCCAACGTGGTGAACTCCCACTATACTAAAAATACAAAAATTATCCTGGTGTGGTGGCAGGTGCCTGTAATCCCAGCTACTGGAGAGGTTGAGGCAGGAGAATCTCTTGAACCCGGGAGGTGGAGGTTGCAGTGAGCCAAGATCACACCGTTGCACTCCAGCCTGGGCGACAAAAGCAAAACTCCATCTCAAAAAATAAATAAATAAATAACCTGTTTCACAGAAGTTATGTGAGGGTCATGCATGACCTGTTACTATTGTTTAGAAAGTATTTATACCCCTCCTCAAGGATCCTCCCCTGTAGCATCCTTCACTGGAATGGGCACTGCTGCTGTGTATTTACTAAGATGCTGGAGATAGACAATCGTGAAGTCAGTTGGAAGAAAAAGGAACTGAGGTCAAACACAGACATCCCCGGGCAAATCCCTTTCATGAGCCCTGCTAGGCAAACTATCAACTCCTCCTGCAAGCAGCGGCCCCATCCAAGATGGGCAGCTTGAGCCCTGGACAGATGACAATGTGAAATGGCTTCGTCCTGAAGACAGAAACTAGGACAATAATCCTGGTTCCATGACCTGAGAGACACGGGTTGAGTCTCATAAAGAGGACCGTAAGCTATGAAATAATGTAAGAATCTCAGTACACTTATGTAGACAAAATATACATCAAGTCTTTTATATTGTTTTGCACTTACATTTCTTTTTCATAAGGGACACATTTTTGCCAGGACTCGAATTTTGAAATTATGTTCATTGATAAGGCTAGGAAAACCTTAGGCCAGATAAAGAGATGACATTACCATTGTAAGCCCTATGGAGGAAAACAATCAATAATTCTCCTCTTCTTTCTGATTTCAAAAGACCTTCCAGCTTGAACCAAACTGCAACCTCTCACCCTATACCTGCATTTAGCTTCTCAGATGTGGGGCTGAGAGAGGTGGATGTGAATGGCCTTTCTGCTCCCCTACGCAGACACACACATACACACACACACACACACGCACACAACCTAACTCACTCTGTCTCTTTTTATACTAGATGTGCTAAAGGTTAAAGCTTAGCATGCTTCTCCACGAAGCCAGAGTAAACATTTTCAAGGAAAAAATAATTATGCAAAGACCCTTATTATTTTTGTAAATCAACTAAACTTTGAATTTCTAATCATTTTTGATTCATACATTGAGCTGCTAATTTGATTGATGCATAAAGGTTAATGGCTGCTGTCTTTATAAACTGTGCTTGTTATTACATAATTTGTTTCTTTATTCTGTTTAGTGTTTATAACCTTTGATTGTACCTTTTTTCGTGTTTCTTTCTGTTTGGCACAACTTTGCCAATCCATTAATTTTTAACCTTTATTAAGGTTAAAACAAATTACTTTGTTTTAACTGCATTTCACATAAATACATAGCTCTTATTATGCATGTGGTGGCCTTGATGTTTAAATAGGTAATTGTGCTCAGTCACAATTATTAACAGTATAACTGATATATTTATTTCTTCCATTTTATATCATGTTTAATACTAATTTTACTTTTTTCCTTTTCCTCATTTTCCTGGTTGTATCAAGTTACCATACCCTCCCCCTAACTCTCACAAAAAAAATTTCATACTCTTTTCTCTACTATCGTTTAAAAACACAGTTATAAGTTTTCCTCAAACACTACTCCTGCAAACCCAGTAAGATGAAATCATTTGAATACTTTGACTTTCCCCCAGACCAGTTCTGAGCTAAGAGTTCAGTGCTTTGAAACTCATAAAGCTCTTAGTTTTTTTTTTTCCTCAAAGATTTTTCTTCAATTTCGAGAATCTTTATTAGCACTTTATGAGACAATCCCAGTCTATCTTTCACGTACACAAGGCAAAGACTGATCCTCAGGGGTTCAGGGGTGCTTCCCCTCCTCTTCATCTTCCCCTACATGGACGTCTCTGTTGTAATTAATTTGGTTAGAATTATTTTTTAAGTATTATCCTAAGATGGACTACTGTGTTCAACATTTGGCTATGACTCTCAGCTTCTCAGCCCTCTTCTGCTCTCTGCTTCATGATGTTGGGGCTGGCGGGGAGGGCAAGGTCTCTAAACACATTTCTGCTACATAACTGGGGCCCTACTAGGACCCAACAAGGGAAGCCAGAGGGAAACTGCAAGGCTGGTGGAAGAACAAGGAACTGTTTCCCGTTTGCTTCCTATCGCGTCACTCGGGCCTCACTGCTTCCCAGCAGCAGCAGCACTTGCTCCTGCAGCAGCAGCAGTTGAGTCGAGTCTGCACTTTGTTCGCGCTGAGTCTGCTTGCAAAATCAGCCTCAGTGCACCCCATTCTGGAAACATTGACCCTACCTACTGGCACACTCTTGAAAATCTCAGTCCCAGAACCACAGGTCTCTCTCCTATGAGTTCAGAGACAGCAATCTACCAGCTAGGAAATGCCCCTTCCTCGGAGGTCTGAGCTACATCCCACAGAGCCTCTCCTCCAAGCTTTAATGTTTTAACAACTACCTCTTCCCATTGCTCCCCCAGTGCTACATCTGAGATACCTTGGAGCTGCAATGTCCAATACAGTCCCCATTAGCCACATGCGGCTACTGAGCCCAGAAAAGTGGCTAGTCCAATCCAAGACTTGCTTAATCATAAAATAAACACTGGATTTTGAACACTTGCTATGAAAATAAACTTTATACTCATTATATGTTATGATTTTAGAAATACTGAGAAAAAATAGAATTATTTCTACCTTTTTTACTTGTGATAGAACTAGTAGAAAATTAACTACAATGATGGTTCACATAATATTTCTGTTAAACAGTACTGCTTTAGAGTTACTTTTTTTGTTTGTTTTTGCCTTTTCAGCTCTTAAATGCCTCATTAACAATTCTTACATTAAATTCTCTCTAAAAAATAACTGGTGTGTTTGATCTCCTTAATGGACTCTGTCTGCTAGAGTTAAAATTAATAAATTTTCTAAACCCTTGCATATCCATGGTCCTCTTTTTCACCCTAACAGCTGAGTGAGAGCTCAACAGAGAATTCTGGGCTTGCAGTCCTTTTAGGTGTCATTCCATCTTCTAGCTTCCACTCTGGCAGAAGAAAAGCCTAAACCCAGGCTGATCCCATTTCCTTTATAAATTAGTGTTCTTTCTCTCTGGAAGCTCATAACGCTTTCTCTTTACCCTTAGAGTTTTGAAATTTTAGCAGTCTATGACTAGGTATGCATGTTTTCTCCTCAGTGCCTCCTAGAATAAAGAGTCCTTTCAATTTGCAGACTCCAGTTTTTCTTCAGCTCAGTGAAATGTTTTATATCATATAATTATCACCTCCTCTCAAACTCTTCCCTTTATCTCCTTCTAGAATTTTGGTCTAATTCATCAAATATAACATGCATGAAGTTACTTTCCTCCGCTCTTCACTATCTATGATATCAAAATGCAACTTAAAATTGAGGGTGTATTAAAATCAAGTAGCAATCGTTGTCAAAGCCACAAACATCAAAGCGCCACTGAACTATTCCAAGAGTTCTTCCAAGATACACCTCTTCTAAGCTCTCATTTGTCTCTTTCTCTCTGCCTACTGTGTCCCATAGATGACCCCTTCTTTTTCATCTGCCTACGCACCAGAGCTCAGGTCCCACTGTTGGGCTGCCTTAGGTGGAAGGATCCACTAAGTGGTGGGGGATGAGGCAGCCTCTGCTGCTGAGGCCCAGTGGTATGCCACCAGCTGATGAGTTTGCAGCCCCCTGTTAAGAAAACCTGGAGAAAGTCTCTCCCCATCCCTCACCCACCCAAACCACTTGACGGGGACATGAAACCAAAAGATTCTCTCAGGAACAGTCACAGAGACTGGGGCCAACGGGCCAACTCTGTTGATCCCTGCACTTTGCCAGAACTAGCCCAATGGCTCACATCCATCGTCAGATGTGCTTCTGAGAAACAGAGCTAGTGGCGAGACTGAAACTGATAGCAGAAGGTGCAGAGATGCTTCAAGCCCCCAACTCCCTAGAATCCTCTCCATTTTTAAAATGTCTGTTTCATCTTAATGTTTTAACATTAAAGGGTTAAAGAATTTTAGGGCAGAGTTAATAAGTAAAAAGTGCAAGATAGGGCAACCTGGGGCACTGTACATTAGTTCTTACGGAAATAATTTCCTCGTACCATCTTTTCACTATAGCCTACATTTTTCTAAAAAGAAACCTTGAGGTTTCACATAGCCCCCTCCCCCACTCACTGCAAGTACTATACGAGGTCTTTCTATATACGTAGGATGAAAACTGAACACCAAAACAATCAAATAAGAGAAATTTGATATAGACAGACAGAACAACATGGTCCAGTTTTACAGCTCACTAACAATCATCAAACATAATGAAAAGGCAGGTCTTAGACAATCAAGAAACAGATGGATTGCCTATATTTCAGAGCACAGCTTTGAGTAAACATTACACAGAAGTAAGTTCAAGATTAAACTTCATGGCCAGCACCTATTCTATAATGTTAGCGAAAAGGGACACCGCCAATTACTGTAAAGGTCAGCCAATCTGAGGGAAGAGTGATACCCGTTTTTGAAAGCTAGGAGTCTAATGAAGTTCTATGAGAAAACACAACCACCCCTCTCCAAAGGAATATATGCTGCAAAACCAATTTTATTCTCAAAAACTGTTTAAAACCCAGTCCAGCAAAAGGATAAATCGTCTCTTAAGAATCAAATTTTATATCATTGAACACAACCACAATTGTTATTATTAGCTAGTTAAACATAGGCCTTAGAAAACGATTTCCAACAGTCTTACTTCTGAATAAAGATGGCCCTATATTTTTTACCTCAACTCCTTACAACCTCAAAAGAAATATCAAGAGTTGAAGGGGCCTTATCCCTTAGACCAAGCTCATCTCTCTGTTGAAAGTCACCTTGGCATACACAGAGAGACCAACAGACAACATGAGCACCCACCACGCCTGCTCCACAGCGCATTCTCCTTAGATCACAGCAATCAATTTCATGCCTCTCTGACACTACTTATCTGCAAAAAATTCATTCCTTGACAGATGTTTTATTTCTAGTATTCCCTATGAAATCACGCTAAAAAAATTCAAACACAAATACATTGATTTGAAAGCCACACTAGGCAGTATACTAGATTTTAATTTTCACCTCAAAATGGTAGAAACATGTATAGAAAGAGGAAAAAAAATGTGAAATTTGGTAGGATTTTCTTTACTGTCATTTTAAGATAACTCCTGTTCATTTCCTTACTTGGTATTTTCTTTTTTAAAACCATTTTATTGAGGTATGATTGACATACAGAAAGCTGCACATACTTACACATCTTGATGAGTCTAGGAATAAGTAAACACCCATGAAGCCATTCACTACCATCAAGGCCATTAACAAGTCCATCACCTCCCAGAGTTTCCTTCCGCCCCCTTAAGACCACTTAATATATAGTCCACCCTCCTAAAATTTAAGCCTATAATACAATATTGTTAGTTATAGGCACTATGCTGTATCCTCACTTGGTATTTTCCATCTTTGACTCAAAAGTGAAATCATAGACATACTTCAAGAAAAATTACCATTCAGAATCCACATCCAAGACAAAAACAAACAAATGAAGTAACCTGAAATTGAAGTGCATTTAAAAGCACTTTTTGTGAATCTAATGTCCAGGCCATAGTGTGAAGCTGTGGAATCGGCCGGCAGGAGACAGAGCGTAAAACCTAGGCTTTGCTCTTAAGGTGTCTACAATAACACGCAATTCCAACTCATTCTAACAAAAGGCCTATGTGCTCCTTCATTTTTTCACCCATTCATTTGGTTATTTTTAGTATTAACAATTTTAACATACAAATTATACCATTTTAACTAAAAATTATGCATAATATTCCACTACCAATGATATTATAATAGCTACCATTTGTGAAGTACCTCCTTGTGCCAGGTATTTTAACAGGTGTTTTATGTATGTTATTTCATTTACTCCTCACAAAAATCCCACATAGTAGTTGTTATTCCCCATTCAGAGCTAAAGAAACCACAGCTGAGAGAAGTTCAATAGATTACTCAAAATCACACAGGAAAACATAAGGTGGAAGGTGTATTCTAGATTTATGGTGAAAAAACCAAATAGCTAGTTACTATGCTACATCTTGATTATGTGAACCAAAACAGACCCTCAAAGTAAAATGCTCCATGTTCTGATTCAAACATTGATGTACATGTCTCGTCTTTCTTCTTTCCCCTAACGAAGCCCACCCTTCTGTGGTCCTTTTGTGCAGGGCACTGTTACATGTTCTCCATCCAACTGGCCCTAAGGCAACTGCAAAAGCACATATAGGTATTGACATCACAAGGCAACAAGTGGCTACCAGGTGACCCAGAACGTGTTTCCACTCTGTTTTACCCCATTCTCAGAGTCCTGAGCTTCAAAAATACTACTAAAAAGTTATCCCAAAGGTACAAATATGCATGTAAAATTACATTCTGTGAAGAAACATAGAACAAAATAGTCCAATTGACTGACTATGAAATACTACGTATAAGATTATACCGTACAAAAATGAAAAGAGGTTTATGTTAGGTCTCTTTCCCTTTAGAGTTGCTAAAATTGAGAAGGTAATAAACTAACGTCGGCGTTGCTTTGTAAAGGTATCAGTGCCTATGCAGTCCCCCAGATTGAATAGTACAGAGGTAGCAATCCTTCCAAGCCCTGTCGCTAATCAGCAACCTAATGTGGAAGAGAGAAGCAAAGGGAAGAAGCAGCAGTGCGATGCTGAAGGAGTGTGCTCACCAGGCTTTCGAAACGGACCATTTACTACAGAGCAGCCTTTCAAGAAAAAAAACACCGTGGGGTGGGACGCAAAGCAAGGGGAAGGAACTGCAAGATTAACTATCGTTAAAAACATCTTCCGCATATGCCTACGTGCTACACAAATGTTTCATAAAGTCAAAACTTCAAAATGGCTAGGTAAACAGCATCTACTTACACAAATAAAACTGTATTTCCACGATGTTAACAACCATTTCTAAATTTCAGCTACATTCTAAGCCCGAGGAACTGAGGCTTTTTAATTATGCAAGATTAGTCATTGACATAGTGCTCAAATCCCACGCAGCATGAACCATGTTAGCTAAACTAACAAAATGAATAATTTAACTCTCTGCCAGCAGGAATTCACTATGCCACCTTCATTATTTACTTCACAATATCCATTTTTATCATTTTTGAAAGAACGGCTGTAGGTGTTCAAGAAGAGCCCACTGGCTGCCTATACAGTTTTTGATCTACATATCACAGGAAGATTAATCTGTCCTCCATTCCAAAAATCTGTGTAATCAAGGATGTTTTAAAATCCAACTACCTCTCCCTCATTAAGTTCTAATCCATTAAGTGTCAATGATCGCTCAAGTAAAATATAATCAGTATTTCACCTACTTCAGATAAAGCTCATAAGCTATATTACTGTCACTGTACCAAAAAAAGTATGCTATCACCTCATCAATTGTGAATTTTTACACTTTCTATTTGAATTTCCTATTTCAATTTTTTGTTACCACACCAGAAAAATATTTTTCTTTTTTTTTTTTAAGAAAGAACAATTTTAGACGCACAAAAAAATGTTTCTACCACTTTCCTGCATGGGAAGAATTTTACAGCTTCTCACTGTAACAGGGTTTTTTAAAAAAGAAAAAAAAAAAAACCAGCAAGAGACCAAATGTGTTCACAGCATTCCAGAATAAATTTTGTCAGAGACTGAGACCAATGCTTGAACTCGATCACTCTCTTATACTCTGCGAATATCAAAAGTTTCCCAGTCACTCTATGGCTCACAAGAGGTCTAAGTTCAATTCTGTGGAGATGATGGCTATCATGGAGATCTGAAAAATGGTCCCTGCATCCGATGCTGTCATTTTATATGCAGCTAGAATGGTATCAACTCATAGTCAACTCCCAGTTAAAATAATTTTAAAAATAAATAAATACTGTCAAGGAAGAAACATTTCAGGGATAACTACAAATTTCATTAAGACGTATAGCAGATGTTACACAGAAGGTGAATATTCATTATATCTGGCTTCCTCTGCAATCCATTTTATCTTTACGGTGATTTCCAAATATCCCAACACAAAATGCTTCCTATACAAAAATTCAACTATAACACGTATGTGATGCAGTCTGTCATTTTTTGCTTAGTTCAACATGACTTAAATTTGTTAATGTACTTTGACAGAGTTGCATAACATCCTAAAATGTTTTGAACAATACAGTTTAGGCTGCAATGCAATATTAATGAATGAATAATGTTCCTGAATATAAGGTTTAATATTTAATGATTCAGAGTCCTGCCTGAATTTGATGCAGAAGAAAAATGTGGTTTGGAATGACTGCACTTACCAAGGGACCTGAGAAAAAGACTGCGGACGCCAGGCAAACCTTTAACCTAAACTTGGAGCTGGGGTCTCAGGTGTGAAATTGATGCTTCACCAACTGAATTTCAAGTGCTTATCGTTATTCACAGGATCACACCATTTATCAAATGTCATTCATCAGAAATTTTAAATTACTAGAAGCTCACATGTTATGCCAAAGGTGGAAAAAATAATAATAAGGTTAGAGTAAAAAATAACATTGGGTAGTCTAGCTTCAAATGCATTTAGGAATCAATTCTGCCAGTTGTATCAACATATCATTTTGATTACTCCTCTTTTTAAAAATGCGTGAAACTGTAATAAAGTAGCAAGTTCAGATCAAATAATGACTTGCCTCCACATCTTCTACTAAGGGAAGTACCTAATCTAAAATATCACACAGCAAAGTTGTTCAATGAGTCAATTTAATCAAATCAATGGGTAATTTGCACACATTATTGGATTTGCCTCATTTGCAAACAATCCTGTCTTAAAAATTAGCATTAAAACAGCAAGGAGAATAGGATTTATTGACAAATCAATTAAGTAATACCCAAAATCACAGTGCTCTGAAGAAAGGACTTTAAAGTGTTCCTAACTGGAATGTTAGGAATGTTGGCGTTTTAAAAATAAACCACTATTCATGTTTGAGCCCAGGAGGTTGAGGCTGCAGTGAACCATGATCTCCACTGCACTCTAGCCTGGGCTAAAGAGAGACTCTGTCTCAAGACAAACAACACTATTCAAAGAATAAGGCCCAATTTCCAATATTTATCTGCATTTCCAGTTTGCAATGGCCATTTCAACAATCACTAAAATATAACCTAGAGTTAGAATATCTGGATTTTAGACTCTACTTTGCCACATACTGAATTTATCATTATAACATCTTCAAACCATTGGTATTCTCACATGAAGATGGTTAATAGTACACTTTATGTCAAATGATTATTGTGGAATCCAATTAACGATACTGTTAAGCATATTGGTTATGCAGAAACCAATATGAACAGACAAAGAAGTCTGTTTATTGAGCACCTACAATGTTTCAGGAAGGTACTGCTTTAGTTATATTTTCTTTATTGAAATTTTCATTATGGTTATTATAATAAAAAGAAAAGGAAATGGCCATTTGTATATTGCCTTATTCTGTTTCTATAAAGGAGGAAAATAAGCACAAATATGTGGGTTAAACATTTTCTAATGTCTAAACTTTCATTACTGTCATATTTTGATAGTTCACAAATTATCTTAATTTAGAAAAGGAAATTGTCGGTGACACTCAATGCTCTATTATTCAATTTGACATTACATGTTTTAAGCATTGATTAAAGTATTTATTTAGCATTTATTATGTGCTTAGAACATTGTACAAAGCATTATGTTTTAAAAATCAGATGGATTCTCTCATCAAATATAGTATCATTCCTTTTTATATCATGACATTATGTAATGCTACTAAATTCACCTATCCCACTTTTATCAGATCAGCAATTTTACCAACAATTATTTCAAAAAGTGACAAAGAGAAACAAAACTGCTTTAAAATTTACACTGCAGAAAAGGTGATACATTTGCCAATGACAGGTAATACTCTTCGTTCAATATGAGACCTTAATTGCCACCAGAGTCATCGAGAGTCCATTTCTTCTGTTAAATCATTTGAAAGAATTGATGCTACAATTTCAATGAAAAATAATTCATCCTGAGCACCAGTCCCAATCCTATCAGGTAACAGTGGTATCTCTGTAAAGGTACAAAGATTCAGTAATTAGGCTTTTCTCAAGTATGAGTAACTGAGACAAAAGGGCATATAGATGTTCATTTAGAACATTTTTACCCAGCCCAATCCAGAAATCTCTACTAAATTACAGTAGCTTTTATGATTATTCTATAATTTACAACGTACTTAAGGGAAGAAGAGAATACCTAAAAAATGACTACAAGAACACAAAAAATTGTTAATGATGGTTACCACTGGGGAGTGAGATGGGGTACTGGGCTTTAGCTTTTTTCACTTTTGTGATGTTGTCACTTTCACGCAATTGTCTTATGCTTAAATATATTACAGCAACACTGACTAATGCAAATACAATGGAGACTACATCTAGAAGCCACATTAGAAAACTAAAAAGAATCAGGCCAAATTAATTTTAACCACGTATTCTGTTTAGCCCAATACATCCAAAATATTATCATTTTAACATGTAATCAATACAATAAACTAGTAAAGAGATTGTTACATTTGTCACACTGAGTCTCTGGAATTTGGTATACATTTTAGAGCATATTTGTTTGGACCAACCATATTTCAAGTGTTTAATAGTCACCTGTGGCCACAGGACAGCACAGAGCTGTAAGTCTCAAAATCATAGCTAGGCGCAAGTTAGGTATTTCTCTTCCAAAATTTCAAAGCAATATAGAGGTACATGTTACAACTTCTCATCAGTTCTCACCTCATAACACACAGCTGTGTGACTGTTAATTTCTAAGATCTTTATCAAGGCATAGCTTTAGATGGCATCTTCCTCACCAAAAATGATTTAATTTTTCTCTGCAAGGCCTGTGTTTAACCTACTATTCAATGCCCTCAACCCTTGCATGTTACCTTCTGGCATATAAATGAGAATTCTTAAAATTACATATTTGTGTGCAAAGCCACTGACTACCTTCATTTCAGGGCTTTAACTACATTAGTAGAGTCGGGCACTGCTAACCCTCTGGATCTCCTTTCAGAATGTCTTTTTGAAAGCCAAACACAATGTTATCCCTTTCTCTCGCATGTAACACTGCAACATTCCAGCAGCAGAGATCCTTGGATTTTACAGGGGGTCTCCAAGCCCTTGAAAATGATTATCTGAGCAAGGAAAAAAGCAATACACAACAATCAACCATTTAGCACCAATAGCAAAGTGAAAATTTACGTCAACTAAAAGGAATATTTTTCAAACTAAAAACTAAGTTGGTTTTTCTTTTTAAAAACTTGTAAATGTGGTAAGAAAAAAAGTCTTCTTATTTCTCTCACTTAGCACTTGTGGAATTAATTACACATGGCATAGTTTTCCAGAAAGGAGCAATGGCTCCTACAAAAGAGAAAAAGCTCATCTAGCTCCACTTAGCTACTTTTTCTTCCATTTTCGTCAACAAAGACATCTTTTACAATCTTTAGAAATTATAAAGGCAAGAGGAAATGAAAAAGGGTACATGCAGAAGAGAGCAGACAGATTTTTAACACTAGACAACTAGGAAACAATTCTCTGAAATGAATGAATACACAGATGGATACGATAGAGAATCATTTTTATAGAGCATTTACTTTGATTCTGTGTGAGTCACTGTGCTGTACTAAGAACTCTACCTGGAATGAACCATCTGATCCTCCAAACAATCCTGAACGTAACCCTGAGGTAAGAGTTATTATCGTCCTCCACCTTACAGATGAGGCATCTAGAGTTATTTAGTGTCCTCCATCTGACAGAGGAGGTATCTGAGCCCTCAACAAGTTAAGTAATTTACTAAGTGGTCTCAGAACTAGTAACCCATGAACCTGGAATTCAAACCCAAGTGGTCTGACTCCTAGGACCACACTCTTAACCATCACACTCTACTGATCTTCACCTCAAAGAGAGAAGAGAGTTATCTGTAAGAATAAGCATTTTGTGTCAAAAGTTTAATATGTGCCAGGCGCTTTACATATGTTATCTTATTTAATCTTCATTTGAAACACATGCTTATCTGATAGGTATTCTTATTAACTCGGCTTCCTAACTGAAGAAAGTGAAGCCTGGAAAGGTAAATCACTGACTTGAGATCACAGATTACTGAGAGACAAAGCATTCAAATCAGAGCTCTCCAACTCCAAAAGACATTAACTTTTGGCCTCTGGGTTTTTTCCTGATAATTTAAGTGGATTTGATATTTGCTAATGGTAGAAATCCATGATAATTAGGTTTTCATAGTACAAAAATAATTTTATTTGTAGTTCATAACAGTGTACAAACAGCATTCCTTATAGAGATAACCTAGGTGAAGGTAAGCACTATTTTAAAAAAAAAAAAAAAAAAAAAAAGACCACTCACGTAAAAAGACAATTTGGGGCTACAACATAGCTTCAATTTCTAATTCATTTTTAGCTTCCCTTAATAGAATTAACTCAGAATGGGAGTGCTATTTAAATAGAAACACATTTACAAATTCTTTTTCTTATCAAATATCTATAGAACCATTACTAAAATTGCTCTTCCATTTAATGTCACACAGTAATGACCACCTCCTGAAACCTTCACGTACAATACACTCATATCATAGTAAATGTTGCAATGATACTAACTTTCCATTGGTTTAAATAGGGATTGAGGAAGAAAATGAAAATGAATGACACTGTTATACAGTTTGATTACATTTTCCAGGGTGAAATGAAATGCCCAAGTTATTGAAAAATAAAACACGTATTTGAATTTCTAGGAGTTGCAGTATGTATATATGCCTATGAGGAAGGAAATGGGGTGGAAAACAATGTACCAAGGAGGTCAATTCGGATAGTTTATGAAAAATAAATCCTGAAAGCATTAAGGATCTATATACATATATATATAATTAATCAAGATGAACCTCAGAAGGCTGTGTCTCAGATAAATGTTTCAGAGACAATGTGAAACACGACTTGCAGAAGAATGCTAGCAGAATGTGAAACTCCCACTATTGCCAATTCTTAAAAATTCCCTTAAGACTCATGTTTACAGGGCTAAAGCAGCACAGAGTTAGCAAACATGCTCTTAAAATAAATTGAGGCCTGTGTGCTGTAAAAATGGGCTTCCAATAGTAAATTAACCTCATTGGGTTTGGGGTCAATCCCAGGAGAAGACAAGCATATAGACAACTAGTTTTTAAAAGCAAACAAGAATAGCAAATACCACAATCAAGATTTTACTTTTATCTGTATGAGACACAGAAAACTTAAAGATCTGGCATGACTCAAAACTATGATAGCTGAGGAGATGATAATTTTGTCACTGTCCATCATATATGACAGTGGAAAAGCACTATTTGGCTGTAAATACCAATTTTACTTCTTTTTTCTTACTATGACAATGCATCGCAATTTATAGTTGCCATGTTCAAATTTACAGAATGTTCTGTTTTATACTTGCTGAGGCTCAATGCTGACTCAAGCTCTTGCCCAAAATGATCTGCCACCTTTGACTAGCTACTTCCCAGCCCACCTGTTCTATTACTACAAACATACCTGCTGAGATAAAAATACACTGAGGATAAAAATAGATTGAAAAGAATGACATCATCTTTATAAATCAATTTAACCCTAACATTAACCCTTTTGAAAACTTCAAAGAGTCCTGATGAAAATAATTTCCATTAGAAAGTCAACATTTAACATTTAGAATTCTGAACCAGAAAGATACCTTAAAGGTTTTTTTTTTTTTTTTTTTTTTTTTTTAGACGGAGTTTTGCTCTTGTCACCCAGGCTGCAGTGCAATGGCAAAATCTCGGTTCACTGCAACCACCACCATGGAGCAATTCTTCTGCCTTAGCCTCCTGAGTAGCTGGGATTACCGGCGCCCACCACCACACCCAGCTAATTTTTGTTTTTGTTTTTGAGTAGAGATAGGGTTTCACCATATTGGCCAGGCTGGTCTCGAACTCCTGACCTCAGGTGATCTGCCCACCTCAGCTTCCCAAAGTGCTGGGATTACAGGTATGAGCCACTACAACCAGCAGACCTTAAAGATTTAATATGAGAATTAATGTGTTCCTGGGTAAGAATTACCAAAACAAAACCAGATTCATCAGTTTTTCCATATATCTTATCAGTCATCTATCCAAGCAGGAGAATACCAGAGTGGCTTCCGAGTTCGCAAAAGATAGGACTGATTGTAAAGGTGAGCTGTAAAAGCAAATGGTAAGTGACAGCACAGCTAGCTTGTAAGTAAAGGTAACATTCAAATGAAAGAGGGATTTAAAACAATCTAGCCTAGAGGTCAGGTTAACTAATGCCATGTAGAAACTCAGTTATCTGAGAGGCCGGAGCAGGAGGATCACTTGAGCCCAGGAGTTGTATATCCAAAGAGAATGAGAACAGGACAATAACTGAAGACACTGAAACAATTAAGTAGCAGATGAAGGATAAGAGAGGAGAAAGGCAACGTGAAAGGGAAACTGCAGTAGGCAAGGGGAGTGGGCAAACTTTTTCAAATAGCATAACACTTTGCAATGAAGACAATTTTCAAATGTTGGTACTTTTTATTTGAGTTCAATGATCTGGTTACCACGGCACGGCAAACTGAAAAAAGTGTGTTTGGGATACTGTTGATTTAACATTTGTATCAAACCACTGCTATCATATTTGTAATAATGAGGGAGTTTATTCCAGAGATTATAGTTATAGTAGAAGTATTTGTGGTAATAATAATCATTCTTATTTTTGTTATTAAAAATACCATTATATAAAAGTACATAGGTTCAATGCAATTTCAATATATTTCAGTATATTGATCTTTACAAAAAAGTAGAATAGAAGCAGTATTTAGTGCTTTTAAAATTGTTTCTATTTTTAAGTACGAGAAAATTGAGCTTAAAGAAACTGTGATTAATCTCTGCTCAGTTAATAAGTAGAGAGGCAGGACCAGACTCTGGTCTTCCGATTCCCAATTCCGGGTTATTTTTGTAATTAAACAAACAAAAAACAAACCTAAAATCTCCTCCATCTCTAAATCGCTTAGATGTATTCATTATATTAAATCAGCATATGTGGTTTAAGGGTGAAGTGCATTTGTCTCTCTAGGCTCAACCTCACTCGAGGGTGAACCTGAACAACGAACTAGACCTATGCATCTCTTATTAGTGTGGGATCAAGAAAAGATCCAACAAACATATTTCCTTATTTTCTCAGAATTAAGATCAACATTCATTTTGTTTAATGTGCTCATTTTTAAAAAGGAATTTAAAAATCAGGTCAGCATACAGAATCAAGAAACAGAAAGCACAAAAGTATAAGCTATGTAATTTTTTAAGCCCAAAGCTCAGTCACTGATTTTTGCTTCTCATGGAGTTTTCATTTCAATCTACAAATTTATTTGATTTTCCTCTTTTTGTATGTAACGAGCAAAAGGCAAACATCAAGTTATCCTTCAAAAAAATGAAGGAATGGTCAAATTCAATAATCAACAAATATTTAGTATCTACTACATAGAGGGTATTGTTTTACTTATAAAGCTAGAAATGTCACAAAGCTGTTTTATTTCTTCTGTGACATTTGATCTTACGGCACAATTATACATTTATAGATATGTTGTAATACTGACCAGCTAACTAAATCACATTGAGGCTAGATCTGCTGTAGCAATTTTAGAAATACTGAGTCCGCTCCAGGGCAATTAGAGTCTTCCCAGTTATATCGTATCTCACCTATTGCACAACTATTGTATCTCGCCAGCCACATATAGGTCTCAGTGACAGGATTTTGTTATGTACTGACAGCTAACAAAGAACATTATTAAGTTACAGATTTCTTAAACTATATTAACTTAACATTAACCTAAAATGATCTGGCAAGAATTAAAGCATCTAAACTCTCACAGTACTAACACAAAAAGACTATTCTATCCCACCAGTAATCCCATCTAAAATAAATGAAAATAGGCTGGGCGCAGTGGCTCACACCTGTAATCCCAGCAGTTTGCAAGGCAAGGCAGGCAGATCACCTGGGGTCAGGAGTTAGAGACCAGCCTGACCAACATGGTGAAACCCTGTCTCTACTAAAAATACAAAAATTAGCCAGGCATGGTGGCGCACACCTGTAATCCCACCTATTTGGGAGCCTGAGACACGAGAATCGCTTGAACCTGGGAAGGCAGAGGTTGAAGTGAGCTGAGATTGCGCGGCTGCACTCCAGCCTGGGCAACAGAGCAAGACTCTGTCTCATAAATAAATAAATAAATAAATAAATAAAATTAATGAAAATACTAGCCAAATAAACATATATGAGCAGCCATGGTTGTATGGGCATAACACAACACTGGTTTAACTACTATGTTCCCAAAGTTTGCAACGGTGAGAAAAAAACAAGGATTCATATTGGTGGTGAATTAAGTAACAATTTCTTGAGGGCAATTTGACAATAATAATATTTAGTATAACCTTTGACCTAGTAATTCCATTTCTAGGGATTTACCCTAAGGAAATAACACTGGATATGTGTAAATTTAATAATAAGGATATCCAATGCAGAGTGTTCATAGAGTGAAACACTCTGAACCATTTATTTAGAACTGTAAATGTCTAAGAGTGAACTACAATGAAGTTATTTATATATGTACTGACAAAATATTTTTATGATATATTATGAGCAAAAATAAAGCAGCTCATAAAAACAGTAAGGACACTATAATACCACTTCTGTTATTTTTTTTTCCCTGTATGTATAAGCCTGTATACCAAAATATTTACAGTGGTTTTGTGTGAATAGTGGGATTATAGGTGATTTTCATTTTCTTAACTTTGTTTGGCTCCATTTCTCTAATTTTCTAAACAGTGTGAGTTATTTTTGTAACTAGAAAAAATACTTATTACTATCATGTGCCTTGTGATTTTCACTTTGATCTATATTGATAGGTACTAGGAAGCTGTTATGGGTGGGGTAATGATAAAACACAGAAGGGCAGACCAGGCTAATAAAGAATTGACAATGGGACAAGGTAGGAGAGAAGCAAGCAGGGACAGACCCTCGAAGAGACCCACTTGATTGTGCCTGTGTCTTTAGTTATTGTCTCGTTCTCAGTCTCTTTTTGGACATATATCATAACTCAATTTCTACCGAGGGATTAGTTAACCTGATCGCTAAGCTGGACAGTTTTAAATCTTAGTTTCATTTAAATTTTACCTTTACTTATAAGCTAGCTTTTCTGACACTCACCTTTTGCGACCCTAGCAAGCCGGTCAGTGTCCAGGAACCAATCCTAACAGAATGGCTGGCCCCCCACCAGCAGTGTGCAGAAAGGCAGCAGTATCATCACTACGGCTGCTGACTCCAGGTCCCTCCAACATTTAAAGACACAAGGGCAGAGAGAAACTAGCCACTCTCTGGACCCCCTTAGGGATGCCCTGCTACATCTCTGCTGAGCCTCCCTGTCTCCTCCCATGCTCCAATACACGTGTCCCAACTTTCTGATGCTTTAGCTTCTTGATTAATTTACTTGCCCTTTCAAAATGTCCTCTAATTCATTACAGCCTTCCTGGAATTACTGTCTGGCTTCTCAACATTTGATATTAGATGTCCCATAAACAACAGGACTATTACATTAAAACCATGAATTAGATCTGAGCATCCTATTTCTCCCCAAGCCTATTAACAAGATGTTCTACAGGTTGAATCTCATTTAATTTGCCATTTACAGGATAACCTTTCCAGGTATATCTCTCAAGTCCTTCCTGTTATTCTGGATACCTCTTAATATCCATTATGTTGGGGGAAATCATCTGAATGAAGTAAGAAAATTGATTCTGTTTCTTTCCTAATGGAAAAAACTGGAGGAGATAAGAATAGTGCAACCAATTCATGACTGGACAACATCCTTAAGAGGGCTATCTTCCTAAGTGAAATGTGCATGGCCCCACACGGTGAAAAGCAATAAATATTTCTGTCTTTGAAATGACAAGATTGAGTGATCAAGGGGTCAGGTAAGAAGATTTCCTATTCTTCGACATTTTGCCATTAGTTTTACAGTGAAAGACAGCTGTCTTTATGCATAGAACTGTCACCAAACGTTCCCAGACTCAGCAGATTAAGCTATCAATGGTTTTCAAGAGAAGAAAAAAAAAATCAATCAAAATGAGACTTTTCTGTATTCTACACACATGCAGAAAAGCAAAAAAAAAAGAAAAAAGCAATTTCATGGTGAAGGAAGGAGGGAAGGAGATATATGTCACAGCAAGGCCAAGAGTATTTTCAACAAAAATAAAAATCCCCTTTGTCACCTTCATAACATCTCAAAGTCTTACAATGCATAAGAACATGTTAAGTATATACATATATAACACTAGCCATATGAAATGTCTGAGACAAATTTAAATGAAAACTGTAATAAAGAATTTGATCTTTTCTTTTTGTATTCTCTGTAGGCTTATGTCAGTAAACTAGAATAAACATGTTATTAAAAGAGAATCAATAGGAGGCTTTAAAATATACACTACCACAAAAGGTCAAGCCCTGGTATCGATTTTAATATAACATTTTTTGTGCAGCTTCCCAAAGGATTCTTTTCTAATATTGTTCTTCATTTTTCTCTCACTTTGTTCCCTGACTGGTGAATTTGTTGTTCTTGTCTGCAAAAAGCTGTCCAAAGCGGACTCTGCTGAGTATGTGTCATTCCTATGACAAGCTGCTGGCAAATGAAAAAACAAAAAAGACCAAAACAACAACAAAAACCAGAACACACAGGTAGTGAGTGGGAGGATAGATATAAGAGGCCAAGAAGCAAGAGATAATCTTCAACTCAAACATACAAGGGCTGGCCACGGTGGCTCACACCTGTAATCCCAGCACTTTGGGAGACCAAGGCGGGTAGATTACCTGAGGTCAGGAGCTTGAGACCAGCCTGGCCAACATGCGACACCCCGTCTCTACTAAAAAATACAAAAATTGGCCGGGCGTAGTGGTGCGCGCCTGTAAGCCCAGCTAATTGGGAGGCTGAGGCAGGAGAATCGCTTGAACCCAGGAGGCAAAGGTTGCAGTGAGCCGAGATCACGCCACTGCACTCCAACCTGGGTGACAGTGAGAGACTCTGTCTCCAAAAAAAAAAAAAAAAGTACAGGAACACACTGAAACTCAGAACAATTTGCCATCCCAGGAAGCTTTGGGCTTTTACCTTCCCTGGTGCCTGGAGAGAGCCCCGATTCCCAGGAGCCAGGGAGGCCAAGGGGGGCACGAGGAGAGAAGAGATGCTCTCTCAGGTTATGACAAAAAAAACCACTCTGTCACGAAACCAGGGAAAGAGTGCAAAGTTTCAAGATATAAATCCATGTTACGCCAGGCACCTCTTGAATCTAACGCACCAAATATTCAAAGAACATCTGGAATCCCTTTGACAAGGTTCATGGGAGCAGAAATATATGTCCAGAGACACAAGAGCCTTCCTGACTTCTGTCCCAACAGACAAGGCTTAAAGATTATACAACACACGCTCTGGTTCAGTCTCGTGTAAGATGTAAGTGTAAACTACAGTACATGTTGTTCATGTAGTTTCAAATTTTGATTATGTTGTTAGCCAACAATAAAAATACTCTGAAAGCTTAGATGATATTCATACATTGTCAAGTTTCCACTTTTAGACAATGCTCACTAAAAATGAAGGAAACTGAGCAACTGTCTCAGGACAGGACCTGAAACCAAAAAACCACTGCTTCTGGAGTTATAAATGCAGTCCTCGTATCAGAAAATGAAAGCCAATTAAGCCTACGCAACAGGAAGATATGAATCACAGTCACTTCCTAAGCACTATGAAAATCTGAAGTGTTGGGAACGGGCTTGGCGTAAAAGAGAACTGGATTTGAACCTGATGCTGCCTCTTGTCAGGGCAAGGTACTTACCCACTCCAAGCTACTTTTGTAAAATAAACCTGTAGAAAGCAGAGCTACCACATCCAATTGCTCCCCAGTTTGATGGCAGAGCAGGGGTCACCTGGCCTTGGATCCTGGAGGGGAATATGAGGAGCATCATCTTATAGGCCACAACACAGGCCAAAGCAGGCTTCATCAGAGGGCTCTTGGGGAGTTCAGAGCTAATATATACAAACATAGGCACAGCACACAGTACACAGTGGACAATCATCAAATGGCAGTTGCCACTCTCATATGATGATTCTGTCTCTTTTGACTTTTGGACAAATTCTATCCCATTTTAATGTATTTAGCCATAACAGTAAAATATTATCGTAATTTAGTATAAAATCCCTTTTTGGTACCTACTATATGACAGACAATGAATTTTGCCCTCATAGACTTTTTTAAATTTTGAGACAGGGTCTCACTCTTGTTGCCCAGGCTAAAGTGCAATGATGCGATCTCGGCTACCACAACCTCTGCTTCCCAGGTTTAAGCGATTCTCGTGCCTCAGCTTCCTGAGAAGCTGGGACTGCAGGTGCCTGCCATCATGCCTGGCTAATTTTTGTATTTTTAGTAGAGAGGGGGTTTTGTCATGTTGGCCAAGCTGGTCTTGAACTCGTGACCTCAGGTGATCTGCCCGCCTCGGCCTCCCAAAGTGCTGGGATAACAGGCATGAGCCACCGCGCCTAGCCCTCATAGACTTTTATATTCCAGTGCAGGAGACAGAAAAAAACAGGAAAAGAAAAATACTATAAAGAAACACAAATCAGGAAAAGGACAGCTAGGAAGAGAGAACAGGAAAGAAAGAAGTGTTATTTTAGGCAAAATGACCGGGGAAATCCTCTCGGTAGGGTTATTTGGGAAAAACTGATAGTAAGAGGGAGTCAACTGTGCAAAATATGAAGCGCAAATATTCTGGACAAGGAGCTATAGACACAAACAGGTTTGGCGGCTGAAGTGGCTGAAGTGTTCAATGAGAGGGTGGTAAGATAGGAGGTCCAAGTATCAGAGGGTGTAAATGTGTAACAATAGGTAGAGGACTTGAAAGTCAGAGAAAAAGACTTGGACTTTACGCTAAATCTAATGAAGCCATTAGAGGGTTTTAAGCAAAGAAAGTGACATGATTCAAAATATATTTTTTAAAGCTGACTAATGCTGCTTTGTGAAAAATAGAATCTGGCGGACAAGAATAACCCCATAGAGGTGACTTTTTAATACTACACCTGAGAAATGGTAATGGCTTACACCAGGGCTTCTCAGCCTCGGAGCGATAGCAACATTTTGAACTGAACAATTCTTTGTCGTAGAGGGGCTGTCCAGTGCACTGTAGTATGTTTAACAGCCTCACTGGCCTCTGCCTATCAGATGCCAGTGGTACCCACAATGTTGGGAAACCTAAAAGGTCTCCAGACATGGCCAGAAGTCCCATGGGGAAGGGAGCAAAATCTCCTGCAGCTGAGAACCATTGGCTTAGCCTAAGGCAGGGGTGAAAGGTGAGAGGCAATTAATTTCTAATATATTTTAAAAGCAGAGACACTAGGACCAATTCACTGGAAAGGGGAAAATAGGGACATAAAGGCAGGAAGAATGAATTTGGAATCATTAATAATAAAAATTATTTGAAAAATTATTTTATCTTAGGACCAAGCTCTGTTGAGAATCTGTCTTTACAGTTAATATTCTTTCTGTTACGTAGAAACACTGACATTTATTTATTTATCTACTTATTTATACCTGACATTGATTGATTGATTGATTGATTGAGACAGAGTATTGCTTTGTCACCCAGGCTGGAGTGCAGTGGCGTGATCTCAGCTCACTGTAACCTCAGAAAGTTGATGAGGGTTACAGAAAGTTGATGTTACCTTCAACTTTCTGTTACCCTCAATTTTCTGTTAGACTAGCATTAGCCACATTTTCAGTAGTTTGAGGAGAGGGCTTTTCTAAGGCAAACTATGTAAGGCAAACCTATGTAGGGCTAAATAACATAAGTTACAGAAACTCACTTGGGCTCCTTTTCTTTAATTCTATAAAAACTGAATTGTACAGCTGACAGATATATTCATAAAGAAATGCACAATTTCCAACATATTACAGCTAAATCTAGAGTAATATTAATTTTTACCCACCATTTGACAGTATTTTGACAGTTTTATTTCAAAACATAGTCATGTGAGTTAAAAAACAAAACACAAAAAGTCCTTTCATTTGTGAAATTCTTTTCAATCTAAATTCCTTATTTATTGAGCTCCATAATTAAGGCATAGTCTACTGGTAAAACCCATAAAACATAAATCTACAGGCCAGGCACGATGGCTCACGTCTGTAATCCTAACACTTTGGGAAGCCAAGGCAGGCAGATGGCTTGAGCCTAAGAGTTCGAGACCAGCCTGGGTAACAAGGTGAATTCCTGCCTCTAACAAAAATACGAAAATTAGGCAGACATGATGGCATGCACCTGTAGTCCCAGCTAATCAGGAGGCTAAGGTGAGAGGATGGCTTGAGTCTGGGAGACAGAGGGTGCAATGGGCTGAGATTGCTCCACTGCACTCCAGCATGGGTGACAGAGCCAAATCCTGTCTCAAAACTAAGAAAGAAAAGAAAGGAGGAAAGGGGAGGGGAGTGGAGGAGAGGGGAGGGGAGTGGAGGAGAGGGGAGGGGAGGGGAGGGGAGGGGAGGGGAGGGGAGGGGTTACCTTCAGTAACCACATCAAAAGAAGGTCAGGGCCAGGCATGGTGGCTAACGCCTGCAATCCCACCACTTTGGGAGGTCAAGGTGGGTGGATCACCTGAGGTCAGGAGTTTGAGACCAGCCTGGCCAACACAGCGAAACCCCGTCTCTACTAAAAATATAAAAATCATATGGGTGTGGTGGTGGGTGCCTGTAATCCCAAGTACTCAGGAGGCTAAGGCAGGAGAATCGCTTGAACCCGGAAGGCAGAGGTTGCAGTAAGCCAAGATCACGCCACTGCACTCCAGCCTGGGCAACAGAACAAGACTCCATCTCAAAAAAAAAAAAAAAAGAGCATTCAGACAGACATATAATAGATAACATTACTGCTGGATCAGAAAATAATTTAGCCTCTGAAACACAATCTAATCGAGTGATGGTAAGTATGGGTGGCTCCAGATGCAGACTGCCTGCGTTCAAATTCCAACTCCTCTGCTTTCTGGCTATGTGGCTACAAGCAAGTGACCTCTGGATTTCAGCTACCTCATCTACAAAGTGAGGAGACCAGCAGGTCAGAACCTGCCCCATAGGGCTGCTATGAAGGTTAAATAATCACATGTGCAAAGGGCTTGGACCAGTGCTTAGGACAAAGGAAGTATTCAAAACTGTTAGCTATTACTATTACAAATGATTACTTACTATTACATATTATTATTATTAGTAATATTACTTTTCTTAGGCAAAATCTTCTTAAATGGCATTTATTATCAGATAGACAGTCTACTTGAAACTATACATGCTGACATGGGAAGAGAGATCACAATATATGACTGAATAGAAAAAAGCACATTACATAATATGCTCATTTTGTTTTAAAAAAAATGACAAATAATCTAGGGTATGAATGTATAAATGATTTTGGAGAGGGCAAGAATAAGGGAAAAGAGGGAGAAAGAAAACTATTCATCTGTATTTACTGAATTCCTTTAATAGGTATGTATTTCCCTGGTAATTTTCTTTTCTTTTCTTTTTTTTTAAAACAAACCAACACAATATCCATGTTTTCAGTTGTTTGAGGAATGACCTATCCATGTCAAACCTACCTGGTTCTGTAGAAATAATGAAACAGTTGCAGAAACTCTGTTGGATAAGGGTTTCTTAACCAGTAGACACTTGTCACATCAGTGATTTCAGTTGACTTTGGTGGGGTACTTTTTTGGTATCATTTGGTTTTAATCCATCAAACCCATCAGGAAGTCAAAATGCACTGTAATTTACAGATTTTTGTGAGATTTTTGTTTTAATCTAAATCAGTATTGACAAAATGGCACCAAGAAACAGGAATTTAAAAGATCTATTCTGAGAAGTTGTGAAGAAACTTGGATTTAAATCATGATTGAAACATTTACATGGTTAATCTGTGTTTTAATGCTTTATACCTGACACCTAAATCACACTAAAATTGTTTGGGGGATAACTCAAAAAAAGAAAGAAAAAAAAAAAAACCTTTCAAATGAAATGGTTGCAGCCTCGAGGATTCAGATTGTTTTTATGTAAGGAAGCAATTGTAAATAGCATATAAGTAACAATTGCTCCCATCGTGGCTGAATATTTTGACAGAGAAATTCAATATTCTATTTCCAATGGCAAACTGTCCCAGCAGCTAAGTTTTTAATTGATTTCAAAACATCTAAGTTTGTAGACCAAATGAGATGACTTTGACTATCATACAAAAGGCTAATAAATACTAACAACAGACACTACAAGCCAAAAACCCAGCATATCAAGCAATACAAATACATAAAATAACAGAATGAGCCAGTCTTCCATTTTAAAAAAACAAAAGTCTAAGAATGAATATAGGGAGAAATGTAAAAATTTTTCCCCTCTGCAACCATTAATTAAAGTAATTCCTGCACTTCTTTATTGCTTCCTAACTCCAAGAAAGAGGTTAACAAATTCCCCCACCGTGAAAAGTGCCCAAGTTGCTCCACTGAACTCAGGAAATTGCTAGTGAGCACACATGTGTCTCACTGACCAGCAGCAGATCCTCAACTCTAAAGTTCATAAGGCAGAGTACCAGCTGCTCCACATACTCCCCACTGTGCCATTAAGAAAAATGTCCCAATCTTAAGCTAACAAGAACTGAACTCATGAGAAATTTAAACTGCCACTGTCACTGAAAATGTGCACAAACAAGCATTTAAAAGTCAGGTATAGGGCCAGGAGCAGTGAGTCACTCAAGCCTGTAATCCCAACACTTTTGGAGGCTGAGGCAGGTGGATCACTCGAGGTCAGGAGTTTGAGACCAGCCTGTCTAACATGGTGAAACACTGTCTCTGTTAAAAATACAAAAAATTAGCTGGGCGTGGTGGCACACACCTGTAATCCCAGCTACTTGGGAGGCTGAGGCAGGAGAATCACTTGAATCACTTGAATCCAGGATGTGGAGGTTGCAATGAGCTGAGATTGTGCCACGGCACTCCAATCTGGGCGACAGAGCCAGATGACGTCTCAATAAATAAATACATACATACATACATAAATACATAAATAAAGTCAGGGATAGCATACATAACAAAAAGAATATTAGCTGTAAAGACAGGTTCTCAAGACAGCTTGTCTTGGTCCTAAGATACAAGAATTTTTTTAAATACTGTACAGAGTAGCTGTCTAGATCTAATAACCAGTAACACAAAACAGAGGTCATTTTTAAGAGACCTTTTATTTACTAAAGGTTTAGAAGAGAAAATCCAAGTAACTGTTTGATACTTCTTCCCACAATTGTAAATGAAAGACTTTAAAGAAGGTATTCCCCGTTCATACAGAAAGTAATACTGTAGGGTGTTTCAATGCAAACACTTGGATTCAAATCCGAGCCCCACCACTTACTTGATAGATATGACCTTGGTGTATTACTCTGTTCTTGCATCACTATAAAGAAATACATGAGGCTGTATAATTGGTAAAGAAAAGGTGTTTAATTGGCTCACGGTTCTGCAGGCTGTACAAGAAGCATGGCAGCATTTGGGGAGGCCTCAGGAAACTTTCAATTATGGCAGAAGGGCAAGACGAAGTAGGCACATCTTTTATGGCCAGAGTAGGAGGAAGAGAGAAAGGGGAGAGGGACTACATACTTTTAAACAACCAGATCTCATGAGAAATCTATCACAAGAACAGCCTTAGGGGGATGGTGCTAAACCATTAGAAACCACACCCATGATCCAATCACCACCTACAGGCCCCATTTCCAGCACTGGGGATTACATTTCAACATGAGATGTGGGTGGGGACACAGAACCAAACCATATCACTTGGTAAGTTTCTCACTGTTTCCTCATTTATAAAATGAGGATAACAGTAATGCCAACCCAATACAGGTGTTATATAGTTGAAATGAATGAAAATATATAAAATGCTTAGAGCAGTACTCAGCACACAGTAAGTAAGAGATGACACCTGTGTTTGTTAATGTTTGTACATTGTAGTTAGGCATATGGGTCCTATACTCTGAAATCGTTTTCACAGATTAGATGTGACTCCAGTGTGCATGTTCTATGTGTACATCTGTATCAAACCGCAAGGAAAGTTTTCAAAGACAAATGACAACTGCTTCTGAATAAAAATGGGACACAAAAGAACATGGTTCTCTCAATAAAGTATTAAACAGAAATTTAAGATGGGCTACTCCTGTTTAACAGTTTGCTCCAACCAAGAAAAGAAGCGGGGTAAGGTTATTACTTAAACAGGAGAAAGTGCCAATGTTTGGAAGTATTATAATCCGGAGAGAAAATTTACACTGGATTTACAACTATGTTGCCTACGTTCCTTTTTAGCTTGAGGCTATATTGGCAAAGCTATGAAGGTCAGGAGGGGAAACAGGGACTCTCTCTGAATATTCTCCAGTATTTCCAGATACTGCACAGAAGGACCTCACACTCTTCTCCAGTGTTCCTAACACATCATTACCAACAGGATCAACAGATGGCTTCCAGAAGGCCCAGGAATAAGAAACAGCCAGGGCTAGGCCCAGCCTATGTGGGCCACTGCCCATAAATACAGACTTCCGGATTAAGGAAATCAACAACAGCCCACTGTCCACCCACCTTTTAAAACAGAAACAGAATCGAGTCTATTAAACAAATGCTCTTTGGGTAAGGAAAGTACACTCCTCAGACAAAAAGTGTCCAAATTTGAGAGAAAATGATCTTGATCAAAGTTTTCTTGAAGAAAGCGCCAGTTAGCACAAGGGCCTGGGTCTTTAGGAAGGAAAAAGAAGAAAATGGTCTGACACGGTACTAAGTCCCTAGTCCTAGCTTTAACCAATCAGCACTTAAATCAGCTTTACTTTGGGTTCCATGTTGCATTCCCTTTGAAAAATGTTTACGTAAAGATGAGAGCCTATATGATTCTATCACTTCAGCAAAAGACTGGTTAGAGCTATGCAGCAGGCCAATTCTAATCTAGTTCTGCTGCTAACTGAAAAACATTACCTGTGTCTAACTCAGTCATCTGTTTTTATAAATCAGTGATAATGCTAACAATAAACATTAATCATTTATGCAAGGAATAATAAATGACTGAGTACATTACAACTCCACATGCCCAGGCCAAAAAGTAATGGAGACACTTCAACAAGACTATTACAGCTATAGAACACTGAGAAACCATTTCCTGGAAACTTCCAAATGCAGAAATCAACTTTGGCACAAACGATTTCAAACACCGCACTTCACGAGAGAAAACACTATAATTACTGTCAAAAGAAACATGTGAACAAGAAGTGGTCAAATATCACTGCTGCTATTACAGCCAGTAAAAAAGTTAGATGTCTATGGCATGCTTGATTGACTCTGGTTTTCCAGGTTTGATATTAACATGTAACAATATCTTCTCAAACAGGATTTACAACAGTGTAGCATCAGTAGGAAAGAAAATTGGATTTGGAAAAAGAAAGAAAACAATGAGAATAAAACAGAGCTGGAAAATCCAAACTTCTATCATTGTTGGTTATAAAAAAGCAGTCGACTATTAAAAATAGAAAAGTGCCACTTGAAGAAAAACAATGAAAGCAGCAGATGGCACAAGATTCCAATACCTAATACATACACAGCACTTCCAATCATCTTCCAGTGAAAAATACTGGGTGGCTAGGACGTGTTCTTCCTACTACGTTCAGAACTGGTTAGGTCTTTTTATCAACTGGTAAACAGAATAAAATGGAAAAGTATGAGTATAACAAACAGCAACACAATAAAGCATTAAAAAAACAGGAAAAATAGGATTAATAAGAAAAATAATCTAAAATAGTGGGACTTCTGTACTACAGAAGGATCTCTTAAATGTTGGAGTATATAAAGGAATATTTTGGAAATAATGCCAACAAACTGTCTACTACCTCCACTGAAGCCTAATGAGCCTGGGAAATATGCTCACATCACAGCAGGATGGTATAGGTAACACCTGGACATCAGTTGTGTGTCGCTGAAGAGTTACAACTCAAATTTCTGCAATAACCTTCTTTGCAACTATTTATAAATTACAAGAAGTGAAATTCATTTGCCTATGTCAGTTGTGACTGCATTGAGAATATACTGATTGCTAACTGAGCTCATAAGATCATTTCAAAACTATGCCTTTATAAGCCTTGATCAATACTAATTATCAATAGTACTCATTCCTTGAAAAATTTTTTTAATTACTATATACCTAGAAATTATATGCAGGTTGAAGGTATGTAATTTTCATAACTGTGTAATTTGCGTCTATGACAGGAAAACGAGTGTACAACACTATACTAAATTAAAAGAAAGATTTATAAGACAAGCATCTACAGTCTCTGGTCAGTAGCCAATTTCAAAGACATAATTTAAGTTTTTATTTTAATATAGAATAGATATATGCCCACATACATAATATAGAACTGCACCTTCTAGAAAAAAAGGCTATCATGATTTTCCAGACCCAGTGATTCTTTCAACTGAACAAATACTTGTGAGACTTTACTATGTGAAAAGAGCCATGCTAGGTGCATGATTTCTTTTTTTTTTTTTTTTTTTTGGAGACGGAGTTTCGCTCTTATTGCCCAGGCTGGAGTACAGTGGCGCGATCTGGGGTCACTGCAACCTCCGCCTCCCGGGATCAAGCGATTCTTCTGCCTCAGCTTCCCGAGTAGCTGGGATTACAAGCATGTGCCACCACACCCGGCTAATTTTGTATTTTTAGTAGAGAGTGGGGTTTCACCATGTTGGTCAGGCTGGTCTCAAACTCCTGACCTCAGGTGATCTGCCCACCTCAGCCTCCCAAAGTGCTGGGATTACAGGCATGAGCCACCATGCCCAGTCACATGATTTCTTATATTATGCATTTTAAACATGATGTTACCCACAAAACCCTGTTTGTTTCAGGACTCCTTCCTCCTCCTTTTTTCTGCTTTTTCTTTTGCCTTTTTCTGCCTTTGAAAAAGGCAGAACATATGTAATAATAAAATCAAGATAAATTATCATATATAATGAACTTAAACAGATGGTACCATCCCTATAAATTTCACCATTACCATGAGAAACTAAAAGGTACAAATGAGTTTTAAGCCCTTGTTTGATGGTATCAACAATGCTATCAATGGAAAAATAAATGAACTACACTATACTCTAACCCAGATGGTTGATAAAATTTATGACTAACTTATTAAACCACTCATTAAACCAAATTGATTATTTTAAGTCTTACAAATCTAATGTAACTTTCCAAATAACTAAAAGTGAGGGAAAAATCTCAACTAATGTATACTGAAAAATAGCAAGCAAGTAATCTTGGTTGACGTACAGTTAGTTCCAACATTAAGCAGTTATTCCCTTTCTTCTTGGTTTCTTGAAAAAAAAAATGTTATTATAACTGAAACACTTTCACTTGCCTTTATAGGTAAAGAGGTGAAATTCAAATGCCAAAGGTCAGAGGTCAGAAGTAGTCACATTTTTCTTGCTGTCAAAGACTGACTTTTGGAGGTAGGGCACAGGGGAGAAGTAAATCACATTTTAAAAGTCTATACTCAAACTATAGCATATTATATCTTGCTATATTGGCCTACACAGTTACAACACAATATGGTCAGCTATAATCCAAACACACCATTGAGTATCACAGCAAAAACAGACTGCTGACAAGAGGCATTTACTCTGGATTCTCGGTACACTGAGTAACTATTCTGTCTACTAGATGTTTTGATAAGCAAAACCATGATTTCAAATTAGACCCAAAAATTTTAGTGTGTGAACTAATCTGTCAGTGATTTCTGGGGGGCATGATTTGTGGAAGCAAATCACTTAAGATCCCCATAAAACAGGATAAATCTATGATAAAATGAATTGGGAGTCCATATGTAAATGTTTTGTGAAAATGAAAATATAACCTATATAGTCAACATGCTGATAATTAGCAACTGTACTGTCACTATGGCCTTAGTGAGAAACCTCCTCTAAGGCAACTTTTAATTATGGAGGTCTGCATAGATTTAGGAGTGGAGATTTAAAGGGGTTGGGGTAAATTTTAGATGACCTAATGAAATATGGTCAGTTTCAATGATTTTGAATGGAATCTAAATGTATGTGGCCCTAACAGTCACAGATGCCTAAAAAGGGCTTCCGCATTAAGTAGAAGGTAAAGCAAGACATTCAAGAAGTCATTCCAAGTTGACAGATTTTATGGTCTGGAGTGTATATGGACTGCATTTTATCAATTCTAGAATGCATATTTTTTCACGTTTTCACAAACCTAAAAGCATCTGAAAATTGCTATCTGCCAGGCGGCAGTCCTGCTGCTGTTGTCATAGCTTGCACAGAAGCATCAAAATTTGCAGAACTGATGTCAGCAGCTTGGAAAAATTCCAGGAACAAGAGTGGAGTAATCTTTTAAGGAATGTTGTGTCACCGAGGTTTTGACGGCATAGAATATGATATTGTGTGTAAAAACAAAGACATTAAACCCTGAGTCCAAAAGCGATCCAGAACAATTAAATTCAATGTAGGCTGGTTTGAAGAATACCTTAGCCCTGGGTTTCTCACTATTGGTACAACTGACATTTTGAGCCAAATACCTTAGCCCTGGGTTTCTCACTATTGGTACAACTGACATTTTGAGCCAAACAATTCTTTTTTGGTGGGGAGAGAATGAATGGGGGGGCGGGCAGCGGCAAGAGGTAAGGACTGTCATGTGCATTACAGAATGTTAAACAGCATCCCTGGCCTCCATCCACTAGATGCCAATAACACTTGACAAGTTGTAACAACCAAAAATGTCTCCAAACATGGTAAAATGCCGCCTGGGGACCAAATGCTCTCCCAGCTGAGAACCACTGCCTTAATCAATTTATTTTGCTTACTTTTTCCTTCTTATGAATATACATATGTTGGCCAGGCGCGGTGGCTCAAGCCTGTAATCCCAGCACTTTGGGAGGCCGAGGCGGGTGGATCACAAGGTCAGGAGATCGAGACCATCCTCACTAACACGGTGAAACCCTGTCTCTACTAAAAATACAAAAAATTAGCCGGGCGTGGTGGCGGGCATCTGTAGTCCCAGCTACTCAGGAGGCTGAGGCAGGAGAAGGGCATGAACCCGGGAGGCGGAGCTTGCAGTGAGCCAAGATCGCGCCCCTGCACTCCAGCCTGGACAACAGAGCAAGACTCCATCTCAAAAAAAAAAAAAAAAAAAAATATATATATATATATATATATATACACACACACACACACACACACATACACACACACATATGTTTTCAAAAATTCAAAATTAGTGTTAATGAACTGTTTCAATAAGAAAATCCTAAGAGATAAAGTACTGTGTTAAAGCTTGCAGCAGTATTTTTCATAGGGTACATCAAATACACTAAAACCTTAAAATCAGTGGCATGCAAAGAAATTCAGCCACCCAACATCCGTTGCCCCTCCTTATGGGATGCTCGTCATGATTTTCTGGTGGGGAACTATATCCTCACCACACACAGTTTTAGAAATATCCAGTCTTCCCCTTGCTAACGGTTCTCTAAGTCTTCCATTTGTTTCTTTTGAGCTATATATCCTTTACACTCCTAAAAATTTCCTTGCTTTCTAAGCTAATCAGAGTTAAGTTTCAGTCTTCCAACTAAATAAATCTAACTGAAACAAAGTGCTTATTTCTTTTTTTTTTTTTTTTTTTTTTTTTTTTTTTTTGAGACAGAGTCTCGCTCTGTTGCCCAGGCTGGAGTGCAATGGCCAGATCTCAGCTCACTGCAAGCTCCGCCTCCCGGGTTTACGCCATTCTCCTGCCTCAGCCTCCGGAGTAGCTGGGACTACAGGCGCCCGCCACCTCGCCCGGCTAGTTTTTTGTATTTTTTTAGTAGAGACGGGGTTTCACCGGGTTAGCCAGGATGGTCTCGATCTCCTGACCTCGTGATCCGCCCGTCTCGGCCTCCCATAGTGCTGGGATTACAGGCTTGAGCCACCACGCCCGGCCAAAGTGCTTATTTCAACTATGCTGATAGAAGACATTTTGGAATATTTCCCTGCCATAAAATTCACAGGCCTGTTTAAAATTGTACTACTTTTCCTCACCACTCATCACATGTGTAGAGCGACTAGAGGTGTACATGAAACAAGAATTGTTAAAACTGTGTCATGGGGTATGGAGATTGACTATACTCCATTTTTCATGGAACTTTAAAATTTCCATTTAAAAAGGGTTACAACGATAACAGCTATTCTATAAAGAAAAATATCACAATCGAAATTAATTCCAAAGTCCTTGTCGAACAAGTTTCTTCAAAACATACGTAGACGCCTATGTCCAGATATTAAGTGCTTGAGAACTGGTCAACAGGTTTGTGTGCATTTGGAGGGAAAAAAGAGAAAACCTGGCACACAGGACACATACTGTATGAGTAACAGTACAAAGGCAAGAGGAGCCATTTTCTAAAACTGCCTACAAATCTCGATTCAATTCAGGTAACACATACAATAACATATACATGCTCTGTGACTCCAAAAAAGTCTTGCTGCTAAAAGACTGCACACAAAACCTTCTTAATGCTGTTTCTGAAGTTTCTTCTCTGGTAGAAAAAAAGAAAGAAAAAAATAGCTATTGATTCTTCCAAGAACTATCATATAGATGAACACACATTTTTTGCCAAGATTTGACAGCTGGAAGTTTTCATGAAGGAGGCTTCAAACTAAACATTGTTTAAAAAGAAAAAATAATATAAAGGCCACACCATCCTCTGCTCTCCTTAAAGGTGACAGAAAATAAATTCTTTATCAATAGTCATTTGTCCAGGTTACAGCTAGGTTGCCAACCCCCTTCCACCTGAGATATGAAATTGGCTTTCACTGGCGCCTTTTACTCATCTCATCCGCCCTTTCCCTTTCATGAGCCAAGGCAGAGCAAATGGAAGCTGAATAATGAAGATGAAGATGAAGAAGAAAGAAGAAGAAGAAAGAAGAAGAAGAAGAAGAAGAAGAAGAAGAAGAAGAAGAAGAAGAAGAAGAAGAAGAAGAAGAAGAAGAAGAAGAAGAAGAAAAAAAAAAAAAAAAAAACACAGTGAGAGTTATTTTAACAAAAAGCCTGCACCATATGGAGAGAAGGGAAGACCAAAAAAAAAAAAAAAAAAAACCTATGTGAAATATAATAAGCAAAGTAAATGAGAATCTAACCAAAAAATCCCTATTAAAATAAAACAATTAAAAATAACAAAATTTCAAAGACAAGAAATTCTACCATAACATATTGATTCTCTTTGCTTCTTAATGAAAGTAATCTGAATTTTTTTTGAATATTTAAACATCACTATCTAATTATATAGTCTATCAACCTAACCCAATTAAATAATTATAAAGCACTGCATGGGAAACTGTGGAAATATACGCAGACCTTTCTGGCAGTACTAATTACGTCTTGATTTTTTAAATCGTAAGTCATAAGCCTTCTCTATTTCCTGAGAAAATGGCAGTCTTAATCTAAAATTCACATTCTGTTCTGTATATTTTGTGCAAATTGAGAGTTAGCTTAGCAGTTTGTCAAAAGAAATATTAAAGAATAATTTTTCACAACCCTCATTTTAAAGATGAAATACTTAAGGCTCAAAGAGGTTAAATTATACGGTGAAGGTCCTACGGCCAGTGAGGACTACAATCCAATTCAAAGATTCCTTACCTCCAGATCTCTCAAGCAAAATAGTTGGGCAGTTCAAAACAAAACAAATACAAACTAAGCATCTGCTCGGTGGCAAGCATGTGTTTGGTGCTCACAGTAAAAAGACATTCACATGATCATGTAATCATAATTCTCTAAGCTATATGCAAACTCCAGAAATAGTACAGATGGGAAGCACTTTATCTTAGATTAAAATGTTTTCCCATCTTTTTATGAATAAGTACATACCCTAAAACTTCAAAAAGTAGTATTTTAAAAAAATGTTTTTTTAAAATCATTTCATGGTGTTTTTTTTCAGTGGGTAGTTCGTCAACATCTTTTTGAATCAGCACATAGGGCTATAACTGACGGTCTAGTGTTCCATCGCAGGCATGTACTGTTATTACTTCAGCCAGTCCTCCAGGATGGTCGGTTTGGATTGCTTCCAATTTTCTACTGTTATAAAAACACTTCAATGAACATTCTTTTAGCTGTTGTTATTAGTAGTATTAATAATGGCAACAATCAGATGGAAGTGTATGCAGAAGAAAAAATCTCCAGCAATAAAATGTTAAAAAGCGGTTAACTTTAGAAGATAGAAATAGGATTTTTATTTCCAACCTTACTTATATCTGTAACATCCTAATTCTTTTAAGTGAACAAAATAATAATTAGTGCTATTTGTTAATCCAGGCACTATGTATCACACATGATATTCATCATGAGCCAAAATATTTACTTTAGTGCCTATAGCAAGCAATGTAATTTTCAATCATGAGTACATTCGCTGATCGACTGGGAAATTCCTGGAGAATCCTCAAAAATTCGTTCTCACATATTGCGAAAACAGGGCTCAATATTCAAGCAACCAGTACAAGAGATATAATGGTAATTCACAGTCAGCTTTGGGAAGCAGCTAACCCAAGGCTCTAAGAGGCACAATCTAAAACCAAAAATGGCCAAGTTCATGTATTCAGCACATTCTGAAGTTCAGTCATACACAAATAATGAGATTTATTACAATCATTCTTCTCTAAAAATACTGGTCAATACAACAAGTACACCAAAACCTTTCTCTGATACCACAAAACTCACCGTTTCTGATCTTCAGATTCTTTCTTGGCTTGCTCCAATGCCAGTTCCTCAGCTACTCTTCTTTTCAATTCTTCATCAGAAACTAGAATCAACAAAGAGCAGAAGGAGATAAAATAGGTGACTTCTTAAAAATAAAAGCGAGAAAATACTCAGGAAAGCCCGGCTGAGACTAGATTTGAATGGACAAAGTTCTGCCAAGTGGCCAGCATCTCCGTGGAACTTCTCAAGCACTGTGGAAAAGGCCAATTAGTGCACTTCAGGAGTAATTCAATCAAGAGTTCCCTGGTGACCTAGATTTCCACTCCTGCCAAAATTTATAACAAACTCAAGGAACTGCTTACTGTACAGTGGGGACTGAGTCAGTAAGGACTAATTCTTTAAGATGATGTCCTAACATTAAAGTCTGACAATGGTGTGTAAGGAGAGGGGAGGCTGTAAGGAAGGGACTTCGGAGAGCAATATGACAAAAAAAAACTTCTCGTTTCAATAATTAAACCTCTAACAAAATCAAGTATTACAGAGCAAATCATTTGCAGTTACATTCATTTTTCCATTATTTATGAAAAAAGGCATTTGTAATTTACGAAAATTTTGAAACCCTATTTTTTGGAATACATGTCATTCAAATTCAAGTGCCAGCAACTGGAGAGAGACACCAAAGAGTACTGAGAACACAGCTGGAGCTTTCTAAATACCTGATGACTTGATTTGAAACATCTGGTCTTTCCAATTAGAAGATTGTGTATGGTATGTTTTGTAAAGTTTCTTACAGCTATGATGGTACATAAAATGGACAAATTTCACAGGCTTCTTTAAGAGCCTTCCACAAGAAGTAAACGAAGAGTAACTCATCTTCACTAGAGACCTACTACCCAAAATTATGAACAAGAAAGCACCAGAGGCACTTAGGAGGATCTAGGAACATGCACAGGACCTAAGGTTATTTTTGGTTTTTTTTTCTTGGTTTGTCTGTTGAGACAGAGTCTCACTCTGTTGCCCAGGCTGGAGTGCAGTGGCACGATTTTAGCTCACTGAGACCTCTGCCTCCTGGGTCCAAGCGATTCTCCTGCCTCAGCTTCCCGAGTAGCTGGGACTACAGGCGTGTGCCACCATGCCTGGCTAATTCTTTGTATTTTTATTAGAGACGGGGTTTCATCATGTTAGCCAGGATGGTCTCAATCTCCTGACCTCGTGATCCACCCACTTGGTCTCTCAAAGTGCTAGGATGACAGGCGTGAGCCACCGCGCCCGGCCAGGACCTAAGTTTTATTTCAAATGGTTGAGCCTATTAGATGGAAAAGTAGACAGCAGTGTCCCTTTTGATAATCTCGACATTATAAATGCTTAGTCCCACACCATATGCAAAAATATTATTTATAATAGGATATGCAAAAGCCCTTTTAAATATTTCATTGACATGAGGCAATAACAAAGAAGATATATGAAAGATCAGGGCCGGGCGCGGTGGCTCAAGTCTGTAATCCCAGCACTTTGGGAGGCCGAGACGGGCGGATCACAAGGTCAGGAGATCGAGACCATCCTGGCCAACACGGTGAAACCCCATCTCTACTAAAAAATTCAAAAAACTAGCCGGGCGTGGTGGCGGGCACCTGTAGTCTCACCTACTCGGGAGGCTGAGGCAGGAGAATACCGTAAACCCGGGAGGTGGAGCTTGCAGTGAGCTGAGATCCGGCCACTGCACTCCAGCCTGGGCGACAGAGCAAGACTCCGTCTCAGAAAAAAAAAAAAAAAAAAGAGAAAGATCAGAAGGACAATTTCTCTTAGTTGTGGACTATCAGAGTGCAACAGCAGCATCCAATGACACTATCAAGAACATAAAAAGCCCTCAGAACGGGAGAAAATATCTGTGAGTCATATAGCTGACAAGGGACTCATATTCAGAGTATGCACGTATGTAGAGTATACAATATATAAAGAACTCTTACAGACAAATAATAAAAAGACAATTAAAATGGGCAAAGGCTATAAAAAGGCATTTCTCCAAAGAAGATATACAAAAAGCCAACAAGTACATAAAAAGTTGTTCAACAGCATTAGTCATTAGGAAAATGCAAATCAAAATCGTAATGATATACCATTTCAAACCCACTATAATAAAAAAGACAAACAATAACAAGTGTTGGTGAAGATGTAAAGAAATTGGAACCCTCACACATTGCTTGTGGGAATGCAAAACAGCTCAGCCACTGTGGAAAACACTTTGGCAGTTTCTCAAAATGCTAAGAAGTCACCATATAACCCAGCAATTCTAATTTTAGGTACTATGTATACTCAAAATTTGAAAACATATCTATACAAAAACTCGTACATGAGTATTTATAGCGACATTATTCACAATATCCCAAAACTAAACACAACCTAAGTGCCTAGCAACTGATGAATGGACAAACTGTGGTGTATCCATTCCACATATTATTCAGTCATAAAAAGTAATGAAGTACTGATACATGCGACAGCATGATGAATCTTGAAAAAATTATGCTAAGTGAAAGAAGTCAGACATGAAAAGTCACCTACTATATCCATTCATATGAAATGTCCAGAATAGAAAAATCCATAGACACACAAAGTAGATTAGTAGTTCCCTGGGATAGAAGAAAGCAGAAAATAGGGCATGACAGTTAATGGGTATGAAATTTCAAGATGTTGAAAATATTTTTATTTTATTTATTTATTTATTTTTGAGACTGAGTCTTGCTCTGTTGCCCAGTCTGGAGTGCAGTGCTGCGATCATGGCTCACTGCAACCTCCGCCTCCCAGGTTCAAGTGATTCTCCCGCCTCAGTCTCACAAGTAGCTGGGATTACAGGCATGCGCTAATTTTTGCATTTTTGGTAGGGACAGAGTTTCACCATGTTGGCCAGGCTGGTCTCGAACTCCTGACCTCAGCTGATCTGCCTGCCTCGACCACCCAAAGTGCTGGGATTACAGGTGTGAGCCACTGCGCCCAGCCAAAAACATTCTAAAACTAGATTGTGTGATGGTTGCACAACTCTATAAATATACTATAAACCACCGAACTGTACACTCTGAATGAATTTTATGATATGCTAAATGTACCTTAATAAGTTGTGAGAGGAAGGAAGGAAGGAAGGATGGGAGGGAGGGAGGGGAGGGGAGGGGAGGGGAGAGGAGGGGAGAGGCGGGGAGAGGAGGGGAGAGGCGGGGAGGGGAGGGGAGAGGAGGAAAGGGAAAGGGAAAGCAATAAAGAAAAAGGAAAAGAAAAAAGAAAAGAAGAAAAGAAAAGAAAAGAATAAAAAGAACACTGCACAGGGAATCAGGAAATAGAGGAAAAACTATTTAAGGTCTAATCCCACCATGGCCATCAACAATCTGGGGGAACCCTGGGAAAGGTATTAACCTCTCTGGGCAGCAAGAGAATAACATTTTCTGAAATGGGTGTTTACAGACCCTTCCAACTGTATACTATGCTTCTGTTTTGTCTCTCTCTTACTTCATAGTCTATAACATGAGAAAAATACAAGTCTCTACTTAGAAGGGGTCAAACAAAACCTAGAAAACCCCTAGAATAGAATTCTGTTTGCATTCAGGCAAGTATTAAAGCTCTTTCAGTATGGAAGATTTTTAAACGATCCAAATAAAAGCAGAGAAATTTCAGGCAGTAAGAGCTCCACAAAAGGTCCAAATAGTCTGCTTTTCTACTAAACAAATTTTGGATAAATCAGTTAATCTAACTGAATTTTAGTTTCCCCATCTAAAAATATGACACATGGGTGCACCTGTCAGCTATGAAATTGTAGACGAGACTCCACAAGGTAATGATTTTCATACTTTCATCTACTTCTCATAAACAAGTAAAACAATGTGACACTAAAATTTTTCAAATTGCATACAGCCAGTAGCTCCATTAGTAGCAAAAACTGAAACAAATATTTAACATAATTAGTATGACTGATCATACCAGTTAGTATCAACTCACAGTCAAATGGTACATGTAAAATCATGCTGCCTCTCCTAGACTACTTCAAGTTACAACAGCAAGATATTTCTCAGGCAAAATTCAATCAGATTCTCAATCAAAATTCAATTTACTTTAATTCAAATTAAAACTAGGCTTCTGTAAAACCTCAGAGTGTAACTATGATGCACTGATGTCAGTGTTCTAAGTAAACGATAAAACTGTATCATATCTTTTCTGTTGTTGTCTTGGGTTTTTTGTTTGTTTGTGCTTATGGTTTGAATGTTTGTCCCCTTCAAAACTCATGTTGAAACTTTATCCCCACTGTGGCAGTACTACTGAGAGGTGGGGCCCTTAAGAGGTGAGACTGGGTCATGAGGGTTCATGAATGGGTTAATCTATGCATGGACTAATGGTTTATCATGGGAGTGGGCCTGGTACCTTAAAAAGAAAAAGAAGGCTGGGTATGGTGGCTCACGCTTGTAATCCCAACACTTGGAGAGGCCGAGGCAGGCAGATCACGAGGTCAGGAGTTCAAGACCAGCCTAACCAACACGGTGAAACCCCATCTCTACTAAAAATACAGGGCATGATGGTGCACACCTGTAATTCCAGCTATTCAGGAGGCTGAGGCAGGAGAATCGCTTGAACTCAGGAGGCTGAGGTTGCAGTGAGCCAAGATCGCACCACTGCACTCCAGCCTGGGAGACAGAGCAAGACTTCATCCCAAAAAAAAAAAAGAAAGAAAAAAGAAAAAGAAGAGAGAGCTGGACTAGCATACTGAACCCCCCTCACCATGTGATCCCCCGCACGATCTAGGGATTCTACAGTAGCCCCCACCAGTGAGAAGACCTGCGCCATATGCAGCCCTTCAACCTTGGACTTCAAAGCCTCCATAACATTAAGTAACAAATTTCTTTTCCTCATAAATTACCCAGTTTTACGTATTCTGTTATAAGCAACAGAAAACAGATTAAGCAGTTTGGTTTTTCCAGCTTTGTTAAGGTATAAATGACAAATAAAATCATATATATTCAAGGTGAACTATGTGATGATGTGGTATGAATCATGTAATGATTACCACAAATACATCGAGCACCACACAGTTACCATCAGGGTGGGGAACACTGGGGACATTTAAAATCCGTTCTCTCATGAAATTTCAAGTAAAAAATATTATTAACTAAAGTCACCACCTTATAACTGAAAGCCTGTACTCTCTGATCAACATCTCCCTATTTCCCCATCCCACATCCCCTCATAATCACTCTTGTACTCTGCTTCCTAGAGCTCAACTTTTTTAGATTCCACATATAGGTAAGAATGTACAGTATTTGTCTTTCTGTGTCTGGCTTACGTCACTTGGTACAATGTCATATCTTCATAATGCACTTTCTGCCTATGACATAGGGGTGTCTTCCTACCAGAGGAAAAGCTCAAATAAGCAGCGAGCCGTTTATTCCAGTGTGATCAAACAGTTACCAGCTGGGTGGGTAGGCACAAAGCCATGCGGGTGAGAATGTGGAAAGGAAGTGGTTTGGGGGAAAAAAATGCAGTTTGGAGGCTTGCCATTTCCTTCCCTATCCCCTTCTCCCTACTATCATCAGCCCTGCCACCTGCTGTGGGGTGAGGTGAGAAAGAGATGCAGGTTACAGGTGGCATCGTCCAGGTAGGCCATGAGGGGAAAGAAAAACATGGGAAGAGGACAACAACAGCAATGAAAGGGACAGGAACGCTCCCGTGGCCACTGAAAAAGACACGTCCAAGTGACCAGCTGCTTGACATCAATTTGGTCCATAAAGGAACCAAAGCACAGCTCTTTCTAATGCCCTACCTATTTCCAGAAAAGGGGGAAAAAAAATCACAACTTTTGGGTCAAGTCCAAGGTCACAACTGAGAAAGTAATTACCTTAGCTACAAACGAGAAGTTAAAATAACAGAAGATAAAAACATGACCTAGCATAAAGAGTTTAAAATCTAAAACAGCAAATCAAAGCACAGCCAGGAAAATAAACCTGTGTGGTGATGGGTTCTGAGCACATCTAAGCTTCATGGTATTTGTTTTTAAATCAATAGAATATATAAAGCAATACTGTATTTCTTCTGATGGGTCTGACCCAAAGTGCATGAGGGAAAAAGATACAGCATTTGGAGACCACTATTTAAAATGGCCTTTCTGAAAACACTCTTTTCAGCTCCCAGGATCTGAACATTTTCTCAAATAAAACTGTTATTAAACTAAAAGGTCAGTGTTTCAGGATGGGCTAGCTTAAGAGAAGCACAAGAAAGGCCAACTTTGCCTATTAGCACAGTGAGTTTCCAAGCAAATCTTTGGGAACTGGCAAAGTTTGTGAAATGAGAAAAGGAGTAAAAATAAAAACAAAACAAAACAAAAAAAATGTTCAAGCCATATAAATCCCATTTGCCACGGAAATTTGCAAAACTATTTCAAGTTCAGTAAGTATGGTTCCATGGCTTTTACATACACATATACTCTCCTTTTAGAAATGTGTTAAGACAAAAGAATGTTTTCTTCCCATACTTGTATAGCCTGTACTTTTTAAAATTCTTCTCAGAAACCATTTTAATTTCTTTCTCAATGGTGAATGTATCTTAACGAACACAAACACTGGCATTTTGTCAATTAGTTATAGATATAAACACTGACCGTAAAACATGAGAAAAAGCCAAGCATTGCAATTGCTTAGTTCTAGCAAGTGTGGCTCTAAACCATTTACTTGAAACCATTATAAATACTTGGATGGTTGAAAGCAGCTCTGGCTTCCTAACAAATTTTTGTTTGTCTTTACTAAACAGTATTCTAAACAAATGTTTTGGCTAGTCTAAGGGTCTTCTTTATGGATTGCCTAGGAATCTTTTGACCTGCTTAGCCACCAAAATTTCTGGGCTATAAATTTGAGTTCAGGATCAAATAAGAAAGTTCAAGATTCCTAAACTTATACTTGATTCTAAGTATTCTTAGGAAATGTGAGGAAATTCTAATTCCTCATAGAAAGTGTAGCATAAATTCAATACACCTCACCTGTCTTCTATGTGACAGGTGATGCCCAAATTCCTGTGTTTACCAAAACTGGTTAAACTAAAGATATGAAGGGAGGGAATGGTAGGGGGAGACATAATTATACTTTTTAGATAGATCCTTGAATGAATAGAAATGACTCCAAAAGATGGAAGGACTTGATGAACTGATCAACTATGAAAAACAGAAGACTGAAAATGCAACCATGATTTGAAACATATATAGATTCCCTGAACCTCAAGGAACATACTAATTTCCTTTGCAACTTTTCCCACTTGTAATTCTCCTTTACTTCATTTTCTTTGCATAATCCTTACACTATATTTCCCTCCCCAATTACAGTATTCCTTAAACAATCTCTTTAAGTTGCTTAATAAAAATTATACCTTGCTTCTTAGAGAAATATCAGTTCCTTTGGGATTTTTCCTTTAATGTATTTTTCTTTCTGGTTTTACCATTTGCTGATATAGATCATGGCCAATTTTGTAAAGTCTATTATTTTCATGTGCTAGTTTAAACACACTAAAGAGAAACCATGAAGATCTTCCAAGAGAACAAAATAAGTATTATGTACCTGCATAACATAAGCAGCAGATTTTGGATAAAGACTCTGATTCTCCCAGGATTGAGATAGTTGAGCAAAAGGTTATACCATAAGACGTAGCCAAATTAAATTTTCAGCTCTATATAAATACTCATTAATCTTATATTTCAATAAATTCATTCAAATGAAGAGCATTTATTGTTTAGGAAAATAATAATCAAAGCATCCATGTAATCAATGAAATACAACCCAAAGTATATTAGAGCTAAATGACTCGCAGCATAGATTACAGGATAAATCTTGTCCTGCTCCTTATCTTCTAAAAGGTACAGGGTTTGACTGGAAGAAGAACCAAAAGATGACTAGGATAAATCTCAACGGTAAGAAATAAACAAGTAATGGTTTGCCATTATCCATTTGCGGCACCATTTAGTTGGCAGACAAATAAACCTGATTTAAACCACACATGCAAAGAGTATATAGGTATATTCAGCTGAAAATTACCTTCACCATCTTGTAAGGGGAATGTATCTTAAAAGTGCCTTCAAAACAAATGCCATCTGTCTACTACCTGGCAGGGGTAACTGTGGCTACTTACACATTAAAGTTAATGAAGACGGTAGAAAGAAAACTCCTCACTGCACATTCATAATCATAAATATTGTACCAGAAGGCACAGTGTTAGGAAGAGTTTGGCAACCTGAACATTAACAGCATCAAGTTAATGGCTTATTTTGTAGCATTATCACTCCATCAGGATTTATATACCTTTGCAAATTTCTAATCTGAATGGCATATTATGCAAATAATGTTCATTTTATTGTTTGCTTCACAATTAGCACCCATAGAAACTAACTCCATGTTCCATTCCATGTGGGAAAAAAACACATCCATACTGGGCTATAGCCGTATAGCAAAAGACAAGCTCCTAATTCATATACTACAGTTTAGACCTCTTAAATAGACAATTCATAAAACCAGTATTGAGAATCAGATATATCTAGTATTTCATGTCTTAATATTCTGAATAATAGTTGTAAGATCTCACAAGGCCTCCAGGAAAATAAAATCTATAATTTAAATTTAAAAATGATAATTACCTTTGAATATTGCTTTCTGATACATAGCTTAATTTTTTTTGTTTCAAAAATGATTATATTTTGTTCACTGGAGATAAAACTGTAACACAGTGTTAACTCTCCAAACTAAATGAAGTACAGAAACGACCCAAGCCCTTTTCCATTTCATGCAAATGGTCCTGTGTGGCCAAATTTAAAGGTTTCTTCAGGAGTCATGAAATGCATAGAGGACCAAGCTGGAAATGAAAGGTAGTGGCCACCACAGCCATTAAGCTTCCGCTCCTGGAACCTCCTTTACAAAACATCTGGAGCCATCGCTAATGACAGTGTGTTGTTTACAAAGGAGAGAAGAGCAGGTATTCATTACAACTTTAATGCACTGGCTATGAAGTCTTGGTTTCAATGCTGAAGCTCAGTTTTCTGTGCTCTGATCAACGATATGAAGTTATTTTTGTTTTCTCTAATTGTTTTTTTCCAAATCAAGTCTGAATCAAGTTTGATTCCAAATTAGGTGAATCAATCAATTTGTACATCCACACTGACGTAATCCTACACTAGGCTTCATGAGAGATGAAGACATATAAGATGATCTCTACCATTAAGGTGATTACAGTCTGAGTCAGTAAAGTTATACTATTGAGGTTCAGTATTAAGGAAAATTATCAAGGTCAGCTATAGTTAAGGATATGGAACTTGAGCAGGTAGATGAAAAGGAAACCAAAAAAAATTGTTACCAAACAAAACTTGTTTGTAAAAACAGAAGAGTAAATTAGGCTAAATTGCTGTGAGTCTTGGAAACTATGAAGGATTTTGGATAAGAAATATCAAGAAATACGGCATCCTGGACAGTTGGGGGAAAAAATGGCAATAATACAATGAAATAGAGTGTTAGGACAGGAAATTTAACCTGGTAAAGATTTGCAGGTAAACTGGGAGGGAAAGCAGAAGGCAATCAGTGGTTCTCAAAGTGTAACCTCACCTTCCCCTCAATGCAGCAGCCTCTTCTGGGAACTTGCTAGAGATGCAAATTCTTCAGCCCCACCTCAGACTTAGGGAATCCAACACCATGGGGATGAGGTCCAACCATCTGTGTGTCATCAAGCCTCCGGGTGATGCTGATGCACACTAAAGTTTGACAGCCACTGGCAAAAGGTTAAGAGGGCTTAAAGTAGGAGACTGGCTGCGAAGATACAGTCTAAGATTCAAGATTTTTCATGGGGAAAAAATGATCATCTGAGACTGACTGAGAGATGAAAGAAAAAGTCAAAGGTGCACCCATGACAGAAAATTAATACCCATGATGGTCAATTAAGTAAAGAAGGAGAGGCTGTTTGGAGAAGAAAGATAATGAGTTAAGGCATATTCAATTGAAGGTAATGGCAGAACCACCACATGGAATTGTAGGCAATTAGATACTTGAACCTGAAACTCATATTTGATTTGAGACTTGGCTCGACATGCTGATTTGGGAATGACTATTACAGATTTGAGCTCAGTGAATTCTCCTGGAAAAAATATATATATCTCCATATATATTTATGCGTCAAAAATACACATAAAGGAAAAAAAAAAGCAAAAGGTTAAGGGATAGGCCTTAAAAATTCATCAGATGAGGGAAGGGAGTGAAAGAGGAACATCATTAGGGGCAAAGAAGAAATGGAATGGAATGGAAAGGAAAAAATAAACCAAGATAGCAAGTGTAGTAATGATAAATAGATTTCATCTTACGTGCCAATTCCGATCAACTGGCAGTAGCTGCCTGAGTTGCTGTATGGAGGACTCTGAGGCCAAGCCCAGGTTCAGTGAATTAATGTCTACCCTGGGCACAGGAGGGAGATCTGGCAGCATGGCTTACAATTACCTATCATCCCATGGAGTGCATGCAAATCAGACGGCGTGAGCCTCCAATCAGTGGGAGGAGAACAATGGAAGGCAGCAATTACAGGCCTCCCTTCAACACATTTCAGAAATGAAACAAGAAGGAAAGAAGAGGAAGAATTATAAATAAAAGACATTTTTCACAAATAGTGTATTCTGTACATATTTAAAGGGCAGCCATAATCAATAATCTGTAACTAACTTATACTGACGAATGGTAGTTGATGTTTCTCAAAAGGAATTTAGAGAATAAAACATACAATTACTCAGGAAGATCGGCTTGTTTAATATACATTAACGCAGACCAATTAATATATATTATACTCTAGTCTACTTTCCTAATTACCATCCTGATGTGGGGCTCATAGTACATTTTTATAAAAAGAATATTTCACAACAGTAAAAGAAGAGTGGACAAGCCTTTTCATGTGCTAAAAAAGCTTTAACCAAGACTAATGTCCTTACCTAAAGAGATTGCTTTGGTATCAGAAAGTCAAATACCACTCCGATACTTAGGTTCATAAATCAATCTTCCCTCTTCTTTTTACTGAGACGGAATTTTGCTCTTTGTTCCCTAGGATTGAGTGCAGTGGCGCGATCTGGGCTCACTGCAACCTCCGCCTCCCGGGTTCAAGCGATTCCCCTGTCTCAGCCTCCCTAGTAGCTGGGATTATAGGCGCCTGCCACCACACCTGGCTAATTTTTTTGTATTTTTAGTAGAGACAGGGTTTCACCATGTTGACCAGGCTGGTCTTGAACTCCTGACCTCAGGTGATCCACCCACCTTGGCCTCCCAAAGGCTGGGATTACAGGCGTGAGCCACCGCGCCACCGCGCCCAGCCCAATCTTCCCTCTTCTCATTGTTATGAAGTAGAATGTACTTTTTAGCAATGTAACTGTTTTTAATCCCCAAATTCATTATGCACTAATAAACCTTCCTAAATTCAACTAAGATATTTAATTCTTCAAACTCTGACCAACACTATTTTCTAAGCGAGACTTTATCTTTGCATGTAATCAAAGCACAAGGAAAATAAAAGATTTAAAAGTCTGAAAATAAAATCTATCTTCTAATCCACCTAACTTTCTACAGCCCTGGGAACTCAGCTAACCCCAACCTCAAGACTTTTCTTCTTCTGAATGAAAATAAAATTCATGACCCAATTACAGTCCTTTTTATAAGGAAGAAAAGTAGGGTCCTATTCCTAGACACTGGCCTACTACTAGACAGTAGAAATAGTGAGAGAATCACATATAGTCAAACCTCTGGGCTTCAGTGGCTTCATTTACAGCCCATTAAGAATGAGGATGCAGAAAAGGACCTATTTAAGATACTAGCTAACCACTACAAAACAATGGCCTCTCCTGGGAAGTTTTAAATAAAGCAATTCAGATTTTATACCCATGCTTAATTCATATTTTATTTATGAGAGTTCAAATATATTAAAACAATGAGGCAGCATAAGACATATTGGTATATTTCATTAAACTATAGTGCAATATCCTGAGCTTTGTTTTTTATTTAATTCACATTGTGATAATTAGATCAGCTTTGTTTGTGAAGTCAGATTATACCTATAGCTGTTATTTTTCCCTTCACCTAAAGTAACAAATCTCCATTCAATGCTAGAAAACATCATTTCAATGTATTCCTAAGTAGTCATAGAATCTCTAATAAAACAAAAACAATTCTGTGTGAAGCACTGTGGAAGCTCTGTAACTTAGCCCATCACAGCTCATTTTACCATCTTTAAAACACAAGATTGTGCACAAGGATTTCAAGACCAAAACATTGTGCTGTCTTTAACTTAAATTCAAGAATGTACTTAACCTTTTTTCTAAAAGTAAAATAAACTATTCGTGGTAAAGTTAGCCTGAAAGGAACAGTAAAAATACATTTATTATTATTACATTCCTAACGATCTCCTTAATACCAGTACTATATGGAGAAAAGTGATGGAATTTCTTCTTATCTAGCATTTCCTTTTTGTAATTCACACCATGTGCTATGTAAGGTTTCAGGGTGTAAATCCTTCAGAATACCTGGGACTACACAAAATAGCAATGAAAAAGATGTGTCTGCATTCAGACCAGTGGTTCTCATTCTTATCAGACCCAACTCTGCTTTTTTATAGCACATCTATTTTGCAATGCTCCCTTCACTATCTTGAAATGAAACTGATTATAATCTGACCAAAAAAAGGAATCAATAGAATGCCCTAAGTGTAATATTTAAAAAGAAATAAAGTAAACTAATTTATTAAAAAATCTGGCATCTCATTATGTAAACGTTCAAACATAACTACCCTAGTAGACATAATAAAGTCTGAATCTTGAGTTTGTGTGCTAAATCATCACAAATGCAAAAGCTATTGTTACGCAGTAGTTGCACTCCTGGAAAATTCAGTATACTTTAAAACCATGCAAAACATACTTTCTGTTTATGTATAAAACAACTAAGTCCTGGGCCAGGTACATAGGTTTTCAGCTCCATGAATTTCTGATGGGACATTCAGAAGTTGGAGGGCACAGGACAATTCTTGGAGATGGGAAACTACCCCCAGGCACAGCCAGCCATGAAGATCCTTCCCCGTGCCACTACGCACCACAGCTTCCCTCTAATTCCTGAAGTGCCTAAAGTGGTGTCGTACTCCTCAAGTGGGGTAATACTCAAAACACTTTCCAAAGTGACACAGTACTGCCCCACCACTGCGCACCACTGTTTTAGACAGGGCTAAAATATTCATCCTGATAAATGAAAAAAAGTGGGAAATATCGCTATTTTATGGTTTGTATGATCATAGATAGACAGTCACAAAGAATCTACTAATATTGATATGGATTTTTCAAACAGATAAACATTTGAATGACACCAAGATATCTTCCCCCAACATGATCTCTGCCTTAAGGTGCCCAAACATTACTAGCTTTCTCTAGCTCCATACTCACCAAAACCACATTTTGCCTGGTCCACTTATAAAGATCATCTTAATTTTCCTTAGAGTAATCAAAATTACTCTCTGCTAATCATCAAATTGTCTATTTTTTTTTCTCTCCTGATGTCCTAGAGGGATGAAGGCTCCATTACTAATTCGATAGAAATGGAAAAGGTGGGTACAAATTGCAACCTAAACACTCCAGGTCTCTGTGATGGTATCATAAGAATGCACAGACGTCAGAGAGATATAGATTAAAACTCATCTACTCCCAAACTACAAATGTTTTCATTATTTAGCATTCACATTTTCAGATTACCGTCTTTAAGAGAACAATTCCCCAAACATCGATTTATTTCAAGCTGACACACTTCCCAACAGAACTATCTACATAGGATAGCGCTTGACCATTTAAAACTCTATGTTTTCTATGTGACAATATCAGAATTAATACTGAAAAAAACAGTTCAATAAGGTCATATCATTTTTATAATGAAGGAAAATGAAAAAGGATTTAAAGCCACTCATCCTGAATGAACTTATAATTCCCAGAGATTCCTTTTTGAAATTAAGGAAGTGAGGGTGTAGTAAGAAATAATTATCTATAAACAGCAAAAATAAGTTAGCTTTCCCTAAAGCGTATAATATGAAACTCTCTAGAATAAATGGTAAGAAGGCAACAAGAATGAGTAAAATCTAAACATATATGCTACTTTTAAAGAAATGCATCTATCATTCTTTTCAATTTCTTTCAGCAATTGGATCCAGTCTTACAAGTGTTATCAGGTAGGGGTCCTTAGGGGAACTGTTTTAATGAAACTAATAATTAGAATACCAAATTATTCTCCATAAACAGTAACATCCAACATACATGATGATTTCATAAAATAATTTGCTAGGTAACTGAGATTTCCCCTAAGGGAATTTTCTTACCAAACCCTCCTCAACTCTCACCCCCTGACCCCTTTCCCATCCTGTTAGTGTAAGTAAACATAATTCTTCTCTAACTTTTTGATAAATTGTAAATTAAATGAATCCAAATGAGTAAGATTTTACTGCATGTTTTAACACTTTTAAATGACTGTATCATTTTTATCTCAAGTTACATAGTTTATAGGGAAGTTAACAGGAAGAAATTAATCTAATAAAGCATTATACATATATAATATTAAAAATCTTTAATAGTATAAAATGTTCACATTTAAATTTACATGCATTTCAAACAAGGCAGTGAAATAATAAGAATGTTACCCATGCAAAACTTTCATTTTATAGTTAAAACCACTGTTTGGATGTTGGGGGTATACACCATAGAATTGTGAAATAAAACACAGAAATATGTCATATCTGGTTCATCTTAAATAGGTAGAAAACAGCTGAATGAAAAGTATTCATGGCAAAGTAGGTGAATAAAAGCGTCAGGTTTACAGAGACCTGTGTTCTCCTGACTACCCTCTGTGACTTTATTTCTAATCTATAAATTACTAATAAGGTTTCTCTTGAAGATGAAATGCCGTAGAATGAGGAGGTATTTTCAGGTTAAACATGAACGTCATTACATAAACGGAATGAAACTCTATTCAATAGGAGAACCAACAGCATTTTGTTTTAAAAATCCCGACTGATGCTGTATAACATTTCATTGAGCCAGTACTATAGTTTGCAAGAGACTGTTGAAAGCCATACATTCTTCAGAATGTCGACATGCTAAAATTTGTCATTTTTTTAACCTACAGAAAAGAGTATATAACAAGAAGAATTTGTGGTGCATTTTCATAAAAATTTAGGATCTGGCTTGATCTCCAGGTTCAATAAGTATTTTAGCTTCTGATCATCAAGATTCACATATTTATTGTAAATGAATTTGATCTGACAGTAACAAGAATTTATTTGAATCTCTTTCATTATCTTTGAATGCTGCTAAAGTAACAGAATATGATAAATGATGATGACACCAAAGGGTAAAGTAAAATTGATGTTGATCAAGCATTTTCTAAAAATTCATTTTCATGACAAGCTTAAAAGACTATTAAATCTTCCTCCTAAGAAACATGAAGTGTAGTGTGGCAAAGAGAAAGATTTAGACAATGAGCGAGAGCAATATACATTTTATATATAAAACAATGAAAGCCTAGAAGCAAATTCAATGTCCAAAAACAGTGAAATGGTCAAAGAATACAACGCTAACATTAAAAAACATGCTTTAAACCCCATGAAAAATTTCTCACAAGTGAAAAGATACCAGACTGAACACATTGTTTGTTCTTCATTTTGTTTTCTATACGTATAGTACTGAAAAAAGCCTAAGGACACCATCACAAAGAAATACATACATATGGCCGGGCGTGGTGGCTCACGCCTGTAATCCCAGCACTTTGGGAAGCCGAGGCAGGCAGATCACCTGAGGTCAGCAGTTCAAGACCAACCTGGCCAACATGGTGAAACCACATCTCTACTAAAAGTACAAAAATTAGCCAGGCATGGTGGTACACACCTGTATTCCCAGCTACTCGGGAGGCTGAGGCAGGAGAATTGCTCAAATCCAGGAAGCAGAGGTGGCAAGAGCCGAGAAAAAAAAAAAAATACATACATATATATGCCAAAATGATATTAATGATTACCTTTATATTTAGGAAAAATGGACCATTTTCCTTTTTCTCTTTATACTTAGTTGTAGTTTTTACCAAAAACACATTTTTACTTTCATAATCATTTAAAAGTTATTTTTAAACAATGCATAAAGAGGCATAATTCCAGTTTTTAAAAAACACCTTTATCAATTCAATCATGAACATTACATAGTATATCAGTTTAGCTAACAGAAGTTCAAACCATACTTATACCAAAAGAGAGTTGGCTGGAATTAAAGCACCTAAAAGTAGGTAGCACAGGCTCTAAGAAAACAAAATTGGTTCATGTTCTTTTCCTTTGACCCCACAGGTGTCCTGCCAATATACCATTATAAGACTATGTGTTCTTAAAAGGTAAATTACAATCAAACACCTATATTATATTATATGATATACTGTAGAAAAATACAATCATATACCTTTATAACAACGTTTGGGTAAGCAGAATTTACAGCACACAGTTTCTTATATACGCTCTCTAGAAGCACACCATACAATAAGGGCTTTTTGCTGAAGAGTTCCTCTGTAATTGAAAACAATGAGATTCAAAGTGTCTCCAAAAGGATATTCACAGCCATACTGAATAAAGGTAGAAAAGAGAGGAAATCTTAGGCAGCCAAGATATTCTCTTTTCACTCTTGCTTCTCAAGTAGCATTTAATTTTTTGTCTTCCATTTAGATTTTTCAATTGATAACACCAATCATCCTAGTATGATGAATGATGTATGTTACCAAAGACAGCTGATGAAAATTCTTGGCCACTGACGTAAGCCACCAGCTGAGGTTAAGCTAAGTCAGCTACAAGGAATGAAAGGTAACCCGGGATAGCATTTTCTACATCATGCAACAAATACCCTGCAACATTAATAGCAAAGTTCTACAGAGATCCATTTCCTACATGTGGCAGTCACTGCTACAAAAAGTCACTACATATTGGGGTGTTCTAGAAAATCACTCTACAAATTGCCCATTTTGACTATGAAATAGAGACCTATTCATTTTAGTCCATACAATTGAAAACATAAGTTCAACTGTAAATGTAAACTATATTATATCCAACATTACATTCTTTGCTGCCACTAGCAAAATAAAACATTCAATAGTCCTTGCTTGCTGACTGGATTTATACATGGTAGGAAATGCATAAAAAGTTTAGCTTTGCCTCCTTAAAATGGAATCTGACAACTACTCACTGAGGTTTTGTGGACTTTAGTGTCTCTAGTGAAAGCTGTTATTCAACAAACCAACTTCTTTTTTTTAAGTGGCTTAGTTCATGCACATGCCACAATCAACTGGCTATGACAAAAATATTTTAAATGCCTATTTGTGGGAATTGTATCTCAGTATCAAATATCAAAACCACTACTTTTCCACAAAGCTTTCAAGACAGGGTAGCAATGACAAATGACAGGACACAATAAGAGATATTGCAGCTTTATCTTGAGTTTAATCATCTTATTTATTTGGATTTCAAGAAAAATCAAACTAAATTACTCATTCCTTATAGTAGCAAGAGGAATCCTCAGATGCTGTCTCTGCCATTTCGGATATAATTTTAAAATATCAAGTCTTTTCAATTTTTCATCCATGCTGCTAAATCGAGTAACAAAAATTCAAACAGGAATTCAGACAGGTGAGAAAATGAAGTCTTTGTAACCAAAATACTCCAGCATAACTCAGCTCTATTTTGAAAAGAACTTGCACATCAGAGTTGCCAACATTTTCAGCACTTGAAGTCTTGACTATGCCTTTTTCCACTCTCATCTGGGAACCCAAGGAAAATTATAAATCTCACATAACACAGCAGAGGCTGCCCCCATCAGCAGCCTACGAAGCATCACCATATCTATTCTCTCTGACCTCCAATAACTGAAACCCAATTTGTGGTTGAGCACATGGCTGCTCAGAAGGAAGACTACATCTTCCAGCTTCTCCTGCAGTTAGGAATAGCCTAGTGACTAAGTTCAGGCCAAGAAAATTGAATGAACAGGGTGTATGCAGCTTCAGTCATTCCCCATGACACAGGCTCAAGGACAGCTGTGAGCCTAATACAGAAAAGACTGGGTCCCAATATTAGGAAATCATCAAATTATCCAAAACGTTACATGAGAGAAAAATAAAATTTTAACTTTTTGAGCCACTGTAACTTAGGATCTCCATTAGGACAGTGGAACCTATATTCGACCCCACATATCTTACAAAAACATATGTCCAACTCTACCCTTTGTCAGACCTAGAAGAATCAAAGAATAGCCTCAAAAACATGCAAACTTAGAAAGAAAAGCTAAAAATCAGCTATGTTGGGTATACTTGCAAGAGCTGGAAGAGACCTCAGGGCAGAAGCCTATAACTGCCCCAGGAAAGTCTCTTTTTTCATTATCCCTATTGAAGGAGTGAAGAGCACGCCATCCCAAAATATGGCGGAATGGCATATTGACTATTTCAAGTTGAAAACACTGGAGCAATTGTAGTTTCAGAAGGGGCTAGCTGACCTGTCTCTTCCTGCATGCAGTAAGCCATCAAGAGGGGTACCCTTCCAGTACTGGGGCGAGAAAACAGCCCTTACCACCAGACATTGAGAATTGGGGCTGCAACGGACCTGAATAAATATACTTAATGAAGGAACCCTTATCTTCCACTAGTTTTACACACCCCTATATATATCTCAGTAACTCCCCTAGGAAATTTACTGTCCCTCACCAAATTTTACTTGTCCTGTCATTTCTTCTCAAATTCATTATTCTTTGCCAAAAAAGTATACAAGTATCTTGCTGTGGTTACTTCCTCGGATTCACTCTGTTGTGAAGATCCCCAAGAACATGTAGATGATGTACATGCTTTTCACTTGTTAATATGCCTGGTGTCAATTTAGTTTGCAGATCCAGCCAAAGAGCCCACTTAAGCAAGAGCAAAAAGGGGGGTCAGATCTCTCACTCCCCTATACTATCCAGCTATGCATAATAAGAGGAAATTAAAAAGTCATTAAAATGCTTTGTCCACCCCAGGGTAAGTAAGCCATAAAACAAGTCATTCAATCGCAGTCGAAGAGCCATTTTATTATTTCTAAAACGAGGACCACGAGTTAGATCACCTCGAGTGTCCCTGCCGGTAAACATATTTCTGAAACTGTGGTTCTCTGCCCATGTCATCACAGCAGAGCAGCTAAGAAGGTCACCTGTAGAATCAGAATGCCTCAATTTAAAACCCTGCCATGCCATGTGTTTATGTACATTGTTGGCCAAGTTTATTAGCTTCCCCGTAACTCAGTTTCCTTGCTTGTATAGTGGAAATTATACAAGTATCCAGGTAATAGGATTGTTGTGAGAATTATATCACCTTCTGATAAATACCAATACCTCATTAGATTACATTTTAGTTCCCATAAACCTACTTTACCCAAATCCCTATAAAAATAACACTCAAATTTCAAATAACAAGGAATTTATAGATGGCACTTCAATGACTAAATTACCTTTCCTACTCTGGTAATTCTTCAAGGCTCCATCCAGTCATCTACTTCCTGTTTAATGTTAATCTAACAATCATAGTACCTACATACAATCATAGTACCTACATACTAATAATTCACTCACTCTCAACCACCTTTCTGGCAAGCTAAACCTTAATGAAAAAATGTCTCAGCTATCCCAATGTTTGCTGAAAACCTAAGTGAAGCAATGCTCTTGATTTACTTTTCCATCTTTTTTCTCATGTGGCATTCCACATAATAGCAGCAAGGGTCCAACACAAATTCTCCTGAATCTTCCTTTTTCACAGGTTTTCTTTTATTCAAAATTCACTAAGCAGAATTTGAAATGAAAACACTGATTGAGTCATAAGTTCGTTTTTCCCCCATCTCCACCCACTCCAGTCATATACACAAAACTTGAATGTGATTTAGAACACCCTTGTCCTGGCTGAACCCATCTAAGAACCCACTTCCACTATTCTATGTTCTGCTGCTAAACTCTGGGAATTTCTAAGACCTAAAACAAACAACTGCTCTAATTCAATACTGCCTTTGATATGCTAACAGTCCTATGAGAACTTCAACTATCGGCTAAAAAATAAACATAGTTCAGGTCTAAAACAGTCTGCCTGGGCATAAGTTAGGTAAAATACAAATATATAAGAGGTGCTGGCAAGGTTTTTGGCATTAAAGTTCTATAAGAAAATAATTATTTTTAAGCATGCAATGACAGAACTGCCACATTCTTAAGAAACGCAAATTATATCCAAGGGCCCTTTTTTCCCAGTATAGCATGGCCAATTTTATAAAAGATGTAAATGGAGAACTATAATCTACTAATACATATTCACTTAAAAGCAAGCTTGGTTGAAACACATCTATTTTTTATAAGCAATATTTATACTTTCACAATCTTAAAAAGGCTTCTCTTCATCACACTGCAGTAGTATTTCTGCATGTCCCTAAGATTCTCTCCAACTATTTATGTTTCCCTTTGAATACTCACAAAGACACACCTCCAAGGCTTAACACCAACAGAACACGTTCTGAGACAGTCTTATATTGCTTGCTGCCTCCAGATAACCATGGTAACCTTTTACTCAAACCATCCTTATCCCAGAAAGATGTAGGGAGCTTGGCATCCCTGCTAGGTGATACACATCATTACAATCTACTCTGCAATGACACAGGGGACCAGGCAAGGCCAATATACTGTAGAAATCATTCAAAACTGGCTCTAGTCTGTGCCAATGTGTACATATTTTCATACTCTCTGATGCAGAAACCGGGAAGATGTTCCATGTCCCTACCCCAAGGCTCTTCTCTCTGCTACACATTCCAACAGATAACTGCATTTCTCATAATAACACAATCTTAAGAAACCTTTGGTAATATTTTTAAACATCTGTAATTTATATGTTACATAAGTGATTTTACTTAAAACATTTTATTTTAAATAACTAATATTATTAATAAAGATCACCACAAAGTTTTTTGTTTGTTTGTTTGTTTGTTTTGGGGGTGGGTGTTTTATTTTTTGATGCAGGGTCCGCTCTGCCACCCAGGCTGGAGGGTAGCAGCACAAACACGGCACGCTGCAGCACCAACGGCCGGGGCTCAAGTGATTCTCCCACCTCAGCCCCACCAAGTAGCTGGACCACAGGTGTGCACTACCATGCCCAGCTGATTTTTGTATTTTTTGTAGAGACGGAGGTTTCATTATGTTGTCCAGGCTGGTCTCAAACTTCTGAGCTCAAGAAATCCCCCTGCCTCAGCTTCCCAAAGTGCTGGGATTACAAGCGTGAACCATCACAAAGTTTATTGTAATAGTCTTTTTATACCATTTATAATGTATCAAGATAAAATTCAACTTGTTGCAGCCTTTTTGAAAAAAATTCAAATATGACAGTATATTATATTTCATTTGGGGACCAACTGTATTTTTTAATGTAGACAAAACTGACTTAACTGTTACAGTTTCAAAAATAGACAAAATCAACTGGACACAGTGGCTCACACCTGTAACCCCAGCACTTTGGGAGGCCAAGGCAGGCAGATTACCTGACGTCAGGAGTCTGAGACCAGCCTGGCCAACATGGCGAAACCCCATGTCTACTAAAAATATAAAAATTAGCTGGGCATGGTGGCACACATCTGTACTCCCACCCAGCTACTTGGGAGCCTGAGGCAGGAGAATCGCTTGAACCCAGGAGGCGGAGGTTGCAGTGAGCCAAGATGGCGCGACTGCACTCCAGCCTGGGTGACAGGGTGAGATTCCATCTAAAAAAAAAAAAAAGAAAAAAGAAATAGACAAAATCCCCTTTCACGCTCTACTGTTCAGAATTCTTACATTTTGCACTTAAGGAAGTTAACTGGTTTGATTTTAGAACTTCTGTGCTTTATTTACGACAAGATAAAAGATTTCAGGGAACTATTTGCAAATGCAAATACAATTGGGGGAGAAAAGTTTTTATTCCTAATAAATGAAGAGCAATCTTTCTAAGATTAAGTATTAAAATATGAGACACACCCCAATGTGCTATATGAGCATTTTAGCAAATGAATACATTTTAGCAATCTAGTGAAAAGCATCCTGATGCTAATTTTCAGAGGCATGATCACATTTATGATGCTCATTAACCTGCTTTTCAGCATCAGTGTCCCTTATGTTTCCAGATTTCTACCAATAATCTATTATGGGCATAAATTAAACACTGCATGACTATGAATAAAAATTTTAAACTATGTAAATGTCTAATCACCATGGCAGGTAGCAGCATGTGTGATAAACCAACTGTGGATAAAGCAACTGAAGGGCTGAAACCCATTTGCCTGATCTCTACTAACAATCACAAAACTCATCAGACACTCAAAGAAAATACTTAAATAATTGTTTATTGGTTGATTTGCTAATAGAAATTAAAATGTTCTCCATTAGCGCTTTTAACAGCACGTGCTCTCCAAAACATTGTCATTTAAATCCCCAGTTGGGAATGGTACAAAATACCAACCTAGGCAGACCTGTATTCTTTCAAACATTACCTAAAATTGAATAAACACTTACGTTTTTAGGTTTTGCAAGTTTCCTGATGGGATGCAGCAAAATAAAAGTTAATGAGTGTGGGGAGAATAGTTACCCCAAAATAATAACAATAATAATAATACAAGAAGTACTAAAGGAAAATAAAGTATCATTCAACTTACAAGCCAAATTTAAAATAATCTGTCCTCAGATAATCAGAAGTTAACAGTATTCTGCAGCCCTATTGTAATCAAAAGACTGTTACAAAAATTCAGGCCAAAAGCTTTTGCAAGCTATTTTTGTGAAATACAAAAAGACTGTAAAGTGTTGGTAATGATTAGAAAACCCAAGGTTGGAAAGAGTCCAGGGCAAGAATGTATAAGGCAGAAGAGCAGTCCACTGGATGGGTCTGCAGGGCAGACTTGGGAGAGGGAATCCAGGAAGCTGCATGGAAGCTCACACAAGTCTGCAGCCCTCCTCCCCAGGCGGGAGATGAGGCTGACAGCAGGGCCAAGGCACAGCCTCCCAAGCCCTGCAGCTCTGACCCAGGACGCTGGCCTGGGGAAAGCAACGCACATACTTATTGCATGCTGCGGGGTTAGGGGAGCATGGCAACCCTGCTGAGCGGTAAATGTGCTCAGTCGGTTTTTTCCCTCTACCTAAAGCTTTTCCTGTCAACATCATCCAAATTAGTATCTCTGGAGCAACTCAGACAGAGGGGCTTAACAGTTTAGAAGAAACAGCTTACCAATTCCCCACCTAAGAGAGGAAATAAAATGCGTTTAAGTGAATGCCTCTCATTTAATTAACAAGAGAAAGAGTAGAACTATATTTTAGGTAAGGATGGAAGCAACTACAATACACTTAAGCTGTCAGGCCTGACAACTGATGAAGAGGTTCAGACTCACCTGGTGAAAAGCAATAAAACAAACCTTTTCAGGCTTACACGACGCGCAGGAGAGCCATGCCATTTCAGCACACTCTAACATTCTATTTCAGGTCCTGTCTCTGCTCTACCTACCAGTCATCACTAATGGAGAACTGAAACTCTCTCTGACAGTCACCCTCATTAAAACAAATTGCCCAAAAGAAGCTGAAATACAGAAGGCAAAGGCTTTTTAATGAAGAAAATAACAAACTTCAATATGATCATTTTATCTTTAGGGGAGAGGTAGGCAGAGAACTGACTAGAACACTAAGAAACACAATTTAAACTTATAGTTTCTAACCATTTTTAATTAAGTAAATTTTAATTTTTACCCTCCAGGATCTCACAACATATGTATATGCTGATATAGTTTGGATCTGTGTCCCTGCCCAAATCTCATGTCAAATTGTAATCGCCAGTGTTGGAGGCGAGGCCTAGTGGGAGGTGACTGGATCATGGGAGCTGATTTCCCTCTGGGTGCTATTCTTATAGTGAGTTCTCATGAGATCTGGTCATTTAAAAGTGCGTGGCACCTCTCCCTGCCCCTCCTCCTCCTCCAGCCATGTGATGCACCCCCTTCCCTTTCATCTTCTGCCATGATTGTAAGTTTCCTGAAGTCTCCCCAGAAGCCAGCAGATACCGCCATGCAGAGTCATGAGCCTACACAGCCTGCAGAATCATGAGCCAATTAAACCTCTTTTCAGTCTCAGGTATTTCTTTATAGCAGTGCAAGAACTAATACATATGCCTGAATCTTACTTTTTTTGGTGAAGTCTTATATTGTTTGCACATATTTTTGCTTTTCTAATTGTTTATTCTGTTTTTTAAGAGCAGATCCAGCAGGTGGCACAAATGTTTATAAACATGAGAGACCGGTATAGTCTAATGAAGTGGTTCTTAACCTGGGAATTCAAGAGATCTGTAAACTTGGATAGGAAAAAATGCATCTTTATTTTCACTAACTTCTAAATACAGTATGCATTTCCTTCAAATATGAATGATACCCTAAAACCAAGTAGTATTAGCCACAGTACCTGTGATTTGTCACCAATAGAAATCACACATTTTCGTAACACATTACAATAGTTTCAGACATTCCAAATATTCATGCTCATCACCACTTTGAAATAATGGTAGTTAATACACCCAACACCAGGCCATTTTATGTAATGTGCTAGTAAGTCAGTGTATATTACAAACTTGGGGTTTTTTAAATATATATAATTGGTTTCTTTTGTAATGCTATGTATTTTTTGTATTTAAAAGTAAAATGGATCCACAGGCTTCACCAGAATGCCAAAGTGCAACTTGGCACAAAGCAGGTTAAGAATCTTTAATCCAGTAGAATGTACAGGTTTGGAGTGAAGACCCAAACTTACATGAGACATTGTCACCTGTGGTCTAAAGTAAATCAGTTAATCCCTCATAGCCTCAGTTTCCTCATTCACAAATGCTTCCACGAGCTGCTGGGATATGCTAATGTATGAAAGAGGACAAATCAAATGTTAGATGACGCCAGATCATGGAAACGATGCTAGAGTTAATAGCACATACACAGTCAATGGGACTTTTTCTTTTTCTTAAAGAATTTAACCCAAAAAATGTTTCAGAGACAAGACAACGGTAAAACAGAACATTTTCCAGTTTTATAATCCCAACTCTATAAAAGAGTACTGCCCTCAGAAAATTTTCATAAAACAATCCAAAAAGCCAAAATGACAATTCAGATATGAACCAAACTCAGAGTTACAACTCATTATTTCACATAATCATCTACATTTCTGTCACTTAGGAAAAGCTACCCTGCCTGAATCAACAAGAAGAGAATATTAACAGTTGTATTTAAAATGCAAATGTGGTATATCCTTGAGCAAAAACCAGTCTCATGACTTTATCCTTACCAGAGGATAACACATTTATAAACTGTGTTGGAAGGTTTTTTGTTCAACTATGTTTTACGTGTTTCAACAATCACAGATCTAATAACAGGTGAAAAAATTCCAGTTTATTTGTCATTCTGAATTTAAAATAGTAAATGAATTGGCTACATTATGAAACTAATATCTCAGTTAATGCAGACAAAAAAAAAAAAAAACTTTAATCCTCAGAGATTGGAGGTAAAAAGGAAGAAAGGAGAGATACAGATAATCCCAAAAGTCAGACAGTGGCTTCAGTTTTGGATCCACTAAAAAATACCTCCTCAGATAGAATCACTTACTTCGTGGAGATAGCCATGAGCTGTGGGGATAAAGTCAGTGGGAGAGGGAAAAAATTGTTTATATCTGCTTATATCTGCTAGTACCTCTGACACTGGGCTGGGAAAATAATATGTACATATAACTTTAAGTGACTACAAAACCATAATTTTAATCCATCATGGAGAACAATATAAAACAATAAAATATATACAAAACTGAGTGTAGTAAGTGGCAAATTAAGAAGCAATCAGAGTTCCATAGGGATAATCAGGATAGGCTTCCAGGAAGAGGCAGAATTTTTACTAATTCCAAAGATGAATCGTGCCTTATAGAGAAGTGAGGAGAAGGGTGACAAATAAGGGAGGGGTAAAGAGGCAGAAGGGAAGCAGGGATCATAGGGGCTAGTTTAGAAATAAACAAAAGGGACCACCTTTCTAAATTAAGTCATCAAAATAGCTAGTCATAGACAATTGGAAAATCACTACCAAAGGTTAAACACAGGAAACTCCCCACTACAAACAGTTGAAAACCTCTCAGACACAATAATAATAGAGTGTTTGGAGAACAGCAGTAACACAGAAATATATGTGCAAATACTCCCCCCAAACAGGCCGCAAAAGATATATAAATCCACAAAGTGAGAGAGCAAGCACTTTGGGGTGTCTGAAAGCAAGGAACCAGAGTTGAAGACATTCTGCAAGTTTCCGCCAAGAGAATGGAATTTTTCTTAAAGTATGCACACATCTGCCCTAAAATCACATAAAAAAATGTTGCTTTAAAAGTACTAGGCATCTGATATCTTAGCAATAGCTTTTCAATTCCATAACCTCCTATTTTAAAATCATTTCAAACCACAGAAAAGTTGTAAGAATGCCATAAAAAATCCGCATGTACCCTTCACCCAAACTTCCCAATTAACGTTTCACCATATATTTGATCATTCTCTCTATACAAACATAACACATACATACACACACAAATATTTTCTTCTGAAACACATTACAATAAATTGCAGACATGATGTATTTACCCCTAAATATTCCAACGTAATTTCCAAAACACAAGGACAATCTGTTATATAACTACAGCACCATGATCAAATTAGGACATTAACAACCATAAATACTACAATCTACAGATCGTATTCTTTTGAATCAATTATCCACATAGAGCTTCTAAAGGGAAAGAAATCCGATTCAGATCCAATTCAAGATCATACACATATTTTTAGACACGTGATTTTTTAATTTATTGTAGGCAGACTTAATTAAACTTAATAAATCCAAGGTAAACAGTATCCAATAATTTTATCCTACTTTGAAGACTATAATGTGCTCTTGTTAGTGATGTTTATTACCATTTCTCATTTAACCACCAATACCTTGAGGGCAACAAGCCTTACTCATCTTTGTATTCCTCATAATTTATACATACTATGAATGCTTGAGAAGCAAAGTATGTTTGATGTTTGAAAGATGTTTCAAAAAAACAGAAATAGCAGGGCTGTTCTTTTCAGGTTAAACTCTCCATTAAGAGTCTCCATGAAAGAGAAAAGTACATTAATACAATTAGAGAATAACAGTGTCTGAACGTGAAACAATGTCTTGTGATATTAATCATTTAGAATAAAGAAAATACTCCATAATCCACACTTCTACTGTGAACCTCTGAACAATGACTCCTTGGTCAAAGTCCTATGCCGCTGCTTCTAAGGTGCACATTTATTCGTCTCTGATATTGACGGTATCTTCCTGTCACTGTGGGCCAGGTGGTAGTCATAACATCATTCAAGACATTATCTATGTGAGATCAAGAAGGCAGTAGCATCAAAACATGCAGAATGAAGGGCCAGGCATGGTGGCTCACGCCTGTAATCCCAGCACTTTGGGAGGCTGAGGCGGGAAGATCGCTTGAGGCCAGGAGTTCAAGATCAGCCTGGCCGACATGGTAAAACCCTGTCTCTACTAAAAACACAAAAAATTAGCGTGGTGCTGCATGCCTGTAATCCCAGCTACTCAGGAGACTGAGGCACAAGAATTGCTTGAACCCGAAAGGCGGAGGTTACAGTGAGCCAAGATCTTGCCACTGTGCCCAGCCTGAGCCACAGAGAAGACTGTGTCTTTAAAAAAAAAAATGCAGAATGAGAGTCAGCAGCGTGGAAGAAAATTCCAGGGCAGACAGTAGAGCACTCTTTTTAACAACTGCTACATTACTAGCACTCTTAACGGCACGCAAGGTGATAGTAGGGGAAAAAACACTCACATGGAAAACATGGAGGCAGAAAATTATTCAGGAGACTTGGACTCTGAATGCAAGTTTCAAGAATATTGCTAACAATTCATTTCACTTGAATTTTCCTTTTTATCTATGAACATAGATAGAACAACTCCAATAAACATAAAATGAATATTCTAATGGACAGGAAAGCACTTTATCACAGCTTAACTGTCGAGGTTATTTCTTAGTGGAACATAAAATCTTAAAAATAGGCCAGGCACAGTGGCTCATGACTGTAATCCCAGCACTTTGGGAGGCCGAAGGTGGTAGATCATTTGAGGTCAGGAGTTTACCACCAGCCTGACCAACATGGCAAAACCCCATCTCCGCTAAAAATACAAAAAAATTAGCCAGGCGTGGTGGCATGTGCCTGTAATCCCAGCCACTCAGGAGGCTGGGGTAGGAGAATCACTTGAACCCAGGAGGCAAAGGCTGCAGTGAGCCGAGATTGAACCACTGCTCTCCAGGCTGGGTGACAGAGCAAGACTCCGTCTCAAAAAATAAAATAAAATCTTATAATTACTGGCATCTTAAATGCCATAAAACACAATATTTCAAGCACAGAGAATACTGTCCAATGTTCTTGAAGAATTCCTTCAGAAAAAGACCACAGCCAAGCCAGAAAGCCTAACAACAATTATACCTGCTAGCTTTAAACTTCTCCAAACGCTGACAAGGTTCTTGTAAGCCAGTGGGGGCACTGCAATATTCAAGCAGCCACTTCTTGAGGCTGCATTTCAAAAGGCAGGATCTCTATCTCCATTATAACATGTTTCTGCCTCATAACAGGGCAAGCAAACAGCGTGGGGAGACAGCATGAGACACACACCCCTCCAAACCAAAACACAGCTGCTCTGTTAAATTTAGACCTACCAACCTTGACACTACCCTTTTAATTACTATTCTTTTCTCTAATTCTCTGGAGTGTTTTTTTTAAACCTAGAAGGTGCCAACAGCACTTTTCTGATAGCCAAGTTATTCTAAGCATCATATCCAAATAATGAAACATAAATAAATTCTTCCAAAGCAATAGATTTTTTTTAAATGCATACTCTTGCACCTTGATCATTTTTTTTTCTAATTTTTAAATTTTATATATTAGATCTAGGCATACAAACATATGTATATGTATGAATGAATACTTAGAGATAAAGGTGTATTTCAGGCTGCTTGAGGATAAACTTCAAAAAAAGACAATTCTCATTTATAAATGTTCACAGACATATATAAATAAGCTCATAATTATAACTATATGTAGCTATATAACCATAGTTGCAAATCCAATCATTTGTTCAAAAAAATATTTTGTCCAAGTATAATAGCAGTTAGGAAACAAAGACGAATGAAAATGGTTCTTATCTAAAAAGCTCAGAATCTATCAAGGGAATCTTAGAGATAACAGTCCATTCCACCATCTGACAGATAAGAACACTAAGGCCCAGAGAAATAAAGAAATGTACCCAAAGTAAAATAGCCAACTGATTATAAGGTTGAGATAGAAGCATTTCTAGTCAGCAATCCAATACCATGCCAATTTAGTCTCTACTGATTCAACAATGTTCTAGGCATTAGGTTAGCCTTGAGGTAAGTATTATTCCAATGTTATAAAGAGCCCCATGGTGATTCAGGGCTGGCTGGTCCCAAAGCCTGAGCACCCCTCATTGTACCAATTGCCTCTGTGCTAACCATTCTGCAGCAATAGACCTTCACAGACTCTGGCCTCTCTCTCCCCGAAAAATGACCAGACACAGCATCAAAGTATTTTCATGTGCAAGTACTAAATCCTCCCTCCCTCCTACATAAAGTTTAGTGGAGGAGAGGAATGCAATCATTGATAATTTTGAAGCAGAGAAAAGCAAAAACAAAAAACCACCACCATCATACTTGAAATAGTTAATAAACAAAAGCCAACCAAAATTGTATCAACAATTACAAAAGTGAATTGTTACAATCCCTTCATGTCACTGTCCAGCCATGCCAGCCCTGGGCAAAACAGCAAGCAGGAAAAAGCCTGCCTTTGGCATTAGCCTGTACTGCAAAAAAACTTCAGTGACTAACGAACTGTTAAAATGCTCATACTAACACATCTGTGGTTGACACGTTATTTTCGTAAGTGACAAACACACGTACACAGACACACATTTGTATGTATACAAATGTTTGCTTGTAATCAAAACTACATAGAGACTGTAATTGAACTCAAATGTTGGAATCCAAAGCTGATATTTCAAACCCTCTCACGAGACATACGGAAAACCTGTACAGAGAGGAGCCAAGCTTGACCGCAGCTATGGAAAGCCATGCCAGCTCTTCAGGAGTGCCATAGCTCATCTGCATATTCATCATTAAAAAGTGAAATGCTATTTGGGTTTCCAAGTTAACCCAAAAACCCATGATAAGCCTGAAGAATTATTCTAACAACAATATTTCATCTGTACTCATTCTTTCTTTGGGAAAATGTATTCTGGATCCCTTTGTTCCATAACGGGGATTGCCCAAGAAAGAGTAGTGGCTTTAGCCCATAGCTCCTATCACCCTAAACTTCCTCCAAATTCACACGGCATTTCTCTGTATTTTTCTCTTGGCAGTAACTACTTTTTACAATTTCTTAATAGTTGCTTATTTATAGCTATGTTAGCCCCTGTCACTCTTGGACATCACAAATACAGTAAAGAGGCAAAGCTGAAGGCCAGGCTCAGCCACGTTAGGGCTTAAACATTTATCAATATTTGTGCTCCTTCCACCTAACCACAGTGCTGGCTGGCCATTTATTCAACAGGTGTCTCCGAGCAAACTCTTGGGTCATGCACAGGAGAGATGGGGACTATTGTCAACAACTCAGAGAATCTCCTGCCAAATCCTAAGGCCTCAGCCTCTGTCTGGTCTAGTAAGCCCTCAAATTTATACTTGGAAAGACCTACTGATTCAGCCCAAGTCAATCCACTGAGCAACACTCTGCTAGTCACGGGACACGTCATGAGGAGCCAAATATAATACTTTTGCTATGACAGAGTCTATGAAGAATCCCTAGTAACAATCACATCTGTGGTGAAGAACCACCCACTTCCACTATCCCTTTAAATCAGGGTCAAGTAGATTGTGTCTCCCTCCCAAGACGTTAATCTGAAGCATTCCGTTCTTCAAAATAGTTGGCAATCATATGAAAAAGAAAAATACACACATAATAATGCTAAGTGTCCTAAAGAATGACTCTGGTGATCAAGTGTCAGAAAATAACTGTTTTATTTAAGTTACTTGATGATGATCTCATTCAAGGTTTCTTGTGATTAGACTGCATGATAAATACCTTCTGGCTATGATCTTTGTTCATTTTTCAAGAGGGCAAAATTTTACATAAAAGAACACACAAGAAAAGATGCTCCCTGCTCTTCCATCAACACAGAAACCACTAGTTCCCACAATGTGGAAGAAAAAAGAAAACCGCATTAAACAATTTATCTGAGGGCATGTTTTATTAATAAGTACTGCTTCATAAGTGCATAAATGCTATTTTAATATAAAACACACTTTTAAAAATAAAGCACCTGTTGATGAGAAGTACAAGATCAATAGGCTAAAAAACAAAGTATAACTACGTCTTCATTCTGAAGGTGACAAAAAATAGCACCATTCCTTGCACTTCTGCCAATGTTATGCTTTTTTATTAAGATAAAGCAGTATATTACTCCCTGAAGACAAACTCCTTCAATGACTTGAAACAAAAATATACTATCCAAATATATCCAACAATGTCACTCTGCTAATACTAAAATAACTTAGTGCAGTATTTCTCTGACAGAGAGAATGAGGTCATTCTGCATAGGTTCACAAGAATTCCCTCTCACACTCCCTTGCATCTCTGAAATGGTTAATGAAGTCCCAAAGCTCATGCTACGAGCTCCCAGTCCAAACTTCAAAAAATAACAATAAGTATTATATAATACAAGTCCCTATGGGCATATGGTAAACATAAAAACAGGAAAAAAATGCATTTAAAGATACTTTTTAAAAAATTTGACAAAATTTCAAAAGTATTTCAAAAGCTTTATTGAGACAAAATGTGCATAATATAACATTTACCCATTTAGCCGGGTGCGGTGGCTCACGCCTGTAATCCCAGCACTTTGGGAGGCCGAGGCAGGAGGCGAGGCAGGAGGATCATGAGGTCAGGAGATCGAGACCATCCTGGCTAACATGGTAAAACTCTTGTCTCTACTAATAATATAAAAAAGAAAAATTAGCCGGGCGTGGTGGCGGGCGCCTGTAGTCCCAGCTACTCGGGAGGCTGAGGCAGGAGAACGGCATGAACCTGGGAGGCAGAGTTTGCAGTGAGCCCTGAGCACGCCACAGTACTCCAGCTTGGGTGACAGAGCGAGACTCCGTCTCAAAAAAAAAAAAAAAAATTACCCATTTAAAGTGTACCATGCAATGGTGTTTAGTATAGCCTCAGAGTTGTGCAACAATCAGCAGTGACTCCCTATCCTTGTTACCACCACCACCACCCCAGCCCTACGCAACCACCACTTCCGCTCTTTATAGATTTGCCTATACTGGACATTTCCTATAAATGGGATCATTTAGTATGTGGTCTTTTGTGACTGACTGCTTTCATCAAACATGTTTCTGCAGTCAAAAGTATTCTGAAGAAGCTGGGGATGCTCACAGGCCCATCAACTCATTCATTACATTGTCAAGTGTTTCTTAAGCACCTTCTACAGGTGAGGCAGATGCCATCTGGGTCACAAAGGAACCAGGGGCTCTCAGGTATGCCTTCTGCCCACAAGGAGCTTAATGTACAGTAAAGGTGCTAACACAGTTATAAATAAGTAACTGTTTTTAAAATGTAGAGGAGCCTGGCATGGTGGCACTTGCCTTTAATCCCAGCTACTTGGAAGGCTGAGGTGGGAGTATCACTTGAACCCAGGAGTTTGAGTTCAGCCTGGGAAAAATAGTGAGACCTCATCTCTTTAAAAAAACAAAAATTACATATTCTTAATATATAATGATATGTATATAAAATATACACATAATTTTGCATATAAATATATGTGTATAATATACTTATATAATTATTATATTATCTCTTTAATTAGAATAATTAAATAGTTGAATATAGTATATACAATTGTTATATATTTATTATAGTTGTACTATATATTTGATTATAATTATAATTGCTATATAATTATATAATTATGTTATATATCTAATTATAATTGCTTATAATTGTTATGTATATATTATAATTATATAATTATGTTATATTCAATTATAATTGTTTATAATTGCTATGTATTTATTATAATTACAATTGTGTTATATATCAAATTACAATTAACTATAACATAAATATTATAATTAATTATACATAATTATATGTGTGTATATACACAAAATACTGACTGCCAAGAGAAAAATACAGATAAAATGCCATGTGAGTTTAGAGGAAGGCAAATAGGATCAAGAAAAGTTCTGTTGAGGCAACTTTGGAGGTGACATCTCTCCCTCACTCCTCCCCCGCCATACTCACACATATACACTAATTAAAAATAGTATAAAGATGTAAGGTTAGAGCCAGGGCAGTGGCTCACACCTGTAATCACGCCTGTACTTTGGGAGGCCGATCAGAAGAATCACTTTAGCCCAAGAGTTAGAGACCAGCCTGGGCAACAGAGTGAGACCCCGTCTCTACAAAAAGAAAAAAGTCTGCCAAGTGTGGTGGTGCCACACACTTGTAACCCAAACTACTCAGGAAACTGAGGAGGGAGGATTGCTTGCACCCAGAAGGTCAAGGCTGCAGTGATCTATGATCGCACCACTGCATTCAGCCCGGGTAACAGAGCAAGACTATGCCTCAAAAAAAAAAAAAAGATGTAGGGTTAGAGCCATTTACCATAGAAGCAAATCCCCACTCCCTAGCTTTGTTAGTCTATTTGGATTTACTCCTTGTAACCTCATTTCCCACCGAGTACGTGCACTTCAAATAAATATAACTAGTTATAATTCACAGAAATCACCAAGCCCTTTTTGATTGTAACCAATGCACCCATCATCACACACCATCCTTCTCCCAAGAAATGCCCTTTCTCCTCCTCACCCCCACCACCAATTCCATCATGTCTGACTGGTAAACTCCTATTATTCCTCCTTCAATATTCAGCTCAAACATCACCACCTGTTTCCTGAAGTCTGCCCTGCCCGCCCTATGCAGTTAGCCGGCAGTCAATCCTATATGCTGCCTGCGTATCTCCATTACATCTCTGAACTATTCATCTTTGAAACTCTGCCATTAGTACAGTATCTGGCACATAGTCAGTAATAAATAAATGTTTGGTAGAGCAAGGGCACAGAAAACCAAATGAAAGCCAAAGAGGGTAGATAGAAAGCAGTTCCCTTTGCAAGAGTCAATGTGGACCAGGTGAAAGGTGGCAGTGAAGTTATGGCCCTGGATGCTGCTATGTTAAAGAAGAAAAAAAGAAAGGGATACTTATTGATCACCTGCTATATTTTACTCAGCATCTGTATATTTTCTCATTTAGTCTCCATGACAACCATGTGAAATTGGCATTAGTCTCCCCATTTTATTCTGAAGAAAAATGAGACAACTTGTCCATGATCACACAACCATTAAATGGCAAAAGCCCTTTGAACACTAAACATACACATGTGCTCTCTCTCTCCTCTACTCAGTGGGGATTTAACTACCACCTTTCCGTTTCCCATTTGAAGAACTGAGGTTCATTTCCTCTGTAACCCTATTTCTGAAAGCACACAATCACATTACATCACTGCCAGTAAAGCACAGATGGTGATTTCAGTTGGCCTTTGCAATTGGGTCTGGTTTGGCTGGTTCAAGTCACACCTATTGAGGCACATCACAGATGATGCTGCAGGGCTGGGAATAGGGAGGTCTTTGTTCAACTTACAGAATTTTACTTGGATGGAGAGAAAAAGTAGTTCTCAATCAAAATATAACATAGCCTTAAAAAGGTTCAGTTCAGGCCAGGCTCAATGGCTCATGCCTATAGTCCCAGCACTTTTTGAAGCTGAGACAGAAGGATGGAATTCAGCCAGGAGTTTGAGACCAGCCTGGGCAACATAGCAAGATCCTGTCTCTACAAAAAAAAATTAAAAATTGGCAGTGTGGGGGCACCTGCCTGTAGTCCCAGCTACTCAGGAGGTTGACATGGGAGAATCCCCTTGAGCCCAGGAGTTCCATAGTGAGCCATTACCGTACCATAGCACTCCAGCTAGGGTGATACAGTAAGACCTCGTCTCAAAAAAAAAAAAAAAAAGGAAAAAAGTTTCAGCTCAAAGTCCTGTAAACAATCATGAACAATTTTAAAAATCACTGTTTTTAACAAGTTTTACGTCATCACTTGTGCAAATGTCATTTTTGCAAAAAAGATGAACAAGAGTTATAAAATACTGGCTATGTCAGTAGAGGTATGTTTAATAGGACAGGAAAAAAGAATTAGAGGAAATAATTTATTATTTTTATGTTTATCAAGCTTGAGCATTAATATTTTTTCATTATACATATACATACATATTTAATTTTCATTAAAGATTTTTTATCAAAAAAACAATAAAATATGTCAAAGGTCAAAGAATCATGAAAACAGGAGTATAACTTTCCATAATCTTATAATATCCACCCTCAAAAGTTTCTGAGATGGAATAGTAAAGCAACATTTTTTAGAAAAGTTTTTAAAAGATGTCACAAAAGCAGTGAATGGGCTCAATCCCATGAGATTCCCAGAGAAGATAACATGTTATTAAGAAAAATTAAAGAAACATATTGCACTCAATGAATATCTTTTGCTGTTCCACAAAATTAAACAAAAGTTGCTTAGCTGGCCTCATTTTTCCTACTAAGGAAAAAGAAAACAGGTGATTGGCCTTATTTTTTACTGTAAGTGTGCAGGCACAGTTAAAGCCATCTCTTCTTGCTAAAAGCACAAGTTTCTTTTTTTTTTTTTTTTTTTTTTGAGATGGGGTGTCACTCTGTCACCCATGCTGGAGTGCAGGGATGCAAACATACTACACTTCCAAGCTCGACCTCCTGGACTCAAGCGATCCTCCTGCCTCAGCCTCCCAAAGTGCTGGGATTACAGGCCTGAGCCATAGCACTGAAAAGCACAAGTTTCAAGAAGGGAAATGAATTGAGGGCTGCTAGAGGTATTTTGTTAAAATAATTTGTTTAAATAATTATAAGGACGATACTCAGAATCCGTAACCTAGCTAGTTGCATAACAAAACAATGTTTTTGGGGGAGCTGTTGACCTTAAATGCTGCTTTAATATTTTTTATTTAAATCAAATGTGTCCTGATTTTAGTAACTGATTTTCATTTCATTCCTCAGGTCCATTCTCAAAACTGACACACAGCAATCAATATTTTATCTTGTTGTTTAAAGTCATGAGATGACCACTATGTCAACAAAAAAACAAATTGCATCTGAAGAATTTAGTGTAACTACCAAATGAAGCCAACAGGACATTGTTATTCGCATTCCCTGTGACTGTAGCACACAGTGATGAGGTAAAAAGGAAGCACTGGGTAAAAGCCCACATGAGCTAAAGCAAATTCTAGAGGTTTTCTTGGATCTTTTTTAGCGCTCCTCAGATGCTTCTGTGTGTTTGAGCACACAGGGAGCTCCCTGAGCTAGCTCCCTGGTCTCCCAGTCGTCCCCACACTGGGAGACTGGCCCAAGCATTGGGCCTTCCTTCCAACCCCTACCCAGAAGCCAAACCAAACCGCAACCCTCCTGGGCTTCCAGACACCAAAGCCCCCAGACTTCAAAGAGCGGGCCTCAGAGGCTTGAGGAAATGAGTGATGGCAGAAAGACCACTCTTTCAAGAAGAAAATAAGCTACGATCCTCAAGTGAGAAGCTGATATCCGGCACAAGAACAGCTGCACAAGAGAAGATACAGTGAAGAGAAGCCCAACTCTCAAGTGTCCCAGAGTTTTGACAACAGGAAGAGAGCAGGGGATTCTACTAGAAAAGGGAGCCAGGGTAAGACCTGTTTTTCCAAGTTAGGGACCTACCTCTAGACACCCTAACCAAACCTCACCTGAAACTCCTAACCTAAAATTCCAGGGGGCAAAGGTACTAATGTCAGATTAACTTCGACCCAATGGAGGAGGAAAATGAGGAGGGTAGCAGGAACTGAGAGTGGGAGGGTCCAAGAAGGGAAAATCCCAACTCACTTCAGCACTCACCAAAACTTGGCAAGTCTACACAGATGATTTCCTTTCTAAATTAAATTAATAACTAGGAGGAGGACATGAACCTCCACATCAATGTTTCCAAATCCAGAGCCCCGCTCCCTACCTACTCCTCCACAAACTCATAGTTTTCCCCAGATGGTACTCAAGAAAGTGCCTCTTCCAAAAGGGCTTCTTTGGGTCCACTATGATTGAGACCTGAGACTGGCATTATATAGGCACCATCAGGAGCCTGGTGAAGACACTCACATCCATGCCCAGTAGAACCAACCTAAGAGAAAGATCTCTTTTCCTGCTTGCCTCTTAGTGACACAGGCACTTGTACATATCAGGCTTCATTATCTGATTTGCTTTAGCTCACGCATTCCACAAACATTTATGAGGCACCTAACTCTATAATACAGTCACTGTGGCTGAGTGTACAGACCATGGGAAGCGAACAGTCACTTCTTTCAAAGGCTCATAATTAAATGGGAAAAACAGACAAGTAAACATGTAATTACAACACAATGAAGTACATACGATTACAAGGATCAGTACTAAAGAGAATTAGTAACACAAGAAAAGGAAATTCTTCAAAATGGTATCAACTTGGAAGGTCCACACTGAGAAGATAAAGAAATGGCTCTTGAAGGAAATCTCCTTGACCCTCTGAGACTTCCTCTTTTCCTGCTTTGCCTAATTGCCTGGCCTCAACAGGTCAACGTTTACCTGCAGCGAACACACACAGTCCTATAACGGCTTCTCACCTAGGCAAAGAAAGGTCAGCACCAAAGCAAGGGGGAGTGCTGCAGGAAGTGCCAGAAGAGGAGGTCCTGGGAGGACCAATGAGAAAACAGAAGCTGTGGGATCTGGAGGAGAGGGGTGTGTGACGGGCAGTGGCAGCACCACGTGACGCGTGGTACGAGAGACGTGCACAGGGTGCCACAGGCCCACACAGGAGGGGCATCTCACCAGGACTGGGTCTCAGGAAAAGCTTCCTGGTGTAACTGGTTTCTAGGCAGGAATCTGAACAATGAGCAGGAGTTTGCCAGATGAAAGGCAGGTAAGAGATGAGATACAGTTGGGGCAGGGCTAGAAGTTGGAACAGTGTTCAGACAGAAGGAACAACATGGTCAAAAACCCAAAAGGAGGCCGGGCGTGATGGCTCAGGCCTGTAATTCCAGCACTTTGGGAGGCTGAGATGGGTGGATCACCTGGCGTCAGGAGTTTGAGACCAGCCTGGCCAACATGGTGAAACCCCGTGTCTACTAAAAATACAAAAAATTAGCCGGGCGTGGTGGCGGGCACCTGTAATCCCAGCTACTAGGGAGGCTGAGGCAGGAGAATCACTTGAACCCGGGAGGCAGAGGTTACAGTGAGCCAAGATTGAGGCATTGCACTCCAGCCTGGGCAACAACAGCAAAACTCTGTATCAAAATTAAAAAGCTCAAAAGGATAAGTCTCAGGATATGCAAGAACTTCAATATGACTAGACAAAGAAGTTCAACATGACAGACAAAGGTCTGTCTGCCAGCAAGGTCCTGTACAAAAGCAGTATATGGGCTCAATCCCATGAAATTCCCAGAGAAGACTAGAGCAGGAGACGGACTGTACAGCACCTTGCTGGCTATGTAAGAGATCTGGGCTGCATCCTAACAGGAAGGCCAGGGCGGGGTGGAGGGCTCAAGTTTCTAACAGAGGAATGGCATTAGTTTCATGCTTTGGAAAGAAACTAGGGCTGTAGTGAGAATAAACCAGGGAATGAAAGACTAAAGGCAGGCACCCCAAGCAAGAGTCTGTCAGGGCAATGCAAGAAAAAGATGATAGTGGCCAGACTAGGGCAATGACGCCAGGGATGGAAGAAACTGAAAAACTTAACATCATAAAATGGGAAATGCAGAGCAAGGCTGTACTGCTCATCAAATACAGACAAGGTCTGCGAGTGACCCTTGCAGGACTATAGCAATGATGGGTGTGGACAAGCAAAAAAAAAAAAAAAAGCCATAAGAGAAAAGAGCAAGGTGCAAGTGCACAAAGTGAGGAAGAAAGCAGCAGCACTCACTCAGCTGACAAAGGAAAGAAGTCCTGCCAACACAGTGAGTACACAGGAGCTGATTGCTGGCAGCCGTGTACTTGCCTGCCATGCAAGCTGTGAGATGTTCCAAACACCTTGTATCTTTATAGTAATGTGAGTTATCATGACTACCCTGGAACTGAAAGTAATTTCAAGCTCCAATCATTTGATGCTGGCTAATTAAAACCCATATTTCAATTAACCGCTCATTCAGGGGAAGCAGGGCATACAGAACCAGAATATTGTCATAAGCATGCCATAGCAATTGGGTGACATGGAGATCCTTACTATAATGATCCACATGGGTTCCCCAGGCTTTTCAAGGAACACTCAAGTACAGTGACAGCTGTCAACAAAGTGTCAAGTAGCCCTGGGGGCAGAGAAGGTTTAAAAGGGGGACTTAACAGCACTTACTGTTCCCTGGTAGCACTGATTTGGCCTAATACAGAGCACTATAGGAGTGACTCTGAATAAACCAGGCAGGCAGAAGAGGGTAAAGGGAAGAAGTGAAATGCTGGATCAGACCTTACTTTTTAGAATTTTTTTTTTTTTCTTAACAAGGGAAAACATCATCATCATCAACAATAACCTACTATTTGGCTGACAGCTGGAAAGTCAATGGATTGATTTTGAATCTCTCTGCTTGCAATAGGAAAATGCACACTTGAAACTCCCTTGGACAACTTATTACAAGAGATATGGGCCATCCAGATGATGCTCTCAAGTCTGTCAAATTACAAGAAAGGCAAAAATATTGTTAATATTGTTTACAACAAATGTATGAAATGTAAATCAAAAATAGTATTTCCATGTATATGTCCTATGCTTTATATTCTATTAGTTTTGCTTGAATAACCAATGCCGTATTTTATTTTATAAATCTTGAAGCGTGATTACAAAATTTATATCACTGTTTTACCTAGTTTTCTTAATATAGTTTTGATGACACCCATGATTTGCTTGGTTATGCCAAGTAACAACACTTGTTCTGTGAGAAAATACAATCCACCAGCCCGTAATTGCATTTAAAGTTAGTGCCCAGGATCTACGGCAGCAAAACTGGGGAGCTTCTTTAAAACAGCATCTTTTTTCCCTGCTGTCATTGAAATTACTGGGTCGTAACTCCTGAGTTAATTTCCAGCTCCTGAGTACTGTGACTCTACGACATTACTATATTTCTAATCTACATTATACAACATACCTAACAAAACAGCTGCTTCTTTCTAGTAACTTAGGGGCAAGTAGGGAGTGTCCAGCCCACCTGACTTCATACCACCTAGAAGCACCAATGCAAAGTAAATTATGCTGCTGCAGTCACAAGGGCAGGGACCTCTGAAGACACAATAAAAAGCAGCTGAAGCCAGTGGTTAATCCATTAACTAGGAAATCAATGGGCGGAAGTTCCTAGTCACAGAAAACGATCGGAAGGTGTGACTCACTGACATTTCAGAACCTACCAAGCTTTATCTCTAGTTCATTCCCTCTCCCACTGAAGCACTTTCTTCATGTGACTCCCTTTTGACCATTCCAAAATACCACGGAATACAAACCACATTGCTAATGACAAGAAAGGAAGTTTTCTATGCCCTCCTCTCAATTTTGAAATAAAGTCAGCCTAAAGGTTTTCTGGATTCTTAAAAATAAATCCAACATAGAGAGGAATCAAGTAGCACAGAGAAAAGGTGCCCTCGGCCTGGGGAGAAAGTACTGAAGCGTGAGTCCAGGACTGCCACTACCCATCCATGGAGCCGTAGTTACCATGTCCAGCCAAGTCCTCCTCTGCCCTGCCACTCTTCCTAGACCCGGCAGCAGCTGACCTTCCTGATTGCTAGTTTCCAACTAACATCCTTTCTTTACCTTATCCTTCCAAGGATCCACTTGCTTCATTCACCTTCCCTGCTCAGAACTCATCCGTTACACCCTAGACTGCCACGCTGTCTCACGCAGTTGAGGGCAACTTTATTTATTTATTTGTTTATTTATTTATTTTTGCAATAGGGCCAATTACGGTCAAACAAAAATGCTTATGGGGCTGCTTCTTTACTAAACCGAAGATGAAAATGACTTTATTTAGTACTATCACAGAAAATACATATTCTTACCACTCTGATTTGTTTATTGGATATAAAAATATCAATAAGAAAACCAGCACTATATTTTTAAGAATAAAAATGTTACTAATATCTGGGTATATCTGAAGGCACAACTAATGTAACTTTCCAGTCTTGCATCCTAAAATGAGATGGAACACCTCCGTAGCTGCCCAGGCCCTATAGGATAGAATTAAACTGATTGACTTCAACCTACCCACCCATGAGACCCTACAAGAAACCTTTATCTGAATTAATCTGGTCTGTGTGCTAACTCTACCAGGATTACCTTCTACTCTAACCCCCCTCCCATCCTCCTTAGCCTCAAGTTTGGCTCAAGTTCACTTCCCCTGACGCCAGGCCTGCCTGCCAAAGCTCCTGATGCTCTTTGTCTGAATTTCTAAAGCACTTTCCACACCTCTTATACATTCTATCTCACTCACGTATTCATTCTAACAGAGAAGGCAACTAAACTAGTACTCATTCACTACACTGTAACATTAAATATGCTTAGACCAAACTAGTAATTCCTTGAAGGTCAAAGATGGTGGCAATGCTACCACTTGTTGACTAATGGGACTAACCATGAAGTTCTTCAACCCTAGACTGTTGGCAGATTTCTTTTTCAGAGCAGAATATGATGACTTAGAGAATTAGATTTAATGCCTTTAATTCAACAGCAATTACGTTTCTTACCATTAGGAACAGTCAGGCAAATCATCCATTATGGCCCACAAAAAAAGTACAGAATTGAGACACAGGCATCGACAAAGTTTCACATATTAAAAGTTGGAAACCTAGATGTTCAGTTCTTGTAACTCGAGTCAAAGGAATAAGCTTATTTTCTCTGAACTCTCCCTACAGTGTTATCTCTAAATGAGCCTTAAAGAGCTGTTTTAAAATAACTAGGAGGGCCAGATTCTGGGAGAAAAATACACAGAACTTATAGATGAATCTATTTCCCAAAATTGGCTGTTTAGTTTAGGCTGTGCTATTTCCTGCTCAAATTGGTTTCCTGCAATTTGTTAAGGCTGCCAAATACTTAGTGATCTCAGTGATATACTTAACACAAACTGGCAAATCTTTGTTATTTTTCACAATGACGAGAAATTTAGAGAAACTTCTACAGTGAGGACAATAATAAAAGTTAGGTCATTTGTCTTGTTTTTTTCCAGATTCATCATTTTTATCTGGTTGCCAGTAGTTTACGAAAACAACAAAATGTCTCCTAATATCATTTCCTGTCTGTTTCTTCGTATTGATTTGGGGACAGTTTCTTCAGCGGTAGGGTCAACCATGAGAGGTCTGACCTCATTATAAGCCAAAAAAACTAAAAGATCAGGTTGGAAAGGAAACAATCAATACCCAAAATTGATTTTTTAAAATCAAAAGATGCAAGATGTTAATGAAAAGGTAAGTTTATAACTACATGCAATGACATCTCCTTATGTCAGCCTAAGAAGAAAATTATCTGGTGTAAAAGCAAACCAATATAGTTGAGATAACGCAGCAGAAAATTTGAGGCAGCAAGGACACAGTTAAGTTCTTTAGAGCACATTCATTTATTAAAGTGGCATTACAATCTGCTGTGTGTCACACAGTGTATTATTTTACCCAAACAGCTTTACATGCAAATACTTATTGCAACGAGCCATTGATCTGGTTCAAGGTTTAGCAAAAAAATTATATTTTTTATGAAAAAAAGTTTCAGTAAAGTCTTTAGAGGAACCCACCTTCTTACAGTATAAAATGTATTCTCAAAACTATTTTTATGACAAAATTGAGTTCCTATATACAGAAATCCTAGGGCTCTCAGTTCATCAAATACACTGCCCTATATTCACACATACGAATAGCCTAGGGCTGGTATGACTAAGAGTCCTGTGAGAAAGAAGGCTTTGTAATAAATACTTAAAATTCAACTCACATTTAATATATAATTTACTTCATACTGAAAAATGTAAAAAAGGCGAGTGACACTTTTATCAATACATTTTTGTAGGCTTGAAAAATTATTTCATAACACATCTAAATTTTAAATCGTAAGAAATCTATTATTGAGTACTAACTAAAACCCCTAAATGAGACAAACTCAGAACAGAACATAAATTTTCAGGCTTCCTGCTTTTATAAATCAATTTTTTTAATTCTAAGAAGAATAAATCTTTGTTAATTTACACGTAGTCGAATTGCATTCTTAACCTAAAGCAAGATCATTTCAAAATAGCATGCTAAATCTTAATTCTTTTTTGGGTTAGGTTGGAATGGGTGAGAGAAACCATGTACTCAAAGAACCTGTCCTATGACCCTTGTTGAGTCCTTTTCACATCATGGTGCAGACAGAAAATAAAAAGCACTGGTGTATTCTAGATCAGAGCTATGCAACACAACTGTCTGCAATAACAGAAATGTCCTATATCTGCACTGTCCAATATGGTAGTCACAAGCCACATGCAGTTACTGAGCATAAAGTGTGATGAGTGCAACTTGGGAGCTGAAGTTTTCATTTGATCATTGACTTAATTTTCACTTAACTTTTAAGAGCCACATGTGACTAGTGGCTTCCATTTGGAGAGTGTAGTTCTAGCCTGACCACTAAAACACAAGATGGCATACTTTTTTTTTTTTGAGATGGAGTCTCACTCTGTTGCCCAGGCTGAAGTGCAACGGAGCAATCTCGGCTCACTGCAACCTACACCTCCCAGATTCAATCGATTCTCATGCCTGTCTCCCGAGTAGCTGGGATTACAGGCATGTGCCACCACGCCCAGCTATTTTTTGTATTTTTAGTAGAGATAGGGATTCACCATGTTAGGCAGGCTGGTCCCAAACTCCTGACCTCAGGTGATCCGCCCACTTCGACCTCCCAAAGTGATGGGATTACAGGCATGAGCCACCAAACCCAGCCCACAAGATGGCATTCTAAGAGCTTTCAGTGCCCAGGCTGGTCACAGCTGGTCATGGACCACAGAATTCATCAGTCATTTCAAATGGGGAGTGAGAAGGGATGGGTCCCTCAGCAAAGCCAGAGCTCTTCACATCGGTGTCATGCTCTTCGGGCCAGACACACCACAGAACTCACAGAAAACCTCCTGACCCATCCCCACTCTCTCAAGGTGTCAAAACAACCCAAGAAAGAAAACATTTTCTCTCCTTCCACTCACTATTTGAGAGTCAATATGGAAAAAATTGAGAACAACCAACAATCACTTATAGACAACAGGTTCTTTCCTTAATTCAAGCAGAACATCACTAAAAAGCAGCTCCTTTGTTCCAACTAGTTTCTGTCATATCCTTTCTAAAGCAAGATGTCATTCAAATTAAAATAAGACAAAGTGGTTAACAGCATTTGCTCTGGAGTCAGACAAACTTGAATGTAACTCTCATCTCCTCTGGTCACCAGCTGTGTGACTTTGGGCAAAATAATTAATCACTTCAAGTGTCAGTTTCCTTCTACGTAAAATGGGTTATCACAGGTCCTTCTTCCTAGGGTTATAACGATGAAATGAGATAAGACATACACAGGATTTAGAAGAGTACCTACCACGTAATAAATTTTGTTTAAGTGTCATCTGTCATTACTTCAGTATATTGAATGAATCATCATCATCATCACCCTCACTCCTTAATATAGGAGGTAGGAAAAAAAATCTACCTACAACGAATCATACTTTAGAACAAATTCCGATTTTAAATGTATCCATACATCATCATTCTTTTTTTAACACCAAGAAAATGTTTTAATTAAACTACAGAAACAATGGGTATAGCATAGAATATTCATAAGCAAAAAGATACACCACGTCATAAGTACTTACAAAGTTACAAACCATTTGCTTCCTTAACATTTTCCATATTTTAAGTTCATACATGTAGATATGAACAGATTCACCATTTTGAGGAAGGGGAGGAAGCAAGGGTACATTTATCGTCAGCGAGATGTGCTCACTGTACGCAATGGTATTTATATGCAAGGCCCAAGTGACCGGAAGTGCAGTTGTTGGGCATTTTAATAAACTGGACAGCCATTTGTTTCTGCATGACAAGGCATCTTCTTAAGCCAAAATATTTGATAAACTTAATTTCAGTATCTCCTAGGTTTCTTTTATACTATGTTTCTACCTCCCTTATAGTCTTGTTATATATGTAGTTTATCTGCCAAAAAAAGAACTTTTTCCTATTTTTGCATCTTTTCAAAATACCTGGCTTACTTATTTGCATAACAGAAACATTCAATAAATGTCACCTGAATTAAACGTATAGAACTCTCCAAAATGAACAAAAGTAGCTACTTTTAAAATGGATAATGCCCTTAAATTAATTCAACAAACAATAAGCACTTACCAAGAAGCAGGTACACTATCCTAGGAGCTGAGAATTCAGCTGTGAACAAAGAGATGAGGGACAAGTTCCCTGGAGCTTATCTTCTAGGGAAGATAGCAGTCACAGTGAATAAGTAGAGGAAGGGTGATAGGAGATGATGAATAATGTGATGATGTTGGAAGGCAGACAGGGACCAGTCATGATATATGATGGAAGCCCAGGGAAGCAGCTCAGACTATATTCTATGTACCATGGAGAGCCACCTCTGGGACACAACTTGACCTGATTTGCTTTTCTTCAATAGATTGTGAGGACTTCTGTGTGCACAGCACAGGGCGGAGGAGTGGAAGCAGGGGGCCAGTTAAGAGACTTCTGCAGAAGATAGTGGTTATCTATCTGGATTGGAGCTATAGCAGAGGAGATGGATACAAAAGGAACATATTTAGACATGTTTTAGAAATGGAGTTGACAAGACTAGCTAACAGTCTGATGTAAGGAGTAAGGAAAAAAGAAAACAAGGATGAATCCCCAAGAAGGGGCTTGACTACCTGTGCCATCTACTGGGAAAGACAGAGAAGAAAAGCAAGTCTGGGGGTGAAAATAAAGGTTGATTTTGGATATGTTAAGTTGAGAAATCGGTAAGGGGAGATTTCAAGTAGGCAGTTGTCTATTATAATGTCTGGAATTTCAGAGAAAGGTCAGGGCTAGAGATATAATTTTGGGAGTCACAGGCATCTAGATAAAGATTTCAAAACCGTACATTGGGACAAGATTACTTAGTAGAAATCAGCAAAGAACCCTGGACTGAGGATTGCAAGTAGGGTGGAAGGAAAACCAAGAGTGTGGTCCAGAAGCCAAAAAAAGGGTTTCTAACAAGGCAGGCATGCTCACTTTCTATCTAGCATTAATTAACTGTGAATCCTCAACTCTAGTACTAAACAAGAAGCTTCAAAGGGGTAAGAACTATTTCTTATTCACCTTGGTACCCTCTCCTCTAAACATATCAGAAGCTCAATTCATGTTTACTGACTTAACGATTAGTAAGCAGGCGGTGGGGGGGTCACAACTGGCCCAAGTGAATGTCATTTGGGCAGGATCTCATCTTTCTCAATTTCACAGTCTAGAGACAGATTTCTCCTTTCTGATAAGTACAGGAAAATCTCACTTAATCCAAAATTAATTATCCCAATTATTTTCTTGTTGCCATTTCACAATAAATAGCATATCTATCCATCAACTGGGCAGTATCAAGAACAGTGCTGGACACATAGCTGGTGCTTAGTAAAATATTGGATAAACAGATGAGTGTGGCAGGAGAGAGAAAAGGGAGAAGAAACAGCATTAAGTCTCTTATCAGCAGGACCTACAGATAAAATTAGGCTTAATAATTCTTTATGGATTCCATTTGCCACCATATTTCCATCAATAACTAAGACTGACTACGACAAACTAAATCTTTTATAAACTTAGAAGAAATTTATTAGAAAATAAAATCATTTGGAATACTTCACAATTTGAAAATAGCAAATCAATATTTTCTAAGTTCAATTTTTTTAATAAATATTTATTCCTAAATCTCTAATATCCCTATAAGCAATCCATTTTATACAAAAAGATATAAAGTAATTTTCCAAAGCCTAGTAGAGGATTCAGGAGTGGGAAGAGAAAACAAAATGTTCAAAGACTGTTTGAAAATAGTTTCATTGTTAGTACAAAACATTTTAAAAAAACCCCGATATTGACTTCTAATATTCCTTATAAAAAGCTAAACATCCAAATAATGAAAGACAGAATGCTAGAGAACTTGACTATTGAGTCAACTTTTTCCATTTATAATTTTTCTCCTAAAAACTCTAAAATTAAAATTTAGCAATACCTGAGGCACCATAAGCACCAGAATACCGCTGAGACTTCGAACCAGATGGAGAGGATTCCTTCATTCGATCAATCACATTTTCCGAAAGCTGGAAAAGCAACATCAAAATAAAATCAATTATAAAAGAGCAAGAATGAAAACCAATGCAGTAACATCCAAGTAATTTAGTCATCCATATCCATACATACGACGAATGGCCTAAAGAAATTAGGCTAAATCTAACAGCCATAAAACCAGAAGGAAGAATAATTTTAAGATTTCAAGATGCACCCCACAGCACTGCTCCTTTATTTTCTCTAATGCACTGCTAATTGTTCATTATAAATAACTACACTGTTCATTTTATACTGTGCATGAAATTGTAATCTCTGAGGAAATGTATGCTATCTAAACTTCAACTTTCCTTCCCTAATCCTACACACTTATTTATGCATTAATGGGCCTTAGCTCCTCCTCTCCCTCTAGTCCCAAAGGAAAGTGTTCCTTCCCCCTCCCCTCCCTCCCGTTCAAAGCTAACCACATACAATCGCTCTTTCAACAGATTTCATGATGCATCGACTATGTGCCAGAAACTAGGCTAGATTCTGAGTATTCAAAATTATCAAGTGCTTAAAGCATAATAGAATAAACAACCAGCAGGCATTTAAATATAACACGAAGACTGCTACCTGAGTGAGTCAGCATGTAATGGAAGTATACAGAAACCATAATGGGCAGCACATGTAGCCAGGCTTTGAAGACAGGGCTGGAGCAGAGGATTAGGGAAGATTTACAAGGTAAGGATGCGTAAAAGTTAGGAAAAGATGCAGTGGGATAAAAGTGCTCCTGGGCGAGAAAAATCACATTAAAGTACAGATGAAAACCAGAATTTGCCACCGTCAGACATACAAGTGGAGATATCAAGTAGGCAGCTGGCAATAGAGCAGAGGCTCTGAGGAACACCCAGGCCTGCGGATTTGAGAGTCATCATTCCCACAGTTACTATCGTGTCATCCTTTTTTATTTTCTTTATAGCACTTACCACTATCTGATATTTGCCTTTCACTAGAAAGAAAGCTCCGTGAAAGCATGGATTTGGCTGTCGTATCGCTATATTCCCAGAGCCTCACTAAGCCTAGTTAATTGAATGAATCAACGAAACAATATGAATAAATGGCTGAAGCAAGAAAGTGGAAGGGTGCATAGTGAAAGAGAAGGTGGGGAGGGAAGGTATAGATTCCACGATTTTGAGGATTCTTAGTGAACTCTTCAGTTGAAACGGTTTGAACTTGATCCTGAGGGTACCTGAGCACTACTGAAGGATTTGAAGCACGGGAATGGCACAATCAGATTAACACTTTAGGAAAATCACTCTGGCTACAGTGTAGAGAACAGATTGGAGGGGGACAAGAACAGAAGCAGGATCCCTGAAGGAGGCTAAAGGACCAATTAAGAAGCTATTAAGCATATGTCCACACAAAGACTTGCACAGGAATGTTCATAGCAGCATTATTCATAAGAGCAAGAGTGGAAATAAACACATGTCTATCTACGGTGAATGGATAAACAAAATCTTACATGTCCATACAACAGAACACAACTCAGCAGTAAAGAGCAGTGAAGTTCTGACATATGCTACAGCACAGATAGACCCAAAAATCATTAAACTAAGTGAAAGAAGCAAACACAAGGGCCTACATTGAATGATTCTATTTATATGAAATACATGAAACACCCAGAAAAAGCATCCCTATAGAGGAGATAAGTAGTTGCCTAGAGCTGGGGTGGGAATAGGGATTAACTGTAAATGGGCACAAGAGATCTTATTGGGATGATAAAAATATTCTAAAATTGGCTTGTAGTGATGTTTGCACAACTCAGTAAATTTATCAAGTGTTGAATTGCTACTTGGGAGGCTGAGGAGGGAGGATCGCTTGAGCCCAGGAGGTCAAGGCTGCAATGAGCTGTGATCATGACACTCACTGTGCTCCAGCTTGGGCAACAGAGCAAGATCCTATCTAGAAAAAAAAAAAAAAAGTGTTGGAATGTAAACTTAAAATAGGTGAATTTCATGGCATGTAAATTACTCTACAGTAATTTAATAAGCTTTAAAAAAAAAAAAAGCTATTATGGTAATCCAAGGGAGAACACACTTAAAAGGTATTTAGGATTTAAAATACTAACATTCACTGAGTGCTTATTATGTGCCAGGCGCTACACTAAGCTAGGCACTTCACTTACTTACTCCTTCACAGGCCTATGAGATAGATATTTTTATATCTCTATTTTACAGGCAAAAAAACTGAAGCACAGCCAGATTAAATAACCGGCCCTGGATCAGATACTTTATCAGTAGCAGAGGAAGGATTCGAACCCAAAAAGTCTAAGTCTCAAGATCCCACTCAAACATCCCTTAGCATCACTACCCAATCTCCGAGTAGATGTGGGAGTAAAGCAGAAGTCATCAAGGAAGAGCCCAGGATTTCCATTTCAAGTAACTGAGTGATCCTCCTCCTGTATCAAGGGTCTTCTTCCCATTTCCACTTCCTGAACTCACCACTATCTGGTTTTTACCCTCAGTGCAACAGTGAACATCCTCTGGTAGAAGTCACCAATGACCAAATAAATAACTTTTGATATTTACGTAATTAAGTATTTCATATTTATAAAACATCTTATTTATATGGCTTACCTTTAACATCTAACACCTCTGGCCATTCCCCTCTTCTGGAAAGTCCTCCCTTGGCTTTTCTGACATCCTGCTGTCCTGGTTCTCCGAGGACTCTGGCCACATCTTATCTCTTTTGCAGCTTCCCCTCTCCTGCGTACACTTCAATGCTGAAGGGCCCAACATTCTGTCTTTTGCCCTTATTCTCTTCTTATTCTATGTGCTCTTGTACTGGTACTCTCATCCAATCTCTTGATTTCTAACTGCTGTTGATAAACTAATAAATTCCATTAATAAATGCATTCGCTCGAGCTTGAGACCTATATCCCAGAAGCCCGGTCTCCACAATGAACTGTCTAATGAAAACTTCCTTCCGGCAATCCAGAAGCAGCTCATACCCAGTGTCCAAAATTGAACTCACGTTTGCCACAAATCTCTTCTTTCTCCTGCCTTCCTTACCTCATTAATGACACCACAAACACCCAGCTTCCTAAATTCGAACATAGGGCTTGTTCTCAACTCTTCTTTCTCTCTCATTCTTAGCCATGACTTCATCAATCCCTAAATATTTAATAAATTCCTCTCTTCTCTCATCCCATTTCTCCTGCCCTAATTCCTGCTACCATCCGCCTAAAATGCAAATGTGATGATGGTAACTCTCTACTTCAAATTCTTCAATAGCTACTGTCTGTTTACAGAAAAATTCAAATTCTTTGTACAGCATTCAAGACTTCATCATTTGGTGATGGCCAAACTCTCCAACCTCAAATTCTAGTTTTTTTTCCTTAATATTTCATATCCCGTTCTACACCCATCTCCTTGCCTTTGCACATGCCTACATTGCCTTCTCTCCTGGCCCCTTGGGAGGGAGTCACCTTTCAAGACCCAGTCTAAACATCCAAGCCTTCACTGATCAAACCAGTTGTCCACTCCATCCCAACCCTGCCTACCTAAAGCTACCATTCCTTGTACCCACTGTTCCTTTCTCAAACTTCCAATACAGTCTCAATGAAAGAACAGGTATTAGCCTTTCCACATTCACCTTTCTGCCTTTCCACTAGACTGCAAGCTCCTATATACTAAGTCATTCATTCAACAGATGTCTCCCAGGCCAGGTACTAATCAAGGCCCTGTCATACATCAATAAACTAAATAGCCTATACCTGAACTGTTACTTCTATCTCAGGGCCCAAACAAGAATGGAAGTGAGATGGAAAAGAGAAAGGCTACAGATCAAATGCTGTGTGTGCTCTTTGAAGGAAAAAACTACAACTCCCTTCTGGGAAGACACAAAGACTTTCTATTTGAAAATGCCAGGGCCAGCTGCATCTTTCCAACAACTGACAGCCACTGGGTATGTTGCTGAAACTCATGTGCGAAGCTGAGATACATCCTAGGAAAATCCCTCTAAGACTGACTCAATTTACACTTGAAAAAAAAAGAGACCCTGAGTAACATTCAGTTACTGGCAGCATCAAGACCAGAAGCAGTAATTCCCAATCTCTAGTCCAATGCTCTACTATTAAATAACATACTCCTTCAATCCCATGCATGTAATAAAAATATATCACTTCCTCTTAAAGAGAAAAAAATGAGCTTTCATTTTTAGAATCTTAAAGCTATTTTAACTGATATATAATATATATAAATCTCAAAAATCAAGTGTTAGCAATAAGCTTTCATCTGAAAAGTTACTATTTTCATCTGAAAAAGTGAAAATATTTATCCCGAGAGATTTTTGTGGAGGGATTTTAGTCTTTTGCACCATAAACTATAATTGACTACACAAATATTTGCTACAGCTATTACCCATATAGCTCCAGCCACAGGGACTTTTTATTTCATTTTGGTTCATTCTTATCAACTAGGTCTGAGCTTGTACTGACTCCTCCTCTGTAAGGTGCATGAGGACTAGGCCTATAGCTATTGCAGGCAGCAGCTGCCTAAGTCCTGGTATGGGTGGAGAAGGTGCTCATTTTTCTCTATCTATGTTCTCTGGGTAGTGGAAGTAGAATGTCTCTTTCAACCTAATCACTAATTTCTTGTTAACTTTTTTTTCTTTTTGAGGCTTCTCTGATGTCCCAAGTTGCTACTTAATGTCAAATTCTCACATCAATTCAAAACATTTCCCAGTGGGGTGTTTGGTTATTGTTCAGTCAATTTATAAGCATGCGCCAAAGGAGTATACACTAAACCTACTGTAGGCTTCATAAACATACTGTAGGGTTGCCTTATTGAGAGTCCACCTTTCTCTTGTTCTTACAATCATTCAACAACTGTATCCTTAGGCCCTTCCAAAGCAGCACCCATGGCCATCTACAGTTGCACCTCTGCCAGCTCCAAGCACTATTACCCTATTCCCAGTCTGCTCACAGCAATGTAGTTATGAGGCAATAGTCTTGCTGTGTTATCATCTGTATTCAAAGTCAATGCTCTCTGAGCTGACCTTCCCGTTGCAGTAGTAAGTTCAGACCTGCACACTCACCTCATCTCCTCTGTGAACAGGGGTACTCACTCGTGAAGCAGCTGACAAGCTTTAGAGATGCTGACCCGGGTTATACACACAATCTGTAGCTGTAGAACAACTCATCTTTGTGATGAAAAATGACCCAAAATGGGGGTTGATGGTACAACATAAGCTTCTGCAATGGCAGCCTCTGTGTAAGAAGTAACTTGCAGTTGGGTGCGGTGGCTCACGCCTGTAATCCCAGTACTTTGGGAGGCCGAGGCAGGCAGATCATGAGGTCAGGAGATCGAGGCCATCCTGGCTAACATGGTAAAACTCCGTCTCTACTAAAAATACAAAAAATTAGCCAGGCATGGTGGCACGCGCCTGTAGTCCCAGCTACTTGGGAAGCTGAGGCAGGAAAATCCCTTGAACCCAAGAGGCGGAGGTTGCAGTGAGCCAAGATTGCACCACTGCGCTCCAGCCTGGGCAACAGAGCGAGATTCTGTCTCAAAAAAAAAAAAAAAAAAAAAAGTATCTTCAGGAAACACATCTTTTCCTGAACAGGGCACTTGTTTTAGAAAAAGCCTTTTCCTATATAATAACCTATACCTATTATACTTGCTTTCCAGACATCTCTGGAATCTGCATCAAGGCAAATACCAAGGGCAATTTACAGAAATTATTTGTAGCAAAGAATAGTGAAATAACATAACCCCCACACACATTGACACTGGGAACTACACCCTGAGGTCCACAGACTGAGTAGTCCGTGGATCAATTACTCAACTGTATGCAAAATTGTCGGTTTATTGCATGGTTCTGGCCAGAATCCACAGCTCACAGATCCACAGTGCTCTACAAACTAAAAGAACCACCATTCTAATATAAGAGGCAACCAAGAGAAGCACATCTGCCGATATTCAGCCCACTGAACTTGACTGTCCACCCTATTCTCTACTGCTCCTAAAGACAAATTTAGGCAAACAGAGCTTGCCAAGTTTAAATTTGTAGTACTCACCACACCAACGTGCTCCACAGAGGGGGAAAGGGCAAGTGTCATCTCCTACAGTCTTCCCACTCATCTCTTCCTACCCAACTTGTTTGGTCTTATCCAAAATTCATGCCAGAAACACCACCCACCAATCCAGAAGACAGAATTTTCTCAGAAACAGGAGATTGGGTGAGATGGACAAACAGAAAGTATTTCTACTCCCAGGGAAGAGAGTAAAAAAAGAGGAACTCTCCAGTGGCCCTTCTAAGAGGTAAAGTTACGAGCCACATGAGACAAACAAATCAGCTTCCTGCCTCCAGAAGTTTCTCTTATCTTCTTCCAGATATGTCCTAGCAAATTGATTCAAGAACTCAGACCCATTTTTCTCTCTTGATCCTCCTTCCACTTAGCATAAGTCATTTTCTGTATTAGTTTGCTTTACAATTACCTTTTTAAGACATAGGCTCCAAAAACTGCTACTATTATGTGGGAGAAATTACTCCCAAATAGTTACTTAAGGGAAAGGAGGAGAGGGAACCCATACACATGTTCATAGATATATATGAAATATGTAATTCTTAGCTTAGGTTTGTGTTTCTTTACATTTGTCATTAGTAGAAACCATTATCTCTACCTTTATAAAATCCTAGACAACTTAAGATGGTACTCAGCCCAAAAACTTCATAGAATCTAAAGCTGAAAGAAACGAATCATCTACTACTTAACTAAATTATTTATACAATATTCCTCAACACTCCCAATGGCTGACCCAATTTGTAGTCTCTGATAACATACTCTTCAGAATCCTCAATAATACCCCATATTAAGTAATCTCTTCATTTACAGTCTCTCAACTGCCAACACTTCCCAAAGCATGAGTTATGTTCCATATTAAGTATCCATACTGCCATAACTGGCTCCTGTTAATTTCAGCTTGCAACTTTAAGGCCCAGCTGCTGACATTCGTTTATGTCTGGAAAGCATAAATATATCTTTGAAAATGATACTCACTGAAGTTGACATTTGCTCTAGAAGAGTTCACTCACAGCTTTGATGTTTCAGATAAACTTGCGAAAGATTGAGTTGTAAGCACACTTTCCAAGCAGGCACGGCAGGTGCCCACAAAAATCCTATCAACCACATGTAATACGAGTAATGAAAATGCTTCGTCTTTCCATCTCTAGGAATTTCGTTTAGCCTTGGGAAGAGGGCAAGGCAAAAGACTGACCTTTCATCCAATCCATATGAGTAGTTTCAGATTCAAAGTTGGAATCAGGCACAAAAATACAGGTTATTTTTACGGAAGAGGAAAGAAAAGCTATCAGTTGCTAAGGATAAAGGGAAAAAACAAGACCCTACAAATACCATGAAAAATAACACCTGGTAGGTGAGAAGAAACTTTAAACTTAAAATTTGAAGTAGGTCCTTTCATAGATAATTAAGGACCTCAACAATATAGAGAAACACAATCTATTAATAAATTCAGCCAGGTGTAGAGGCTCACAGCTGTAATCCCAGCACTTTGGGAGGCCAAAGTGGCCAGATCACTTGAGGTCAGGAGTTTGAGACCAGCCCGGCCAACATGGTGAAACCCCCCTCTACTAAACATACAAAAAAGTTAGCAGGGCATGGTGGCACATGCCTGTAATCCCGGCTAATCAGGAGGCTGAAGTAGGGGAATCACTTGAACCCAGGAGGCGGAGGTTGCAGTGAGCTGAGATCGTGCCACTGCCCTCCAGCCTGGGCGACAGAGCAAGACTCATCTCAAATAAATAAATATTCAGCATAGTTACCAAAAGCCTTATGTTGTTCACTAAATGTTATTCTTTATACATTAAGGTAAGTGATGACTGAGCCTGGTGGAGCGGCACATGCCTGTAGTCCCAGAGAGTGGGGCAGGAGGATAACTTGAGCCCAGGAGTTGAGACCAGCTTGGGCAACACAGGGAGACTCCAACTCAAAGAAAGCTCATAAATGCCAACATATTTGTATTAAGGGAATGAACCCAAGTCATTATATGAAAAAAAAAAAAAAATGAAGATGAAATTATAGACGCTCCTTGGTTTACAATGGATTTTGCTGAAGGTAATGCCAGAAGCTGAGTTTACTGAACGCTTGTCACTTCCACACCACTGTCAAAAAATTCTAAGTCGAACCATCCTAATAGGAGACCATCTGTACTATCTTTAACGGTGTAACAGAACACAGAATTAGTTTTCCAGTAGTGACTGACTCTGTTGAATTAATAAGCTTGGTAAACGTTCATTTCTTACAACCAATGACATAAATGCTAGACAACTGGGCAAAGTTGGAAAGTTTTCTTCAGCCAAGTTGAACTAACCCAACTGTAGTTCAAAACTGAAGTTTGGTGCCTCATCGGCACCATGTTCTAACAAACTAAGCTAAAAACAATGACTTATGTACATACTGAGAATGCAGTTTCTTATCCTTCCCCAAGTCTCAGAAGGAAACAATGTGACTGTTTAAAGCCAAGAAAAATATAAAGAAATAAAAACCATCTACAACAGACCTAGACAAAAAAACACCCTCAATTAGGACGTAATGCAAGACTCCCATTTCCCAGTCCATACCCTTTTAGGTACACCTGTTGGGGCACAACATGCTCTTATTTTTTTTTAAATTTGAAGTTCACATAAGTTCACGTGTCCATTCTTTTGAACAGCTCTAATAACAGCTACTACTCACAAGTGCAAACACTGTCAAAGTACTAGACACTGTGCTAGATACACATTATGTCAAATTCTCAAAGTAGGCTGCTTTATCCAGAAATACTAAATACGGAAACACGATGAAAAGTGACTTGTCCAGAGCCACAGGGCTAGTGAGAGGCAGAGACAGAATCCAACTCAGGTCTGCTTGGTTCCAAGGCACATGCTCTTTCCACTACACGGCACAGCATTTTCAAAGACTCTTATAACTTTGCGTGTGAAAGGAACCCTATCATAATAATGGCTGCCTTTTTAATGAAAACCTACAATGTGCCAGGTGCTTTACATACCTTACCTCATCTTCTTACAACCAGTCAAGGGAAGTGATGGTATTACCCTTTATGCATAAGGAAATAATTCGAGAAGTCAGTTGTCAAAGGCCACAGGCTAATAAATACCTAACCTGCGATTTAAACGGATGTCTGCTTAACTCAAGCCAAGAAAAATACTAAGATCAACTGAAAACATTTACAAAAGACCAAGACAAAACCCACACAGGCAATGAAGTTAAGTAATAAATATCTAACCTGAGATTTAAACTGTCTGTTTAATTATAAGTTGACACTCTTTCTATCATGAGCTCAAAGAAATCAGAATGACCTCTGTGTACCCAATACTTCAATGGATGTCACTTCTACAGGAAACTGCAACAGGCTAAGTATGGCTACAAGAAACTTACAGTGCCACCAGACTCACAGGATTTCAGGACTGGAAAACAACAGAGATCTGAGAGATGTACTCAGTCCCATTATTTTGCAGATGAGAAAACTGAAGCTCAGGGAGATTGCAAAACATTCATGTAAAAGGAGATTTGAAGCAATGGAGACCAGCGCAAGGGCATTCCAGGTGAAGGGTATATTCTGAAGAAAAGCACAGAGGTCAAAATGAGCATGCCTGAACTGTAGCAATACAGATAAAATGTACTATATGAGAAAGAAAAACAAATGAAGAATGCTATCAAGTTATATGACCAAAGGACATTTCTTTTTAAAAAACAAAAATCTTAAAAAGGTTTTTTAGACAATTTTCCCATTTTAATAGAATACATATCCCTGCTGTCACAGTTATTCCATCCAACCTTATCTAATGTTTGATATGAATCTCTGTGCTGTGGCCACATTCTTTCAATTTTGTTTGCTGTTAGCACTGTGTCTGTACTAAAGCATAAGAATATGGATTTATACATTTTTTTCTAACCAATGTCTTCTCACCCAAAACTTATTTTGCTTTGTCTTTGAATTATTTTTCACCCTGGGTGGCATACCGAAGGCCTAATGGCAAGTCTTAAAATCTCTGCATAGAACTTAAAAGTTTACAGTAATTTTTTACTCCAAAGAGTACTAACTGAACCACAGTAACTCAAAGAATGCAGCCCCGGATATTTTATTACAAAATGTAGTACTACCATTAATTAGTATGATATAAAGAAAGACTGGTCACAAACCAAAAACTGAGTTCAGTCTGAGTTTCCATAAAGAAAAGTTTAATAAATTATTCTCAAGGTAATAGTTTCAGAAGAAAAAGTTTTAAAACATTTTAAATATTTAAGAAGTTTTATTTCCTGGTAACAACTGTTAAAAATAATTTACAAATGTAATTTATTTACGCTGGTTGATAACAGAAAAAAATATATAAATTATTATAAAACTTTCTGAAGTCAAAATTGCTTTATTTACTGGGTTCAGGCATCATACGTCCAAAAATGTGAGGCTCCAAATTCAGGCGCAGGGGAGAGTGTGTTAATGAAGTTAGTGCTGGTATACTGACACCCTAGAGAAAAACCAGGTTTTCAGTTTATGTATCAGATGCATGCAAAGGGCATTAAAAAAAAGTACTCTGCAACGCTGGTCAGAAATGACTACATTACTTCTACTGGTCTGAAAAACTGCAAACCTATCTCAGCCCCTATCAGACTGGCAGACACTAGTCCTGAAGCAACTGGGCCTAGTCCAAAACTTCGGCGCAGCAGGTCACAGAGGAGGCGCCTGGGAAAGAGGAGATATCAGAGAAAGTGAAGCAGGGAGAAGCCAGAAGCAACCCCAGGCAGGCCAGAAAAGACTGTGGAGGTGGGAGGGAGGATTACAGGGTGTGGGGTGCGGGTGGGAGGAGGGGGTGTTATCAGACGGAGAACACTAAATGACACAAAACAAAGGCAATCCTTAAAATGCCAATTCACCCTGGGAGACAGGGTGTGAACACTGGGAAAGCAGAGTTTGGAGAACCATTTCACAGACAGGTACACTGAGCCACTGAGTTTCAAATACGGTCCTGCAACAAGTGAGCAGTACAGTTACGAGTAGACCGTGAGCCCTTGCAGGGTATAATTCAACCTGGCATTCCCCGCCCGCCCCAGCAGTGCCTAGCACTTGGCACACAACCAGCAACTATCTCTGAATGAATGTCCCACGTCTTGAAACTCTGGGCTTCTTCCCAGACATCTGGCCTTCTGGCCGTACAACACTAGGGGCCGGGACGGGAGAAACCAGGCTGAGCAGGTCCGGGGAAGATGGGGCTTTGGGGTCCGAGTCCGAGCACTGGCCCTCCGCCCGTCCACGGGCACTCACCCGGATGCCCTTCACCACGGTGATGTTCTCATTCTCGTCCGCCTCGAAGGTGACCCGGCGGGTGCTGGTGGTCCCACCCATGGCTCCGGTTCCTGACCCAGCGGAGACCTAGCGCGGAACCACGAGCACTTCGGGGCCCCCGCGCCCACACGCGCGTGGAAGGGCCTGGATTCTTTTCCCGCACAGCGGGAGCAAGGCCACGACCCCAGAAGCAAGGAGAAGGCGCCGGTCCTGAGCTCCCGCCTCCTCCGGTCACGCGCCACAACAAAGACACCTCAGGTTGGTCGGAGATGCGAACTGCCCGCCTCTGTTCGGCGAGGGCGCCCGGATTGGTTCACCCGACCCGGATGCTATGGCAACAGGTGGTGTTTGATAAGCTTTCCCCGGAGTCCCTAGGTGTAGTGGGAACTGTGGTCCCGATCTGGCGCGATGGGTGGTGGGACATTCTCTCCCCGCGCCTGAGCGCGCTAAGGGAGCACGGCATTCTGGGAGTTGTGGTTTTGACTCCCCAGACGCCTAACTGGGCAACTTTTGGAAGACATAATTCTAGAAATTTAGGCCACTGAATTCAGAGACATAATCTGTCTTTCAAAGGGACTCACAGTTTAATGAGAAAGATGCATGATCCTAATTAAGCCATTCCTAGTGTTCTATACACAAATTCCTGGCTCAAAACTTAGCATTTCATTACAGTCATGGGGTCGCTTAATGAAGACTACTTCTGAGAAATGCCTCGTCAGGTGACTTTGTGAAGTCTGTGGTTGTGCAAACATCATAGAGTGTACTTACACAAACCCAGATGGTGTAGCCTTCTACACACCTGGGCTACTTGGTGTAACCTATTGCTCCTAGGCTACAAAGATGTGCAGCATGTTACTGTAGTAAATACTGTAGTGGTATTTGTGTATCCAAATACATCTAAACATAGGAAAGGTACAGTAAAAAACAGTGTAAAAGTGCTCGCTTTGGCAACACATCTAGGACAGTTTGAACAATACAGAGATTAGCATGGCCCCAGAGCAAGGATGACACATGAATTTCTAAAGCAGTTCATTTAAAAAAAAAAAATCAAAGATAAAAAATGGTACTCTTCTATAGGGCACTTACCATGAATGGAGCTTACAGGACTGGAAGTTGCCCTGGGTGAGTCAGTGAGTGAGTGGTGAGTTGAATGTGAAGGCCTGGGACATGGCTATACAGTACTGTACCTTTTATCAACACTGTACACTTAGGCAACGCTAAATTTATTTTCAAATATTTTCATTCTTCAAGAATAACCTTAGCTTACTGGAACTTCTTAAATTTATAAACTTCTCGTTTTGGTGACTTTTTGACTCTTTAGTAACAGCTTAAAACACAAAGACACTATATAGCTGCACAAAAATATTTCTTTCTTTATATACTTATTCTATAAGCTTTTTTCTATTTTTGAAATTTTTTTTTACTTTTTAAACATTTTTGTTAAAAATTAAGACCAAAACACACGCATTAGCCGAGACCTACACAGGGTCAGGATCATCAGTATCACTGTCTTCTACCTTCACATCTTGTCCCACTGAAAGGTCTTCAGAGGCAATAACACGTATGGAGCTATCTCCTGTGATAACAGCACCTTCTGTAATACCTCCTGAAGGACCTGCCTGAGGCTGTTTTACAGTTAACTTTTTTTTAATAAGTAGAAAGAATGCACTTTAACCTAATGATAAAAAGCATAGTGTAGTAAATACTAGGCGACAGGAATTTTCCAGCTCCGTTATAATCTTACGATTCTGCCGTCAGAAATGAGGTTTTTCTTTCACTGAAACACTGTTATGCAGTACATGAATGGTGACATTTTAGTCGTAGCCATAAAATAAAAAAAGTGAACGTATGTTTGGTCCTTGTCCCTTATCTCATGAACTATGTATCTGTATTTTTTTTCTTTTTGTAAAGTAAAATTGTAAGTGCTGTGGTTTTCAAACCAATGAGAAAATACATTTCTTCAGAGAATAAATTATTTGCACCAAATATGCAGAGGATTTACTTTCCACTTTTGTGTCTCCTATTACTAGTTCAGTTACATAAGTTAGGCCATAATAGAGTTAGGCAGAGAAAAGTAAGTGATTGACAAAGACAGCATAAATTAGTGGAGGAATTAAAACTACGTCAGAAAAGTTGAGATGATCTGTTGTGGAAAGTTTCTATTAATAGTTCAACATTTCACCTCTACAAGACCAGTACGTAGTTATTAGGTTATCCATTTACATATTTATTTTTTGCTAAACACACTGTTACATATAAGTTTAGCCATATGACCTTAGTTTTACAGAGGCAGATGATTCTCAGTAGAAATCAGGTTAATGATGGTACTGTTCTTCTATTAACCCCTCTCAACATTGAAAGCAGTGGGCCACAACACACTGTGGCATTCTCTTACGCCAAAGACATCTACAGTGGAGTCACATTTTTGAGCTTCAATTATGTGCTGATCTGTTACTGTATGAATCCAATTATGTGCTGATCTAGTACTGTATTAATCTTTTTTTTTTTTTTTTTCCTGAGATAGAGTCTCATTCTGTCGCCAGACTGGAGTTCAGTGGCACAATCTCGGCTCACTACAACCTCCGCCTCCCAGGTTCAAGCGATTCTCCTGCCTCAACCTCCGGAGTAGCTGGGACTATAGGCGCGTGTCATCACGCCCAGCTAATTTTTTTTGTATTTTTAGTAGAGACAGGGTTTCACCATGTTGGCCAGGACAGTCTCGATCTCCTGATCTTGTGATCTGCTCGCCTCAGCCTCCCAAAGTGCTGGGATTACAGGCGTGAGCTACCGCGCCCAACCTTACTGTATGAATCTTTAGAGCAGAAACTATGTCTTTTTAATCTCTATATCCCTGGTCAGTAGCAGAGTGTTGATTACATCTCATCATTATATTATTTTCAAATTTTACTATGTTACTTTGCAGTTATGAGACTACGTGCTACTTCGTACTTGTTCTCAAGTTTCTTTTTGTTTGTTTGTTTGTTTTGTTGTTGTTGTTTGGGTTTTTTTGAGAGAGGGTCTTGCTCTGTTGCCTAGGCTAGAGTGCAGTGACCCAAGCACCACTTACTGCAGCCTCAACCTCCCAGGTTCAAGCAATCCCTCCCAGTTCAGCCTCCCCAGTAGCTGTGACTACAGGTGTGTGCCATCACACTTGGCTGCAGTCTCACTATGTTGCCCAGGCTGGTCTCAAACTCCTGAACTCAAGCAACCTTCCTGCCTCAGCCTCCCAAAGTGCTGGGATTACAGGCATGTGCCACCATGCCCAGCCTAACTCTTTCTTCTACTGGGAACTAGAGCTCCCAGGAATTATGACTTTCATTTTTGGGGGACCCTCCCCTCCACAAACACACTCTCACTTATTACCCCAATATATAGGGCATATCGGAGGTTCCATATAAAATATATGCTCAACAAGCACTTGCCAAAATAACCAAGTACAAAGAAAGTGTTTCTTGGAGAGAATAGAGAGATGAAGGAACCACTAGTTGTCTTAAATATATTTATCTCCTTAGAATATTAAATAGAATTCTTTCAACCAAATATATTAAAGATGATGAATACTAAGCATGAGAAGATAGGTGAGTGCCTTCACTGTTTATGATACAAAAACATATAAGTGGTCTTATCAAACAGACAATCCAAAAATATTTTAGACATCCTAATGCATTTTAACCAACATTACAAAGATGCCTTCTGAGTTTAAAAAAAAAAATTCAATGCAATCTTTAAAAAAAAAAAAAAAAAAAAAAGCCTTCTCTACCAATATTGTTCTATCCATGTCAATTTCCAGGCCAGTCATGTCTATGCAATCCCTTCTTGAGCTACCCGAACCTGTGACCTCCTTTCTTTCTGGCTACAGCTTATTAATGGTCATCTAATCCAAAGGCAGCATTTACTAGCCAGATACCTATAAACTAGAATGCAAAGCTTTGGCCGGGCGCGGTGTCTCATGCCTGTAATCCCTGCACCTTGGGAGGCCAAGGCAGGCGGATCACGAGATCAGGACATCGAGACCATCTCGGCTAACATGGTGAAACCTCGTCTCTACTAAAAATACAAAAACTTAGCCGGGCGTGGTGGCGGGTGCCTGTAGTCCCAGCTACTTTGGAGGCCAAGGCAGGAGAATGGCATGAACCCGGGAGGCGCAGCTTGCTGTGAGCTGAGATCGCGCCACTGCAATCGAGCCTGGGTGACAGAGCGAGACTCCATCTCAAAAAAAAAAAAAAAAAGAAAAGAGAAAAGAATGCAAAGCTTTGCCCTAAGAAAAATAATAGCTAACACTTGAGCTACTCAGATTCTCTGTGTCTTTCTCCCTTTTCTCTGTCTCTGTATTCACTTTCTCAAATTTAAACTAGAAAATTCAGAGCATACAAAAAGATACCAATAAGAGAAGTTATAACACTGAGTCTGTACCATGAAGAATGATGGCAAACTAAAGATAGGTGGAAGAAGAAACTGCAAGAAAAATAAAAGGCATGCAGACTGGAAAGGAAGAAGTAAAACTACCTCTATTCAAAGATGACATGATCTTACAAATAGAAAAATCTTACAGAATCCACTGCAAAACTAATTAGAAATAATAAAAAAAAAAATTCAGCAAGTTTTCAGGATACAAAATCAACATACAAAAATCAATTGTAGCCGGGCACAGTGGCTCACATCTGTAATTTCAGCACTTTGGGAGGCCAAGTCGGGCAGATCACCTGAGGTCAGGAGTTCAAGACCAGCCTGGCCAAAATAGTGAAACCCCGTCTCTACTAAAAATGCAAGAATTAGCTAGGCATGGTGGTGGGCACCTGTAATCCCAGCTACTGGGAAGGCTGAGGCAGGAGAATTGCTTGAACCCGGGAGGCAGAGGTCACAGTGAGCGGAGATGGCACCACTGCACTCCAGCCCAGGTGAGACTCCATCACGAAAAAAAAAAAAAATTAATTGTATTTCTATACACTGGCAATTAACAAGCCAAAAATGAAACAAAGAGAGCAATTCCATTTATAATAGTATGAAAAACAACTCAAATGTCCATTAATTGATGAATGGAAAAACAAAATGTAGTATATCTAGAAAATGGAATATTACTGTGTAATAAAAAGGGAGAAAGTACTGATATATACTACAGTATGGATGAACCTCAAAATCATTATGCCAAGTGAAAGAAGCCAGACACAAGAGGCCACATATTGCATAATTCCATTTAAATGAAATGTTCAAAATAGGCAAGTCTATGGAAAACAAAAGAAGATTAGGCTTAGAGAGGGTAGGAGGGGGTGAGATGTAAAGTAACTTCTAATTGATACATGGTTTCTTTTGAAGGAGTGATAAAAATGCCTAAAATTAGATTGTGATGGTTGCACAATGCTGTAAGTATACTGAAATTTATTCAATTGTACACTTTAAACGGATGATCTTTATGACATGTAAATTACGTATTAATAACACTATTAAAAAGTATTAGCTAGGCATAGTGGTTTGCACATGTAGTCTTATGTATTCTGGAAGCTGACATGGGAGGATCACTTGAACCCAGGACTTGGAGGCCACCATGAGCTATAAATGCACCCCTGCTCTCCAGCCTGGGCAACAGAGCAAGACCCTGTCTCTAAATAAATAAGCAAAGCTGTTAAAGAATGTATAGTTATTAAGATAACGTATGAAAAATTTTTTTGAAAAATAATTTATAGTTATTTAAACATGATAGAAATTATTTATCATTAAAGTCCAAATTGTTTGTTTTTTTATTTTAAACGAGAAAAAAAAAAAGAAGAAAACCATGAGCAGCTTTGTAATAGTGAAATACAAGCCAGTTAAATGGGAGACTAGCATAAAGCAAGCCCTTAAAAATTAGTTTAGTCTTGGTCGGGCGCGGTGGCTCATGCCTGTAATCCCAGCACTTTGGGAAGCTGAGGTGGGCAGATCACCTGAGATCAGGAGTTTGAGACCAGCCGGGAGAACATGGTGAAACCCTGTCTCTACTAAAAATACAAAAATTAGCCAGGCCTGGTGGCAGGCACCTATAATCCCAGCTACTTGGGAGGCTGAGGCAGGAGAATCGCTTGAACCTGGGAGACGGAGATTGCAGTGAGCTGAGATTGCACTACTGCACTCTAGCCTGGGCAACAGAGTTAGACTTTGTCTCTAAAAAAAAAAAAAAAATTAGTTTAGCCTCACAAATACAGAGCACTGATGTGAAGACCCAGGACTCCAGAAGCTTCTAGGGATGTCTAGAATTCAGAAAGTCCTTGCAACTGTAGTCTTTATAATGGCCGGCTCTGTCTAAGCTGCTGGGCTTCTGGAGGCCCAGCCGTACAACACTTCCTAGGTTCTGGGGCACATACAGCCTTACCAGAGGATCTTCCCATCATATGAGCCTTCCCAAATATCAACAACAATAATGCAACACATTTTCTTCCGTCTCTGCCCAGGAAACCAGCACTCTAAGTATTGAATGTCAGCAGTTTACTTTGATGCAGAGCCGAGCACTGAGCAGCAATTTGGTTTTTCACAAATCTTAGCTTGATCACTAAGCAATATTACCTGCCAACTCCTCTGTCCTTTGTGATTTTTCCCTTTCCCACCACGTCAAATCTTTGGAATGAATGCTGGAAAAAAGAGAAAGAAGGAAAAGAAGGAGAGAGGGAAGAAAGGAAAAATCCAGTCATCCCTGATGATCTCCTTCCCCTAAAAAGAAAAATATATGTATACCTAAACTTCCAAATCAGCCAGGTACAGTTGCTCACAACTGTAACACTTTGGGAGGCCGAAATGGGAGGATCACTTGAGCGCAGGAGTTCACAACCAGCCTGGGCAACTTCAAGACCAGCCTGGGCAACCTGGCAAGACCCCATCTCTACAAAAAACACAAAATTTACTTGGTGATGTGCACCTGTCATCTCACCTACTGAGGAAGCTGAAGTCCAAGGATCATCTGAAACCAGGAGGTCTACACTGTGGCGAGCCATGATCATGCCACTGCACTCCAGCCTGGGTGGCAGAGTGAGACCCTGTCTCAAAATAAATAAATACATAAAAATGAACTTTCAAATGACTCGAACAGACAAAAATTACAGAAGGTTTGCTCTATATACGCCAATTTTTCAATCCCAACTTTAAACAAAAAGTAGAAAAAGGCCTAATCCTGGTGACCTCACTTCTGCCACTCCTTCGCACACTGCTTGACTGTCCCTGCTCTACTTGGTGGAAGTGTAGAAAGATATGGATGAGAAGCAAAGGTAAAAACAGAAAGAACGTGACATGGGATAATGATAATGAGGGCTAAGGAGGAGAGAGACCTGTTCTTGGTCCCCAGCTAGAAAAGCTAATCATTGTGCTGTTCATCACGGCCCCCTCCCCAGCAATTCTGAGTAGCATGCTAGCTGCACAGTAGAGCACTTGGATTCTATGACCTGTGCTGAAATAGAATATGGATCTAATGATGGTGTTTTCTGAGCCAAAAATTGAAGCAATTGCTCTATTATTTGTGAACTTAAAGAGACAATGAAATCAGTCCTTGAAATCAGGATTATCCTGCAAAATCTAGGACATATAGTTGCCATAGTTATAGCAAACCAATTAAAATCACTGAAAAGTGCTTCATGTGTAGTGCAATCAATACAGAGACATTCTGAAAATATGGACTAAGACGTATTTGACAAGCCATAATAGAACATCAGCTTTAAAACTTTTTCCACCAATTATTGTTTGTAGAATCATATAAAACAACGAAGCCCTAAAACAGCATTGTGTGTGTGTGTGTGTGTGTTTGTGTGCACACGCACATGTGGGTGTGCATGCATATGTGCTTATGTGACATATTTTGAATATAAGAATTTTGAGCAGCACGCTTGAAAAGATTAAAAACTCAAAATGGCATAAAACAAGTCATCAATAATTAGAAAGCATTTACAAGTACAGTGTAACTATGCAACTTTGAAAATACCCACAGTTATGGCATGAATCACATAGTCTCCCTTTAGTAGCCATAATGATCAAGTGATTTCATGCATTGATCAAGTAGAACTGATTTACTGTACTGCCCGTGTGTCATAAAATCATGAGACAGAGATTCCCCATGTTTCAGAAACCACTCCATCTATCTTTGATTTTCAACTAACAGTACTTTTTTGATAAGGTTTGGCTGTGTCCCCATCCAAATCTCACCTTGAATTGTAATAATCCCCACGAGTCAAGGGTGGGACCAGGTGGTGATAATTGAATCACGGGGGCGGTTTCCCCCGTACTATTCTCGTGATAGTGAGTGAGTTCTCAGGAGATCTGATGGTCTTATAAGGGGCTTTTTCCCCTTCAGCTCGGCAATTCTTGCTGCTGCCCTGTGAAGAAGAATGCGTTTGCTTCCCCTTCCACCGTGATCGTAAGTTTCCTGAGGCCTCCCCAGCCATGCTGAACTGTGAGTCAATAATTACCCACTCTTGAGTATGTCTTTATTAACAGTGTAAGAACAGATTAATACACTTTGCTACTAAGTCCTTGTTCATGGTAAATTGTATATGCTATGCCATGCCATGTCTTAGGATGGGCTCTGGTGACCATTCAGTTTAACAGACATCACTTAATGCTCGATAGCTAAAGTAAATCTTATACACAGGTCCTAACTTTGCAGTTCACCAGGAAGATTTTTTTGGTACCTCTGGCATAAAGTTTATTCTAGAGTAAAGCCTCACCAAATGAACAGCAGGTTTCTAAAAGGCCACTCTCTGTCCTTTCCTGGACGTTCTTCTGCTTTGCTTTTGTCATTTTTACTTTTTGTCTCTGACACCTTATTTCTTTTCTCCTCATCTTACATTCATCAACATACAGTGGCTGAAATACTGAGTCTAAGGGCACAGAAGGAGGGGTGGCAGTGAGTGGGGAGAAGTGTGCGCGGAGTAAGAAGCAAACTCAGCCCGGCTCCTGCATCTTCTAAACTCAAGCCCTGCCAGAGTTCCAAGGTCTTTTGATTTCCTTTGTGTTGGATTTAGAGTGATCATCTCTGATGAACAGAGACCGAGCCAGAAGAGACTCATTTCTCATCTCCATGCCTTAAACAAGCACAAACATTCCATCTGTCATCTCTCCTGGATGGCTCCTCTGGCCTTGGTGAATTTTCAAGCCATTTTTATTTGAGAGCACAGGGACATTCTCCTAACCTTTTAACAACGTCTACCTGTCATGGAGCTTGAGAGATTTCAGAAATGCAAGCTGTTAGCCTCTTTACTTCCAAATAACAAATGCTTGAAATGCATCAAGGTTATATGGGCATTTCTGCTGTGATGTTGGACAGGCAGAGAAATGCCTGTTTATTGATGGTAATAGTGTAGAAATGTCCCTAAGTACACATTCTACACAGCTGGTCCTCACCCAAGTGTGCTGCCTTGTTTGGTTCCACTTTTGCAGCAGCTCAAGGAGGCACCCAAGATGGGCACATCCTAAGCCTCTCAGCTCCAGTGAAACTGCGGTTTACTCACATGTTCCAAAGCATAATGGATTCCAACCTTCAGCCTAGAACAAGAGTTGATAAAATGCAATTCTTTTATTAGAACTCAAGGAGCCGAGCCTGGGCTTGGTGGCTCACACATGTAATCCCAGCACTTTGGAAGGCCAAGGCAGGCAGATCAGTTGAGTTCAGGAGTTTGAGACAGCCTGGCCAACATGGTGAAACTCCCTCTCTACTGAAAATACAAAAATTAGCCAGGTGTGGTGGTGCACACCTGTAATCCCAGCTACTCAGGAGACTGAGGCAGGACAATTGCTTGAACTGAGAGGTAGAAGTTGTAGTGAGCCAAGATTGTGCCACTGCACTCCAGCCTGGGCAACAGAGCCAGATTCTAGTCTCAAAACAAACAAACAAACAAAAAAACTCATGGAGCCAGTTACAGTGGCTCATACCTGTAATCCCAGCACTTTGAAAGGCTGAAGCAAGAGGATCACTGGAGCCCAGGAGTTTGAGACCAGCCTAAACAACAAAGCGAGCCCTCCTCTCCACAAAAAAAAATTAGGGGGGTGTAGTGGTGCAGCCTTGGGAGGTTGAGGCAGGAGAATCACTTGAGCCTGGGAGGTTGAGGTTGCAGTGAGCACCACTGCACTCCAGCCTGGGCAACATAGTGAGATCCTGTCTCAAAAACAAAAACTCATGAGACTTTCAAGTGGAAGCAACCTTAAAAACCATCTAACCTTCCTCTTTTTTTTTTTTTTTTTTTTTTTGAGACGGAGTCTCACTCTGCTGCCCAGGCTAGAGTGCAGTGGCCGGATCTCAGCTCACTGCAAGCTCCGCCTCCCGGGTTTACGCCATTCTCCTGCCTCAGTCTCCCGAGTAGCTGGGACTACAGGCGCCCGCCACGTCGCCCGGCTAGTATTTTGTATTTTTTTAGTAGAGACGGGGTTTCACCGTGTTAGCCAGGATGGTCTCGATCTCCCGACCTCGTGATCCGCCCGTCTCGGCCTCCCAAAGTGCTGGGATTACAGGCTTGAGCCACCGCGCCCGGCCCTAACCTTCCTCTTTATGTCACACATGAAAGAATCAAGACTCAGAGAGGCTGAGTGAGTTGCCCAAGGCCACACAGCCTGGTTACATCAGGGCCTGGCAAAAGTCCATATCTCCAAGCATTCCATCTGGTACTCTGCTGCCAGCTATGTTGTCTCTCGTGGGAAACTGCCCTCATGAGCCCTATGTGCAGGACTTTGGTGCTGGATAAAGGATACTGCAGCAGCTACTGGAGCTGTGGCGAACGTGATTGCTAAGTGGAGGGATGGTGCACAGTTGTGAGGTGGCAATGCAGGCCTCTGGTACAGGGGTGACTTGGGCCTGGCGTGAATCAATACACCTTCCCCATGGGAATACTGGGGAAGGAGTACTGGCTTCATTCAATTCATTAGCTAATGACCCAGCAATTCTACTCCCGGGGATACACATAATAGAAATGAATGTTTATTTCTACCAACAGACACATGCAGGAATATTTATTACAGCTTTATTTACAAGAGCCCCAAGCAGAAAATAGCCCAAATGTCATCAGCTTTAGAATAGATAAATTATATATTCACAGAATGGAATGCTATACTACAACAATAAAAATATTAAAATTAAAATAAACTATCGCTATACTCAACAACATAGGTGAATATCATAGGCATAATGTTAAACAAAAGAAGCCCAACATAGAAGAATACAGCCTGCGTAAGACCATTTACATGGTGTTTAAGAACAGGCAAAATTATTATTATTATTATTATTATTATTATTATACTCACCACTACACTAAAGAGGAAGGAACAGGCAAAATTAATATTTGGTGATAAATATCAGAGAAGTGGTTGCCTTTGAGCATTGTTTTCTGCATGTTGCCACATAAAGCAATCTTACTGATAAACTGTGTACACCTCCCCTGTGTACCAAAGTCACCCACATTTTCCCAGTCTTTAGGGTAGCATAGGGTGGTCATTGCACAAGGCCAGGAATACTTGGTCCCTTCGGTTTCTGGGGTAGGAGGTAGAGACTGGCTCAGGGGTTATGGGGGTCTCTGAGGGCACTGACCAGGAACAAAAACTATAGAGAATGGGTTGGAGCCTGAGGAATTATTTGAATGTATTGGGTCTTGATGGCTGCTGAATGGCAGAAGGAAAATCATTTACTCCCAAGACTTGGCTGTTTGGCCGGGCATGGTGGCTCACGCCTATAATCCCAGCACTTTGGGAGGCTGAAGCAGGTGGATCACCTGAGGTCAGGAGTTCAAGACTAGCCTGGCCAACATAGTGAAACCCCATCTCTGCTAAAAATACAAAAATTAGGTGAGCGTGGTGGCACACATCTGCAATCCCAGCTACTTGGGAGGCTGAAGTGGGAAGATCACTTGAGCCTGGGAGTTCAAGGCTGCAGTGAGCCATGATCACACCACTGTACTTCAGCCTGGGTGAAGAGCAAGACCCTGTCTCAAAAAATAGAAATGAAAATCACCTATAAATAACTACCCATAAAGACTACTTCTAATATATTAATAATATGCACACATAACCTTTTTTTCTCCAAGAAATATGGGACCATATAGTATAAATTGTTCTTAACCTGCTGGGTCTTTTGCTTAATGCATTGTGATTCACTTTTCCATGTTATTAAAATGGTTTTTTTGTTTTTTTTGTTTTTTGTTTTTTTGTTTTTGAGACGGAGTCTTGCTCTGTCACCCAGGCTGGAGTGCAATGGCACGGTCTTGGCTCACTGCAACCTCCGCCTCCCCGGTTCAAGCGATTATCCTGCCTCAGCCTCCCAAGTAGCTGGGATTACAGGCATGCACCACCATTCCTGGATAATTTTTGTATTTTTAGTAGAGACGAGGTTTCACCATGTTGGCCAGGATGGTCTCGAACTGCTGACCTCGTGATCCGCCCACCTCAGCCTCCCGAAGTGCTGCGATTACAGGCGTGAGCCACCATGCCTGGCTAAATGTTTTTTTACAATAGTATTTTTAATCATTGTATAGTGTTTCTTTGTGTAAAAAATCTTATTTATTAATCCAATTTCCTACTATTGGGCATTTAGGAATTTTTTTCTCTAAGTTTTAAAACATTAACTTTTGTTTTTTTTTTTTTTTTGGAGACAGACTCTCGCTCTGTCACCCAGGCTAGAGTGCAGTGGTGTAATCTCGGCTCACTGCAACCTCTGCCTCCTGGGTTCAAGCGATTCTTCTGCTTCAGCCTCCCTAGTAGCTGGGACAACAGGCGAGCGCCACCACACCTGGTTAATTTTTGTATTTTTATTAGAGACGGAGTTTCACTATATTGGCCAGGCTGGTCTCGAACTCCTGACCCGGTGATCCTCCTGCCTCAGCCTCCCGAAGTGCTGGGATCACAGGTGTGAGCCACCACACCCAGCCCTTTATTTATGTATTTATCTATTTTGAGACAGGGTCTTGCTCTGTCACCCAGGCTGGAGTGCAGTGGCATGATCTCAGCTCACTGCAAGCTCCACCTCCCAGGTTCTAGTGATTCTTCCACCTCAGCCTCCCGAGTAGCTGGGACTACAGGCATGTGCCACTACGCCAGGCTAATTTTTTGTATTTTTAGTAGAGATGGGGTTCGCCATGTTGGCCAGGATGGTCTCCATCTCCTCTTCTCAAGTGTTCGGCCCACCTCAGCCTCCCAAAGTGTTAGGATTGTAGGAGTGAGCCACCGCGCCCGGCCTAAAACCTTAACATTATTAACAATTATGTTGATGAAGATTCTTGCAGGCAACTCACTGTGCATATTTATGATTATCCCCTAGGATAAGTTCCTAGCAATGAAATTACTGGGGACAAGAGTATGCACAGTGTCAGCTCTCTCATGTGTCTTGCGTCTGTATGCTGAAACAATTTATGGTTCAGGGACGTACAACAGTTGTTTCCTGTATCCCTAATGACGCTGAATACATCATTTTTCAAATCATTGCCAATTTGGTAAGCAGAGATCAATAGCTCAAATTTTAATATGCATTTATTTTATTATTAGCAAGGTTGAACATTTTTTACATACATATTTTTATTTGTATTTCATCATATGTCAATTCATGTTCCTTGTCCATTTTTCTATGGGTATACTCATCTTTTCTAAAATATTATTTTAATTAATTATGGTTTTTAACTTAATACTATTTATCTTTACTTTTTAATTATTCATCTTTAAAATGTATAATTATCATTTTAATTTATAACATTACTTACAATTTTGTTTTATATTACTAGTTATGACTTTATACTTTAAGCCATTTTATATCTATTTTTAATTGTTAATCTTTCAAATTTGTTCTCATTTTTTATAATTGCTGTTATCTAATTTGAGCCTTTCGAAATACTTTTTTCAATCATTTTATTGCCTTATATTTTTTTTATCCCCTTCTTATTTCTCTTGAAAATCATCTCCTCTGTTTTTAATTATCTCTTTTAATGACTTTTAAACTAATAGGAGAAAAAGTGGTAAGAGAAACAGTAAGTGTGGGGAGAGTCCATGATGTTCTGGAGAGTTTGGGAGCCTTCTTTCCCTAGCTGCCCTGAGGCTATTCTTCCACTGGACTTCCTTTCCTTCCAAGGCTGGTTTCCCTGTCCTCAGGGACCCACAGAGCAATCCTCCTGACCACAGCCTGTGTATGTGTCTGTAGGAATGCCATTGTCTCTGGACCTCTGCCTCCACACCTTTCATGGAGAGCTATGAGATGATCAGCGGGGTCCCTGACACACACAGCCGCTAGATTTGGGGCAAGCTGTGCCAACAATATTCCAGGAGAAAGGAGGGGAGGGTGGGTGGAAGAAGACACCTAGGGAAGGGCACTGTGCAAATTGCCTTCCTCCTAACTGTGGAGAGAAAACCAAGGGGTGTCGCATCTCCAGAATAGCTCCCACTCTCCTTCCTTGTACTGTGAGCTCCTTGAAGGCAGGGACTGTGTCTTCTTCAACTTTTATATTCAGTCCGTACTGGATCCCTAGTCTATGCGTGCATGTTTGTTAAATGAATGAGTTAATGTGAACCAAGTATGTTCCCTTTTCTAAAGAGCCAGCATCATGTGGTGGGGTCAGAAACCTTAGGTTGTAACTCCAGCTTTCTAATTAGTAAAGTAAGACCTATAGCGAGATCATGGATATAATGTTTAATTTCTCTAATTGTTGGCTTTCTCATCTCCAAAAAAAAAAAGGATAACATCTAACCAATCTACTTTATAAGGGTAAAATAAGGACAACTGTATAGGTTGTTATAGAGATTTCAGAAGACACTTCTCAAAAGAAGACACTTATGTGGCCAAGAAACATATGAAAAAAAGCTCAACATCATTGATCATTACAGAAATGTAAATCAAAACCACATGAGATACCATCTTATGCCAGTCAGAATGGTGATTATTAAAGTCAAGAAACATCCCAGCACTTTGGGGGGCCAAGGCAGTTTAAATGTAAAAGTCATTTAAATGTAAAAGTTGTTTGGGAAAGTTTAATTAGAATACACAATAACGAAGAGATGAGTGCCCTTTTCCCTCACTCTTGCCCGATACTCAGGTGTGTCTGGTCCACTCAGCAGGTCCTGTTGTAGGTTCTTGTCACACAACCAGGAAAGATCAGGCATGCAGACACTTTGAAGGGTGAGGAGTTATAGAATTTATTGAGGGAAAAGGAAAAAGACTCTCAGCAAAGCAAGAGGGGTTCCTGTTAACAGGCCCCCGTCTTACAGATTGCATTTCAGGTCACCACCCAGGAACAGGAGAGGCCAGGCTCCTCCCCACTGCAAATGGCACAAACTTCCTGAGGCCCCACCCCATCCTCCCAGTGCGCAGGCTGGTTGGAAATTTTCCAGGGAGCCCTTTTTATTGGCTGTCTCAGTCCAATTGTCCTTTGTCTCCATCCTACACCTGGGCAGATGGAGCTACTCAGTGGAGGCAGAGGCACCAGGCTGGGTGAATCTCTGTGGGAAAGGCCTAGGCTGACTCCAAGAGAGACTAGCAGAGGGGAGGAGGGAAGAGGGTAAGAAAGGCCTCAGGGGCAGGGAAGATGTGATGGAGGAAGGCTGCAGAGAAGGTCCCAGGGGTTAGGGGTTGGAGAACAGAGTGACAAGAGAGATAGGGAAATTCAGTCAACCTTTCTGTGGACTGTGAACTGGCTCCACTTCATTCTTTTTCAGTAGATGCCAGTTTTATCTGTCAGGGCTCTCCAGAGAAATTGAACCAGTAGGAGATATAGATGACAGAGATAGAGGTAGAGAGGTAGATGTGTGCTGGGCATGGTGGCTCACGCCTGTAATCCCAGCACTTTGGGAGTCCGAGGCAGGCGGATCACCTGAGATCAGGAGTTCGAGACCAGCCTGGTCAACATGGTGAAACCCCGTCTCTACTAAAAACTACAAAAATTAGCTGGGCATGGTGGTGTGTGCCTGTAGTCCCAGCCACTCAGGAGGCTGAGGCATGAGAATTACTTGAACCTGAGGGGTGGGGGTTGCAGTGAGCCAAGATCGTGCCACTGCACTATAGCCTGGGCAACAGAGTGAGATACTGCCTCAAAAAACCAATAAACAAAAGTAAATAAAATAAAAACAAATACAAGGACCAGCATCACTCTATGGATTAAGGAGGTGCTGTGCAAGTATTAGGTTGGTGCAAAGGTAATTGCAGTGTTTGCCATTATTTTCCACCCCAATTACTCTTCTTCAATATTTTTGCTGATTAAAATTATAGAGTGAGAAGAGGAAGAGAAAGTAATTGGGCAGCTGGGCCTTCTGGCTCTGCCCTTAGAGGATTCTGGGGAGAGAGCCTTCTCTCTGAGGGTGGGCAATCTAAAAGTGTACGTCCCGGTGTGCAAAGCTGGCCTGAAGGGAGCACTGGCGTCTTCAGAGAGCACTTTGGTGCTTGACGTGTGTGTAGTAACTTAGTCCAAGCATCTGCAAAGTCCAAGCATCTGCAAAGTCCAAGTGATCTATTCATTTGTAAATGATAATACCTCCCAAGAGGAAAGAGAAGGCCAGGAGGGACACAGAGAAGCAAGCTGACTCCAGCAATGGAAGAAAGAAAATGCTCCAAAGGCTCCTTGGGTAGCCCGTAGCCGGGTCCTCTGAGGAAGAACTCGCCTTCCTGCAGCATTGGCTTCTTTGGGTCCCGAATGCAGGCTGCTCAAAGCCCTGTGTCTCAGGGCCTCTTCTTTTTTCTTTTTCTTTCTTTCTTTTTTTTTGAGACAGTGTCTCGCACTGTTGCCCAGGCTGGGGTGCAGTGGCGCAATCTCCACTCACTGCAACCTCCACCTCCAGGGTTCAAGTGACTCTCCTGCCTCAGCCTCCCGAGTAGCTGGGATTACAGATGCCCACCACTACACCTGGCTAATTTTTTGTATTTTTGTATTTTGTATTTTTTTCATTTTATTTTATTTATTTATTTATTTTTGTATTTTTAGTAGAGATGGGGTTTCACTATGTTGGCCAGGCTGGTCTTGAACTCCTGACCTCATGAGCCACCCGCCTCGGCTCCCAAAGTGCTGGGATTACAGGCGTGAGCCACCGCACCTGGCCCCAGGGCCTCTTCTATAGACAGGGCAGCCTGACAGGAGGAAAAAGAGGCAGCCACTTCCTGGGCCCCCATCTACCCTCACCCCATCCCCACTGAAGCATCACGGATCATCCGTGGACCGTTGAAGCCCTCTTGGCCTTCCCGGAGTAGATTTCCTGGATGGGGATGCCGTCCTCCAGACACCCCTTCCCAAGCTGCGTGCTATAAACTGAATCCCCAGCATGGAAAACAAAAGCTTTGCCGGCCCACAAATCACTTTTAATGATCCCTGAAAGAAACCATCAGTAAACCTCAGGCAGAGATCTGGAAGTCTGGAGGTATGGCTACAAAAACACAAGGTGAGGAAGGTGACATATCAAGGCTCATTTCACTTGGGCAGCATCTCTGTTGCTTTCTTTCATGGATCATTGTGTTTGCCTCTTTGTCTGCCGGGAGGTAGAGATGCATCTTACCTGAACACATTAGGAATTTATAGTTAATCTTGAGCTGTGATGAGCCTTATCCATCTCGATATTGGTACCATGCTTGGAACTGTGCTGCCTGTGTGTTCAGACAGAGGGATTCGATTATAAACAAAATGCCTGCAACAAATGCCAGCCTTCTCCTATTAGAATGTTAAATGGTCACTGTAGCTGTGAGCGCAGAAGGAAAAGCTATTGTCAGCTCCCTCCACCCCTCACCCTACTTCATTTCTTCTGCCCTGCCTTCCCCAGCCTCTTAGGGATCTGCTGTGGTGATGAAATTCGGTCCTCACCTTTTTAGCCTGGCCACAGTCCCCTCCCAGGTTTAAGTAGATTCCAGAGTGCTAGAGCCCATTCGACAGAGAGGAAGTGCATCAACTTTTATAGCCCTGATTTAATATCACAAATATGGTAAATCATATTTTCAAAAAATGGCCAGAGTCATATTTCCAATATTTCTGGTCCCATGTTCTTTCCTGAACTTTTCACTCCCTATTAAGGAGTGGAGTCTGCTTTCCCCTTCCTCCGAACCTGGTTGGGCTTTCTGACAGCTTCAGTGAATAGAGCGCAGCAGATGAGATCCTGTACGGCTTCTGCAAGGCTGGGTTATAAAAAGCAATATTGCTTCTGCCTGGTTCTCTCTTTCTCAAGATGCCAAGCTTTGGAGCCCAGCCACCACGCTGTGGGGAACCCCAGGCCACATAGAGAGGCCGTGTGTGGTTGTTCCAGCTGACAGTCCCTGCTAAGGTCCCAGCTTCCAGCTGGCAGCACCCACCAGACCTGGGAGTGAGTGAGACTTCAGATGATTCCAGCTTTGACACACCCCAGCGTGTGTGGGTGGAGCACAGATGAGCTACCCCTGCTCAGCCCTCCCCAAACAGCAATTCGTGAGCAAAATTAATGCCCTATTGTTTCAAGCCATAAAGTTATAGGGTAGTTTTGTTGCAACAGGCATAGCAACTGGAATAATGACTCTTCTAGCTCTGGAATCTAGAAGCCTGAAAAGACTACTGCGCTTCTCACTCACTGAGTCAGGTCAATCTCAAGCCAGGCCCAGAAAGCCAAACACTGCATGATCTCACTTACAAGTGGAATCTAAAAAAGTTGAACTCACAGAGGCAGAGAGTTGAACAGAAGTTGCCAGGGGATGGGGAGTGGGGAAAATGGGAGATGTTGGCCAAAGGGTACGAATTTTCAGTTATAACATGAACAGGTTCTGGGATCTAATGAATAGCATGGGTGGTGATGGATGTGTTAATTAATTTGACTGTAGTAACGATTACACAATGTACATATATGTCAAATCATCACATTGTACACCTGAATACAGTCTCTCTTTATTTGACAATTCAATGTTTTTTTGGGAGACCGAGGCAGGCGGATCACTTGAGGTCAGGAGTTCGAGACCAGTCTGGCCAACATGGCAAAACTCCATCTTTACTAAAAATACAAAAATTAGCTGGGCATGGTGGCATGCACCTGTAGTCACAGTTACTCAGGAGGCTGAGGCATAATAATCACTTGAAGCCAGGAGGTGAAGGTTGCAGTGAGCCAAGATCATACCACTGCATTCGAGTTTGGGCAATAGAGTGAAACTGTGTCTCAAAAATTATATATATATTTTAAAAATTTTTTAAAAGAAAATACCAGTGCTTTGCTGAAGTCAACAAGCTTTGTGAAAAAGCACTGGTATAAGCCAGGTGCAGTGGTACCAGCTGTAGTACTAAATCGGAGGCTTGAGGGAGGAGGAATAGCTTGAGCCCAGGCATTCAAGACCAACCTGGGCAACATAATGAGACCCTGTCTCAAAAATAAAATAAAATCATTTTTTCAAAAGCACTAGTACAAATAAAAGGCTTGATAGTTTTACTGTAAAGAAAAAGGTCTAGAACAACCAACGTTAAATTGGTCATTTTTGAGGAGGAGAATGGAATGTGAGGTGATAAATTGCAGACTTTCGTTTTTTGCTGTATATACCTCTGTATTATTTGAAAAGAATGCAAACAAGTATTATAATTTCTGAAATTCTAAAACCAACCAACTAGCCAATTAATAAGTAAATGTCTTGCTTGTTGATTGACTTAGAATTGAAAAGATAGAACGGACATGTCTTGCCATCCCCGGGCTCTTTCTGGAGCACTTGGTTCCTTTCTGGATGTTGGCAAAAGGGACGGTGATGGGGAATCTCCCGTTAGACTTCTTCCCCTTTCCCACGCAGGGCAGGTCTGGTCAAGTACAGGACACCTGTGGCCCATAAGGTCCTGGGATGATTAGCAAACATCAAATCTAAGCAGCACCAAGCAGCCTCCCTCTCAGGATTTCTAAGAAAGTCTGATACCCAGATGCTGTTTCTTTCATTTGAATGTGAGGATGAAGCTGTTTCTTTACTTTTCTTTTTTAGCACAAAGCTTTTAAAGCCATACCATCAGTTAATAATGCACCTTGAGTTGTTTGTCTAAAAATGGGAATAATTTACTCAAAGAACTACTGACGAACACTTGCCAGGTTTCTCTGACAGCCACTGGGCTCAATTTTGGGAGATGTTGGTTATGAGTAGCTGGTGACATTGGGAGAGATAGAGACTGAATTCATGGTTCAGATCCAGTAACAACAGAAGTCGGTCATTTTGAAGTGGATACAGCTAATCTTGTGAACGGACATGGCGCCAGAATGCAATACATTCTTATACTTTATTTACTAAGCAAACAGAGGCAAATGGCTCAACTTCTCTTTTATTCACCCCTGTAACACTCAACTGAGCTCCCACTTGTACCAGAATGTTCCATCCTTAGTAAAATGAACAGCCAGCAGACAGCATATGAGTGGCTTGTAAATGCAAAAGTGTTGCCTTTTACCTTGGATGTGCCTTGGCCAGGCCATATGTAACTTAAGCCATGGCTACCGAGAGTGACATTTTATCAGGTTCCCCAGGGAACGGCAGTGGCAGAATCAGAAATACAAAGCTGACCAACAGCTCTCTTTTCATGCTAGCTGGAATTTACCGAAAGTGAATCCAGACTGCAAAAGGGTACTGGGGCTGGGTTAGAAATTATAAACCTCCATGAGACACAAATAAAACACACTTTCCTATCAATCAGCCAGCAGTACAGGAGAGCACTGCCAACCAGTGAGACGTCTGAGAGCTTACCTCCACAAGATTTCAGTGGAGTGGCACTGGGGAGCAGGTAGCGTTTTGATTGTGAATGTTTCTTCGATTTGGCACTGCTCTGAGATGGAGCTGTTCCATAATAGATTTAGTGTGGTTATATACACAATCTTGTGATGCTGGCTAGCAGAAAGTTTGAATACTCAAGTGATACTTTAAATATACTTTTCAAAGGAAAGCGTTTTTAAGTACCCCTCAATTCTTTCATTTCTTTTATCCTTTGAAACTCGAGGTGTTTCCTCATCAAACAGTACATTCTCTTTAAATATACTAATCACATGCTAAGCATTCCTTGCCCTCTTTTTACAAAATGATCAGATTAGGAAGAATGACACTGCAACTGTATTGCTAATTTCTTTATCTGTCCTTACAAAGGTTTAGCTTTCCAAAGCAGCTTTAAAATTTAAGTACCTATAAGATGCCATGTGCAGTCAGGTACCAAAGCTACAGTTCTACCTGCAATGGCTTTCTGTTTGGGGTGGCAGTTCTAAGCATTAATGTATTAATGTGCACCAGAACGATCTGAGGTACAATTTTTTTTTTTTTTTTTTTTTTTTTTGAGGCAGAGTCTTACTCTGGCGCTCAGGTTGGAGTACAGTGGTGCGATCTCAGCTCGCTGTAACCTTGACTTCCCCAGGCTCAGGCGATCCTCCCACCTTAGCCTCCAGATAGCTACTACTACAGATATGCACCACCATACTCAGCTAATTTTTTTTTTTTTTTTTTTTTGAGAGACAGGGTTTTGCCATGTTGCCCAGGCTGGTCTCCAATTCCTGGGCTCAAGTGATCTACCCATCTTGGCCTCCCAAAGTGCTGAGATTATAGCCATGAGCCACCACACCTGGTCTGGGATACTATTTATTTATTTATTTATTTATTTATTTATTTTGAGACAGAGTCTGGCTCTATTGCCCAAGCTGGAGTGCAGTGGCCTGATCTTGGTTTACTGCAACCTCCGCCTCCTGGGTTCAACCAATTCTCCTGCCTCAGCCTCCCGAGTAGCTGGGATTACAGGTGCCTGCCACCATGCCTGGCTAATTTTTGTATTTTCAGTAGAGACAGGGGTCTCACCACATTGGCCAGGCTGGTCTCGAGCTCCTGACCTCAAATGATCCACCTGCCTCAGTAATCCCAAAGTGCTGGGATTACAGGCACGAGCCAGCATGCCCAGCCTGGGACACTTTTTAGACGTGTAAATACCTGGGCCCATCCCCAGAGGTTGTGTTTCATTAGGTCTGGCGTGTGTCCCCTGGCATCTGCCTTTTAAACAAGCATCCCAGGTGATTCCGTTGAGAGTAGTCTTCAGCCTACACCACCCCTCCAGAGGTGAAAATCTCCACGGCCTTCCTGTCTGCCTACACTAGAAAGTGCCGTTGTGCAGCATTTGACACTTCTCTGTTGTTTTGCTTTTCAGAATTGACTTTTTATATAATGACTTTATTAAAACTCAAGTTTTACTTTTTCCTGTTTGTCCTGCAAGGTACAGACTTGAGATAGAAATAGGTTTGGGACCGGGCGCTGTGGCTGACGCCTGTAATCCCAACACTTTGGGAGGCTGAGGCGGGCAGATCATGAGGTCAGGTGTTTGAGACCAGCCTGGCCAACATGATGAAACCTCATCTCTACTAAAGATAAAAAAAAATTAGCGGGGTGTGGTGGCGTGCACCTGTAATCCCAGCTACTTGGGAAGCTGAGGCAGGAGAATCACTCGAACCCAGGAGGCCAAGATTGAGCAAACCAAGATCGCACCACTGCACTCTAGCCTGGGCCACAGGGTGAGACTCTGTCTCAAAAGAATCATAATAATAAAATAAGTTTGGAGGAGCAAGATTACAGGGAAGTGGATGTTTAAAGTCTAAATCAGAATCTAATTTTGATGCAAGGTGTAGTGTTCACTTACTAAAAGCAGCTTAGGGATTCTGAGCTAAGAAATATTCATGTGAATAAGAAAAAAATCTATTGTAGAAGTGAATTATACATTCTTTTCAGAAATGTCATCCTCTATTTCATTAAAACAGTTTTAACGCTAAAGAAAAAAAGGCATGTGTCCTGTTTAGCTAAACTGTAATTGCTGAAAGTATCATGATAGGACATTTCATTCTCCCAGCCCCCAGGCTTCCCTCAATTCGTGTTAATAGTCAGGTTGGCAGGACACACATCTTGAACACTGAAAAGGTCATCACATCCTGATTCAAGACCTCATAGCTAAAGAATTTATCATCTTATCATTGGGTCAAAAAAATCGTTACTTCTGTTTTGACCTTCCATAAACCCCCTTCTCTCCCTAAGGCTCCTCGGCATAAAACAGAATTGAGACCAACTAAGCAGAGTCACAAATAGTACTTCCCATCTGTTCCCTGGGCTTCTTAAAGATGGTCACCAAGGTTAGGAGAGTGGAGATTACTCCTGAACTGTGTGGATAGAGTGAATAAAGTTGTGAAGTCTCCTCTCCTCTGATAATTAAGGGTCTGACCACAGGAGAAGAAGAAGAATTAGAAAAATGAGTGGTACTGGATGATTATTGTTTTGTTTGTGTGTTTGTTTGTTTTGTCCATTTGACATCCCTTTCTCCTTCTGGTAATTGAATCCCTCTTTTCTATGGGAAATTCTTTATGTGTGGTTTGGATAGAGTTGCCCCTGCCCATTACCACAATCAGAGTACTTGGGTTCCTCTTCTTAACCCCTCCACACCTCCCCACCGCCCCGCCCCAATCCCCAGCCCTAGAGTAGTTGGCTATGAGATAGGCATACAGACATATGCCTTGAAGGGGTCAGTCGATAACATCCCTGGTACTTTTCTGCCAGAGGTGCGAGAAACCTTCTCTTTCCACTGGGATTGCTAAACCAGCAGAAGGGGAATGTTGGGCTGTGGGGTGTCATCATTATCATCATGATGAAAGAGCCTACCTGAGCTAGGAAAAGATAGATGGACCTCAGGTGACATTATTTGAGCCCTGACTGCAGCTAAGTCTGATTTTTAATTACCTGAGTCCATAAAAACCCTCCCATCACTTGAGGCCAGGAGTTTGAGATCAGCCTGGGCAATATAGTAGACCCTTCCCTCTTCAATCAAAATTTAAAATGAGCTGGGCATGGTGTCATGCACCTGTGGTTCCACCTACTTGGGAGGCTGAGGTGGGAGGATCGCTTGAGCCCTGGAGGATGAGACTGCAGTGAGCCATGTTTGTGCCACTGCACTCCAGCCTGGGTGACAGAGTGAGACCCTGTCTCAAATAAAATAAAACTCCTCCATAGACTGTTTGCCCTTAGGTTAGTTGAGGGTGGTTCTCTGTCACTTGCAACCAAAAGAAGCCTGAGTGATACAGATTGTACATTTGTCCTTGAGATTTATGGCATGGTGGAGTGGATGCCACTGATGCAGCCAGTGGCCTCATCTCCCAGCTGCTGTGAGTGATATCTAATGACTTATACCTGCGACAGTCCTGGAGGATTGCCCTTGAATGACAAAGCACCTTCACCCTGAAATGCGTGGGAAGTTACATCCCACCCTGGAGTCAGGCATGCACTAACTGATAGACTTCTGCCGCAAGGTAGGACAGCTCTGCAGAGCAACTTCTGAGCTCAGGCTCCCCAGAGATCCGCCAAGGCTAGCGTTTACCTGAGGCCACACAGTGCTCAGCTCTTCCTCTTCCATATCTGCTTTTCTTGCCCCCTTATAATTTTCCTGAAGAGCCTTCACTCAGTATATTCCTTTTTTTTTTTTTTTTTTTTTTTTTTTATGGACTCTTGCTCTGTCACCCAGGCTGGAGTGCAATGGCGCAATCTCGGCTCACTGCAACCTCTGCCTCCTGGGTTCGAGCAACTCTCCTGTCTCAGCCTCCCCCGTAGCTGGGATTACATGTGCACACCATCACGCCAGGCTAATTTTTGTATTTTTAGTAGAGACGGGGTTTCACCATGTTGGCCAGGCTGGTCCCGAACTCTTGACCTCAAGTGATCCACCTGCCTCAGCCTCCCAAAGTGCTGGGATTACAGGCATGAGCCACTGTGCCCGGCGCCCTCGGTACATTTCTCAGCACCTGAATTCCTGCCTTGGCCTCTGCTTTTAGGGAATACAATCTAAGACACATAGTCTTTTTTTAAATTCATTCTCATTTTAATCAAATAAATGTATTACATGGTTAACAAGCAAGAAGGTATGAAGAGGCTTTTGCTGGTAAACAGCAGTCTCCTGCTCAATCCTTCTCCACCCCCAGTTGAGGGGGAATTAATCTTGACTCTTCTAATTCCCTATTACCTATGTCAATGATTTGAATAGCAAGCATACATTATTTCCATTTTCAGCATTATCTGCTGACGTCCCCCAAGGGCGGAGGAGAAATTTGCTCATTTATACTGCCTTTGCTCTCATTCTCCCCATCCCCCACCATCATCATGTATCAGAAGTTTTGCTTCAATTAATAGTTGTTTGTTTGTTTGAGACAGGGTCTTGCTCTGTCACCCAGGCTGGAGTATAGTGGCCTGATTCCCGCTCAGTGCAGTCTCAACCTCCCGGTCTGAAACCATCTTCCCATCTCAGCCTCCTGAGTAGCTGGCACTACAGGCATACGCCACCACACCTGGCTGATTTTTGTATTTTTTTGTAGAGATGGAGTTTCACCATGTTGCCCAGTCTGATCTCGAACTCCTGAGCTGAGGCGATTCACCCACTTTGGCCTCTCAAAGTGCTGGGAGGCATGAACCACTGTGCCCAGCCAATAGTTATTTTTTATATTATTGTGACTATTATAACCTATAACCATATTTCATCAAATGTAAGATTGTCATCAATTGTAAGATATATTAGGCCGGGCGCGGTGGCTCAAGCCTGTAATCTCAGCACTTTGGGAGGCCGAGACGGGTGGATCACAAGGTCAGGAGATTGAGACCATCCTGGCTAACCCGGTGAGACCCCGTCTCTACTAAAAAATACAAAAAACTAGCCGGGCGAGGTGGCGGGTGCCTGTAATCCCAGCTACTTAGAGGCTGAGGCAGGAGAATGGCGTAAACCCGGGAGGCGGAGCTTGCAGTGAGCTGAGATCTGGCCACTGCATTCCAGTCTGGGCGACACAGCGAGACTCCGTCTAAAAAAAAAAAGATATATTATTTTGTGGGTACATAATAGGTGTATATATTTATGGGGTATGTCAGATAAAGTTTTGATTCAGGCATACAATGTGAAGTAAGCACATCATGGAAAATGGGTATCCATCCCCCCTCAAGCATTTATTCTTTGTATTATGAACAATCTAATTATGCTCTTTTAGTTTTTTGTTGTTACTGTATTTTTTGTGTGTGTGTGTGTGTGAGACAGAGTTTTGCTCTTGTTGCCCAGGCTAGAGTGCAGTGGTGTGATCTTGGCTCACTGAAACCTCTGCCTCCCGGGTTCAAGCAATTCTCCTGCCTCAGCCTCCCAAGTAGCTGGGATTACAGGCATGTGCGCCATGCTTGGCTAATTTTGTATCTTTAGCAGAAATGGGGTTTCTACATGTTGGTCAGGCTGGTCTAGAACTCCCGACCTCAGGTGATCCGCCGGCTTCGGCTTCCCAAAGTGCTGGGATTACAGACGTGAGCCACCATGCCCAGTCATTCTTTTAGTTCTTTTTAAGTGTATAATCAAACTATTATTGACTATCATGACCCTCTTGTGCTATCAAATACTAGATCTATTCATTCTTTCTACTGTTTTTGGTACCCCTTAACAAACTTCCCCTTCCACCCACCCCCCACCCCTGCCCACCCGCTACCTCTCCTAGCCTCTGGTAACCTGTACTATTATTTTATATACTACTAAGAAGACAAAATGTTTCCAATTAAGCATGACATACCATCAATTATATATTGCATCCCAGTTTCAGAAATAGCAACATGTAAAAAAATGTTTTGTCAGTCCCCCTTCCCTACACACTAGAATATCAGATCCATAAAAGCAAGCACTTGGTTTGTTTTCTTCACTGCTGCAGGCTGGGTAAAGCACACAGAGCTCAATGAAGAACTGTTAAATGAATATGCAAATTCTGATTCCTCTTGAACTGCACAGTTTGTTATGATGCAGTTTGATTCTTATGTAGAATTTGCTTAGTTTTCTAGGAACCTCCCATTAGTAGTTCCCAAATGTCCCAGCATTACTGTCACATATGCTTTCATTCCATTCTCATATACTCAAACATGTCAGTCCCATTTTCTCTCCCATTTAGGAGGACTCTGGATTGACCTCCTGAAGCCCTCTGTCCTTCTGTTCCCATCTCTACCTCCCTCACCTCATCTGGGAATTCCCTTTACTGCTCTCTTGTGTTCTTTTTTTCTTGATCCCATGTTTCCCCTTTTTTGGATTACCACCTTGTTCCTATGGAGCATATCCTTGATTACCTTCCTGGGAAAGGTCGTTTTTGGGGAGTGGTTGTGTGTCTAAAAAGATCTTTATTATACCACCCCATTATTGATTGATAATTTGGGGTAGGTAGAGAATTCTAGAATGAGTATTAATTTTCACTCAGAGCTTTGAAGGCTCCATGGAATGAATCAGTCCTCCTACTCCCACAGGCTCTGTGGTGTGGCCTTCTTTGCTAATCAGCTGCTACTCTTCCATCTTCCTGCCATTTCCCAAAAATATCCTGAAATCTGTTTATTCTTGCTTCATCTCCATTTTTTTTGGTCTTTGTGAGTTTATCCCTTTTTTAAAAATTTATTTACTCTTTATTATTTAGTAGAGTTTTAAGAAACAGAGGAAAGACATTACTTCTGGTTACTGTTTTTCCATTGGAGATTTGTTTTTAAATAACATTTCCTTATTTCAAAGTTAATATATGTTTATTGAATAAAACACAAATAAGCAAAAGCAGGAAAATTGTATCACCTGTGATCCCACTGCCTAGAGAAAGCAATTGTGACTATAGATTTTTCCAGCACTTTTTACTGTATGTCACATAAAAAAAGTTGTCATTGCTATTGTTACCCACTGCTATCCCTATTAAGGGGTGGGAGAAAGAATGCTGGTAACAGGAGATCCCTTTGTGAAACACTATAATGGGAGGGGTAATGCAAATTTGGAGCTAGAAGCTGAAACAGAGGATTATTCTACATAATTAAAGGGGATAGCAATGCGTTTGGGGCTAGAGGGAAAGCCAGGAGAAAGTGTACAGAGGTCAGGGATGTTGAGTGTTGTATTAAAGATGAATGGCAAAAAAAAAATCCTATTGACATCAAGGTAGGAAAAAAGAAAAAAAGGAGTTTCAAAACTAGACCTGACTGATGGATCAGTGCTTGCTTAAGGATGTGAAGTGTAAACACACCTTATTGTATTGTTCGATGATACCTAAATTAGGAGGCTCTTTCTCAGAAAATTCAAGAGCTACTTAGTCATCTGTACAATTCAGCATGAGAACAAGTATTACATGTGGAAAAAGGTGATATTTAGTTTACATAAACATATATGTAGATTTTAGGAAAAATGGGACCATTTTTATACTGGGCACTTATATATCATGTTTTTTTCCACTAAATATATTGTGAATGACTTTCACATTATTAAAAATTCCCCTACTGAGACAACTGAATAGATATCTACCTGCAAAAGAAAGTAAAAAGACAGCACACAAAAATGGGAGAAAATATTTGCAAATCATGTGTCTAGTATCCAGAATATGTAAAGAACTCCTACAACTCAACAACAAAAGGTAAAACAGTGACACTAAAAAATGGAGACAGGACTCGAATAGAGATTTCTCTAAAGAAGCTATACAAATGGCCAAGAAGCACATAAAAAGATGCTCAGTAGCATTAGTCATTAGGGAAATGCAAATCAAAACCACAAGATGATACCACTTCACACCTACTAGAATGGCTATAATAAATCTTTTTTTAAAAAGATAGAAAATAGGCTGGACATGATGACTCATGCCTGTAATCTCAACATTTCGGGAAGCCAAGGTGGGACGATCATTTCATAAGGCCAGAAGTTTGAGACAAGCCTGAGCAATATAGTGAGACCCTGTCTCTACAAAAAATTTGAAAAATTAGCCAGGCATGGTGGTGCACATCTGTAGTCCCTGCTACTTGGGAGGCTGAGGCTGGAGGATTGCTTGAGCTCAGGAGTTTGAGTTTGCAGTGAACTATGATCACACCACTACACTCCAGCCTGGGTAACAGAGCAAGACCCTATCTCAAAAATAAAATAAAATTAAACAGAGAAAATACGTGTTGGTAAGAATGTGGAGAGATTGGAGCCCTCATACATTGGTTTTGGGAATGTAAAATGGTTCAGCTGCTGCAGAAAACAGTTTCTTTTTGGTTCCTCAAAAAGTTAATGTATGACCTAGCAATTCCGCTCCTAGGTATACACTCACATGAATTAAAAACAGGTACTCAAATACATGTACATCTATGTTCGCAGCACTATTCACAATAGCCAAAAGGTAGAAACAACCCACATGTTCATCAATGGATGAATGGATAAACAAATTGTGGTATATACATACAATGGAATATTTTTCAGCTGTATTAAGAAATAAACTAATACATCCTCTACAACATGAATAAACCTATAAAACACTCTGAAGTGAGGCACAAAAGCTCAAATATCATATGGTTCCATTGATTTGACATATCCATGATAAGCAAATCCATAGAGACAGAAATCAAGGTAAGTGGTTGTCAGGAGCTGGAGGGATGGGGAAATGAGAAGTAATGGCTTAATGTTTGTGGGTTTCCTTTTGGGGTGATAAAAATGTTTTGAAACTAGATTAAGGTATTAGTTGTGCAAAGTGTAAATGTGCTAACTGCCACTAGGTTGTTCACCTTAAATTTTTTTTTTTTTTTTTTTTTTTTTTTTGAGACAGAATAAAATGTGTCTCTCTGTCACCCAGGCTGCTGGAGTGCAGTGGCACAATCTTGGCTCACTGCAAGCTCCGCCTCCTGGGTTCACGCCATTCTCCTGCCTCAGCCTCCCAAGTAGCTGGGACTACAGGCACCCACCACCATGCCTGGCTAATTTTTTTGTATGTTTAGTAGAGATGGGGTTTCACCGTGTTAGCCAGGATGGTCTCGATCTCCTGATCTCGTGATCTGCCTGCCTCGGCCTCCCAAAATTCTGGGAGACACTGCACCCAGCCTAAAATGGTTATTTTTATGGCATGTGAATTTCACCTCAAACTTTTAAAATCCCCTAAACATTGTTTTTAATGACCATAGTATTATATTTGCAGATACACTATAATTAAAAAAAAAAAAAAAACTTTTTTTTTAACCATACAGATTGCTTCTAGTTTTTCCTTGGTATAAACAGAACTGTACAAACACCCTGGCAGCTAAATATTTGCAGCTATCTCCATTTAGGAAAAAACAATCCCAAAAGGTAGGCTTGCTTGGCCAATGAAGACATATAGTTTAAAATATTTAGATAATTTTTCCAGATTGTCCACCAGAAACACTGAAAAAGATTGATTCATCTACTGTACTTCAGGGAAATTATTGGTATCAATATGCTTTAACCATTGCGTAGAATGGAGCCCTAATGACATCACACAGATTTTCCAACCTCACCACCCTTCTTGCAGTCCCATGGCAACAGTGTCTCATCTGTATCTTCAAATATCACCTATATGTGTATAATTCCCAAAGCTCTATCTCAGCCCAACTTTCCCTCTTGAATTCCAGCCTTGCATACTAAACAATTAGCTAGTTTATACTGCATAACAAACAAGGCCCCAAATTCAGTGCTTTGACCCATTTTTTGCTAATCAAAGTTTTTTCCCCCCACATGGTACAATATGGACCAGCAGTGGGAGGTGGAGGGAGGGGTGTTCCTCCACCCTGTTACTCAGGGACTGTATTAGTCAATAAGGGCTGCCATAACAGAGTTCCACAGATTGGGTGGCTTACACAACAGAAATTAACTTCCTCACACCTGTGGAGGCTGGAAATCGGAGCTCAAAGTATGGGCAGGGTTGGTGTCTTCTGAGGCCTCTCTCCTTGGCTTGTAGATGGCTGTCTTCTCCCTCTGTTTTCATATGGCCTTCCCTCTGCATGTCTGTGTCCTAACCTCCCCTTCTTAGAAGCACAGCAGTCTTATCAGATTAGGGTCCACCCTATGAACTCGTTTCACCTTAACCACTTCTTTAAAGACCCTGTCTCCAAATACAGCCACATTCTGAGGTCACTTCCACATAGGAATTTTGGAGGGCTACAGTTCAGCCCATAACAGGCGCCTGTGTTGACAGAGGCTCCAGCATGGTAAGGCACTCTCTGGAACATGGAGCCTTTCTTAGTGGGGGTGAGCCAGGGGAGAGAGAACTGCAGGGTCTGCCCAAAGATTCAGTGCTTCAGCCCAGACATGGCACATGTCATTGTCATGTACATCCCATTGGTAAGAACAAATCACACGGCCCTGTTCATCTGCAAGGAGGCTGTGAAGTGTAGTCTTTCATGAACCTGGAAGGAGAGGAAAAGCAGGTATTGACAAGCGCCAGCAATGCCTGTCAACAGCTACCGACCAAACATCTCTGTCACAATGGTCCACAGGCACCTCACATTCAACAAGTTTCAGACTGAAAAAGTCATCTTCCCCACTCCATGCCACCCCACCCCATCCCAAGCCTGTGCTTGTTTGGAGATTGACACCATCCATCCAGTTGCCCAGGCCCAAAGCTGGTGGCCACCTTCTCCCCTATCTCTAATACAATTGTCCATAAAGTCTTTTTAATCCTGTTATCCTAACAGGTTTTGGTTTAGCCTTCCCACTCCATCTCTAATATGGTCTTAGTTTCAGCCCACCTTGCTTCTCTCCTGGGGTATTAAAAGAGGCTCTCTTTTTCCTTCCAGCCTTCTGGCTCCCATTCACTATCTACTCTGCTGGCAGAAGTAACCCCCTAAAATTCAAATTGCACTCATGTCTCCCCAGTGCCTAAAATACTCCACTGCTTTCGGTCCACGATCAGAGCTCCTTGGGGGTGTGGGGTCAGGTGCTGCTCCTATATACTCCATAAGTCAGAATGTGTCCTCCTCTGCTCTGAACCTTCCCATGGCTCCTCATTTCATACAGAGTTAAAAGCCAGTATTTTTCCAACATCTCACAGGATCCGACTCAATCTGCCACCTCCTATTACTTCTCTGCCTTTACTTACTCCTCTGCTCCTTGTCCATCTTGCTCCAACCACACCGACCTCCTCAGCATCCTTCAAATACTGCAGGCCCCACCATCATAGGGACTTGTATTGGCTGAATCCTTTGCCTGGAATCTTCTTTCTCCAGTTCTTTGCAGGATTGACTATCGTTTTCTTCAAGCCTTTGCTCAAAGGTCCCCTTTTTAGCTTTCCTCACTGTATTAGTCTGTTCTCATGCTACTAATAAAGACATACCCGAGACTGGGTAATTTATAAAGGAAAGAAGTTTAATGGACTCACAGTTCCACATGACTGGGGAGGCCTCATAATCATTGTGGAAGGCAAGGAAGGAGCAAAGTCACATCTTACATGGATGGCAGCAGGGACAAAGACATGTGAAAGGGAACTCCCCTTTATAAAACCGTCAGATCTCATGAGATTTATTCACTATCACAAGAACAGCACAGCAAAGACCCGCCCCCATGACTCAGTTACCTTCCACTGGGTCCCTCCCACAACATGTGGGAATTATGGGAGCTACAATTCAAGATGAGATTTGGGTGGGGATGCAGCCAAACTGTATCACTCACTCCACCTGATCCTCACACTTACCAATCTACCCTGCTTTTAGCTTGTTTTCCTTGTACTTATCACCTTCTAACATGTTATACAATTTGTCTATTTATTTTTATTTATTATTTACTTTCTGTCTCCCTCCTACTGGAATATAAGATCTGTGAAGGTAGGGAACTTTCATCCATTTTGTTCACTGATGCATCCCTAAAGCACACCCTGGGTGCATAGCACACAGTAGTGCTTAGTGAATGCATGGAAGATTGAAAGAATGAATCTGTTTTATTAACTTGCACAGAATAGTCAATTATCTACTGACTTTTCTGTTGCTCACACTACAATGTGGATTATTTGATTTCTATAACTGCCGTCTGATGCCTGACACATACATGCTCAATCAATATTTGTGGAATAAATAAAATAGGATAAATCTATCACTCCACCAATAAGAACACAGAGGCCACAGATCTTGCTCCACACCACACAGTGAGGAAATGGTGAGGTCGAAGCTAGAAGCCAGGTCTTCTGTATCCCTGGGCTGATATCTCTCCACTGTCCCACCCAGCTCTACTGAAAATAGTTTAAAGTCTATCTTGGCTTCCAATTATGTTGCAAATTTCTTGAGATGGGGGCAAAACACCAAGCTGCTTTAAAATCTCCCATAGTGCCTGATACAGTGCTAGGTAGGCATAATACTTATTCAATAAATATTCATGGTTTGAGTGCTCAATAAAAATATTATTGTTAGCATTATTTCCACTTTTAATGACAGAAATGATAATAGCCTCCCAGCAGTCTGCTTTAAATAGGTTCAAGACACCGAAATACAATTTGAACAGTGTCTTCCATCAGCTTGCTCCCTGGAGAGATGAAATGAGTTCATAATGAGATTCCTGCAATGAGTCAAAAAGCAGAGGGAAGGAGTGCAGGGTTTTGCTGCAGTGGGCGCAGATGCTTCATTGGCATTTGGGAGCCCAATTTTTCTCTGCGACTCAGAGCTAGCGCCAGTCCATGGGGGAGGGGCTGCAGCATGCAGTCCCCCTGGCCCCACATTACTAAGCACACATTCTCTTTTCTGGGCACTGCACTGTCCCTTCATATCTACTTTAGCTGTGGCAGAAGGTTGATGGAGAGCTGATTGTCTATTCAGAATAAATGTAGTGTGCTACCACCTATGGAAACCACGAGAGCCCCTGCATTCCACACAAAATAACACATTGATTAATTGCCAGCAACTACAACAGGTTATTTTCTCAGTCAGAGATTGGCACGAAGACTCTTACTTCAAGTTTCTGTTGCTGATAGGTTTGACTTGCTTGATTTGGAAGTATAGGTTAATGCTAGCTGGAGTTTTTAAGCTTTGGTGATGTAAGTGTTAGCTCACTAGAATCTAGGGTCAGAAGTGGCTAGATCATTGCACCGGTAGGGGTAAGGTTTTATCATTTCACTTTATGCAACTGGCATTTCATTAGGAAAAGGAATAGAGAAAGGAGGAAAAATTAGTCACAAGGTCATCCAGTTCCTCACATGGGGACATTTACCCAGCTGCTCTGGATTGAAAGGGATCTTGAACACTGCCCTGTTCTTCTGTCTGAGGTCAATCAGGGTCGACTCCCCAATGAAAACCTTTCAAAATGCTGCTCTATTTATTCCAACTCCTGGGATACACTATCCAAGGCCTTTTCCACCTGAAATGACTCTTCCCGATAGTTCAGCATCACCCCCTCTCCAGCTCCCTTTTTTGTCTGTGAGGCCATTTAGAGCTTCTCTCAGCATCTTCAATTTGCCTCCTCACAAAGAACTTCTTCCTTCATTATCCTTAGAAGAGAGAAAAAAAATATTTTTTCCTTTGTCACATTAAGTGAAGGGGGTTAAGTGGGTGTTAAGGGCTGAGATAAGGGGTACTTGGGTGCTGAATGACACGTGGCTCAGCTCTGGTTAGGGCAGTGTTCCAGTGAGGGCTCTGGGCCTGGCTGGAGGCACTGGCTGGGAGTTGAGATGTTCAGCAGAAGGTGCTGATATGGTTTGGATTTGTGTCCCTGCTCAAATCTCATGTCAAATTGTGATCCCCAATGTTGGAGGAGGGGCCTGGTGAGAGGTGAATGGATCATGGGGTCAGATTTGCCCCTTGCTGTTCTCATGATACTGAGTGAGTTCTCAAGAGATCTGATTGTTTAAAAGCGTGTATCACCTCCCTTTGTTCTCTCTTCCGCCTGCTTCCTCTTTGCTTTCCACCACAATGGTACGTTTCCTGAGGCCTCCCCAGCTATGCTTCCTATACAGCCCGAGGAACTGTGAGCCAATTAAACCTCTCCTCTTTACAAATTACCCAATCTCAGGTAGTTCTTTACAGCAATGCAAGAACAGACTAATACGTGCTTCACCCCTTTGTTTCCTCATAAAGTGGGATTAATAATACCTTCCCTACTTCCTCTGCAAGGTGGGATTCTAGATGAGAAAGCACAGGAGAGAATAATTAACAGATTATGTGAAATTGCTTTGCCCTGGCCACAGATTCTGTGATTACCTTCCCAGTCTTACAACTTTTAGTGGTTTCTATCTGTAATTATTCTTTCTGTCTCCTTTCCCCACAGGGGCTAAAGAAGGCCAAATAAAACCTCTAGAGCTTCCCGAACTGTTAGCACATCACATCTGTCTAGCGTAATGCTTGCCTTACTAGCTCTTTTCCCCACACCCTTCTTGTTCCTAAGAAAAACATTGCACTGAAACTAAAAATTATCCCTTTTCTAGTCCTGATATGCATGTTCTTCACTGAGTGTTTATTTCCAAAGGTTTCCAGGGAAAGTGCAGGGAATAATAGTCACAATAGTAAATCGAATCACATTGTAGTGGGATGAGGTGGACTCTCAGGTTAAAAAAAAGTAACGATGTATGAGATATCTTTTATTATTTTTAGCAAAAGTATTTCTTAAAGGAGATTTCACCCAAGGATTTTTCTGTTAACTTGACACCCAATTTAGCCACATGCATGCGCACACACATACACATAAACACACACACACACATATACACACACACACATAAACACACACACACCCATATACACACACACACACATACACACACACACACATACACATACACATACACATACACATACACATACACAAGGCAAAACAGAGGAGAAATTTAAAATCAAATTAGAGGCCAGGCGCGGTGGCTCAAGCCTGTAATCCCAGCACTTTGGGAGGCCGAGGCGGGCGGATCACGAGGTCAGGAGATCGAGACCATCCTGGCTAACACATGAAACCCCGTCTCCACTAAAAAAATACAAAAAAATTAGCCGGGCGTGGTGGCGGCGCCTGTAGTCCCAGCTACTCGGGAGGCTGAGGCAGGAGAATGGCGGGAAAGGCGGAGCTTGCAGTGAGCCGAGATCGCGCCACTGCACTCCAGCCTGGGCGACAGAGTTTCAAAAAAAAAAAAAAAAACAAAAACAAAACAAAAAAATAAAATAAAATAAAATTAGATTGAGATCTTTTTTCCCTCTCTTTCTCAGTTTTGCCATAATTCCCTGTACTGATGGCAAGAAGGAGATGATCTTCCGTCTGGACATTTGTTGCCATTAAGAGGAAGAAAACACCAGCAGTGGGTGGAATTTTTCTTTGATGCCAAATTCTATTGCACAGTCTCTCATAAAAACATTAGTATACTTCATTTCATTTTCAAAAAACTCATCTCAAAAAACTTGGGGCTGGGTGCGGTGGCTCATGCCTGTAATCCCAGCACTTTGGGAGGCCAACGCAGGCAGATCACCTGAGGTCAGGAGTTCAAGACCCACCTGGGCAATGTGGTGAAACCCCGCCTCTATTAAAAATGCAAAAATTAGCCAGGCGTGGTGGCATGTGCGTATAATCCCTGCTACTCAGGAGGCTGAGGCAGGAGAATTGCTTGAACCCGGGAGGCAGAGGTTGCAGGAGCAGAGACCACACCATCGCACTCCAGCCTGGGTGACAGAGTGAGACTCCATCTCACAAAAAAAAATCAAAACCGAAACAAACAAAAAAGTTGGAAGCTCTTAGCACTACCTCGACAGTACTGCTAAATGTCCTAGGATTCGGTATGAGTTCTGAAATCCCTTCCCAGCTTATCACTTTCATACTTAATGGACCTGTTGATTCCACGACATGCCAGCACACGAATCCATCTGTCACAATGGCATGGTGCCCTTTCTGTAGGATGACATGCCAATAGCCACCAGCCCCAGTGCCAGCCAATGTGGCATTAACAACAATGCCCTGCATGACACAATAAACTGTGTACCGATTCAGCAAGAAGGTCTTCCCAGGGAAGCCATGAGCTGCCAAGTGAGAGGCATGCTGCTTATTATGACAAGTCATGCATGGCCCATTCCAGTACAGACCCTGTCCCATGGGTCACATTAGCTCTGTCTATGTGGAGCTACGATGATAGAGAACAATTCTGTCTTCAGCAGCCACTCCGTGGTACTGACAGAACACACTCTGGAGAGGAGAACTATCAATTGTTAGAACACCCCCTAGGGTGACCCATGGTCTTGGTGTGCTAGGGACCGAAGGGTTTCCTGGGACATAGGACTTTCAGTGCTAAAAACGAGAAAGTCAAAGAACTAGAATGAGTTGACCACCCTACCTGTGTCCCCATCCCAGTCCCCACTAGTATATTCCTCCTTGTCTTGTGTCTTCATCCAACCTTGTTTTACTTCCACTTTTATGGTAAGGATCTGAAATGGCCTCAGTGATCCCCACTTCTTGGCATTCATACCCTTGCCTAATCCCTTCCACTAGAGAGTGGGCTGGACTTATTCACTTACTTCTAAGAAGGGCAGAAGTGAAGAGACGTCACTTCTGAGATTATCTTAGAAAAAAAGACTATGGTGTCCATCTTGGGCACTCCATTTTTTCTTTTCTTCCCTTCCCCAACACTCAAGCCCCTACCGTTTTTTCCTTCTCCCTCTGATGGTAACCAACTACCATGTTGCAAACAGCCTCATGGAGAAGCCCATGTGGCAAGGAACTGATGTCTCCAGCCAACAGCTGGAGACCTGCCAATAGCCCCCTGATTGAGCTTGGATGCAGAAACAACCCGAAGCCTGCCAATAGACCCCAGAGTGAGCTTGGATGCAGCTCCTCCCTCTCTCCAGCCTCAAGATGACTACAGCCTCTTCTGTCACCTTGTTTGCAACCTTGTGAAAGGCCCCAAGTCAGGGCACCCATCTAGTCATGCCTGGATTCCTGACACACAGAAGCTGTAAGATGATCAACGTATGTTGTTTTAAACCACATGGAAGTAAAGAACCAAAACAGTTTTAAACTGTGAAGAAGCAAGACTCAGTTCTGAAACGGAATGGACTGAGAATAGCACTTTACAGTTAACAGGAACCCAAGAGATCAACTGTTCCACTCCATTCATTTGACAGGTGAGGAGCCTGAGCCCAGGGGAGGCCAAGCACCTCGTGCTGTAGCTCGTTAGCCACTGCTAGACTGTGCCCCGGGTCTGCTGACTCCTGCTTCGGTGCTGGTTGTCTTCAGTGCTGCTGCCCAGATTGGCAACCCCAGCGCCCAGATTTTCAGGCTGTACCTGGTTGTCAGAATCCTGCTACCTCTCGTTTGCTTCACAAAAGAAGATTGCCTTGAACAGACCAGCTCTTCTTAATCATCTCTTCCCTGCTGGAAGCCATTCTAACTCCTGTTAGCTCACTGGATGCTGCTTTCCAAGGCTTTCTAGATGGGGTGGAATGGAAGTCCCATCCCCCTATTTGCTTCTTTTTTAAATTGTATTGTTTCTCTGAGATCTTGCAGGGAGAGAATTTATCTCCAGCTTTGTCACAGGGTGGATAAACTTAATAAAATCTTTTCTACATGATGATCTAGAAACACTGCAGATTTATTTCTGGCTCTGAAAATCAGGAAGCCTCATATCCTCTTTAAATCAGATTTCTGCAGTGCAAACAAACCATCATTTCAATGTAATTCAACAAATATTCCTAAAGCACTTATACCATTATTTGTTCTAGAAGGGTTAGAATGGAAGAAGGCACAAGTGGGGAAAAAAATGACGTGATTATTATTCTCAAGGAACATTTATGGATGGAAATAATAATCATTATCATAATAACATTTAGCAAAAGGGACTTATCTATGTTTATCTATAATATTTTATTTATTTAAAATGATCTGAAAAAGAATGAAATGTTAGCAGTTGTTGATCCTGAATGGTGACCTCAAGGTTGTTATATTATTTTCTTTTTACAAATACACACTATATTTTAATAATATATACTTTATAACTATATTAAAACATACATTATATTTTTAGAATATATATTATAATGTACATTAAAAATGCATTATATTTTCTTTTTTTTTTTTTTTTGAGACAGAGTCTTGTTCTGTCACCCAGGCTGGAGTTCAATGGTGTGATCTCGGCTCACTGCAACCTCCACCTCCTGGGTTCAAGCAATTCCTGTGCCTCAGCCTCCCGAGTAGCTGGGACTACAGGCACACACTGCCATGCCCGGCTAATTTTTGAAGTTTTTTGGGTACAGACGGGGTTTTGCCGTGGTGGCCAGGCTGGTGTTGAACTCCTGACCTCAAGCAAAGCGCCTGCCTCGGCCTCCCAATGTGCTGGGATTACAGGCATGAGCCACTGGGTCCGGCCATAAAAATACGTTATATTTTCTAAAGGTAATTTTTTCCAAATTAAAAGAATCTAACATAATGACTCTGTCTAAGGCACTCTAATGAGTACTTTGCAGGAATATCTCACTAAATCTTCCCACCAGTCCTCTGAGGGAAGTACTGTGCTTTCCTTGTTCCTCTGTAGCTCAGAAACGTTGGGTAACTTATTCAAAGTCAGCCAGCTAATAAAGGAAATTAAAATCTAGTTCTGTCTTATTCCAAAACCAGTGATCTCCATTGCCAACCTTTAATTCCTGCCAACAAAAAGGATATCTAGGTGGGAAAATGAGAAATACATGCATGAAACAAGTTCAGGCAAATAATTTCAGCAAGCTTCTACATAAGATATATATATATATATATATATATAAATAAAAGTGTTAGACAAGACAAAACAGGGTACTGTTGCAGTGGAACTCACATTCTAGTGGGGAGGGATTGACAATCAAAAAGTACATGAGGCTGGGCATGGTGGCTCACACCTGTAATCCTTTGGGAAGCCAAGGCAGGCAGATCACTTGCGGCCAGGAGTTCGAGACCAGTTTGGCCAACAAGGCAAAACCCCGACTCTACTGAAAATACAAAAAATAGCCGGGCATGGTGGCAGGGGCTTGTAATCCCAGCTACTCAAGAGGTTGAGGCATGAGAATCACTTGAACCCAGGAGGCAGAGTTTGCAGTGAGCCGAGATCGCGCCTTTGCATTCCAGCCTAGGCGACAGAGTGAAGACCCTGCCCCCCCCCCAAAAAAAGTACATAAATAAGACAATTTCAAATTATGATAAATACTAGGAAGAAATTAAAACAGAATGAAAGAGTAGTGGAAGTGAGGGCTTTTAGGTTGATTGGTTTAGAAGACTCCACTGATTAAAGTTTGAAATCAGTTTCCCTCCTTCCGCATTCTGCAGAGGTCAAGGTCTCGTGACTGGTGCACCCCAAATTGTAATCAGTGAAGTTTATGGGGATGGGACCAGTATGTGAGAATTGACTATGTCAGGCAGAGGACCTCATTCTTCCATGCATATAATCTCATTGAGTAATATTTGGATATGTTAGGAGTGGGTGGTAAATAGAGATTTGCCCATCATGTTCTATTTAAGAGCAAGAAAAAACATTATGTGTTTGGACAACAGTGAGAAAGCAAATCAGATTAAGGGAGGGTGCAGGCTACATGGTGGGAATCAAGGACAGAGGATTGCAGACAGATAAGGAAGGGCCAGACGTTTGAAAGCCAGTATGGAGCCTTGGATAAAAAATTAGAGCCTGATCAGATACTGAGCAAGAGAATGACATGATGAATGTGACAGTCTAAATGGCCTACTCTGCAAACAGAGTATATAGCGGTGGAGATATCCAGGGGGAAGGAAGCCTTTCAGAAGACTATAGTTTATATTGGCCATATGGAATCCTTATCTAAGAAGGCAGAAATTGAGAATGGAGGGATGTATCTGAGAGACATTGCAAAGAAAGAATCAACTGCTCAACCCCAAGAGGTAAGACTTTTGGATGGAAATTGTGCGAGCTCTTAGTGGGAAGTGGCAGCATTGTTTTTGCCCAACATTTCTGGGGATTAAGTTGCTCTGGTCTGTTGATGCTTGAACAGATTGTGAAAAAGATCTCTCCAACTTTTTGGTTTTGGACTCAAGATGGAAAGTTGATCTGAACTATTTACTTGGGTACGTGGGAGGATCACGCGTAGAACTTGAGCTTCCGGGGGCAGAGAGCTGTTGCACAGATGGATACGTTACAGAGTACAGATCACAATCAACTCCAGCATTTAGAAGATTTCCTTTCTTACTAAAATGTATTTTACCCTTTGAGAAATAACAAAAGAACTCGTGCCATATGCCTCAAATATCACTAATGCTCCAGTACTTTCCAAAGATTTTTAAACTACTATCCCTTCTCACTCCTGTAATTAACACCCTATTTGCCAACATATATGTATTTTAATTAGAATCTGAGTTTCAAAGAGTAGAGATTTGCCCAAGTTACCTTAAAATTCCATTTCAGAGTATGTTCCTGGAGAACGCAACTTGTAATTAGCTATTGCTAATGCTATTGCTATATGACTTCAATACTCTTGAAAGGTGTGACTTCTTTTTTGGTCCTATCATGTGGTCAGTTTTTACAAATTTTCCATGAGTACTTGAAAAGCATCATCAGGCTAAAGATGCTGGTGCTGTGCTATTGGGTGCCATTAGGCCAAGTTGGTTAATTAAATTGTTGCTGGTTCTAATCATCTATAGTCTTAGGGATTTTTGCCTGCCCTTTCTATGAATTTCTGAGAAAAGTGGTTAAAATTTCTTGCTAGCCAGGTGCAGTGGCTCATAGCTGTAAACCCAGCACTTTGGGAGGCCAAGGCAGGAGGATCACATGAGTTCAGGAGTTCGAGACCAGCCTGGGAAACATAGTGAGATTTTGTCTCCACTAAAAAATGTTTTCATTAGCCAGGTTGTGGCGGTGCGTGCCTATAGTTCCAGCTACTCAGGAGGCTGAGGCAGGAGGATCACTTGAGCCTAGGAGGTAGAGCATGCAGTGAGCCATGATGATACCATTTTACTCCAGCCTGGGCAACAGAGCCAGGTCGCATCTCAAGAAAAATATACAAATAAATAAATAAAATATCATGCTAAGATTGTGAATTGATCCATTTTTCTTGTTAGTTATGTCCATATTTGCTTTCTATACTTTGAGATGATTTTATTAGATATATATTAATTTAAATTTACTATTTTTTTTGGAGATTGCAGTTTTATTAAGAAGTGATCATCTTTACCACTAGTAGTTATTTTGTTTTGTTTTGTTTTGTTTTGTTTTGAGATGGTGTCTCCCTCTGTTGCCCAGATTAGAGTGCAGTGGTGTGATCTCCTCTCACTGCAACCTCCACCTCCCAGGCTCAAGCGATCCTCTCACCTTAGCCTCTAGAGTAGCTGGGATCACAGGCATGCACCACCATGCCAGGCTAATTTTTTTTCTTTTGTATTTTTGGTAGAGACAGGGTTTCGCCATGTTGCCCAGGCTGGGTCTCGAACTCCAGAGCTCAGGCTATCCATCCGCCTCAACCTCCCAAAGTGCTGGGATTACAAGTGTGAGCCACCATACCTGGCCTACCACTAGTAATTTTTTAAACTAAAAGTCTATTTCGCCAGATATCAGTATAATTAAATCAGCTTGCTTTTCAGTAGTATTTGTCCATTATAACTTTGTGCGTATTTTTACTTGTTTTTTTTTTTTTTGAGACAGAGTCTCGCTCTGTCGCCCAGGCTGGAGCACAGTGGCTCAGTCTCGGCACACTGCAAGCTCCGCCTCCCAGGTTCACGCAATTCTCCTGCCTCGGCCTCCTGAGTCGCTAGGACTACAGGCTCCTACCACGACACCTGGCTAACCTTTTGTATTTGTAGTAGAGATGGGGTTTCACTGTGTTAGCCAGGATGGTCTCGATCTCCTGACCTTGCGATTCACCTGCCTCGGCCTCCCAAAGTGCTGGGATTACAGGCATTAGCCACTGCACCCAACCCATATTTTTACTTTTTTTTTCTTTTCAGCTTTACTGAAATATAACTAACATACACTAAAAAATACAGAATTAAAATGTACAGAAGAAAAAGTATTAACATAACACACATGAGATTATCAGCACAATCAAAATAATGGACATGTTCATCCTCCCTGAAAGTCTCCTTGTCCCCCTTCTCTTTCCCTTACTCTCCCTGCATCCTCCGCCACCACTTCCCAGGCAACCACTGAGGTTTCCTCTGTCACTATAGGATAGTTAACTTTGTCTAGAACTTATATAAATGGAGTCATCATGAGATACTTAAAAAAAAATCTAGCTCTGTCATTCAGTGTAATTATTTTAAACTGTATCCTTGTTATATGTATCAATAGATCATATTCCTTTTTATTTATTTATTTCTTTTTTTTTTTTGAGACAGAGTCTCACTCTGTTGCCCAGGCTGGAGTGCAGTGGTTCAATTTTGGCTCGCTGCAAACTTCACCTCTTGAGTTCAAGTGATTCCTCTGCCTCAGCCTCCCAAGTAGCTGGGATTACAGGCGCACACCACCATGCCCAGCTAACTTTTATATTTTTAGTAGAGATGGGGTTTCACCATGTTGCCCAGACTGGTCTCAAACTCCTGACCTCAAGTGATCCACCTGCCTTGGCCTCCCAAAGTGCTGGGATTACAGGCGTGAGCCACTGTGCCTGGCTGCATCCTTTTACTTTTAATCTTTCTATTGACTCAGGTTTTATGTGTGGTTTTTGTAAATAATGTATATTTGGACCTTTTAAATCTAATCGCAAAGTCTTTGTGTTTTAACTGAAGCATTAGTACACTTTTATTAAGCAATTGCTGATATGTTTAGGTTTACATCTACTACCTCATCTTTATATTATTTCTCTCTGCTCACATTTCCAAATTTTTTCTAGGGTGAGTGAAGTGGTGAGTTCCTCTAATTTCAGTGCTTTGGGAGGCTGAGGTGGGAAGATTACTTGAGGCCAGGAGCTTGAGACCAGCCTGGGCAACATGGCGAGAACCCATCTCTACAAAAATAAAATAAAATATTAGCCAGATGCAATGGCACATGCCTGTAGTCTTAGCTACTCAGGAGGCTGAGGTCGGAGGATCACTTGAGCACAGGGAAACTGAGGCTGCAGGGAGCTATAATCATGCCCCTGTACTCCAGCCTGGACCACAGAGACCCTGTCTCTAAAATATATACATCACTTTAAAAAACGTTTACTTCTTCTTTCCCTTTTGGCTTTCTTTTAAATTGATTACTATTGGTTTTTTTCATATGTTCCATCTGAACTACTTTGGAAGTTACTAGTCTATTATACTTTAAAGAAGCAAGTTTTGTAAACCTGATAATATAGTCAACAAGATTCAGAATCACGAGTAGACCAGAATCCAGGTGCTGTAATGAAATCACAACAGGACTCTGAAAAGACAGTTTAAGGAATGTGAAGTATCCAGCATGGCTACTGAGTAGAAAATTAATTAATAATGGAAGGGGAGATAGCTGAAAGAGAATAACTTGTTATTATCAACACAGATTCTGGTGGCAGAGGTAAAATGGCTATTGCTGCAGTACTTTTAATCATACTTACATGCATTATGGGGCCAAGAGAGCAAATGAATTCCTGAAGATTTCAGAGATGGTGGGAGATGGGTGGTATAATCTAAACTTTCTGGCCGGGCATGGTGGCTCACACCTGTAATCCCAGCACTTTGGGAGGCCGATGAGGGCAGATCACTTGAGGTCAGGAGTTCAAGACCAGCCTGGTCAACATAACGAAACCCCTCTCTATTAAAAATACAAAAATTAGCCAGGCATGCTGGTGGGCACCTGTAATCCCAGCTGCTCGGGAGGCTGAGGCAGGAGATTCGCTTGAACCTAGGAGGCGGAGGCTGCAGTGAGCCGAGATCATACCACTGCACTCCAGCCTGGGCGACAGAGTGAGAGTTGGTCTCAAAAAAAAGCTTTCTGCATCTTGCTCTTTCTCTAAATTAAGAAGTCTTTCCTTAGGAAAATAATAATAATAATAACAATGACAGTAATGACAGAGTAGCTTATGGTTTTTGGGCACTTAATTATGTAATGTACAATGCAGTTTTTTATGGTTTTCTCATTTAATCTTCCCAGCAATCCTTTGATAAAGATACCATGTAGGACACCATCTGTACACCACTTCAAATCCCCTCAGCATTGCCTATCTGCTAATTTAACCACTGCTGCAGTGGCCTGTCCTACGCAGATGCAACCTGGTGACACTTGTTCCCAATCCTGTGCCACACACCTCTTGCTTCCTGCCCCGAAGCTTCTTTATTGATGCTGCAACTTGGAATCCTACGAGAAAGACTCCCAGAGTATGTCATTGGGATAGATGTACTTGGAAATTGGAAGAATCTTCACATTATTTCTCTGACCTGTAGAGAGTTTTCTACTCCACCTTACTGGAGATAATAAAGCAATCATGCATCCCAGAAGGGATTACAGAGATTAATTCTACCATTAAAAGTTTAAAAGATATAAGAGTAGCAGTCCCCACAATTATTCCACTCAATGCACCTGCCTGGATGCATCAAACAGCAACAACAACAATATAGCTCATGGTAGATGACAATTGTAAATTTAATTAGATGGTAACCCCAATAGCAACTACCATGTCAGCCGTTGTAGCTTTACTAAGGCAGATCAGCACAGAGTCTAGCTCTTGGTATGTGGCTATTGATCTGGCAAATGCCTTCTTCCCCATCCAGATCAGTACAGAGACAATCAGAATCTGTTTGATTTTATGTGAGAGGGATAGAAGTGCATTATTTACTGTCTTGCTCCGGGGCTATGTTAATGTTCCTGTTCCCTGCCCCAGTAGAATCTGCAGGGACTTGATTGCCTCAATGTTCTACCAGAACTTAATGACGTCATACGAATGGGCTCTGGTGAGAATGGGATGGCAGGTATGTTGGATGCCCTTGTAAGTGAGCCCGTTTGTGAAGATAAATCCTATGAAGACTCAAGTGGCAAGCACTCCTAATGCACTTATTTACTGAAAATTTAAAGTTATTTGAATTAAAACATTTAAAAACTTTTCTTATAGAAAATATCAGACACATAAAAAATTAGGGAAAAAAATAAAACACACAATATATTTGTTATAAGTAATATAACAAATAACCAGCTCCAGCAATTACCAATTTAAAGCCAGTTTTGTTTCATCCATAACCTCATTCCTTTCCTCCTCCCATGTTATCCTGAAACAAATCCCACATCTTTTCATTCATAAATATTCCATAGGGACTTATAAAAGATAAAACTTCTTTTATAACATAACTGTCATATCATTATCACATCTAGGATAGGACTGTCATGTCATTATCACATCTAGGGTAGGATACTTTTTTTTGTTGTTTTTTTAAAGACAGGGTCTCGCTCTGTCACCCAGGCTAGGGTGCATTGGTACCATCATAGCTCACTGCAGGCTCAACCTTCCAGGGTCACCCTCAGCCTCCGAAGTAGTTGGGACTACAGGCACGAACCACCATGCTCGGCTTTTTTTTTTTTTTTAGAGACAGGGTTTCACTATGTTGCTCAGACTGGTCTCGAACTCCTGGGCTCAAGTGATCCTCCCACCTTGGCCTCCCAAAGTGCTGAGATTATAGGCATAAGCCACCATACCCGGCTCAAAAAATAAAACCTCTTTTATAACATAACTATCATATCATTATCAAATCTAAGATACTTAATAATTCTTTAATACCATCAAATATTCAGTCATTGTTGAAATTTCGAGTTGTTTCCTAAATGTCATAATTTTTAAAAGTTGGTTGTTTGAGAAAAGATACAAATAAAACCTCAACATTGCAACTGGTTGATATGCTTTAATAGTCTCCTCTAGTTTATTAGTTCTCCTTCCATCTCTCTGGTTTTATTTTTTGCAATTTATTTGTTAAAGAAACTGGATCATTTTTCCTGCAGGGTAGATTTTGCTAATTGCATCCCTACGGTGTCTTTTGACATATTCCTCTATGTTTTTTGTAAATACGTAGTTGGTGATGACATTTTTAGTGGCCCCTGGAGTCTAGGATGTCCTGGGATATACACCTTTAAGGTAGAGAACAAGTTTTTGTACCTTGCGTCTTGTACGGTTAAGAAGGAGACACATGTTTGATTAATCTTCTTGGATTTTGGAAGCAGTGTACACTGTACTTGAACCAGTTATCAGGTGATCAGAAAGGCTTCCATTTTCAAGTGGGATTCAGAATACAAAAAGAACTCAGCAACAGATCCAAGTTGTGTTGCAAACTGCCCTGCCACTTAGGCCTCTGCCACCCAGCAGATCCAATAGTCCTAGGGAGATCCCTGGTGGATAAGAATGCTGCATGAGGCCGGGCACGGTGGCTCACACCTGTAATCCTGGCATCTTGGAAGGCTGAGTTGGGTGGATCACCTGAGGTCAGGAGTTTGAGACAAGCCTGGCCAACATGGTGAAACCTGTCTCTACTAAAAGTACAAAAATTAGCCAGGCATAATCCCAGATACTTGGGAGGCCGAGGCAGGAGAATCGCTTGAACCTGGGAGGCAAAGATTGCGATGAGCCAAGATCGCGCCACTGCACTCCAACCTAGGCGACAGGGTGAGGCTCTGTCTCAAAAAAAAAAAAAAGTATGCCGTGTGAAGTTTCTGGCAAGCCCCAACATAAGGATTATGGTAGGTTTCTATAGCAGGATCATATCCTCCAAGCAGATAATTACTCTCCTTTTGAGAAGTAGTTCCTGGTGTGCTCCTTGGCCCTAGTAGAGATCTAATACCTGGGACACAAGGTGATGTTGAGACCCAAACTGTCTATCCTAAGCTCGCTATTACCAGAACCACCAAGTCATAAAGTCAGGTGGGCCCAGCAGTGTTCCACTACACATTCCAAACAATAACAGGATCATGGCAAAGCAGGTCTAGTATGCACAGGCTCATTCTATGATCCGTTGGCCCTGCCCCCAACTCAATACCCTTGTTGCAACAATATGTCCCTCAACTCACACCACTGGCTTTACTGGTGGGGGAGAGGGGTCCTAGTCCCTTTCATCCTATATCTAATAAAGGGAGAGAAAATTTTCTCATAGATGAGTTGGCATTAACTATTGGTGTTGGCCAAACATTTATTTTATAAAGTACAGTGGTTAAAGGAACATTTTCCCGGTAGGTAAAGCAGAGAACAGTAATAATTGTTTTTGTTTGTTTGTTTGTTTTTGAGACGGAGTCTTGCTCTGTGCCCCAGGCTGGAGTGCAGTGGCGCAATCTCGGCTCACTGTAAGCTCCGCCCTCGGGGTTCACGCCATTCTCCTGCCTCAGCCTCTGGAGTAACTGGGACTACAGGCGCCCACCACCACGCCCGACTAGTTTTGTTTTTTTTTTTTTTTTTGTATTTTTTTAGTAGAGACGGGGTTTCACGGTGTTAGCCAGGATGGTCTCGATCTCCTGACCTTGTGATCTGCCCACCTTGGCCTCCCAAAGTGCTGGGATTACAGGCTTGAGCCACCGCGCCCGGCCGTAAATTTAATTGTTTCATTTTTTTATGGAAGGAAAACTAGCTTAAGGTGTGGATTAACAAGGATTCTGGGGGCAGCAATGAATGCTTTGGCTGGTTGGCCAGGAACTTGAAAGGAGTAAGACTGGGACAAGGATGTCTAGGGAAAGGGCATGTGGATGGACTTCTGGGAATAAGTAAAAAGCATGTAGATCTTTGTATCTCACATTGATGCCCACCAGGGAACATCCCTTGCAGAGAAGGCTCTCAACAGCCAGGTGGATGGACAGGATGACTTACCCTATGGATGTCAGCCAACCTGTCTCCTAAGCCACTCCAGTGGTGGCATAATGAATACACAGACAGAGTGTCTGTGGTGGCAGGGATGGAAGCTATGCATGGGTTCAACAACACGGGTTCCCTCTCACCAAGGTTAACCCACAGCAAGAACTGACCTTAAGACATTGATATCACACCATTCCTCAAGGACATTTGTGGCAGGTTGATTATCTCAGACTCTTTTATGCCAGAGGAAGTAGAAATTGTCCCTTAACAAAACTGATGCTTACTCCAGATAGGTTTTCCTTTCCAGCCTACCATGCCTCCGTAAGAGCTACTATTATTGGTCTACAGGATGCCTGGCCTCTTAGCATGGTACACGTCACAGCACTGTCTCAGAAGAAAGGGCCTATTTTTATGACAAAGGGGCACAACAGGCTGGGTATAGTGGCTCACGCCTGTAATCCCAGCACTTTGGGAGTCCGAGGCAGGCAGATCACTTGAGGCCAGGAGTTTGAGACTAGCCTGGCCAATGTGGTAAAACCCCATCTCTACTAAAAATACAAAAATTAGCCGGGTATGGTAGTGCGCACATGTAATCCCAGCTACTTGGGAGGCTGATGCACAAGAATCCCTTGAACCTGGGAGGTGGAGGTTGCAGTGAGCTGAGATTGTACCACTGCACTCCAGCCTGGGCAACAGAGTGAGGCTCTTTCTCAAAAAAAAAAAAAAAAGGCAGGAGAGTGCAGACAGTGCAAGAATGGACACATAACCCAGGATCCTCTGGTCTGATAGTGTACCCCATTATTCAATAGCAACCCACTTAATAGAACACTTTATTAAGGAGTGTCTGATATGGTTTGGCTCTTGGCTCTGTGTCCCCACCCAAATCTCATCTTGAACTGTAGTACCCATATTTTGAGGGAGGAAGCTGGTGGGAGGTGACTGGATCATGGGGGCAGTTTCCGCCATGCTGTTTGCATGATAGTGAGGGAGTTCTTATGAGATCTGATGGTTTAAAAGTTGTGGTTTCCCCTGTGCGTGTGCTCCCTCTCTCTCGCTGCCATGTAAGATGTGCCTTGATTCCCCTTCACCTTCCACTATGATTATAAGTTTCCTGAGGCTTCCCCAACCACACAGAACTGTGAGTCAATTAAACCTCTTTTGTTTATACATTATCCAGTCTCAAGTATTCTTTATGGCAGTGTGAAAATGGACTAATACAGTGTCATCCCCAGGAAGGTTCCATTTCAGAGATAACGCTGCTGGATTTGCTCTAGGATATAGAAATGTATTGAGCCAAAAGAAGGCATGTGGTGCTATCTCCCCAACAGCTAGTATCCATGGTAGAGTGCGGGGTGGATGAATGAATGCCATGGGACTTTGTCGTTGAACTTGAAGTGGCCACTACCACCGGATCACTCTGGGTTCCTCATACTGAAGGAAAAGGTAACTAAGAAAGGAATTATTACACTAGCAAGGGTAAAGGACCCTGATTGCCACAAGGAGCTACTGCTACTACACGATTAAAGTAGGGAGGAGAGGCCAGGTGCAGTGGCTCACACCTGTAATCAAAGCACTTTGGGAGGCCAAGGCAGGTGGATCACCCAAGGTTGGGAGTTCAAGACCAGCCTCACCAACATGGAGAAACCCCATCTCTACTAAAAATACAAAATCAGCTGGGTGTGATGACATATGCCTGTAAACCCAGCTACTCAGGAAGCTGAGGAAGGAGAATCACTTGAACCTGGGAGGCAGAGGTTGTGGTAAGCCGAGATCACACCATTGCACTCCAGCCTCGGCAACGAGAGTGAAACTCCATCTCAAGATAAATAAATAAATAAAAATAAAGTAGGGAGGAGCGTGTCTGGAACACAGGGGATTCAACGGGGGCATCTCTTCAGGCAACCTCTCTGAGCCTTAGTTTTCTCATCTGTAACACAGGGGTTCTGAGGATTAAATGAAGCCATATAGATCCTGGCATAAGTTAGCTCCACAAAAATGTTATTTCTCTTTTTCTCATTCTGGCCTTTAATTTTTCTGCCTTAGTTCTCCTTAAACATTTATAAGAACTTTCCACGAAACAGCCAACTTTCTGGCAAGAGAAGCCAACTCTAGGAGGCCGTCGGCTGTGACAGGTTAGTTATAAGATAATATTTAGGAATAGTTTACAAAGGAAGATAGAGTTATAGTCCTGCAATCATGTAGCTTTTTCCAAAGAAAGAGAAAAAGAAAAAGTTACAGACCCATAATCACACAGTCTTGTCACATTCACCATGGAAACAGGTTTGGGTTACTAACCAGAGGCATGTAAACACAATGTAATAAAAGATAGATGATACTAGAGCTATGCTCCTTTTATTAGGAAATTTTAAACTTTGTTTTATATGCATGGCAGTATTAACAAATGCTTTTTGAATTCCCACTATGTGTTCATCACTGCACTGGCCCCTGGGGATGGAAAGATCAAAGCAAGCTTGTCTCTGTCCTCCAGACTGAGGTGGTAGAGTGTGGTCTATACTAGATTTCACAGGTAACATATGACAGGTGTCATACTATTAGTACAGCTGCTTTGTCCTGGGTTGCCTATGATCCTAGAGGGTGGGCCAGGAGCAGTGATGGGGGTGGGGTGGGGTGTTGTACCAACCAGGCTGAGCAGGTAATCAAGTGGACAGGTCATGGCTACAGGGGGATTCTGGCTCAGGCCTGAGTAGATGTTAATGGGAAGGTTGCAGTCTCTTGTTCGAAGCAAGATGAAGTTTAGTTACAGCTTAACTAAATCCAGTTCCTGATGGCTCCTAAGGAAGGATGTCTGAAGCCTGAACAGATGCACATGGCTGGCTCTTGCCCCCAGCTCCTAAGTAGGGAATTCTGGTATCCTGAGAGATTCAAGCTAAACTGTCAGCTGATCTCCCTTTATATGCAAGGGGAGGTTGCATTTGAACACCCCTGTGGCAATGGCTGGGTCCTTCCTGGCCCACCTTGATGTGTTTTTTCTCCTCTTTTTTCTTTTTTGAAACACAGTCTCATTCTGTCGCCCAGGCTGGGAGTGCAGTGGTGCAATCTCAGCTCCCTACAACCTCTGCCTCCCAGGTTCAAGTGATTCTCCTGCCTCAGCCTCCTGAGCAGCTGGAACTATGGACGCACACCACCATGGCAGGCCAATTTTTGTATTTTTAGTAGAGACAGGGTTTCACCATGATGGCCAGGCTGGTCTCAAACTCCTGACCTCAAGTGATCCACCTGCCTCGGTCTCCCAAAGTGCTGGGATTACAGTCTTGAGTCACCACAACTGGCCTTGATGTGGTTCTTCTATGGGTAGTTCAACATCACTGAGGGGACTGGGTTTTACTTGGGGGGTTAAAGCCCCCTTCTTGGTTCACCCTTGGCAGCTCATCTAGGGTCTTCAGATTTCACTAGTGAGAATTCTCCTGGAGGACATGGTCCTTTCTGGAGACTGGGGTCAGAGGTGTGTCTGGTAGCATCTTTGAGTGTCCACTGAAGGGAGAGTCCTGAGGACTCTGAGAGGATCAGAAAAGGCCTCCCAGAGGTACCATGTGAGGGATTAGATAGCTGATCACATTGTGGTCTGTGTAAATAGAGCCCTGGAGCTGTGCAGTGCACAAACTGTGTAACTGTATACGGCATCCCTGTAAATAAGCAAAGAAGAAGGGGATTAAGTAGTCCAGGAAGTGAAGACAACATGAGCAAAGGCCCAGAAGCTCTCATTTGGTCCACATTCATTTATTACCACTGTAATCCAAGGAACATTCTATAACTCACAGGCATTTTCACCTCATTATTACTTCATTAACTCCCTCTATATCTCGAGAATTGCTTTGTGGAAAGCATTATTACCCTCACAGCATCTCGAGTAGAATACATTAAGAGTAGCCACTTGGATTCTGAGAGTGAATTATTGGCTAGAGTTGGGGAGTGAGAATTTCCCACCCCTGGGCTCTAGCTCCTCTCTGGTCCTGCCTCAAATTCTGTCACTTACATGTTTAAAAATCAACCTGACTTTTTTGAGGATGATGGGGAAAAAAGCAAGCTGGCCATGAGTACACTCCACCAAACAAGGGTCGAAGCTGGAAGAAAAAAATTAAAGTAACTTATCCTTGCACAGTGACAAACTGAAGTTGCTATAAATGCCAAGAGAAAACAATAGAGAGAAAATGAATGGGGTTACGGGAACATGTTCATAAATTTGTGCAGTAAATGCGCCATGCATTCTCCAATTGGCAAATGCCTGATATAAGACAGTATTAAGATACTGCAGAATCTAAGTTAGTATAACATTTCCCCACGATCCTATTGAGATTTATAGACTGAATTTTTATGGGTTTTAAACAGCTTTTTCTTGTCATTAAATATTTAGCAGTTAACAGTTAATTTGTCATTTTAATCTCAAATTGTTTCATACTACATAATATGACAGGATTTGGGGGGAAAGAAAGAAGTGTGATATGGTTATGCCTTATCACATTTGGATTTGTGGGCAAGCTTGGAGATGGGAATGCCAGACTGGAAAATTTCAATGTTTTGATGAATCTCTTGTACCGACAATGATGAAATGATGTGTTTTGAGGCTCTCATAGAAGGTATTTTGGGGGTAAAGAGCAAGGTCTTCACTAGTATCACCACCTGCTGTTAGCAAGAATAGATGTTGGTGATTAATATCTACATATGGGAGAAGTTAGGCACCAAAAGCAAGTTTCATGTGGTTAGCAAAATATTGATAATTGTTGGATATGCGTAATGGGTACGCAGGAGGTTGATTAGAGCATCCCCTCTGTGTTTTCTTTTTTCTTTTCTTTTCTTTCTTCTTCTTTTCTTTATTTTATTTATTTATTTTTTTGTGTGCATTTGAAAGTATCCATAGCAAAAAGGAGAGAGAGAGAGAGACTCTAGAAAGGAATCCTTAAAAGGAAAAGCGTATTTTGCCCTATGACAAGATATGACTGAGCCTGGGTGGCTGTGCCATTTCATCTGCATGGTGTCCCTTGCAGGCGTTCCTCCAGGCCTTTCTGAGTCATGGCTTAGAACCATAACTGCAAATACAGTATTGGGTCCCTTTTAAGATTTCAGTTGGGCTGGGCACAGTGGCTCACACCTGTCATCCCAGCACTTTGGGAGGCCAAGCAGGGAGGACTGCTTGAGCCCAGGGGTTCAAGACCAGCCTGGGCAAAATGCCGAAACCCCATCTCCAAAAGAAAAAAAAAAAAATTAGCTGGGCGTGGTGGCCCGACTACTCAGGAGGCTGAGATGGGAAAATTGCTTGAGCCTGGGAAGCAGAGATTGTAGTGAACTCTGATCCAGCTTGGGCAACAGAGGGAGATCCTGTCTAAAAAAAAGTATTTCAGTTGGAAGAAGCCATAGAAATAATAAAAACATCACAGTTAAAAATAAACCAGGCACAGCAGGTCATGCCTGTAATCCCAGCACTTTGGGAGGCCAAGGCAGGTGGATTGCTTAGATCCCCCACTGTATGAGGCCAGCAGGGGGATTTCACAAGTGCCAAATAGGATGAGACCCCGGGCAAAAAGTCTGAGGTTCAGGGCAAGACTCTCGGCCCAGCAGAAACCCTGGGAGTTCATATCAAGTAGTCAAGGTCATTTGGGCTTGAGACTGGTCCCTGATTATCCTTTCTACTCTAACCTAATCTTGCCCCACCCACACTGTGGTTGACATAATGATTCCAGGAAATACCACTGTAAAGCTCACTGTGATTTCCTCAAGGGAAAGAGCCATACATTAACCTTCCATACACTGCACTTTCTAATGCAATGCCTAGTTCCAAGGAGGTCCTCAAGAATGTCTGTTGACTGTTGAAAAAATGAATGGGAAGATTCTATACAGGGATATGATATAGAAACTTACCTTCTAAAATCAAGATGATCCAAACAGATCAGGCCTGTCATTTGTCTCATAACTCCCTGGTTTTTCATGACTCAAAAGGTCATCACTGAAAATAGCAGGTCAGTCTTCCACACTTGACTTCATTTGGACCTTCTTCAACCATGATCATCCCACTTGGAGCTCCCTGAGACCAGAGCTTCATTCTAGGCCCCATGTCTCCTTATGCAGGCCAAGCTTAAAATGCTGGAGTGAAGAGCTGGAAAAGGATAGCCAAACCTGGGAACGGTCAGACTTTCTCTCTGTGGATCTGTTTCTCATTCTAGGGTTAGCCCCATTTCATGAGCATCTATTGTCTTGTTGATACTGGAATCCAGGCTCCAGATGCTGCAAGTAGAGGCTTTCAGAGAAGCTAACTCAAGAACCTGAGTCATCCTTATTTTGATAAGAGTCACTGGGAGAGCAATGCCCAGCATGGCTCAGCCCTTATAACATGACTGAAATCTTGGTGAACTTGCCTTTGCTGCTTACCACATTCCAAGGTAGTTGAGTTACACCAATCTGAGTTCTGCAAGCACAGGTTCCTTAGAGACAATGAAGACAACAGCTTACCCTGGGTCATGTCCTTCCTTTGTAGAATCAATCTTTGAAGCTGTTTCTGGCTTCCCTGTTGCTAGTGGACATCCCCTTTGTATCAGAGTCGGGCTGTGCAGCCACCAGCAACAAGAAGATTTAAGCTTACCTCTCAGCTTTTGTCTTGCATCTTCCAGAGCCTGATGGATTTGTATAGCAAGCTTCCTGCCAATGGACCATCCGGAAGGGCTGGAGGCACTAGGCAATCTGGGTCAGATGGGCTCCCCTTTCTCATCTGATTTCTATTCTTTTGCTGGAATTATCAGGGTCTGTCTTAGTGTCCTTGTGATGGATGCTGTGATATATCACTTAGATCCTCCTTTAAGAAAGGAGGAATTTTGCCCCGGCTGCTAAGGGCTATAGGCAGCTGTCAGCCCCTTTTATAGATTGCTGGAGAGCCACCTTGCTCAAGGTCATGCTTCCTTCCCACAGCGATCAGCATCCAATGATTGATCCACAGAGAGCTTAAAAGTCAAGTCCTCTTGCCCCAACAGGGGAAGTTCTGAAGCTCCCCATAGTGTTGGCCAAAACCATTGTTGAGCTTGCCTCACAGCTCTACTTCTCTCTTGGCCCAATCTTGCTACTGGAAGTCTCTTCTGTTTCATTTGTATCAATCCCAAGAGCCCTCCCAGTGAATCCCCTAATTCCTGAAGAGCCCATCCTGTGACAACTCTCACACTCCAGGCCTTGAACTTGCAGGTGTGGGCTTGGAGGATAGAAAAGTTAAGGCTTACCTACATGGACTAGTTGCAGATGAGTCACTGTCAGAGTGTGCTCCAGAGTTAAGGAGTGGTAGAAGAGATCTCCAGACGTACCTAAGACCTTGAGACTTTCTCACTCCAATTGTTTATTCTCTGTTCTCCTTGGATGGGCTAAATTGGTTTCTACTTTAATTTCAGAGTCATCCAACAGTCCTCTTGAAGAGGCCAGAAAATCTGAGCAGGGAAAAGTTGAGGCAATGCTTTTCTCTACCAAGTATATTTCAGTGGGGTTCAATGTTCCCTTTTTGTTTTTTTTGTCTTTTACATTGCTTGCACTTAATATGGGTTTTTAACTGACATTTGAAAATTAAGTTCTCTTTTCTTTTGTTTTGTTTCTCAGTAAAGTCAATTTGGCAATTAGCACTCCACACTCAGATGGTAGCCCATGTAGCAAGGATCATAGCCTCAAGGAGAGAAGAAAGGCAGAGGATGACTTTGTGTATATTTACAACCTTGTTACGGCTCTCGTATCTTTTGCTTTCCTGGTATGTTTGAAATTTCTCAACCAGGATGGGGCTGAGTTATACTCTGCATTCATTGCCTCTGAAAAAAAAGTAGTGCAAGTTAGAGAGAGGAAAGGCAAGGGTACCTCTGGAAGGTGGGATTGAGGGTATTTAAAATATGTTTTTTTTAAAATCATGTATACCCGGGACTAGACTATGTATGTTAGTAGGCCTAAATAGAAGAGGGAACTCCAAAGTTACATCTCCAAATACTCTTATGATGACTTTGATAAAAGAATAAGAAAAGTCATTTGCACTTTCTCTGTTTTAGGGCCTTTATTAAGGAGAAATAAGGATATCAAACTGACTTCTGTGATTGGGCAGAAACATATCTGTTAGATAGTCAAATTCTCACGAATACGGAGCATGAAAGAAATATGAAGTAACTGACATAAGACATGTGGCTTACTGCAAATTCCAAATACAGCAATGGTGGGAAAAATCTTTCAAACAGCAGATCTGCAACTGTGGGTTTAGTTATTGCCTTTGATCTGTGCTTTTCTTTAAGAATAGTGAATATCCCTGCCCTTCAGTGTTTAAAACAAGAGGGCAACTTGAAGGATTAACTCCAGAATGTGAGGGATTATTTTTTTATAAAAGTTCTTTTTCTAAATGCAAAACCTGAGCACTACTGCTCATCATTTCCTTGAAGAAGGAAATGCTGTTGGAGGTGGAGGGATGAACTGGCAAAGAAGGGACAGAAAGGGACCTCAGGAAACTAAACTGTTTCAAGGCAAAGTTGGCTCAGAGAGTGGACATGCCTAAATTCTCACTCCAGCACCACTGTCATAGGACACTAGGTACTCACTTCCCCTATCTCTAAAATGAAATTGGTTATACACAGTGCCTCTCAGCTGTTGTAAAAGTAGATTTAAGCAAAATAGATCTTTCCACAACATTTTCACCTAGACTGAACCAAGAAGTGATGAGCGTTGAATTCCAGATGTTGACGATCCTCTATTGCTATCATTTCTCTCTGCTCCTGCCTGTTTTTTGACAGCCCAGGGTATGGATGGTATCCTGAGATGGCTCACTGCTCTGTCTGTTCCCCTCCCTTCCTCCCTCTCCCTTCCGTCCCTTCCCTTCCCCCCTCCCTGTTTATTTCTCCCTTTGATGAACACTGCCATCTATCAGAGTAAAAAACTTTGCATATATTTAAAGGAAAAAAATATTCTTTTCTCCCCAGATATTGCACAAGTAGCAAACACAATAGCAAATCAACTGCTTGGAAATATGAAAAGTGTCTTTTCAATGGTGCCAGGGAAGTGAGATGCCTGTAATGTGAAGAGGTTTACCATCTGCCACCCAAACATGTTCTTTTCTCAGGAAACAATGAGGTGCTGGGCTCAGGGAGGTCCCATTCTTTCTTTTCTTTTCTTCTCTTTTTTTTAATTTTAAGGAAAAATCCTTGCTAATGGTTTAACTACTTTTCTTTTCTTTTCCTTTCTTTTTTTCTTTTTTTTTTTTTTTTTTTTTTTTTTTGAGACAGAGTCTCGCACTGTTGCCCAGGCTGGAGTGCAGTGGCATGATCTCGGCTCACTGCAAGCTCTGCCTCCCGGGTTCACACCATTCTCCTGCCTCAGCCTCCTGAGTAGCTGGGACTACAGGCGCCCGCCACCACGCCTGGCTAATTAACTGCTTTTCTTGAAGACAGCAACCATCCTACAATTTTTCATGATGCTTGCACTTGATGCCTGCAAGCTGGACTGATTGAAAAAGAGGTGGGGAAATGCTAACGTATCCAGTGGGTCATCACTCCATGTCATGAAACATCCAGGAGCCAAGCAAACTCATCTAATCCACAGAGGCAAACTTCAACTGCTGAGAAGCACTAAATGTACACGGATCGTGGCTCTAGGCAAGTTGCTGATGGGTGATTAACACTCTCGGAAAAGTCTTCTGTATTACAGAGAAGAAATGTGAGGGGGCATCTGACAGAAATAAAAAAATAATAATAGACTGGGCACGGTGGCTCATGCCTGTAATCCCAAAACTTTGGGAAGCCAAGGCAGGTGGATCACCTGAGGCCAGTAGTTTGAGACCAGCCTGGACAACATGGTGAAACCCTGTCTCTACTGAAAACACAAAAAATTAGCTGGGTGTGGTGGTGCACACCTGTAATCACAGCAACTCGGAAGGCTGAGTCAGGAGAATCACTTGAACCCGGGAGGTGGAGGTTGTAGTGAGCTGAGATCACGCCACTGCACTCCAACCTGGGGAATAGAGTAATAATAATAATAATAATAATAATAATGTATTTATATGGTACTCTGTTCTTTTATAAAGCTTGAAACATGTTTAATCCTCATCACAAATGTATGAGTTAAGAAGGACAGTTCTTTTCTAGTTGGAAAAGGTACATGGCTTATCAGTATTAGTCAGGGACTAAGACACAGTAAGCCCAGATGAAATGGGGCCTCTGATTCCAGAACTGTGTTCTTTCCAGCACATGAGGCATTTGTTCCCCCAGGAACTGCAAAGCCAGTCAGGGGATGTGAGTAGCAGCAGCAGGAGGGATCAGTCCAGCAGCATGCATCACGGCCTGGGGCCAAAGCTCAATCCTACTCCTACTCAGCTGCATGGACATCTCTGCAGCAGGTGGTCATGATGCAACGTGACACATCTCCTTGACCCACTTGATTTCAGCACAGCGGTGGTGGACAGTTCCATGCATTTTGCAGCATCCCACCACCAACATCAGGTCTCTGCCTTGCTCACACAAGCCTTCCTCTGAAGTTCAAAAGGCACTCAGCAGCCACCTGTAGGTGCAACCTGGAAGTGCAGAAAAGGAGGTAATGAGGGCTTAACCAATGGTAAAAGATCCGTGGGTAAACACCCCAGCTCCCCTGTCCTAGTTCTGCGCTGTTCCTCTGAGGGTTCCCAGGACTGAGCCCCAGTTGCCCAAGGCAGTAACCAATCATTAACAGACCCTTTATTAGCTTTTCTCCCTTTCTGTTTTACTCTTTTCACTCCCTCCTTCCTGGCTCCTGAGCTCACCTCCCAAATAACCTTCCTATACTCAAGCTCTTATCTCAGGCTTTGCCTTCAAAGAAACCCAAACCAAAGTCAGTCTCCTCCTTAATCCACTTCCCCTGCAACTCTCACTGTTTTGATGTCTTCTTATTAATCATGACCAGCCAGCCCCACCTTCTCTTTCTTTGAACCACCCTCCCCTTCCACTTCATTGCTCAGTCTGTCTTCTTTGTAACACCATTAACAGTTGCTAATGGCCGGTTCACCATCTTTGCTGTCCTGGAGTCTTGAGGGCAGGGAGTAGCTGGCAGTATTTACAACTCTCTTGGCATGCATCACGTTATGAGGTAGCTTCCTCTTACATGTGCATCCCCCAAGACCATGGCTGGCAAAATTTTTCTTTAAGGGGCCAGATAGCAAATATTTTAGGTTTTGCTGGTCATTAAATCTCTGTTGCAACTACTCAACTCTGCTATTACTGTGAGAAAGCAATCATAGACCATATATAAACACATAAGCAGGGCTGTGTAGAACTTTACTTATAGACACTGATCTGTGTTTCATATAATTTTCATGTCATGAAACATTCTTTTATGTTTTCAACCATTAAAAAAATGCAAAGACCTTTCTTAGCTCTTGGGCTGTATAGAAATGCCTGCTTCTGCCTGCCCTTGCCCTTGGTCTTGAGCTACTTGAGAGAGGAAATGACGTGTTCAGGCAGCCTGTCCTCTGTTTACCACAGAGCGTGGGACCCAGAATGTGCTCAGCAGTCACTGGATGGCTAAATAAACGGGGCAAATGCCAGCCCCTAGATTGCTTCCTAAACAACATTCACCTGCTCAACCTCATATTCCATCTGCTCGGGAAGTCTCTCAAAAGGCAGCTGCTTCCCCAACTTGATGTTCCTCAGTCAGCTGGGATATTTTCCTTAGCACCAATGGCTCTCTGAAAACCACTTACATTATATGAATTTGTGTTCACTGCCAGCAGCATAAAACCTCTTTCCCAGTCTTGTTTCCAACAATTTCCAGGAAACAGTTTAGCGCCCAAATCATCTGAATTTGGGTGTTGAAAACAGGAACATAGGTAACAGGTGCTTCTGCTGCTCTGGCCAGGAAAAGAGGAAAATTTCAACCATGCTGAAATCTTTGTTATTAAAATGACACACACACCACGGGAAAATAATGATTACAATCTGATCAAGCAATATTACCAGACTGGCATTATATAAGCCCCAAGTACATTCCCTTAGATGACATCCCCATTGATTTCATCCGCACCGTTAGGATAGCCATCTGCAGACTCAGCCTAAAGGATTTATCACCTCCTGGTTCTGCTGCTAGAACAAGTGCCCACTGTCGATAAGATCAGGAGGCTGATTTAACAAATTGAACTTTAATATGATTTTCCTAAGAAAATTTATCATCCCCGATTTCCCTCTGGCTTGTTGAAACAGTCCCCACAGGAGATAAGAGATAAGGAAGTTCTGAAACAGCATGGCCTTTAGGCTCAGCCCTACCCTGATTCTTGCATCAAGCTTTGTGGCTGTGTGGGCACACGCCATATCCAAGAGCTCCCAAAGAAACGTAAGTGAGGTTGGGAAAAGACTGACCCAGGGACATCAACGCTCCTGTGGTGTGGCGCAGGGACCCTGAGCTGACCCCAGGCAAAGGTAGGATGGGCACATCCATCCAGGCTTCTGACAGCCTCATCTGAGTCCCCCTCTAATTAATGTGCTCCAAACACCCCGATTTGCCTAAGCCAGGCCTTGTGTCTTTGCTGCCCTCTCCTCTATCAAAACTTGTTTTGATAAGCATGTCTGATGAACTTATTCATACTGAAATGCTGACTTCCCTAGAATACTTATCACTAACTGTTCATTGCCTATCTCTTTACATTGGATTATAAGCTCCAGAAGACCAGTGCCTGCTTCTACCTTTACTTAACAGATTATCAATACAACTTTTTTGTTTTATTTTTATTTATTTATTTTGAGATGGAGCCTCCCTCTGTCTCCCAGGCTAGAGTGCAGTGGCATGATCTTGGCTCACTGCAACCTCTGCCTTCTGGGGTCCAGTGATTCTCCCACCTCAGCCTCCTGAGTAGCTGGACTACAGGCACCCGCCACCACACCTGGCTAATTTTTGTATTTTTAGTAGAGATAAGGTTTCACCATGTTGGCCAGGCTGGTCTCGAACTCCTGACCTCAAGTGATCCACCTGCCTCGGCCTCCCAAAGTTCTGGGATTACAGGCGTGAGCCACCGCACCAGGCCCCAATACATCTTTTTTGAAAGAATTAATGAATAAAGGGCATATACTTGAGCATGGAAATGCTATCTCACTGACCCCCAGAAAAGAAGAAGAATGAAAAAGAGAGAAGAAAAGATATGCCCATGGCTTAAAAAAAAAAAAAAAAAGCTTGGGACTCCTAGACCTAAATATACCCAAATGATTATACTTGTAAATGTGTATGGGTCGAAGAAATTAAATATTTGTAAAGTGCTTAGACGGTGTCCAGCTCATAGAAAACAATATGTGAGGGTCTTAAGCAAGCAAGCAAACATACATAAATAATATAAGTAAAAACCTGGTCAACCTTCTCCCATTGCTGAGAGAAATTTTAAAGGATAGCCCCACCCAGGCATAGTGGCTCACGCCTGTAATCCCAGCACCTTGGGAGGACAAGGCAGACTGATCACTTGAGGTCAGGAGTTCGAGACTAGCCTGCCCAACATGGTGAACCCTTATCTCTACTAAAAATACCAAAATAATAAATAAATAAAATAAAATAAAAATAAAATAAGAATTAGCCAGGCATGGTGGCACATGCCTGTAATCCCAGCTACTCAAAAAGCTGAGGCAGGAGAATCGTTTGAACCCAGGAGGCAGAGTTTGCAGTGAGCCAAGATTGCGTGACTGCACTCCAGCCTGGGTGACAGAGTGAGACTCCATCTCAAATAAAAGAAATAAAAATAAAAAGACAGCCCCTCCTAACACTCCTCCTCCATCACCTCTTCATCTCACATTCTAACCCCATTTCTCTCCTCCTTCCCTCTTAATCCAACCAAATTGCACTTTGTGTTTTTCCAATTTAAGGCTATTGCTGCTGTTTATTCTTACCTGCTTGTATTTGGTCCGGGAATGTTAGAGGTTGGGAAGGCCCCCCTGCTCCTATACCCTTAGGGAGAAGTCCTTCTAAAAGCCCAGCAATGAATAAGCTCCTGTGATACCCCAGCCGCATTTTAATAGTCTGGAACTCAAGAAATACCTCTGTGAAGGTGTAACTTCGGGGATACTGAACGGGTTCAACTCGGCCCCTTAGGTCTCACTGAATATGTAAATAGCCCATTTGTAAGATCAGACCTGGTGGGTCAGTTCAGCATTGCTTTCCTTCTTTGAGCTCATGATTGTTTTTGATAATGAAGATATGAAGATGATGACGAAGAAGATGAAGACAATGGCTTCAATTCAATGTGCTTGACACATTCTATTCACTGTACTAAGAAGTTCTTTTTTTGGCCGGGCGCGGTGGCTCACACCTGCAATCCCAAAACTTTGGGAGGCCATGCCAGGCAGATCACTTGAGGTCAGGAGTTTGAGACCAGCCTGGCCAACATGGTGAAACCCATCTCTACTAAAAATACAAAAATTAGCTGGGCATGGTGGTGGGCACCTGTAATCCCAGTTACTCAGGAGGCTGAGGCAGGAGAATTGCTTGAACCCGGGAGGCGGAGGTTGCAGTGAGCCGAGATCGTGCCACTACACTCCAGCCTGAGCGACAAAACGAGACTCAGTCTCGAAAAAAACAAACAAAACAAACAAACAAATAAATAAATAAATAAAAGCTCTTTTTAAAAATTAATTACCCAATGTAATCCTAGAAATAGCTGTCATTTTTATCTCCCTGTTTTACACACTTACAGAGGTTATCTAACTTACCCAGGGTTCAAATAGCTTATAACTAGCAAGGCAGAGATTCAAACTCAGGTCTGTCGTTATTCATATGTACTATGCTAAAGGCCATGCTTATATTATCTCTAATTCTTGCCACAATACTGCAAGGGAGGTATTAGTGGCCCTTTTTTATAGCTGTGACAAATGAGGTTCAGAGGAACTAGTGACTTGTTCAAGGTTACAGCTAAAACGTGACAGAGCTGGTATCTGCACTGAGAATTTTTAAGTTTTTGAACATGCAGTTTTGTTGTTCTAGAATTGTGAGTCATTATTATTGTCTCCTTTAAATTTTAAAAAATATTCAGATTTTCAATAATAAGCATATATAATTTTTATTTGTATTTTTATAGTCTTTTTATTATGAAAGTAATACATGAATGCATGCTTATTGTAAAAAACTTACTACTTTAGAAGTTACATTACTTTTATGCTGAGGAAAAGATATTATAGGTTCTTTAGGTTTACTGATGTCTTCATTCTTGTTATCACTAGCAATTCTTAAAGAGAGAAATGGGGCAATACCCCCATTTTTCAAATAAAGGCCCTGGTAAGTAGTGAGAGTGCTTTTTTTTTTTTTTTTTTTTTTTTTTTTTTTTTTTTTTTTTTTTTGCAATGGAGTGCAGTGGCTCAATCTCGGCTCACTGCAATCTCCGCCTCTTAGATTCAACTGATTCTCCTGCCTCAGTCTCCCGAGTAGAGTGCTCTTCGCCATTGGTTTATGTTGAGAGATTCAGCACATCTCTCATCCTCCTGCTTCTACTCGGTCTCCCAATACTAGGGCAGTCAGGGTAGGCTTCAGTGGTGCCAAGGGGAAACAAGCTTCTCTTGTGTCTCCTGGAGAGGCAGTGTGAGTTACAGCCTGGTGGGTTGCAGGGCTTTGGGGATAGATCAAGCACATAAGGAAATATTGGTGGTGATGAAGATCTTGAAACCCTGAGGATCACTAGGATCACAGCAGGATTAAGCTGGTCCAGTCAAGCAGAGAAATTGGCACTTGTTTAATGAAAGAGCTACTTACAAGGGTGTGGGCAAGGCTAAAAGAAACCAATAAGCGGGCCGGGCTTGGTGGCTCACGCCTGTAATCCCAGCACTTTGGGAGGCCTAGGCGGGTGGATCACATGAGGTCAGGAGTTCGAGACCAGCCTGGTCAACATGGTGAAACCCTGTCTCTACTAAAAAAATACAAAAAATAGCCAGGTGTGGTGGTGTGCATCTGTAATCCCAGCTACTTGGGAGGTTGAGGAGAATCGCTCGAGCATGGGAGGCAGAAGTTGCAGTGACCCGAGATCGTGCTATTGCACTCCAGCCTGGGCAACAAGAGTGAAACTCCATTTCAAAAAAAAAAAAAAAAAAAAAAAGAGAAAGAAAGAAAAAAGAAAAAGAAAAGAAAAGAAAAAACAAGTGATGGTAAAATATCCAGGGTAGCAATGGCAACAGTTACCAGCCTAGGTCTGAAGGAGCAAGAGGAATGGGGAGTTAGGGAAACCTTGAGGGACAGCTCCAGAGAGGGACCCCCAGTCAGAGCTCTGGCCTTAGATAATACATTATAGTCATTGCAGGTCCACAGCTCAGCAGCACGGGTGGTAGGGGAACAGATAGCCCAACCTCTCTTCCACTTTCATCTCCTGCCAGTACCTACCATTTGCAGAACCCAACCAGAAGTCAGGGAAGGGAGATAAGGGAGCCCAGTTGGTGCAATTCATAGCGGTCAGCTTCTATAGGCACAGAGAAGGGTGATGCGAATATAGCCAGTATCGCCCTGCAGTCCTAGCCAAAGAGAAAAGAGGGCAAAAAGAAGAGCTGTCAATCTCCCAGGAAGTGGGGCATGAGAGAAGGGGACCAGGATGGTAGTTCTAATGACCCCAGAGCCTGTCCCCTCTTTATTTTATTTTATTTTATTTTATTTTATTTTATTTTTATTTTATTAAGACAGAGTTTCACTCTGTCACCCAGGCTGGAGTGCAGTGGTGCAATCTCAGCTCACTGCAACTTCCACCTCCCGGGTTTAAGCAATTCCCCTGCCTAAGCCTCCCGAGTAGCTGGGATTAAGACGTGCGCCACCATACCTGGCTAATTTTTGTATTTTTTGTAAAGACAAGGTTTCACCACGTTGGCTAGGCTGGTCTCGAACTCCTGACCTCAAGTGATCCTCCCGCCTCGGCCTCCCAAAGTGATGGGATTATAGGCATGAGCCACCGTGCCTGGCCCCCTTTTTTAAAATAGACTATTTTTTAGAACAGTATTAGAGTTATAGAAAATTTTTAAAGGTAGTGCAGAAACTTCTCATATACCCTTCACCAAGTTTCCCCTATTATGAACATCTTATATCAGTATTGAACATTTGCTACAATCAATGAGCCAAGATTGACATATGACTATTTTTAGAGTCCATTGTTTTTTCAGGTGTCCTTACTTTTTCTGCAATTCTCTGTTTTTATTCCAGGATACCACATCACATTCCGCTGTCATGTCTCCTTCGGCTCGTTTTAACTGGGCTGGTTTCTTAGACTTCCCTTGTTTTTGAGGTCTTTGACAGTTTTGATGGGTACTCTACTGGAATTTGTCTGATGTTCTTCTCATGATAATCCTGGGGTGTTGGGTTATTGGGAGGAAAGCTACGGAGGTAAAGTGCCATTACATCACTTCATATCAAGGGTACACACTATCAGCTTGATTTGTGACTGTTGATGTTGATCTTGATCACCCAGCTGGGGCAATGTTCGTCAGGTTTCTGTATGTAAAGTTACTCTTTTTTCCTCTTCTCAGTATTATACTTTTGGGAAGGAAATCACTATGCATGGTCCATTCCTAGGGACTGAGGAATTATGTGCCCCTCCTAGAGGGTGGAATATCTACATACATTATTTGGGATTCTTCTGCACAGGAGATTTCTCTCCTCTTTCCTGTTTATTGATTTATTTAATACTTTCTTTATATCAGTGTGGACTCATAAATATTTTGTACTTTGCGTTATAATCCAATACTACTTTATCATGTTGCTCAAATTGTTCCGGATTGACCACTGGGAGCTTCTTCAGTTGCCTCCTGTGTTCCTTTGACACACCTCTATCAATGCTTCTGTGTGTGTGTGTGTGTGTGTGTGTGTGTGTGTGTTTCTCATCTTCTGGCACTACAGGATGCTCCAGGCTTATCTTATATATTTCTTGCCCTAGTCCTAGAATCTGTCATTTCTCCAAGGATGCCTAGTTCCTGTTATTGGAAAAGGATATTTGAAACCAAGATCTGGATGTTAGGTATGTTTGTTGTCATCAAGGTATTGTTTTTTGTCAGCCCTCTGAGCTGACAGCAAAAAACTATATACTTGTGTATGCTAACTGATATCCATATCTATACATACTTCTTTTTTTTTTTTTTTTTTTTTTTTTGAGACGAAGTCTCACTCTGTTGCCCAGGCTGTGGTGCAATGGTGCGGTCTCGGTCACTGCAACCTCTGCCTCTCAGATTTAAGTAATTCTCCTGCCTCAGCCTCCCGAGTAGCTGGGACTACAGGTGCCCACCACAATACCCAGCTAATTTTTGCATTTTTGTGTGTGTGTGTTGTTTAATTTATTTATTTATTTATTTATTTATTTATTTTTATTATTATTATACTTTACGTTCTAGGGTACATGTGCATAACATGCAGGTTTGTTACATATGTATACTTGTGCCATGTTGGTGTGCATTGGGAGTTATACCTGATGTAAATTTTTGCATTTTTAGTAGAGATGGGGTTTCACCATATTGGCCAGGCTGGTCTCGACCTCTTGACCTCGGGTGATACGCCCGCCTTAGTCTCCCAAAGTGCTGAGATTACAGGCGTGAGCCACCGTGCCCGGCTGTCTATACACACTTCTATATGTTACCATATGTATCTATATTAAGCTAAACATGAGTTCATAGGATGTGTCCAACTCTAATCTTTCACCACATGAGTCCACCCAGGTTCCGATCCTTGCCGATCTGTAAATTTCCACTCTGATCATGATAAACCCAGCTCCCACATCTGCTATTCATTCACTTAATTGTTCACTTCCAACATACATGTATAGCAGTATCAGAACTGTTGACCCATACCCCTGTGGTTTACAACCTACCAACTTGTATAAACGCAGTGCTTTATCAACTAGAGCACAGTGCTTAGGTGCTGTTTCTTTTGTCTTCAGTCAGAGATTTCACTAATTACCAGTTACCTGGGTCAGCATTATTTCTCTTGTCCCCTTCAGTGAGGTTGTTTCATATATTTGTAACACAGTTAGATTCTCCTGTCATACTCTGCACTCCTTCCTGGGACTCGTCAACTTCCTCAATGATTTTTTAAAATGTACATACATTAAGCTTCACTTTTTGTGCCGCAAAAGTTCTATGGGTTTTGACAAATAGATAATAATATATATGCATAATGTCATGCACCTATACAGTGTAATACGGAATAATTTTACTGCTTAAACACCTCTGTACTTCACATATTCATTCCTCCCCTCATCCCTTTGGATACCTGGAAACCACTGATCATTTTATTGGCTGTATAGATTTTCCTTTTCCAGAATGTCATGTCACTGGAATCATACAATATATAACTTTTTAAGACTTTCTTAGAAACTTTATTTCCATCACGTATTTTTGTGACTTGATAGAGAGCTCATTTCTTTTTATCACTGAATAATATTCCAGAGTATCAGTTAGTGTAGTTTGTTGATTCATTTACCTATTGAAGGACATCTTGGCTGCTTCCAGTTTTTGACCATTTTGAATGAAGTTGCTACAAACATGGATGTGCAGGTTTCTGTGTGAACATAAGTTTTTATATCCACTGGGTAAGTACCCAGGAGTGTGATTCTAAGATTATGTTAAAAGACTATGTTTAGCATTGCAAGAAACTGCCAAACTGTCTTCCAAAGTGACTGTACCATTTTGCATCCCCATCAGCAATGAATGAGGGCTCCTGTTGCTCTGAGCCTTCCCTTTTAATTCAAATCATATCTCTCACAACATGAAGAAAAGTTCCTAGCCAATTCCCTTCCCACAGAAGGCAGAGTTTCCATAAGAAGAGGTAATGACTGGGGCACAAGTCCTCAGGATCCACCATGTCCGTAACTTGAGGAGTCATGAGTTCATAGCAAATACCTGGGACTCCCATATTTTTGCAGTATGAGGGGAAGTGATGATTCCCTGAATGAAATAAGAGAATAAGATGTAGAGGATACTCAAGATAGTTGAAATTCTCATTACACAGTCAGACAGTGGTTTTGTGATATCAAAAAGGAACTTCATTAATCAACACTCAAGATGAACATATGTAACCTAGGTCCCAAATTTCCCCACATACATGATAGTCAGGACAAATTAACCAGTGGGAGCCTTTAAAGTATGAAAATGTGACATAGCAGAGCAATTAAGAACTTGCTAGCTTTTTCATTCACCAATGCTCAACCTCAGAGATCCATTGAGCCTGTGCTATGTGCCAGTCACGTGCAAGATGCTAGCATTCCAGAACTCAAAGTACAACGGAGGAGCCCGGCATGTCCCCAGATCATCAGTATCCGATGTGGTACATGTAATATCAAAGAAACACACATTGACTTTGGAGCTGATGATACAGATCTGGTTAGGAAAAGAGAACAAGTTCACTGGCCATTTCAACAACAGCCTTTGCATCCAAGGAACCTGGCCAGTCAACCTGAGGGGCCATAATAACTTCTTCAGACTTGTGCTAAATTACTGCCATGAGATTTGTTTAGATGGATTTGAAGGAGGGGATGAATTCCCTTGTGTTTTTGAGGCTATTGTGGAGGAAAGGGTGGCAGGGGGCAAAGGAAGAAGTCCAGTGGTAGAGCAGCCCTGGGCAGAGAGAAGCAGAGACATTTATTACAGGAGCAGCTGCACCCCACACTCACCAGTTTCCAAAGCTTCCCTCTCATTTGGAGAGAAGACAGCACACATTTTAAGGACACAGTAGATTGCAAGCAATTGATGGGTCAACACGGCTGGCTGGGCTGGTGATTTTGTAATTACGAAGCAGATTTTTTAGACAGAATGGTTACCCCAACTGTGTAATTAAGAGGATCGTTAAGGAATGTTGCTGGGCTGTGCATCACCCTGGGGCTAGAGCTACCACATGGTTACAATAGAAAATGCAGTCAGGCTGCATCATAGGGCCATTGCTAATTAATTGAAACAAATATTTGCAATAACATTTCCTATAGATGATATATTTGCAACAGTTGAATGCTGAGAGAATCTTGATAGAGAGGTCTGATCAGGGGTGAACGTAATAGAAAAACAGGTGGTAGTCCCCAGGTTAGAGAAAACAAATGGGCTGGTTGAAATTGGATGGCCTTGGTGCAGTTTTAGTTGAATCCAACTCTGTAGCACTGGTTTGGACCTTATTTTATCTAGCATATTTACTGTAGAATGGGCAGGGCTAAACTGGAGAAATTCCAGAAACTAACAAGAGTGATTTCAGTTGGAAAATAGCACCTAGGAGGAAGGTGAGGAAAAAGTTAATGTAGTCTGGACAATGTCTGCATAACACATTAATAAAGACTTTTCAAAATGACAAGAAGTTTTCCTTTCCAAGAATAGAAATTAGCCATGTCCATCTCCTCTGAGCACAAAGAAGGTATCAACATCAACTGCAGAATGAGCAATTTGAACTAAGCAAAAATTTTGATGTTTTAGATTCAAAAATAGGAGACTACACAGATATTGGATCTAATTCCCGTGAACACTTTTTAGAACTGCAGAGAGGCTATAAATCCCAACACAGGTCCCTCCGTGTTCTGCACAAACTTTCATTTTGCTTCGTATTATTCTAGACATCTTCTTGGTTGGAAATCATTAAACCGCCTTTGTTAGATGAAAGTACTACTTTGGTAAAAAAAAATATAGGCCAAATCATTAACAAAGGACTGGATCTCATGCATCAGAAGTGGGGTCAGTTTGTAGCTTATAACTGAATCCACTTAAGGCTTAGGCATGGATTCTACGTTCTTTGGAGGTGGCTTCCAACCTTAGGATTCTAGAAATGACCACTTTCTTTCTATCTGCAGTGACTGCTACTGTGCTCAACCCATAGTAGGTGCTCAATAAACACTGCTACCAGAGATCACATGTAATATAAATCCTCAGTGTTCTTGTTTAAAATGCAGATGAAATCAGAATCTCAGGAAATTTACATTTTAAATAACGTCTCCCAGTGATTTTGAAAACTCCTGGCCTAGGGCAACCAAACTTCAGCACTGGGCTTGAAGTAATCTTCCTGGGAACAGCATCCTGGGAGAAAATGCTAGGATTTCAGTGATGAGAGGGAGAAGCTCTTATCTGGTTAACAAATTCAAGCTGTATCTACTCAGCCAGCCAGGTTGTCATGCACAGAGAAAAAAACAGAAAGACCTGCTGAAATGACCCTAGATGTTTCCCGTGCTGCACAACGCCTCACTGGGTATGTGCGGAGGTTCTGTGAGAAGTTGACAAATGCATTGCTCTCAGGGCCTAATTATGAATCAGTTTGTTCCAGCAGCCCCCTTCACTTCTGCAGGGGTTTGGCCAGGCAGGAAGGCACATCACTGGTAACAGACAGAGGCGCACAAGACCCTCGGTGCTCCAAAAGCCATGTTCCTTCAGCCATGATGTGAGAAACCACAGGAGACATCTAACACCTTCCCAGTTTGTCAATTTTATTCGGTGTTCGGTAACTAAAAACAATTTTTTTAAACATTAAAACCAAGGTGGTAGGCCAGGCACGGTGGCTCATGCCTATCATCTCAGCACTTTGGGAGGCCAAAGCAGGCGGATCACCTGAGGTCAGAAGTTAGAGACCAGCCTGGCCAACATGGTGAAACCCCATCTCTACTAAAAATACAAAAACTAGCCCTGTGTGGTGGTGCACTCCTGTAATCCCAGCCACTCAGGAGGCTGAGGCAGGAGAATCACTTGAACCCAGGAGGTGGAGGTTGCAGTGAGCTGAGATCCCACCACTGCACTCCAGCCTGGGTGACAAGAGTGAGACCCTGTCTCAAAAATAAAAAATAAAAAAACAAGGTATACATATTATCTTATAGAATGAAAAATCACATCTTTAAACAAAAAGAGAGAGAGATACTTCAAAGAAATTTCTGCCCTAATAATGTTCTGTTAGAGGCTCCAGAACCCCAGGACTATGCACTTACTCTCCTCTAAGGATTGTTCAGAGCAGCGCTGTTCCTAGAACTTTCTTTGACCAAAGAAATGTTCTGTATAGACACATACGCTACTGAGCCCTTGAAATGTGGCTGGTGAGACTGAGGAACTGAATTTTTAATTGTATTCTATTTTAATTAATTTAAATTTAAATAGCCACATGCAGCTAGCAGCTACTGCATGGGGCAAGTTTAAAGGAAAAGTTTACATTTTAGTCCCAACGTCTCCTGAGAAGTCTTTGGGAATGAAGGAAGAATTTAGGAAATGCAGCCAAGCAAGAGGCATCGGCAGCGTTTTCCCTCTGTTGGTCATCCTTCACTTCTGTTCTCAACCCTTTCCTTACCCGAGAGCCCCTTTTCCAGTCTGCAGAAAGAACGAGCATGCAGTAGAAAGTAAGACCTGCTTCTCTGGAAAGCCAAGAATGAGGAAGAGGGTGTGTGAGAAAGAACCCATCCTTGGCCGGACACGGTGGCTCACACTTGTAATCCCAGCACTTTGGGAGGCCAAGGCAGGTGGATTACTTGACGTCAAGAGTTTGAGACCTACCTGGCCAACATGGCAAAACCCCATCTCTACTAAAAGTACAAAAATTAGCCAGGCGTGGTGGCACACACCTGTAATCCCAGCCACTCGGGAGGCTGAGGCATGAGACTTGCTTGAACCCAGGAGGCGAAGGCTGCAGTGAGCCGAGATTGTACCATTGCACTCCAGCCTGGATGAGAGAGACTGTCTCAAAAAACAAACAAAACAAAACAAAAACCCATCCTGGGTGTCTTGTGTCCCCTCAACAAGATCTTAGGAATTCTGGAGGCAGTCATATTCAAGTTCATCTTATAGGAGGGGAAACTGAGGCTTGGGGTGGAAATATGTTCGTCCCAGTGACTTGGTGAATGACATGGTGCTAGCACTCTCAGCCTCTAGCCACCGTGAGCTCCTTCCTGTACTGCGCCTGTGTCCTTCTCGGGAAGATGATGGATTGTTTTTCTCTGGCCTGTGAGGTCGCTGAGATTTCAAAACAAGACAATATCATTGTAATTTGACCATATGTATCCCATGATTTACAAATGCCCCTCTGACCTAGTGATTCTTGTACTAGTAATTTATCTGAAGTAAATCATGGGGAAATGTGAATAATGTTGAAATTAAGTGGAAAAATAAATAACAAAATTATCTTTGTGTGTGTGTGTGTGTGTGTGTATATATATATATATATAATTTTTTTTTTTTTTTTTTTTTTGGAGATAGGGCCTCACTTTGTCAACCAGGTTGGAGTGCAGTGACATCATGATGGCTCACTACAGCCTCAACATCCCAGGCTCAGGTGATCCTCCCACCTCAGCCTCCCAAGTAGCTGGGACAATAGACACACGCCACCACACCTGGCTAGTCTTTGTATTTTTAGTAAAGACAGAGTTTCACCATGTTGCCCAGTCTGGTCTCAAACTGGACTCAAGTGATCTGCCTGCCCCAGACTCCCAGAGTATTGGGATTACAGGCGTGAGCCACCACCCCTGACCATATATTTAAACACATATAAAATCTCAAGATTTTTGTGGGGTTTTTTGGTTGGTTGGTTGGTTGTCTCAGACAGAGTTTTGCCCTGTTGCCCAGGCTGGAGTGCAGTGGCATGATCTTGGCTCATTGCAACCTCTGTCTCCCAGGTTCAAGTGATTCTCCTGCCTCAGACTCCTAAGTAGCTGGGATTACAGGCACACGCCACCATGCCCAGCTAATTTTTTGTATTTTTAGTAGAGACAGGGTTTCACCATGTTGGCCAGGCTGGTCTCAAACACCTGACCTCAAGTGACCCACCCACCTTGGCCTCCCAAAATCCTGGGATTACAGGTGTGAGCCACCATGCCTGGTCTATTCTGAAGAGTTTTTTTAATGCATACGTACATTTATTGAAAAAATTAGAAAATATATAGTGATTATCTCTAAGTAGCAGGGTTATAGATGATTTTAGTTTTCTGCTTTAAGCTTTCTGTACTATAATTGGAAAGGCCAAATATTGATAAACACTGGCACTTCATTTATTAATAGAGATTCAGTATGTTGTATTCAGTGAAAGCCCGTAATATCATCTTCGCTGTTGCAGACACACAGTGTGTGCTTTGGTCCTGCCTTCAGGGAGTGGATGTTCTAGGTCAGTACGGAATTTCACAGATCCCCTTCACTTCCCGTGTAAGTTTTCTCTGCAGAGGGCCCTGTGTGGAGGAGGCATGTTCAGGAGGGGCAGTGCCCATGAGCAAGAAGCAGGTAGCCTATCGTCAAAATGTGCAGCCTCATAGGTACCTGGTAGGAAAAGCAGTGCCTTAATTTACAAAAAGTCCATTTCCAGGCTAACAATGGCCCTGTGCAGGCAGGCTCTTTGGTATCAGCAACTTGATCATATTCACAGTGAAATGCAAACCTGGCAAAAACCTGCAGGGGCTACATGGGAAGTTGCCCTCACGAGAGCCTTCAAAAGTCAAGGCAAATGCCAATATCTCAAGCGCACCTAATTTCTAACCACACACATGCAATTCCAGGCTCATCTCTTCCCTGAGGTGGTGGTAGGTTGAAACTGATGGGCTTCACTTTTGAAAGCGTTTGCTGATACAATGTGGAGTTTTTGAAAGCAGTTGCCAATAGAACACAACTAAGAACTCAGCAGTGGTTCCTAAGGTGTTGAGAGAGCTCATTGCAGAAGCGAGCCAGTTCCCCCCAGACCACTGACAGATGCAGGATCAGTTGAGAGCTGAGCTTTCTGTTGTGATGTGCTGCTCCTACTGAGAACACGCTGCTTTGTAGGCAGGACACATAACGTTGCGTTATACATCTCCCAGCTTGCCACATCCTGTTATGTTGCATCCCATCAGCCTAAGCCATGATGGAGGCAAACACAACCTGGGGTGACATGTAGTGCTTTGTAATGCATCGTAGCATTTAAATCTACATTGGCCAAGCTGCACACATCAGCTTGGACACGAGATGCTCATTATTCAGAGAATGTGATCTAATGTGCAGGGACGGCTGGCTGAGGGTATAAAACGCACCCAGGGAGAGCATGTATGTCACACTCCATCTGAGAGCCAAAGTTCATCCACTACATTGAATTCCCATTTCTCCACTGGAAAACTCCACAACCACCAAGTCCTTATGAGAGAGGATCTGATAAACAAAATATTCAAAACTTTTGGAAAGAAGACGATGCCTCCAGTGCACTGTGGGGAGAATCATGCCCTGTGCAGAGACCTTCAAGTATTGATGCTGATGAGTAGTAAGACGGTTTCTGAAGCATGTGACTGGATGACAGCTGGCACCTCCACTTAGAGTAATACTAACTGATTTACTTGGAGTTTAAACTTAGAATCTTTGGAATACTATGCAGCCATCAAAAAGAATGAGATCATGTCCTTTGCAGCAACATGGATATAGCTACAGGCCATTGTCCTAAGGGAATTAATGAAGGAACAAAAAACCACATACCACATGTTTTCACTCACAAGTGGGGGCTAAACACCGAGAACACACGGACACAAAGAGGGGAATAATAGACACTGGAGAGGGGATACAAAGAGGGGAATCATAGACACTAGGGCCTACTTAAAGGTGGGGGGTGGGAGGAGGGTGAGGGTCAAAAAACTACCTGTCAAGTACTATACTCACTACCTGGGTGATGAAATCATTTGTACACCAAACCCCAGCAACACTCAATTTACCCATGTGACAAACTGGCACATATACCCACTGAACATAAGATAAAAGCTGGAAAAAAAATACTTACGATCTGTTTATTATCCTTCTTCTAACCAGTAGATTGATATACATGGGACTTTTCAAGAGAGCTGTGATGATGAGTGATGAATGAATGAATGTCTTAAGGTTCGAAAGCCACCCTTCACTACAAATAAAGGTTTGGCACCAGCATTCTACAATCTTCTTCTCCAGTCACTCCTTGAAGGCCCAGGCTCTGATACTCAAGGGAAGCCTCATGCTCTCCAAACCCAACTCAAGGAGCAATAATGGGGCAGCCAGCCCTCAAAGACTAAGAAGCATTGGCAGATGGCCCAAGCCGTTAGTTTGTCAGCTGGCTTGGAATCCTCACAGTTTCCTCGTATGAAAGAGGGATTTGCTGCAATTTCAGGAGGGCTTCAAGAGCTCATGGCTTCCCTTTAGATTAACAGGAGCTTTCTATTACATCCGTTTTGAAAATGTCATGTTCTGAGGTACTCTTGGCCCAGTCAGAGAGCAAGGAAAGCATCACGAAAGGAGGGTCAGGCTCTGTTTCTCAGGAGAGTGTTTTTATAAAGTAGAATTGGAACCTTCCAATGGACAAGAGGCCTGCCCAATGACTGGGGGTAAGTAGGAGGCCCAGAGCCATGGTGATGTCAGGTAACCTCTTAGCCCAAAACCCCCCGCCAGCCTCTCCTGATGGGACTAAATTTGTACCTTTCTCCTTAGTTGAGACTATTTGGTTGGCAGTAACAGAAATCCACTTAACCTAGCTCAATCAAAAAAGTGCAGCCAGGCCAGGCACGGTGGCCCACGCCTGTAATCCCAGCACTTTGGGAGGCTGAGGCAGGAGGATTACTGGAGGCCAGGAGTTGGAGATGAGCCTGGGCAATATAGCAAGACCCCTGTCTCTACCAAAAAAAAATTACTTGGGTTTGGTCCCAGCTAGTCAGGAGACTGAGGCAGGAAGATTGCTTGAGCCCAGGAGTTGGAAGCTGCAGTGAGCTAGGATCATGACACTGCACTCCATCCTGGGTGACAGAGTGAGACCCAGTCTCTTTAAAAAAAATAAATAAATAAGTAAAATAAAGTGCAGCTAGACCTTACCAGATCTGGCAAGCCATTGAGTCAAACCAGCTTCTCTTCCACTGCACTTGGTCTCTTTCTCTGTCAGCAGCCACGTGGCTTCTCACCTCTACTTTCCCTGTGATATCTTTCTCTCTCTGTCCCTCTCCCTTCAACTCTCTTTTTCGGTATGTCCAACTCTCTTAACCGGCTCTCTCTGCCTCTTCTTGTGCACGTAAATAAATGTGGCTACCTAAGTCCATTTTAATTCTGTCAGTTCAAGTGACTGGCTGAAAAAAGCACTCATATTCTATAGTTCCAATTACACAGTCCCAGAAGCTTTGGTTCACATTGGGTCTACTCCATTGCAATCAGTATTGTCCTCTGATCGTCCGCCCAAGTTGCCCAGTCTGGCCTGGATGGTATGGCCATGCAGTGCACACACAGCTGTCCTCATCCACTCCTGTCCCTGTGGAAGGTTCTCCGGAAACGGGACTGTGGGCTGGACATGCACCTCCAAGGCATCGTTGTCATGTCTATTTTCTCTCCACTCTAATCACATCCGCCATCCTCTCTTCCAAACTAGATGCCACACAAACCATGGGATAGTGGAAGAGAAATAGGCTTGGGAGACAGACTTGGTTCCTAATACTGGCTTTGTAAATACTAGGTTTATGGCCTTGATTAAGGAGGGTAAACCTCAATTTCTCCGTAAGAATAGGGGAAATAGTATCTATACCAGAAGCTGATTTTGAGGATAATGACCCATTTTGGAAAGAATCATCTAAATACAGAATTTTTATTTCTTCACTTTTCATTTATTCTATACTATACAGGTGGCTCATGCCTGTAATCCTATTTGCAGGTGAATATAGGCTCACACCTGTAATCCTAGCACTTTGGGATGCCAAGTTGGGCAGATCACTTGAGGTCAGGAGTTTGAAACCAGCCTGGCCAACATGGTGAAGCCCTGTCTCTAAAAATAAAAAATTAAAAAAAAAAAATTAGCTGGGTGTGGTGGCGGGCACCTGTAATCCCAGCTACTCAGGAGTCTGAGGCAGAAGAATTGCTTGAATCTGGGAGACAGAGGTTGCAGTAAGCCGAGATTGTGCCACTGCACTCCAGCCTGGGCAACAGAGTGAGTGTCAAAAAAAAAAAAAAGAAAAGAAAAAAAAAAGGCTCAAAGTGTGTGAGGGTAGGAGGGGGAGATGAAGAGAGGTTGGTGAGTGAGTACAAACTTACAATTAGATAAGAAACAGAAGAAATAAGTTCTAATGCTGGATAGCAGGCTAGGGGAACTATAGTTAGCATCAATACACTGTATATTTCAAAGTAGCTAGAAGAGAAGACTTGAAATGGAACCAACACATAGAAATGATAAATATTCATGGTGATAGCTACCCTTAATGTCCTGAATTGCTCATTACACATTCTATGTATGTAAGATACTCATATGTATATACTGTATATATCAATAACCTATATGTCAATAACAGAAAAAAAGAAACTAAAAAAAATAGGAGGGTACAGTTACTACATTTCTATTTAAGACACTGGCACTCCTACAATTTCTACAGTCTTCCTTCCCCCACTTCTTGATTTGTGTTGCATTATTGGTATTTTGTTTGTTTGTTGTTTGCTTGTTTTGAGATGGAGTCTCGCTCTGTCATCTAGGCTAGAGTGCAGTGGCACAATCTCAGCTCACTGCAACCCCTGCCTACCAGGTTCAAGTGATTTGCCTGTCTCAGCCTCCCGAGTAGCTGAAATTATAGGTGCCCACCACCATGCCAGGCTAATTTTTGTATATTTAGTAGACACGGGGTTTCACCATGTTGGTCAAGCTGGTCTCAAACTCCCGGCCTCAAGAGATCCACCCACCTTGGCCTCCCAAGGTGCTGGGATTACTGGTGTGAGCCATCGCGCCCAGCCTGTTTTTATATGTTTAACATTTCAGGTTAATTTCTGTTCACATAATTCCCACGGTTGCCTGGAATCTGGTTTTGGCTCTATATTCCAATGTATTTTATGCTTATATGAGGTTTTTTTTGTCATGGAATAGCCATTCCATGTACTTTGTTTTGATTTGTCTCCATGTGGAATTTTATCAGCAGTTTTTTCAGAAGTGCTTATGTGTCTGTATTCTCTGATTTATTTCATGTGTTTGAGTGATTTTCATGTCTGTAGCTTTTTGCTTGAAGGTTTCTTAGAGAATGTCATGCTCACGGTCATATATACTTTCCCTTAGAACTTTGATGATGTTCCCCCTTTGCCTTTTTCTGGCATTGAATGATCTTGTGGAAAAGTCTGGGGCAGCCTTATTTATTGTTATTGACTGTATGCTGGGGAAAAAAATCTCTGTGTATCTGTGTTCATATAACTAGCTTAGCTTAGCTAGACTGGATCTTGAAGTTCAGTGATCTGAGCGGTTGAGATTATGTATATAAAAAATTGATGTTCATAAAATGCTCAGCACAGAATCCAGTATGGGGTCACCAAATTATGGCCTACAGGCCAAATCCAGCTCGCAAACTACAAATAAAGTTTTACCAGCATACAAACATATTCATTTATGTATTATCTGTGGCTGCTTTCCTGCCTCAATGGTAGGGATGAATAGCTGTGACAGAGATCATATGGTCTGCAAGTCTTAAAATATTTACTATCTATCCCATTTACAGAAAATGTTTATCAACCCTATTCCCCAACACACATGCTCACTCTGTCCTATAGAATCAGGAAAAACTGGCTATTGAAAGTGACTTTACATCTCACTTTCTAGTCTAACATGATATTTTCTGCAAAAGCAGTTTCCATAAAATCTAGATATGTGCTCCACCAACCTTAACCACTTCCAAAGAGAAGTTCACCTGCATTATGTAATGTCCATATGATATGGTATTATCTTTTGAAGAAAGGCTCACATCTATATCCAGAGACCCAGTCACAATTGAGGCACAATGACGTTTCAATATAAAGCTATATTCAGAAACTTTCCCTATTACCGCCACATGGTCAGATGGCCCATGCCCAGTTGCAAATAACCAATCGATATCAACGACATGGTTGTGGCACTTCAAAAGTGGGAGAAGAGAAGGAAAAAAAAAAAAAGGTGACCTTTTTTTTTAGTAAAACCCAAGAAAATACAGTAAGTCTATAAAAGGCGATTTTGAAATGGTCTGTACGTTAAGAGTTTCGCTGCTGCTGCAATGACTTTGAAATGCCCTTGAACTGGATTCATCGGGTCCTTCCTCCTGGGGAATGGGCAGCTTTCTACCTAAGGAATACCTGTAGAGATTATTTCTGGCTCTGTGAATTGCCATTCTGCATTCACTATCTCTCATGTACCAATTTGGGAAGAGTGATGAGGGTGGTAAGATAGGAGAAAGGATTAATAGTCTGCTTTCTAGTCACTGCGAATGTTGAGAATAGATATTTAGCAGAGGGTGAGATAAAGAATCTCCACACTTTATGTGTCTGTACATGGAAGATATTATCAATATATCAGCCTTTCAGATAGCCACTTGCCTTAGGTCAGTAAAAATTAGAGGCAGACATTTTATTTAACTCTGCGTTATCTCCTCTTTGCAACCTGAAGTAGACATAGGCTACTTAACACAAAATATTATTGGGGTGGATACATACTTGTAATTTGTATAAAAGGCTGAAATACACCTCATTCTATTTCCTTGCCCCAAGATGGAATAAGCATTTATAAACTTCCTACGAAATATTACCACCTTAGAGTCAGCAGACCTAGATATGTGAACTTGGCCAAGTTTCTTAACCTGCTCTGTCTAGTTTTCTGATCTTTAACAAGAGCTAATCTTTGTCAACAACTGCCTGTGTGCCAGGAATGACTGTAAATGTTTTCCATGCATTTTCTCATTCCATTTCACAACTGCTTAAGGTTCATATATATATAATATATATTATATATGTATATATTTTATTTATATAATATATATTTATATATTTTATTTATTACACATCTATCTATCTATCTATCTATCTATCTATCTATATATTTTTTTCCCAGATAGAATCTTGCTCTGTTGCCCCGGCTGTAGTGCAGTGGTGCAATCTCGGCAATCTCGGCTCACTGCAACCTCCGCCTCCTGGGTTCAGTTGATTCTCCTGCCTCAGTTTCCTGAGTAGCTGGGATTACAGGCAACCGCCATCACATCCAGCTAATTTTTGTATTTTTAGTAGAGATGGGGCTTCACCATGTTGGCCAGGATGGTCTCGAACTCCTGACCTTAAGTGATCTACCCACCTCAGCCTCCCAAAGTGCTGGGATTACAGGCGTGAGCCACTGTGCCGGGCCAGGTCCATACTATATTATGATGCCTCCTTGCATGAGGAGACTGAGGGATAAAGTGGTTCAAGTCATTTTAAGAGGTAAAGCTAGAGTTGAACTTGGCAGTCTGGCTCCAAAGTTTGTTCTACCTCTTACTAGTAATAAGATTGTTAAAAATATAAAAAGAAAAATTGAAGAACATTTTTATTATATTCTTTGTATATAGTAAGCATGTAACAAATGGTAATAATCTACATAATAGTGATGATGAGGCCGGGCGCGGTGGCTCAAGCCTGTAATCCCAGCACTTTGGGAGGCCGAGGCGGGCGGATCACAAGGTCAGGAGATCGAGACCACAGTGAAACCCCGTCTCTACTAAAAATACAAAAAATTAGCCGGGCGCGGTGGCGGGTGCCTGTAGTCCTAGCTACTCAGGAGGCTGAGGCAGGAGAATGGCGTGAACCCAGGAGGCGGAGCTTGCAGTGAGCCGAGATCGCGCCACTGCACTCCAGCCTGGGCAACAGCGTGAGACTCCGTCTCAAAAAAAAAAAAAAAAAAAAATAGTGATGATGACTGTGATAAAAAGAATAATAAAAAACAGGGTGACTATGCTAAGTGCGGAGGCTCACGACTGTAATCCCAGCACTTTGGGACCTGGAGGTGGTGGATCACTTGAAGACAGGAGTTTGAGAACAGCTTGGCTAACATTGCGAAACCCTGTCTCTACTAAAAATACAAAAACTAGTGGGACATGGTGGCATGCGCCTGTAGTCCCAGCTACTCAGGAGGCTGAGGCATGAGAATCGTTTGAACCCAGGAGGTGGAGGTTGCAGTGAGCTGAGATCATGCCACTGCACTCCAGCCTGAGCGACAAAGTGAGACTCCGTCTCGAATATATATATGTATATATAAAAATATATATATAATATATTATATAATATATATATAATTAAGAATTAAAAATAAAAAAAGGCTATTTAGAAAATACATTATTATAATCCTTGAAAGGGCTTCTGGCCCCAAGCAAACTATTCTCCTACGAGAGAGAGGGATTTCTTAATTTGTGCATAGATTTGACTTGGGACAAATATTATCTGCTCATACCACAGTGTTGATGAAGTTCAAAGTAGCTGAGGCTACTATCACATCATAGTTCTGGTTTTTGGTCTTTGACTACTGGGCTTGTGTTCAGCCTTTGTCTTTTGCCAATCTCAAAATCAGGGATGATTCTCATGTATTCAGGTGGACTTCTGTGTTGGCCCTAGTAGGCAAATGGTGAAAAAGGGCCTTGGGAGAGAAACCAGAATCTGTGAGTTGAAGAAGGGGAGGCAGGGAGAGCCAGTAAGGAGAAGAGATAGGATCCAGGCGGTGACAAAGAAAGGCTTTGGCAGGAACTGTGAGTCAGAGGAGATGAAAGTTGGCACAGGATCACATAGCAAAGGAGATCACCATACTTCTGAAGAGTAGGAAAGACCAGAAGAATCGAAAACCAGGACTTGAACAGATATTTGTACACTCATGTTCACAGCAGGATTACTCACGAAAGCCAAGAGGTGAACACAACCCAAATGCCCATTCACAAAAGATTGAGGTCAATGCTTTTCTCACTCCCAGAGACACTGGACTCCAGGAAAGGTATTGATGGATGTGGCTGCAGTATTGCCACGTCAGCAGATGAATGGATCAGCCGATGAGTGGATCAACAAGATGTTATAGGTACATAATGGAATATGTATCCAGCCTTATAAAGGAGGAAATTCTGACACATGCTACAAAATGAATGAGTCTTGAGGACATTATGCTAAGTGAAATCAGCCAGACACAAAAGGGCAAATACTATGATTCCACTTGTATGAGATATTCAGAGTAGTCAAAATCACAGAGACAGAAAGTAGGATGGTGATTGCCAGCGGCTGGGGGGAGGGGATATGTGGAGTTATTGTTTAATGTCACGGTCCCCAACCTTCTTGGCACCAGGGATTGGTTTCATAGAAGACAGCAGGGGTGAGGGGATTGGGGAAGTGGATTTGGGATGAAACTCTTCCACCTCAGATCATCAGGCATTACTTAGAGTCTTATAAGGAGCTCACAACCTAGACCCCTGGCATGCGCAGTTCACAATAGGGTTCACGCTCCCATGAGAATCTAATGCGGCCGCTGATCTGACAGGAGGCGGATCTCAGGCAGTCCTGGCCCAGCTCCTAACAGGCCACGGACCAGTCTGTGGCCTGGGGTTTGGGGACCCCTGTTTAACAGGTACAGAGTTTCAGTTTGTGAAGATGAAAAACTCCTGGACATGGATGGTGGAGGTGACGGTTGCCCAACAATGGGAATGCACTTAATGTCACTAAACTATATATTTTTAAAAATGGTTAAAACAGTAAACTTTATACTATGTGTATTTTAACACATTAAATATAATAAATAAAATCTCACAATAGAAAAAGAGAGGGCAAATATGAATGACATGACTTAACTATAACAGTCGCTATTTAATGCACATCTGTTACATAGATTTATGTTTATATATTCACCAGTGGTGGCTGGGGCGAAGAGGAAACTGGCTAAATGTGTAGAATTTCCATTTTTGCCAACTGAATCAACCCACTGGTCAGAAATGGGGCCTATCATTTATTCCAGGGAACTACCACAAAGTAACTCCGGCTGGAGTTATTTTAATTGACTGTTGAGCACCATTTCTCGATGGTGCTCATAAAAGTCAATTGGTCGGCAGCCCTGCCTTCCCCCACCAACCACACTCCAGAAGAGACCATGGTGGCCAGGGGACACCTGCTGGAGGGTCATCACCAGGATCCTGGATGACTGGAGCTGGTGCGCTTAGATCAGCAGGGAGGTAGGTTAGAGGAGAAGCCACTCAACGGCTTGCAGAGACTTCGGCTGGGGTGCAGAAGAGCAGGCGGTGCTGCTGGCCGTGTATCAGGACACAAGCGCCTTCTTATGCACCAGCAAAAGTTGTGAGTTTCAGCAGGGCGTGGTGGCTCACATCTGTAATCCCAGCACTTTGGGAGGCTGAGGTGGGCAGATCACAAGATCAGGAGATTGAGACCATCCTGGCTAACATAGTGAAACCCTGTCTCTACCAAAAATACAAAAAATTAGTCGGGCATGATGGCACCCGCCTGTAATCCCAGCTACTCAGGAGGCTGAGGCAGGAGAATCGGTTGAACCCAGGAGGTGGAGGTTGCAGTGAGCAGAGATCGTGCCACTGCACTCCAGCCTGGGCAACAGAGCAAGATTCCATCTCAAAAAAAAAGAAAAAAAAAAAGTTGTGAGTATCACAAAGGTTGCCTAGAAACCAAATCATAAGACTTCCAGCGACTCTGGCAGGCTCCCTAGTGTTGACAAATCAGGGCATCACGGGACTCTAGTCTCCCTACAATTAAACAGATAATTAAGAAATAAGAACATATTTTTCTGATATAAATTGATAGATTCTAGTTGGTTATGTTAGCATCAGAAATAAATTGAGCAGTAATCTGCAAAGGATGTTATTGCATTATAAAAATAAAGATCTGTCTCCACAACCAATCAATTCAGCAGATATATACCAACAATCAAATTGTTAAAAATGACTTCTATAAATTATCTGGGGCTCTGTCTAATGGTGCCAGAAGCAGCTGTGATACAATTTAGGGCTGATATAACCGTACATCGAGAGTGCTTTTTCATTCTGATGCCTTCCGTTCCCTTCAAAGCAGTTGTAGTGGAGCCCACAGCTTTGTTTAGTGCACTCATGTGAAAACAAAGTATATTTCACTCCATGGGTTAGCAAAGTCATTTTGGCAGGAATATATGCATTTAATATGGGAAGAATAATTCAATTTTCTTTCTATTATTTCACATACGAGGTCGCCATATACTTAATTCTTCATTAAGCCCTCTGGCTTGCAAGGAAGGTGCTGTTCTTTATGAGCTGCTATACTTGTTTCAAATGAAGGTGGAAAAGACCCACCAAGGGATAGTTATAATCATGTATTTTTCAGTCTTGTCTAACAGCCATTTCAATGAAATCAGAACGATTTAGTACCTTTTCTTAATACCTGCAGCACTTAAAAATTCAGTCTGTCCAAACTGTGATTGTCTGTTAATGCCTAATCACCAAGCCGCACCGGGATCTGTCGGTGGCCTTTTTTTTCCTTTGCATATTCATGTCAGTTGAAAAAGCAGTTAAATGCTGGCTGAACTGAAAGCAATTTTCCCACTTGGGAGCCCTGACACAACAGGAATCCATCGTCAATATAACAGCTCCAAACTTAGTTCTTCCACGAAGGTTTTGTCTAGTAAGCTTAGATGGTGCCCAAGCTGACACATGGTTTACTCTCCAGACACAATTAACAACGAGAGCAAAAAACACAAACAGTAGCCACTGGACTCCCACTGGATATTAAGTTCTTTCCTCAGAATATGAGACACCAGGAGACACATCAAGACAAATAAACATGGTCCCTGCCCTCAGATAACTTACAATGTAGTAAGGAAGTAGATAAAAATTTGAATGGTTTGAGAATAACTAAGTGGAAACAAATTAGGGTCAGTCTCAACAATGGATCTGCTTTTGGAGAAAAGATTCCTATTTCTCTGCTAGATAGAGGTGGAGAGGCTCTGCATGGGACATTGTGGAAGGTACAGAAGGATCTAACAACTTGGTTGAGGAAAAAATTTCAAGTAATGGCTGATAGCATAAGGTGAGAGAAAGAAAGAAATTCAGGGGCAGGGGAAGGAGAGCATAGTTTGAGGGGTGCTGGAGTCAGGGACAGGTTTAGAGAGGCATGAGTGAGACATACTAAATTTGCCATAGAAATGGCGCTCAACAGTCAATTAAAATCTGAGTCTGGAACTCAGGAGAAAAGTGAAGAATAAAGACAAAGATGTAGGCCGAGCATGGTGACTCACGCCTGTAATCCCAGCACTTTGGGAGACTGAGGTGGGTGGATCACCTGAGTTCAGGAGTTCAAGACCAGCCTGGCCAATATGGTGAAACCCAGTCTCTACTGAAAATACAAAAAAATTAGCCTGGCACGGTGATGGGTGCCTGTAATCCCAGCTACTCAGGAGGCTGAGGCAGGAGAATTGCTTGAATCCAGGAGGCGGAGGCTGCAGTGAGCTGAGATTGCCCCATTGCACTCCAGCCTGAGTGACAGAGCAAGACTCCATCTCAAAAAAAAAAAAAAAAGAAAAAGAAAAAAAAAGGTTAGAGATGTAGAGGTCTTGCTTTTTTTGGAGGACTGGTCAGATATGTTGTAGAATGTCCTATTTTTAAATATCTGTTTTAATACCTGGAGCACTTGAAAATTCAGTCTGTCCAAACTGATTATCCGTTAATGCCTAATCACTAGACCACACCAGAATCTGTCGGTGGCCTTTTTTGCCTTTGCATATGCATGTCAGTTGAAAAAGCAGTTAAATGCTGGCTGAACTGAAAGCGATTTTCCCATTGGGAGCCCTGACACAACAGGAATCTATCTTTAATATAACAATTCCAAACTTAATTCTTCTACTCAGATCTGTTGTAGAAGTACATGTATACAATGTATACATGACAGCAGGATAATTGGGATATCTATCACTAGAAGTCCTGTTTTTGACTCTCAAAAATAGTTAATTTCTTTCCTGATAGGTACCCATTCTGAAATTCTCAATGGACACTCGCCAGCCTTCAGTATAATGTTTGGATAGAAACATGTTGATAACTCCTAATTGGTCCTTGTACTAGAGATTTTCTGGTTGCACCTCCACATCCTCTCTCCATTCTTCTCCTTCCTGCTTTTGCTCTGGGAGGCTGAGCTCTGTGAACTGCGTCACCTTGCCCACTGGCTGCTAAATGGTTTGGCCAACAGGAGACACAAATGAGACATAACAGCCTGGAGGGGAGTGAGTTCAAGGTGCACATTTATTGTGAATCCCTCTTCGCCTGGTCATGACGAACTGGCTGCTTCTCTGTACAACCACTTGCTTTAGGTTGCAGTCAGCACTCTCCCTACTTCCCAGTCTGGCCTAGAGGTGGTGACAGCTCCTGCTGTTAGCCTGTGGGAACTGACACTATCCCTTGTGAGTTTCCCTACACCCTGCCTATTCTTTTTTTTTTTTTGAGACGAAGTCTCACTCTGTCACCCAGGCTGGAGGGCAGTGGCCGGATCTCGGCTCACTGCAAGCTCCGCCTCCCGGGTTCACGCCATTCTCCTGCCTCAGCCTCCGGAGTAGCTGGGACTACAGGCGCCCGCCACCTCGCCCGCCTATTCTTTTTAAACAGTGCTTTTGGTAAGCTTCATTAGCTTAACTTAATGAAACTCTTCTCAATTACCTAGTTTGAATGCACTGTGTCTTTTGTGACATGACTGTGAAAGAGTCTTCTGCAAATATTGATTGATTGATTGACGATATTATCCGATCTTGGTTCTAATATATCTTCCTTTAAAAAGTTCTACAACATAGTAATCACACTTGGGCTGATCTGTTTTCATGAAAGAAAGTACTTAAGATAGTTTTCTCTAATTTAAATATTAATAGGAAAATGATTAAATAAATTATGATCCATCTCTCTATGTGATACTGAATTTTTTTTTTTTTTTTTTTTTTTTAATGAGACAATTGGCCAGGCATGGCGGCTCATGCCTGTGATCCCAGTACTTTGGGAGGCCGAGGTGGGTGGATTACCTGAGGTCAGGAGTTTGAGAGCAGCCTGGCCAACATGGTGAAACCCCGTCTCTACTAAAAATACAAAAAAGTAGCTAGGTATGGTGCTGCGTGCCTGTAATCCCAGCTACTCAGGAGGCTGAAGCAGGAGAACTTCTTGAACCTGGGAGGTGGAGGTTGCAGTGAGCTGAGATCACGCTACTGCACTCCAGCCTGGGCGACAAGAGCTAAACTGTATCTCAAAAAAAAAAAAAAAAAAAAAAAAAAAAAAAAAAAAAAAAAAGAGAAAGACAATCTTACAGGTATGGACATAGAAATATCTTTAAGAAACATTAAGTGAAAAAAAATAAAGTGACAGAAGAATAGGCTCAGTATAACCCCATCTATGAAAACAACATTAAACAAAATAAAACTATACATTTTATATAAACTCTTATGAATACATGGGCCTTCAGACTCTAGTCCTACACTTTTCCCTTGCCTCACCCTCTCCGATATTCCTGCCTCGACATTGCACTTCAGGTCAGTGACTACATTATGCACTCGCTAAATTAGAGTAGGCACTCAATGCTTGTGGGATAAATGAATGAATTGCAATTTTCAAACATGTCCTTCACTTTCAAGACTCCCTCTTAGTGTTTGTCCCTACTGTTCCATCAGCTTAAAATGCTGTTCTTCTTAGTTCTTCTACAACAGATCTGTTGTAGAAGTACCTGTATACAATGTATACATTACAGCAGGATAATTGGGATATCTATCACTAGAAGTCCTATCTCTAGAAGTTCCCTCAGCAACTGTGATTTAGTTAGTAGTCCTCCAGCATCCACTAAATTCCACTTTATTTGCAAAGTCTTCCCAAACCCCTTAAACTAGAATTTTGTGGCCCTTCTCTGCTTTTCTAGAGCAATTTATAACTTCACCTGAGCACTCAGAACACCTTGCTTTGCAATCAAATACAGTTTCCCCTACAAGATTCTAAGATCCCGGGGGAGCTTTGGCAATTTTGTATTCCCCATACTCAGCATAACATCTCACACATAGTAGTCACTTGGTGTGTTACCTTTAATTAAATCTGATTGACTGTTAGGGTCCCAGGGGCCAGGTACACCAGACCAGGTAAAGCAGAATAGGTACAATGCCTATTGTAGATTATTAATTGAATGCCTCCAAACAAAGTAAATTGATTAATTTAATCATGAAATTGCGTGCCATCCTACTTTAAATAATTTACTCTAAAACTTCAGGCAATTTAAATCTAAGATGGAAAGCAGGTGGAGAATGTAAGAGCCTATATAGGACAAAGTTTTCTTTGTTGGATATCAAAGGGCCTCAAGGAATGATCTGGCCTGGCCAATGCAGGAATGGGCAAGAGAGAAGTACATAGTTGAACAACCTTCTCTCTCTTCTCTCCTGAGGAACAAGCATATTTTCCTGTCGACTTTAGTAGCAGCTGCCCCCTGTGGATTTCCCAATGAATCAGAAGCCGCCTCCGCACAGACCCCTAATCCACAACTTGCATTTCTCAAATCTAATTTATTAAAAACTCATTTATTTTCGACAACACCAGATTTCTGATTAACTCCCAGCACCATGGGTTATTTAATGCAGTGGGTTTCATTGTCATTTCTGATTTCCCTAAGTGCTTGATTGATAGAAGCTATCATGGGCTTAGTCTGTCAGTGTATTGTTCCTCTGTCAAGTGACAACAAAAAACTTTATTAATGAAATTGGTGGTGTCTCCTAAATAAGGTGGAAACCCAGTATGGCATTGGAGACCCACAGGCGCTAGGCTTTCAGCAGGGCAACTAAAAATCATGCCTGGAAGCTTCACTGAGATACAAGGCAGATATCCCTACCTATGCTCCACCTGGAAAAATCTGGCAGAGTCATCTGGTGTTAAGGAAGAAAGGTTTATTTTCATTTTGCCTTTTGATAAGGGTGATGAAATGCACTGAAGTAGATTCAGAATGATAAATCAACTTTAAATGCGACCAGCCTTATCTTTTGTTTGTTTTTATAATTTTTCAGACCCATTTAAATCTTTGAGGAGAGTAACCCTTAGAATACAAGATAGAGTTGTTAAGCCTCTAAAATAAAATATGATAGGGAGCAGTGGCTCATGCCTGTAATCCCAGCACTTTGGGAGGCTGAGATGGGAGGATCTCTTGAGCCCAAGAGTTCGAGACCAACCTGGGCAACATAATGAGACCTCATCTCTAAAGTAATAATAATAATAAATTAAATTAAATTAAATTAAAGCAATAGCTGTTGTCATGCTGTTTGTGTAGCTAATCCCTTAACCTGTCTTCTGGACTGAGATTGCTTCCTCAACCCAGCCATAGACTTGAGCTACCCACAGATGTGAATTAGGTGGAAAAGCTGCCACAAAAATGTCAGTAAAGGTGAAAGAAGCAGGAGCAGGTCTCCCACATATTAGCAAAATGTCTTCACAATTTAGTGTTCTCAGTTGGCTGAAATATAGCAGATCTCCCTTATATATCTTCCACTGGTGTCTTTGGTGCTTTATCTTCCTAGCTAGACAAGGACCCTGGATGGAGGAGAATTGGTCATTCAGTGGAAAGTCCAATCTCCTCCCATTTCTCAAACATGAGAACAGATAACTTCCTAATCAGTTCTTCCCTTCTGAACATCTCCTTCCACAACCCTCTGTGACTGTAGCCCAGAGATTTGGATTAACTTCTGTGCCAAATTCTTCCCTTTAGCGTGGTGGCTGACAGCTGAGACGTTGTGCTGTTTATGAACTGTTCAGTCAAAGAGATTATATAGCACCTTGAACAGCTTAGAGGACACACACTGTGTAAATCTAAGCACTAAGAAGTCAGGAACATGAGAAGAAAGCAGAATTCAGGATAAGTCTCCCAATACCTTCCCATCACCTCTACTTGTCTCCCTGGGGAAAAACTCTGAGAGGGCAAACTAGAGAATAAGGCACAGAATCCAGAGTTCTTGAGATTTCACTTCCCTGGGCCCTTTTACTGAATATGAACAAGCCCACTCATGGGCAATCTCTTACATACAAATACTACTTTTCTGACACTGTAAGAAAGGTGAGCCCTTTGAGATATTTCCAAGAGTTATCTACAGTAATTTATCTACTAACATTTGTATGCAAAGACACGTATTTACTGAACAACTACATTTAGGATTAATGGGATCTTAGCACCGTTTACAAAAGCTATAGTTAAAATTATGCTACCCCCATTTTTCCCTAAGATTGATGAAATTTAAAAGCTAATAATTAAGATGGTTAAGACATGGGGAGTGCATGCTTTTTTACGTTGTTATACATAAGTTGTGCAAACTCTATGGAGGGCAGTATGAGAACATTTGTCAAAATTAAGATGTGAGGCTGGGCACGGTGGCTCACGCCTGTAATCCTAGCACTTTGGGAAGCCGAGCTGGGCGGGTCACCTGAGGTCAGGAATTCGAGACCAGCCTGGCTAGCATAGTGAAATTCTGTGTCTACTAAAAATATAAAAATCAGCCAGGTTTTGTGGTGGGTGCCTGTAATCCTAGCTACTTGGAAGGCTGAGGTAGGAGAATCGCTTGAATCTGGGAGGCAGAGGTTGTGGTAAGCCAAGATCATGCCACTGCACTCCAGCCTGGGTGACAGAGTGAAACTCCATCTCAAAAAAATAAAAATAAAAATAAATAAATAAATAAAAATAAATAAAATGTGCAATCAGAGATTTTTCCATTTTAAGATGGTAGTGAAAAGATTTTTTTCTGCCCCTGCTCCTTTTAGGAAATTACCCCAAACCAACAAGGGTGATGAGAAAAAACCTGCAAATTTCATAATCCATGAAATTAGGAAATATTCATATGAAAATGAATGAAGGAGTTTAAAAAATGATGTAGCAGAGTGGAGGTAGCCTGTATTGTTAATTAGTGACAGGATTTTTTTTTTTCTTTTCTTTGAGACAGAGTCTCATTCTGTCACCCAGGCTGGAGTGCGGTGGCATGATCACAGCTCACTGCAGCCTCGACCTCCAGACTCAGGTGATCCTCCCACTTTTGCCTCCTGAGAGGCTGGGACTACAGGCACCATGCCACCATGCCTGGATAATTTTTGTATTTTTTTTTGTAGAGACAGGGTTATACCGAGTTGCTCAGGCTGGTCTTGGACTTCTGGGCTCAAGCGATCTACCTGCATTGGCCTTCCAAAGTACTGGAATTATAAGCATGAGCTACTGCGTCCAACAAATGACAAGATTTGGGTTTTGTTTTGTTTTGTTTTGTTTTGAGATGGAGTCTTGCTCTTTTCCCTAGGCTGGAGTGCAGTAGCACGATTTCAGCTCACTGCCACCTCTACCTCCCAGATTCAAGCAATTCTCCTACCTCAGTCTCCCAAGTAGCTGGGATTACAGATGTGCACCACCATGCCTGGTTAATTTTTGTATTTTTAGAAGAGACAGGGTTTCACCATGTTGCCCAGGCTGGTCTCGAACTCCTGACCTCAGGTGATCCGCCCAGCTCGGCCTCCCAAAGTGCTGGAATTACAGGAGTAAGCCACTGTGCCTGGCCAATGACAGGATTTTTAAGATACTAAATGCCACAGGAAGTGAGGGTTAAGAAAAGGGCTAAAAGTGAAGACAGTGTGGCGATTCCTCAAGGATCTAGAACTAGAAATACCATTTGACCCAGCCATCCTATTACTGGGTATATACCCAAAGGATTATAAATCATGCTGCTATAAAGACATATGCACACGTATGTTTATTGTGGCACTATTCACAATAGCAAAGACTTGGAATCAACCCAAATGTCCATCAATGACAGACTGGATTAAGAAAATGTGGCACATATACACCATGGAATACTATGCAGCCATAAAAAAGGATGAGTTCGTGTCCTTTGTAGGGACATGGATGCAGCTGGAAACCATCATTCTCAGCAAACTATCACAAGAACAGGAAACCAAACACCACATGTTCTCACTCATAGGTGGGAATTGAACAATGAGATCACTTGGACACAGGAAGGGGAACATCACACGCTGGGGCCTGTTGTGGGGTAGGGGAAGTGGGGAAGGATAGCATTAGGAGATATACCTAACGTAAATGACGAGTTGATGGGTGCAGCACACCAACATGGCACAAATATATATATGTAACAAACCTGCACGTTGTGCACATGTACCCTAGAACGTAAAGTATAATAATAATTAAAAAAAGAAAATATGTATGCAAAAAAAAGACCTATAAAGGAATGTTCATGCAGCTTTATCTGAAATCACTAAAGACTGGAAACATGTCCATCAACAGTAGAATGGATGAACAAAATGTGGTATATCCCTACGATGCAGTACTACTCAGCAGTACTAAGAAACTATTAGAACCTGCAGTGTCAGTGCATCTCAGAGACATTAGCTGAACAAGAGGAGCCAGACTCAGGAGGAGATGCTGTATGATTCTACCTACACGTAGTTTTAGAATAGGTAAATTAATCTAGAGTAATAGAAATCAGATTAGTGATTGCCTGGAGTAAGGGGTGGGGAATTCACTGGCAAAGGACACACGGGATCTTTTGGGGGATGATGGATATAGTCTCTATTTTGACCAAGGTGGTGATCACAGGTATGTACACATGCATTAAAACTCATTGAATTGTACAGAGCACTTAAAAAGAACACATTTATTTTCCTGTGTGTAAATTATGCCTCAGTAAAACTGATTTTAAAGCGTAAAAAAAAGATAAGGGCTAAAAGTTGGGAGATTTATTAAAAGTTTGTATAAGGAGCAGAGAATATCCCACCCTCTCCTGAGTGGCCAGGAGACTACCCCTCATGTAATCCATACCAGGAAGAAATTAAACCAGCATAGCTCCAGGCTCAGGAACCCCAGCCCAGCGAAAGGCAGGTAACAGGCACAAGGCTAAAAAAGATCAAGTGTAAAGTGAATAGTGAGACCCTCACTGCATGCTCAGCTTCCAGAACACTGGGAACCAGCCTTATGGCCATGGCCTCCTCCTTTTTCCCACCACCCTCTACCCAAAGAGAGCAAATTGTCAAATTCTTCTCTAGAATAACGGAATATCCCAGAGAAAATACCTAGAGATACAGATAGTTGTGAACTCTACCAATAAAAATCAAGCAGCCCGCTACTCCACTCATCTACAATGAAACCAACAAGCTCAACCGTACAAATGGAATTTTCAATCAGCTCTTTGATGGCTCCTTTTTAAATATGAACTGACAACCAGGGATCACTTGACATTTAAGAAAGATTTTCCAATATGAAAGACTCTAAAACACACACAAATGTGTGCATATGTATGCACACACAGAAAAAAAGGAACTAGGAAGAAACAAAGACAAGGGAGGTAGCAAAAAAATTTTTCAAAAATTAAATCTAATCGATATTCTTAGAAATAATGAAAATATTACCTCAATAGGAAAAAATTGGGTACTATATAAAGAATAACAAGAGAAATGGAGCTCTTAAAAATTATAGATATTGGCTGGGCGCGGTGGCTCACACCTGTAATCCCAGGGAGGTTGAGGCAGGAGGATTGCTGGAGCCCAGGAGTTCAAGATCAGTCTGGGCAACATAGGGAGACCCCATCTCTACAAAAATTTTTTAAAAGTTAGCTGGGTAGGCCAGGTGCGGTGGCTCACAACTGTAATCCCAGCACTTTGGGAGGCCGAGCCGGGCGGATCACGAGGTCAGGAGATTGAGACCAGGGTGAAACCCCATCTCTACTAAAAATACAAAACATTAGCCGGGCGCGGTGGCGGGTGCCTGTAGTCCCAGCTACTCGGGAGGCTGAGGCAGGAGAATGGTGTGAACCTGGGAAGCGGAGCTTGCAATGAGCTGAGATCGTGCCACTGCACTCCAGCCTAGGCGACAGAGCGAGACTCTGTCTCAAAAAATAAAAATAAAAATAAAAAAAGTTAGCTGGGTATGGTGGTGCATGCCTCTGGTTCCAGGTTCTTGGGAGGCTGAGGGAGGAGGATTGCTTGAGCCCAGGAGGTCAAGGCTATCACATTGCAGCACTGTACTCCAGCCTGGGCAGCAGAAAGAGACCCTGTCTCAAAAAAGTTTTTAAATATTAAAACAAAAACTTTTAAATGTTTTTTCAATAAAGGGGTAGAAGAAAGAGTTTAAGAAATCTCCCACACTGACTAGGTCCAAGATCCCATAATCCATGGTTCATGCCTATAACCCCAGCTCTTTAGGAGGCCAAGGCAGGGGGATCCCTAGAGCTCAGGAGTTCAAGACTACCCTGGGCTACATGGTGAGACCCCATATCTACTTTAGAAAAAAAAAAAAAAAAAAAAAAAAGCCTGGCATGGTGGTGTGCATCTGTGGTTCCAGCTACTCTGGAGGCTGAGATGGGAGTATCACTTGATCCCAGGAGGCAGAGGTTGAAGTGAGATGAGATCATGCCACTGCACTCCAGCCTAGGTGACTGACAGAGTGAGACCCTGTCTCAAAAAAAAAAAAAGAAAGAAAGAAAGACAGAAAAAGAAGAAATCTCCCACAGAGTATAACAAAGAAACAAGGAGATAAACCTTAGGAGAAACTTAGAGGTTTGAACCAAGAGATTCAACATCTGATTAATGAATGTTCCAGAGAGAACAAGGAAAGTAAGTCACGGAGAGGAAATTATCAAAGAAATAATTCAAGAAAAGTATAGAACATGAGTCTCCAGATTAAAGGAGCCCTAAAATGTTGGTATAAAAAGCACCCCCACCAAAGGACATCATTGTGAAATTTCAATACATCAGAAAGACCTTGTGCAGATCAGAATGGCATCAGTGGTCAGAATGGCACTGGACTTCTTAAAAGCATTATTGGAAATTAAAAGATAGGTGGGGAAATGTCTTTACAATTCTAAGGAAAATCATGCTCTACCTATATCGAGCCAGACTACCAACTATGAGAGTAAAATAAAGATATCTGCCTGTAGAAAAGAACCTACACATTTTATTCCTCATTACCATTTTCAGGAAGCTACTAGAAAATGTACTCCACAGAAAAGATTAAAACAAGAACAAAAAATATAGGGAGCAGGAAATTGGGGGTCAAACAGGGGAGAGAGAGATAAGGAGAATTATTAGAATGATGGTAAAGGCCAGGTAGCCCAGAGAGCAGCAAGTCCAGAGAGAAACTGTCAAGCTGAAGCAAGAGAGTGGGAGGTTCTCGGGGAAAGAAGAAACGGATTGATTATCTGATGAGTGTGATGGCATGAAAAACAGCATAGAAAACTGGATTGAAACTTCTATTGAAATCAATACTTGGAAAACATCAGAACTTTGGTCATAATAATGTAATGTAAAATGAAACCTTAACTGGAGGGAAGGGGAAGGGGTATGTAAGAGCATAACATGACATAGAAATATGGTGAAAACCAGAAGAAACAAATGAAAGGGTTGAAAGTGAAGGAACTGGCATATGGGAAATCAAGAAATAGTGGGACAGGGGACTGTGGTTTTTAGTTATAAGGTTTATAGCCCTATTTGATTTTTTAAAATTGTCTACCTATGATAATTTGATAAAATATAGCACTTGTTTAAAAATAATAATGGGATTATATGATATGATCTTTAAATGTTTTTCTTAGCTATAAAAGACACTATTGGCTGTGTGCAGTGGCTCACACCTATAATCCTAGCGCTTTGGGAGGCTAAGGCAACAGGATGAGTTGAGTTCAGGAGCTTGAGACCAACCTGGGCAACATGGTGAGACCCCATCTCTACTAAAAATACAAAGAAAAATTAGCTGAACGTGGTGGTGCACACCTGTGGTCCCAGCTATTCGGGAGGCTGAAGTGGGAGGATTGCTTGAGCCCAGGAGGTGGAGGTTGCAGTGAGCCAAAATCACACTACTGCACTCCAGCCTGGGTGACAAAGCAAGACCCTGTCTCCTATAAAAAACAAAAAGTTGGCCGGGCGCGGTGGCTCAAGCCTGTAATCCCAGCATTTTGGGAGGCCGAGACGGGTGGATCACGAGGTCAGGAGATCGAGACCATCCTGGCTAACACGGTGAAACCCCGTCTCCACTAAAAAATACAAAAAACTAGCCGGGCGAAGTGGCGGGCGCCTGTAGTCCCAGCTACTCGGGAGGCTGAGGCGGGAGAATGGCGTGAACCTGGGAGGCGGAGCTTGCAGTGAGCTGAGATCCGGCCAGGGCACTCCAGCCTGGGTGACAGAGCGAGACTCCGTCTCAAAAAATAAAAATAAAAATAAAAATAAAAATAAAAAATAAAAAATAAAAAATAAAAAGTTTATTCTAAAAAAAAAAAAAAAGGACTATTGAAAATTTCAAATGAAAGAAACCTCTTGAAATAGAAAAGTATGAAAAGTAACTAGCAGGTTAAAGAAATAAATGCTTTTTTCTGAATATGCTTCTTTTTTTTCTGCTCTTATGCTAATTCCATAAACTTTGGACTAGAAAAGAAACTGTTTGTACAGTAGCTGTAGACTGGAAAAGAAAATGTTTGTGTGATTAGAACCTACATCTGCACTTGGCCTAGGTTAACTTCCTGAAGAGTAATTTGAAAGAACACAAACAGAAGAACTACTCGGCAATAAAAGGGAACACATTTCTGATACCTGCCACAACATGGATGAATCTTCAATGAATTAGGCTAAGGGAAAGAAGCCAGCTCCATAAGACTGTATAATGTGTGATTCTATTTATATGACATTCTAGAAAAGGCAAAACTATAGGGATAGGAAACAGATCAGTGGCTGCCAGGGACTGGAGGTAGAGTGTGCGGTTGACTCTGAAGGGGCTCTGGAAAAAGTTTTTAAGGTGATGGAATAAGTCTATTTCTCAGTTGTGCTGGGGGTGGAACAACTATACATTTGTCAACTCATAGAACTGTATGGTAAAAGGGATGAATTTTATTTTATGTACATTATCTCTCAGAGAGAGAGAGAAAGGAAAGATATGGCTTCCAAAGTAGTTTTAGCTTTACAGATTGTCGAATGAAACTAAAAAATATCCCACCTCCTTGGGCCTCTTCTCACTGTACTGGGTGTATCATGAAGACCCCATAAGACCTTCTTTCCCAGATGTACCAGTTGGGATAGGAAGCCCCAAAGTGTCATGCAGGAGTCTATATTAGCTTCATGATCAACACAGTTTTTCTCAGAATTTTCTAAAAGCCAAATGTTACACAATAAAAACATCTCTACAGTAGATTTTGAAAACAGCTGCAATCATTCCTCTCCTTGAACCCACAGTAATTTGCAATATGCTTTTGCAGCTCTTTCCCTCAAGAGGAAGAGTCTAGTTCTCCACCCTGCGACTCTGGGCTGACTTTCTGAATTGTATTACCAACCAAATATGGTGGAGGTGACTTTGTGCCAGTTGTGAGCATAGGCCTCGAGAGACCTGTGGCCTTTCATGAGTTCACTTAGAGCCCAGACGAGCTACCCAGAAAGATCCCAAGCTGGTCTCTATGGGAGAAATCTGACCAGTCACCTTGTCACCACAGCTAATAGCTTGCCAACTTCCAGACGTGTGAGTGAGGCCATCCTACACCAGGAACCTCCAGCAAATCCATGGGCTGGCCACGGACACATTAGCACCCAGTCAAGTTCAGCCAAGTTTGGCCCAGATGAGCTGGGTTATCCAGCTGATCCACAGAAACAAAAACAATAATAAATGGTTGTTGTTTTAAGTCACTAAGCTTTGAAGTACTTTGTCATGTAGTAGAACCTAAGTGATACAACATGAAAAAGAACATACTTTTGTAAAAACATAAAAGGGGGGGTGGGAAAAAGCTCACCTAGGTGTCTTTCTACTACTAGATATTTTTGACCAGGGATAAGTCATAAAATAAATGACTTCTTAAAGTTTCATAAAATAGCATATTGCATTGTGAAAAAAATCAATTTTGCTTGCAGGAATTTACTCTATAGGTATACTCACATTGGTGTGTATATTGTTAACTAAGTGAGCCCTGATCAGCCTAAATAAAGTTTTATTGGAACACAGCCTCAGCTATTCATCTACATATTCTCTACAACTGCTTTCACACTACCATGGCAGAGTTTAATAATCTTGACAGAGTATGTGTGGTGCACAACGCCTAAAATAGTTACTATTTGGTCCTTTGCAGAAAAGTTTGCTGAGCCCCTGGTCTAAGCCAGTGGATCTGGAATTTTAGCGTGCATCAGAACTACTTGACGAATCTGTTAAGACACATATTGCTGCATCTACCTTCAGGGTTTCTGATTCAGTCGGTCTGGATAGGGCTTAAAATTTTGCTTTTCTACTTCAGTCTCATGACCTTCAAATTGCCCTGTGGAGGTGACTGCCTGTTCTACGACTTCCGTGAGCTGGTTACAGAGGCTCCTCAATCCACATCTAGGTGCATTTAGAGCAGAGTTCAAAACAGCATTGCTGTGCCTTCCATGCACTGAGCATTCTGCTGAGCCATAGGGTTGAGCTCACAGCTCCCACTTTGTCTTTTAAGTGAGACACTTCATCTTTCTTCCCAGGCATCTGGAGGGAGAGCCACAGAACCTGGAAAAGAACGTTAAGAACTGGATTCAAGTTTCTATTGCACTGTGTGCTTGTGTAAGTCAGTTTACCTCTGACACCCTGGAGATAATAAAATACTCTTCCAGGCCAGGCACAGTGGCTCACGCCTGTAATCCCAGCACTTTGAGAGGCCGAGCCGGGCAGATCACCTGATGTCAGGCGTTCGAGACCAGCCTGACCAACGTGGTGAAACCCCATCTCTACTAAAAATACAAAATTAGCTGGGCGTAGTGGCGCGTGCCTGTAATCCCAGCTACTCAGGAGGCTGAGGCAGGAGAATCACTTGAACCTGGGAGGCAGAGGTTGTGGTGAGCCGAGATCGCGCCATTGCACTCCAGCCTGGGCAACAAGAACGAAACTCTGTCTCAAAAAAAACAAAAACAAAAACAGAAAACTCAAAAACTCTTCCCTACTTTCCATGGCTATTGTGAGAATTAAATGGGAAATTTTATGCAAACTACTTCATCAGTGTTAACATTTCATAAAGTTAAATTATGTATTATCATTAGTAGTCTATTGTATTGTTGAAACATTGCTATTATTGGCAACCCCAGCAGTTCCAAGTGGAAGTTGCTATCAGCAGAGAAAAAGGCTTTGCCCAGAAAGAATAAACATTAATGAAATCAGTCCCTGATTAACAGGAAGGCCTTTCACCCATTATATAGCTTCAGACATTATTCTGCATTCAAAGGTAAATATTTATCTTCATCCTTGGCAGAAGAGAAGAGTGTTCGGAACATGTGAGTGGTGTTGATGGATCCGAGTTGTCAGTCCTGGGAGCTCAAAGCAAACCCTTCCTGCATCCCCGTCCAGAGCACCTCCTCAATCTTTGGGTTCCATTTTCAGCCTCCAAGGCCATGCCAGCCTCTGAGCACCTCCAGGTGCTCCAGCAACGTCTGCTGAATCGCCCCAGGAGGACTCAAGGCACCAACATCCTTCCACACAGGAATGCTCAAGAAATGCCTGCCAGCCGGCTCCAGGCCACAAAAAGTCATTAGCAGCTTGTGACCCCTGGCATGGCTGCTACAGGCTGGAGTGAAAGTTGATGCAGATTGTAGCAACCCGGCATTACCATCCCCACTAGCTGCCCAGCTCCCCAGACATGCCTGAGCTGACGTTTGCTGGCTGTCTGATCTCCTGGATGTCTTTGTTGCAACCTCAGCTCCGTGCTTCTCGGGGAGGTGAGCCAGAGGTGGAGGCCTGCCTATTTGCTTCATGTTTGCTCTTTAGCTGTTATTTCGAGGTCATCTTAACTCCCTGGCAGCCAGGTCCCAGATTACCCATCAGCCTGGCATATGCGTCTGGTGTCCTATTTGAAGCATGGTGCCTATAAGTGCTCTCCCTTGCCCCACTCCCCGAGGGACAGATTTACTAATTCCAGTGTTTGTGGCCTCCCAGCAATTCCTTACGCCCAGCTCACTCAGAACTCAGGTGAACCTCCATGAGAGCTCTGGGCTGGTGCCAAGAAATTCAAATCCCAACAACACATGGCAAGAAGGCTCAGAGCCCACCAGGGCTGTTAGGTAGCCTTAGGGGAATGGCTGTTGTCTAGTCCACAGGGAGGTGGAGGTTCCTGATCCAGCCTTCTTAGGAAGTTCTGTGCCTCCAAAAGTTAGACTGCATATGGCTTCACCCTTAGAGGCACTAACAAGTTTGTACTGATGATGCCAGAGCACTCAGTCAGCTTCTGATTGATAGTGCGTGATCTTCCCTTGGAATGAGGGAGTCAGAGGGCTGGATCTGGTCTTTCTTCTGCCACTAGTTTACTCTGGGGTTTCCCATAAATCACATCACCTCTCTAGATCTTGGTTGCTTTTTCTTAAAAAAATGAAGGAAGAATTTGCATTATGATTTCTAAGACTTCTTTGAGTGCCAAGGTTTTATGATTCCCTTGAACTCTGGGGATGCCATTTCTACCCCTCCCCCAAATATATACACACTCATAAAGAATGCAAACAATTTTTAATATGAATACAAGCAAAATGTAATAAAGAAGGTAAATTTGCTGCCCCAAATTTGCATAATGTATTCTCAAGCCAAGCAGAAATGGCATTTGAGTTGTGTGCTGTTTTGAATTATCTGCACCACCGCACCCCTGCATTTGTGCAGATAATTGGAAGGTGGCTCTATATGGGGCAGATGTACAGTTGTCCCATATGGGTCACATCACAATAGCATTTCTCAGAGTTGGGGTTAATGTGATTAACTCAGTTGGTGGAGTCCAAGGAAGACCATGAGTCAGATCTCTGCAGTTTTATATACAGAAAATTGTCTTTTCAGATGTCCCTAAGTGTACCCCTGATTATAAAAGGAATAAAGAGGGTAAGAAAATGCATGTGTTAACTAAATTCTGAATCAGTAAACTCTTGCATTCATAAATTTTGGTTTGCGATCAAAGTGACTCCAAAGGCAGGTAACATAATGTGTCACTTTATTGAGGCATGAGCTTGAATCACCTGTGGTAGGTGACAGGTGACAAGAAAAAGAGCTACAGACAGTGATGACACCAACCCAGTCTCAAGATAGCCATGCAGCAACTCAGCCTTGTCCTCATAGCAGCAACACATGCAAACACTGTAAAGAAGTGTTTCACTTGGACACTTCAATAAAGCTTAAAAGGCTAAAACTTGTCTATGAAGATATGCAAAGGAAATACGTGATTTGGAATGCAACTCTGAAGAAAGCCTGGACTCTGTACAAACGCTCCCATTCACTTGAATTCAGAAATGTGAACAGGTTCTCTTGGTGAAGGTCTCAGGGACTACAGAGGTAGACCCAAGAAGCTGTCTTAGGAGCTTGAAAGGGGTGGTTTTAGGACAAATACAACAAATTACTACTCGACAAAGTAGGTAGTAAAGAAATGAAACATGTTGCCCCTGAAGGCAATACAGGCTGAAAATAGAAATAGGTTCAAAAATTGCTTTGGATAAATTCAAGACCTATAAATCTACAACAGAGGTTTCCTTTGTAATAGGAAAGCTAGGTCTACTTGACACTTGACAGAATAGCTGTGCTTGATACAAATCGTCCTTTTTGCTACTCTCAAAACCACGGCTGCTACTACTGCCCTTTGCTTTTTGAGTGCAAGGGACTTGCTAAGAACCGCACGTGCATTCTCTTGTTTAATCCTCACAGGTACACTGTATCAGGTATGATGGTTCCCATTTCAGAAAAGAGGAAACTGAGTATTGCACAAACCTCCTGGGTTGAGTGCTCAACTCTGACAGTCTCTCCCCCCATGCGACCACATCTGGATCTTGTGATCCTGCTCCCCTCCCCCCATTGCCAACTGATACATGGGCAAACCCCTGACCCAACCCAAGGTGAGTCAGACACATTCTGTCTCCAAGAAATGTGAAGTGGAAGTGCACAGATGTGGGGCTGTACCCACTGATGGCAGAAATCCAGATGAAGAACATGTCCCCAGAGAAACTGTAACCCTTGTACCTTGATGGTGGGAATGTAAAATGGTGCAGCCACTGTGGCAAACAATTTGGTGGTTCTTGAAAAAGCTAAACACAGAACTACCACAAGACCCAGCCATTCTACTACTATGTATGCATCCAAAATAACTGAAAACAAGGACTTAGATACTTACACCCTAACGTTCATGACAGCATTATTCCCAATAGCCCAAAGCTGGAAACAACCCCAGTATCTACCAACAGATGAATACAGAAATAAATGTGGCCTATCTAGACAATGGAATATTATTTGGCTATAAAAAGGAATGAAATTCTGATACATGCTACAACACGGATGAACCTTGAAAACATTGTGCTAAGTGAAATCGGCTAGACACAAAAAGACAGATAATGGATTATTCCACTTATGTGAAATATCTAGAATATGCAAATTCATAGAGACAGAAAGTAGGTTAGAAATTACCAGGGACTGGGAGAAAAGGAATATGGGGAATTATTGCTTAATGGATACAGAGTTTCTGTTTAGGATGATTTTTAAAGTTTTAGGGAAAGATGGTGGTGATGGTTACACAACATTGTAAATGTAATTCATGCTACTGAATTGTACACTTACAAATGGTTACAACGGCAACATTTTATGTTATGTATCTTTTACCCCATTAAAAAAGTAAACAAAGACACAGCCTTCTACTGCTAGCTCCCCAGTGCAGCCCTCTCTGCCTAGGCTCCTCACTTGGCTGTTTAATTGAAATGACTCAGTATTATGAGAATAAGTTTCCTTCTGTTATTTAACTAGCCAGACTCAGTGACGTTACTGGTGACCACTAAACTGAAATAATATATGAAGTTTTCAGGTTTCAGAAGGAACTTGCCTAAAGTCTCGCAGCTTCAGAGTATCAGAACTGGGATATAAGCCCACAAGTCCACAAATCTCTGGCCTCAGACAGATCTCAGAGCCATGATTTTAACCACAGTGTCACTGCACAGTGTCAGAAAACTGATGTTGGGCTGTGTAGGGTCTGCAAGCATTCACTCATGCCATTTTCATCTTCCAGAATGCAAGTATCCCAAGAGCATGAAAAATGAATTCATTCATTCATCTATCAAGCCAGTTTCCCAGACAACCAGTCAATGGCTAAGTATTTGTTGGGTATATAACACTGTACAGAGAATATTCAAAGAGAGAGAAGGAGGAGAAGGAGGAGGAGAGGAAGATGAAGAGGAAGAGGGAGAAGAAGGAGGAGGAGGAAAAAGGAAGGAAGGAAAAGAAAGGGAACCCCAGACTCTATAACCTTGCGATCCATTTGGGGGCCAAGTACCACGTGGATAAAATACCTAAACGACTAGGCCGTGTGATCAAGCCTTGCACATCAAAGCCTCTGAGGGTAACAAGATTGAATAAAAAGAAAAGAAAAAGCCATATGTTGTGAATTGGCTTCAGCAATAAAAGAAGTTCTTCCTGGAGGACAGTCTAGGCCTGGTGGACATAATTATTTCCAATTGGTTTAGCAGCTCAACAACCTTAATTACAGACCCCAAATACCAAGATTTAACCCCTAGGCTGGGCATGGTGACTCACGACTGTAATCTCAGCACTTTGGGAGGCCAAGGCAGGCGGATCACTTAAGGCCAGGAGTTTGAGACCAGCCTGACCAATATAGTGAAACCCAGTCTCTACTTTAAAAATACAAGAATTAGCCAGGCATGGTGGTGCACCTCTGTAGTCCCAGCTACTCGGGAGGCTGAGGCACAAAAATCCCTTGAATCCAGGGGGCAGAGGTTGCGGTGAGCTGGGATCACGCCACTGCACTCTAGCCTGGGCAACAGAGCAGACTGTCTCAAAAAAAAAAAAAGATTTAACCATTTAACCCCTTATGTTATTCCTCAAAAGCCACCAGACACCCCTCTGTTTCGTCGTTTTTGATGTTCCTCCTCATGTCGCTGGTTCACTAGATTTTACTGTGAAAAGTTTGACCCAGTTAGGATTTGGGGGAGGGGTGTTCAGTGTTCAAATCAAGAAGAGGCCTGCCTTTACGTAGGCACAAACTTCTTTTATAATCAGAGATCTGACTAGTCACAGATGTTTTTAAGAAGAGTAGTCCTGCATTTCATTGTTTATTTAACCAAAGGAAAATCTCACAAAGTTCGTATCACTGTGAACCACCTTCAAACCCAGTCTCCTCTCTGACTTAACACTTTGGCTGAGCCTGATTCATCAGGTCAGGCAGTTCAGCAATCAGCCATGTTAATCACAAAAGCATGTCTTAAATTTAATCTGATATGTTCTACCCATGAATACACACAAGGAAACACCCTTATATATGGATCTAGGAAGAAGTAACAACCATTACACCTGACTTGCTAATATATCTCCTTTGGCCTGTGTGGCAGACACTGTTGATAGATTATGCAGACACCTTTCTCAAACATCTCTTCCTTGGCCCCTCCCACTATACAGGGCCCTCTTGCAACTAAGAGGGGCCCCATGATCCAGTTTGGGCCTTTGAGATGTAAGTGAAAGACTGTTGGGTTAGGGTGAGGGGAAATTCTAAAAAAGAGCTTGCTTTCCTGATAAAAAGGGAGATGGCCCCTTCTTCATGCCATGAAGGTGAACATGACCAGGAGTATGGTCATCGTCACATGCAGTGAAAGGCTTAAGGATGAAAGCCAATAACCAAAGGTTGTAGAACACAGATATTTAAAGAGCTGGGCCCTGAGTCAATACCAGATCCATTGCTTTTGGACTTCTTCCTCTTCCTTCTAAATATTTTTACTGAACTATAATATGCATGCAGAAAAGACCACTACCATAAACGCACAGCTCAGTGAAATCTCACCAACTGCACACAGCAAGGTAAGCAGAACTCAGATGAAGAAAGAGAACATGGCCAGCACCCCAGTGTCCCCCTAATGTGGTCTCTTGCAGTCTTTACCTCCACAAGGACAGCCCCTTTCTGCTTCTAAAATCATTGATGAGTTTGGCTTGATTTTTGTGCTTTATGTAAGTGGAAGTGTAGGGTGTGTATTTTTGTGTGTCTGTCTCTATTTGCTCAATATTATGCTTGTGAGAGTCTTTCATACTGGTGTGGGTAGTTGTGGTTTATTCATTGTCTTTACTTTATCCCATGTGTAACCCATGTGTGTATACATCACAATTTGCTTATCCATTCTACCTGTGATGAGCATTTGTGTGTTATTCAGTGTTTGGTTATCAATAGACATTCTGGTTTTTTTCTTTTCTTTTCTTTTTTTGAGACGGAGTCTTGCTCTGTCTCCCAGGTTGGAGTGCAGTGGCGCCATCTTTGCTCACTGCAAGCTCCGCCTCCCAGGTTCCCGCCATTCTCCTACCTCAGCCTCCCGAGTAGCTGGGACTACAGGCACCCACCACCACGCCTGGCTTTCTTTTGTATTTTTAGTAAAGACAGGGTTTCACTGTGTTAGCCAGGATGATCTCAATCTCCTGACCTCGTAATCCGCCTGCCTTGGCCTCCCAACGTGCTGGGATTACAGGTGTGAGCCACTGTGCCCGGCCCAACAGACATTCGTAAACAGTCTGATATAAACACATGTGCACATTTCTGTTGGGTATATACCTAGGAATGGGATTACTGGGTCATAGGATATGCACTGCCAAGTAGTTTTCCAAAGTGGTTATGTCAGAAATCTCTTTAAGCAAAAAAAAAAAAAAAAAAAAAAAAAAAAAAAAAAAAAATATATATATATATGTTTAAGCCACTGTAAGGTAGGTTTTCAATAACTTGAAGCTGAATGCATTCCTAACCAATATACCCTTCTTGGTGATTTAATTTTTCTTTTTCAATTAGCTCAAACACATTCAGGGAACTTAACATGAAAAATTGCATTTCTAGCTTATCCTGAAATATTAGAAGATCTTACAAGATAGCACACATTCCTGGATGAAAACAAGTGTCTGAATTTAGAAATAATAATTGCCAGCATTTATACCATTCCTACTATATGCCAGAAACTCTTCCGGATGCCTTCTATATATTGAGCATTTAGTACTCACAATAACCTTAGAAGGCAGGTGCTTGTGATGAGCCCATTTTACAGATGGGAGGCTGAGGTGCAGAGACATCACGTATTTAGACCATGATCACACAGTGAGAAATAACAGAAGCTGGATTTGAACTCAGTCTGTCTGGTTCCAGGATCTGTGCTGTTAGCCACTGCACACCACCAGTAGCAGTGCTATGCATGCTCCAGTTCACCACAGTCTCCATCCATCTCCATCGTCTGCCACCTAGTGCTGCCTTCATTTATGTCAACCTGCTAGGTTTCTGTAGACATCCAAATTTGCAACCTCGGCATCACATATTTAATGAGGGAAAGAAAGCCCAGCATATAAATTTAGGATTTTTGCCATAACCTCTCAGGATACTTTTCATACCACCAAATTGCTGACGCCTAGAACTCAAAGCAAATTCCATACATTTATCCATGTGCAAGAATTTAGTAATTCTTACTATCACCCATCATAGTGAATTTCCCACCTCCCAACTTCCTGTGGATTTTTTAAAAAACTGTTTATTTGACGGCAGTAGTTTCACAAGTAATTTGTGTTTCCATATGTTGAAGTCAGCAATGTTTTGCAGGTTAGAGGCCCTGTAGGCCTGTTATCTCAAATATACTTGTAGAATAGTGCAAAGGGAAGCATTAAGAGACATGGGAGGCCAGGTGGGGTGGCTCACACCTGTAATCTCAGCAGTTTGGGAGGCCAAGGTAAGGATCACTTGAGCCTGGGAGTTCGAGATTAGCCTGGGCACTATAGTGAGACCCTGTCTCTACATAATAATAAATATAAAAATTAGCTGGGTGTAGTTATGTACACCTGAGGTCCTAGAT